>NC_068309.1:26162710-27362710 GCF_025860055.1 Xyrauchen texanus | reverse complement strand
GGGTCTCTGTCAGGACCCCAAGCGATCTCAAATTAGTTTTAATTGGTAGGCCTACTCTCTTTAGTGTCTAATTACAATTCCTACAAAATCATGTTATGATAAATCCTTTTTGAACCACTTTAAAATGACCATTAATATCTGTAACTTATTATTTAGCATACTAGCACAGATACCGATTGGCCTGATAGCATACACGCATTTACACCTACTGTACATGTATTCAGTCTTTAATGCAATTATGTGTTAAAAAGATCAGGGTCATTAAGAAAGAGGATTCATTGTGAAACGAAGATCTCCGTAGGTTTATGCAGTGTTGAATATGTTTTTCATCTCTTTCAGCGTGTATGTAGTTGTTCGACATTGCAGCGCGCTGATGAGTATCGCTCTTATGGTTAATACAGAGGTAAGTAATTTTCAGCTATTGAAGAACACATTCAAATACATCAAATTAGAGCGGTTTTAGCTTTTAACATGGATCGAGGAGATCAGGATCTTAGAATTTAGTTTAAAGGGATAGTACACCCAAAAATGTACTCACACTCACATAGTTTCATTCTCATTTAAAGGTATTAAGTTTTGGCTTATCTCCTGGTTCAATGTATTGTGGTTCCATATACTGTAAATTAAATGAAAGCTGTTTATCACATTGATGTCTGCCAAGCTGTAGTGCAACTAAATTTTTGTTTTGTTCTCTATAGGCAGCAAAAATCTGGGATCTGCATTGGCCCTTCGAAGTCTGGACTGGAGAATGTTTTTACAGTTTAATGAATTAAATTTTAATAAAAGTTTTTAAATGGACTTCTGAGTGTTGTCATAATTGATGTGACATCTTATAATTAGTAATATAACTGTGAAATATTTGTGCATACAAGTCTTTATATTTCATTCTTTTTAAGCGTGTAACAGATTGTATTTAGTCATAATATGTATATATGTGAATATAAAAACTATAATATGTGAATATAAAAACTACCGTAATCAATTATACTGCATAGTAACTTTACAGTGTTTTAAAATACAGTGCAAAAACAAGAACTGTAATTAATTTTACAGTATAAATATACTGTAAGTTATTATACAGTATGCTGTGAACTACTGTAGTCAGATTTACAGTAATTTTACCGTGGAATAAAATACTGAAGCTTGCTGGATATTTGTTGCCAGTAAGTTACTGTTGATTTTACGTTAAATTTTTTACAGTGTGACGTTTCTGCTGGTGTTATTATTAGATGAATGATTATGGAAGATTAATGAATGTACACATGAATACATACTTCTGTCTGAGCATATTGTGATGCAGATGTCTTTTTAAAGAGACCACTGTGTGATTTGACTGCTTTATTTGCATTAGCATTTTGTCACAATGCAATAATAGTAGGCTATTTCTTGGCCTTTTCATTAATTGAAAGCAAGCCAAACTCAGTCAGGTCTGAAACGCATGCTTTAGCCCTCCATACTGTTCTGTGGCCATTCAGCTTCTCAGCTATCCAGATAGAGTGCACATAAACATTCAAAGATAGACATACAAAGAACCATAAACAGTCCAGTTTACAAATGTGCAAAACCATTAGTTAGATACACTCATGCTTTTAAAGGGAGGTATATTTTCTTCAATAGATCCACATATCTTGAGTTTCATCATCATCAAAACTATAAGATGAAATGGCACGAAGATTAGAAGTTTATTTGCACTTTTTAATTGTTTATTTTATATTAATATTTTAAAACCTCAGCTAGAAGATCTAGAACACTATTTACCACATCTGATTGTTCACTTTCAGTTTTTGAAGTCCTTTTACTACTGTAAACACCAATGCTGTAATTACTGGAAAAAAAACATTTCTTGAAATGTCAAGATTTGGGCTCAAAACTCAAATATCTATGTTCTTTGAACTTATTTTTTTACACTTAAGACTTAATGTTAACAATTCAAACTATTGAGTACAAAATGTAGGCTATAGGGAATAACCATAATGCCTTGCGCTTGGATTATTTAATTATATGATCTTGGTCAAAGGGAACATATGGGGGCATTTAATTCACATTTGGAGAATTATTTATGTTGTTTTTTTGCAAATAGTTGTTTCATGTGATGCCATCATTAGGGTGATCTGTGTCCACTTTGGTCAAATTGGACCCTGTTAACACTATCCCAGTTGTCTTTGTGCATGTGCAACTGAAGTGGAGGCATGTTTGTGGAGAAATATGTTTATTTAATGATTGACCTAGAATCAGTAATAATCTTGTTTATTTGAGCTGTGTTGTTGTATGATCTAAATTTGAGTCAGTTCAATTAAAATTATTATAAATTGAGTAAAGTCAACTTATTAGGGTTTTATTTTATGTCATCTTGCGTATACAGTTGCTTTCTATGTTATTTGTGGTCCTCAGAAAGCCCCTGCAGATCCTCCACTGACTGCACATAATTTTGTTCGAGTTTAGTGAGCTGTCTTGTTTTCTGGGCATCAGTGCTGAGTTTCTCAAGGTCTTCAGACATAACAAAAAATAAATAAATCAATAATGAAAGAGAAAAAGGCAGAGAAAAGTTAATATAGTGGTGAGAAAGAGAACAAACAAGATACCATCATTGTAATTATTTATGTTATCTTTATAGTGCATACAAAGAAATTTAAGGTCTGTAAGTTTTTTCTTACCCAAGAGGAACAAGGACAATTCCAGTGACTAGATTTAGCTGCTCCACGATCCAAACACGACTTGGAGCATTCAGCTAAATGAAGAAAAAAAAGAGCCAGAAACAAAATCATTCATTTATTATTATATAACAAGTGAAGAAGATCCATTGAGACACACACTCAAACACAATGTATGCAACCAAAATCCCCAAAATAACCAGAAAAGAAAAAAAAAAAAAAAAAAATTTTTTTTTCATAACTACTGTATGAATAAGTCTGAAATACACCACAAGGCTCTTATTATGTAATGTCTGCAGTCCCAGCTCACACAAATATAAGGGAAACAAAACATGCACTCTTATAAACTTCTACAAAAGTAATAATATAAACACTATAAAGTAAATGCTGTCATATTGCCTAATTAATATAGTATGAGCAGTAATTCATCAACAGTAGATCATTATTTATCATAAGTAGATCATCAGCAATCACTTGTTATAGGCTGATTGTCTGCTATTTAGGTAATCTTGCATTATATACAGTAAAAACACACTTTTTTCCTTTTGTCTATTGACACCATCAGTCAAAATCAACCAGAACATTAACATGAAATTATGATTATATCTACTCAAAATCAAAAGTTCTTCAAAGTGCACCTCTTTATAAAATTGGTTTAACAAATTTTACCCCCCTAAACCCCTAAAATAAAAACCCTCCACTGATGAGCTGTCAATTGGCTCATCAATGCTCAGAATCATGTAATCAAAAGACTTGGAAGCCATTTTTCTCAGTTTAAGTGTTGGTGAGGTACTGCATTTTGACTTTAGGGCAGTATTGTATGTATACTACACTTTACAAATAAATGTAAAACTAACATTGAGAGGGGAAATATTAGTGTCTGAGCCAGTCTTGTAGATCCAGTTCATTGTTTTCTGTAGAATCACTGCCTGACGTGTGAGATGTTTAAGGTACTCTGAACTCTCACTGGTCTTCTCATGTGCTTCTCCGACCTATTGAAAACAAAATTCATAAATGCAACAGTCAACACATTTAAATGAACACATTTGAGTAAACCTTTAGAGCTCTGATGAATTCAGTTATCAAGTGATCAAAAACATATTCCATAAAGTAAATAAATAATTTTGGAATTCTACTCGCTTACCTGCTTCCTGTATATGCTGTAGCGCTCCTTTTCATGACTCAGAGCAGCACGGAAATCACCTTTACTTTCATGCACCTTTGCCAATAAGTGATGACTGCAAAGATAGACCAGAAAATCACTTCAGTTTTCAATTATGTTTCCTTAAAGGGATAATTCACCCAAAAATGTAAAATAATGTATTCATCCTCATTTGTTCCAAAAGTGTATGGCTTTCTTGGAAACACATGAGGGTGAGTAAAGTATGACAGCATTTGGGTGAACTTTAAGCTCATATCTTAGTGCTGACTGACTTGTTTGTGCTCAGTCTTCACCTTTGTGCTAGTTTAAGAGATGAGGGACCCTGATATTTGGAGGTCAGTGCAAGGGCATTCTCCAGGAACTTCAGGGCGTGATCACAGGCCATCATACTATGCAGCACAAGACCTATCTTAGTCTACAGAGTAGATGGAAACAATATAAGTTTCAGTTAGGCGATTAATGATAGATGCATTAATTTTGTTTGCTTATTTCTTTATTCCTTAAATACCAAACTTGAAACTTACATTTTATTTTGTACATTTACGAAGATATTTATTATAATTAATTTGGACAGTTGACAAATGGCCATTTACTTTATGAAACCCTTTATATTAAAATGCATATGAATGTATAAAGGAAAGCATATATTTTTCTAGATGTCATTCCATTTCAGGTCACCATTTCTTAAAGTTTTTAATCACTTTAATTAGAGGTAGACAAATATATCGGTTTTACAGTTTAATCTGTGCTGATAGATGCTTTTTAGAATTATCAGTTATCTGGAAAATTGTATGCCAATATTTTTAGCCTCTATGTCTGTGCCTGTCATAGACAGGAATGAATATGTTTGGTTTTTATCATTCTAGAAGTTGATTTTTAAAAACTATCGGCCGATTAATCGGTTATCGGCCGTTCCCACCACCTAGTTATCGGATCAGCAAAATCCACTATCGGTCGACCTCTACCTTTAATCACCCTTTAGCTGTTTTTGTAGCTTACTTAAATGGTCCTGCAGTGAGACAAATGCATTTTTAAAAATACTAATATTCCATGTAGTCCCTCAATTGATATGAGGTCATAAAAACCACATGCATAGTAATTATATACAAGAATTAGAAACATTTTGCTTATAGTAGTTTTAGATGAAGTATATCAAGACTGCATAACAATGTCATGCCAACTACCCATTTTCACATTAGCTAATGTTTTCAATATCACTGTTCTTCATTATACATTGCTACCATTATGTCATACTGTAACTCACATCCAATAAAGCCATCTCAGGATGGTCCTCTCCACATACCAGGATCATCAGGTAGCGAGCACGGTAAAGCAGTCGCAAAGCAATTGCTGGCTGCCCACCAGCAAAACAATAAAGACCAAGATGCTTCTACACAAAGAGGAAACTCATTTAAAACACAAATTTCCAAATATATCAGACACAAACTACTATAAGTCATATGTTCTTTTACTCCTAACAAATATCAGCACCAATGCAGTGTATAATATTGTTCATGAACAGTGTTTAATCTATCAAAATAAAAGTGAATACCCACATATTCCTGTATAGTGTGGGGATGCTCAAGTCCCAGAACCCTCTCACTGATCAGTACTGCCTTCTGCTGGTGACTGAGAGCCTAACAGCACAAAATCCAAGAGTAAATCCAAAGAAGAGGTTTTCAGTGTTTATTCATTTATCATTCTATAACATAAATGTGATACCTCAGCATAGTCGCCAAGGATGTAGTGTATGCGTCCCAGCAGCCGTAGACAAGTGCAGACATCCTGGTGCAGTGCACCATACACGTTAGTGAAGAGACCCAGAGCCTGACTGATTAACTCACAGCCCTCTTTCAGACAACCTGGTGATTCAAATGTGTATGAAATAGTTTAAATACGCCTATTTGCTTTTTTTAAATTAAAAATGTTCATACATTTCCAGCAGAACTGACCAAAAATTGACATTGACATCTTTCATCATTTATTCATTCTCATGCCATCCCAGATGTGTTTGACTTTCTTTCGTCTGCTGAACACAAACAAAAAATGTTATAAGAATATTTCAGCTCTTTAGGTCCTCACAATGGAAGTGAATGGTGTGAAGCTCCAAAAGCACAAAAAGGCATCATATAAGTAATCCTCAAGACTTCAGTGGGTAAATCTGTATCTTCAGAAGTGATATGATAGGTGTGGGTGAGAAACAGGTCAATATTTAAGTCCTTTTTTACTATAAATCTCCACTTTCACATTCTTCTTCTTTTGTTTTTGGCGATTCACATTCTTTGTGCATATCACAAACTACTGGGTAGAGAGGAGAATTTATAGTGAAAATGGATGTAACTATTGATCCGTTTCTCACTCACACATATTATACTGATTCAGAAGACATGGATTTAACCACTGGAGTTGTGTGGATTACTTTTATGCTGCCTTTTTGTACTTTCTGAAGCTTAAAATTTCTGGTCACAATTCACTTACATTGTCTGGACCTACAGAGCTGAAATATTTTCTAAAAATCCTAATTTGTGTTCAGGAGACTGAAAGTAATTCCCATCAGGGATGTTATGAGGGTGAGTAAATGATGAGAGAATTTTCCTTTTTGGGTGAACTATCCCTTTAATTCAATAAGCGATTTGATTTGTATATTGAAAATTCTTGTGAATTTTGTGGTTCTAAAAAAACTTTTGTATAACTGTTGCATCTCTACTTCCGGTGTGTATATTCAAGAAAGTTTTGGACAATCGTCTCTAACATTCTTTCTAGGACCTTAGGACTTTGAGACAAATTTAATTGCATAATGTCATAGTATTGTTTGTACAATATACCATTAATTGTGGTAGCATTTTAAATATTATTTGTCAAACAACTGTTTATTTTACTTGGAAAATATCATACTCATTTATAAAAATGCCAATTTCTGGCAAATGCCAATTTGACCAGAGGTCTTGTCCTCTCACAAAGCTTAAGAAGACTTTTATGGTGCTTTTTGGCCCTTTTGGAGTTTGATAGATTTGTACATTTTTGGGTGAACTATCCCTTTAATTAACATGACCATAAAATGTGTTTATCCACTTTGCAGTCTTTCATTTTCAGTAGTTCCATTACAGGCTTTTCCATGCAAGATGACTTCCTGCATAGAAGTATATGTGTTAAACAACTATTTTTTTTCTAGGAGAAACTAAGATATGTTTGGCATTAAATAAAAAGTTGTTGTTATTTTGAATGCTCACCTTGCTGTGTTTTAGACTGACCACAAAGTAGGAGATAAGTAGCATCACTGGCCCTTGGGTTGATGTGCTTCACTACAGGGAAAATATTAAGGATGTCCTCCTCAGTGAATACTGGTGTTTGTTCAGAATCAAAGTGATATTCTCTTAAAAGGATCTGATAGAAACAGTAAAGAGAAAGTATAGTTACCAGTTTTATATTTTCTCCAAAAACGCTTTCTCATGCAAAACTCTCAGACATGATGCTAAGGTATTGTAGGTGGTTGCATGTACATTTCTATGTGGTTACTTACTGGCCTAAGTCAAAAGAGGCCATTCACAAATCTCTATGATATCCTCATTCCTAGATATGTTTTTCAACTTTTTCAATGGAAAAACACAATTTCAAAATGTTTTTGTCTACCGGACAGACATTTACTTTATATAGTGAAGTGGATTGATGGTAGTGTAGTGGTCTAAACCACATAACTGGTAATCAGAAGGTCGCTGGTTCGATCCCCACAGCCACCACCATTGTGTCCTTGAGCAAGGCACTTAACTCCAGGTTGCTCTGGGGGGATTGCCCCTGTAATAAGGGCTCTGTAAGTCGCTTTGGATAAAAGCGTCTGCCAAATGCATACATGTAAAATGTAAATGTCTGCCAAATGCATAAATGGAAATAAAAATCTTTTAGAATATAAACCACAATTCTGTATTTGTTTCAAAGTTAAAAAGGATTAGAACCATGACTGACATATAGGTGGCACTCTTTCCAAATGAAACGCTACTATAAACAGAAATGTTGTTCGAAAGTTTCTCACGAAACAGAAATGTTATTACTTAGGATCCCTAATGATGTTTGCATTAGCAAGCACCTCCAATAACTGTGTTTAAACTGATGTATTTATATACCTGAATTCCAGTTTTGATGGCAATCTCTCTGAGCAGGGTGATCCTCTGAAGTCTGCATTTCTCCACGGCCTCCTCCACGCTTCCACTGCCAAATGGAGATGAGATCCCACTCATATTGAATCACAGCACAGCATCTACTTGTGTTTAGAGAGCAGTGCACTCACCAAGGCAAACTGTAATGGTAGTACTCCGTAGTCTCAGCTTTGATGGCCCCCCAGAGGTCGCTCGGTGTCAGGTTGGACCAGGCTGTGATGGTACCACCCACCGTCGCACGACTCCGTCTTCTCCGACTCCTGCGTGTTGAAGACAACTTGTCGTGTTGTTGAATGATCCCAGCGTTCGCATATGAGTTAAGGAAGCAGTTTAGAAAACGGCTGACAGAGGCAGAGAGTGCAGATGGTTCCACTGCCTGGGATAAAGTTAGAGGACAACTCAGTCTGAATACTAGAGCAGGTTTTGGCAAAGATATCATAATATAAAACATTATTATTGAGACCCTGAATAGCATTTAGCATACCATGAGCACAATCTGGACACTCACCAGAAGATTTGTCTTAAACAGATGTTTTGCGCATCTCGTGATCAGCTCACATAGTGCAATTCTCTGCAAGATGTTCAAAATTATTTTTAGTTTTTTCTCTCTCCAGATTTCATCGTTATATAGTGAATTATAGTGTAATTAAGGAAATGTTCTGGGTTTTAAACAAGATAAAGATGCACTCAGTTCATTTTTGTTCATGTTGCATTAGCCAATATGGCAGTTTTCTTGGACTTACACTTACACTTAGCGGCTAGGATGAAGCATCACACTAAAGCAATAGTTTTAGGTCACCGATGATGGACCCACTTTATATTAGTTTTTTTTAACTATGTACTTAAGAATTTGATACAATTTACTTTTTTTTGTACATAAAAGTTTTTGAATTGTACTTTTGTAAAAAAACAAAAACATTGTAATCAGATTACTTTACTAATTACTTTGTTGGAAAAGTAATCACATTACTCATTACTATACTTTTACGTTACGTTCTAAAACAATTGTCACAAACATTTTTTCGTTTTTTCGATCAACAAATTCAAATTAATGTCTATTTTCTCCTTGATCATTGTCGCACACCCTTCAGCTTTCACAGAAATGCAAACAGACGTACAAAAAATAAATTCACATTTTAATGGTATTAGACATAAATCATATATTTTTAGACATATTTGTAACCCAAGTAATCTACTTTAAAGTAATTACTACCATTGAAAGTCAGGAAATGTAATCTGATTACAAGAATTTAAATTGTAATGTATCACACTATTTTTGTGCCTAAAAGTAATTAGATTACAGTAATTAATTACTTTGTAATCCAATTTCTCCCAACACTGATAATAAGTAGTATATGGCTAGTTATGTGATCTCAACATGACGGCACCGATGAGGCAGCCCAGCTACATGTAAGAATAATGTAAGTCATTTCAAAAACACTTATTTACAGTTTTTCTCATTCAGTTTTATATATTTCTCGAAATTATAATCAGTGCTCTCAAAGCAATTAACACAGCAGACGAAACAGACACTCAATTTTCCAGAACAATTCAATTTCATGGTATAATGAAGCCCTATATTATTTTCTGATAATGCATTTATAAAAACAAAATACATCATAAGTATACTCTACTATTGAAATAAGACACGTATTATACAAAACCACAATAAAGACCCTTTTCCCGTTTTCATAAAATTTCTCTAAATTTGTAGTAGTTCCTGCTCTTCCTCTAGAAAGAGGGTGAGGATGTTTCCTTAAAAAATAAAAATACTGTATATGAAAAATAGCAGTCTTGCAAGAGTATATTGTATAAAGCTAAGACAGAAGTAAGTAAGAGCCAAGTAAGCACACATGGCAACTGTAGACATTGATTGTGGCAAGGAGACCAATGCCATTCCTCTATCATCTTTTTGGTTGAAATTGAAGTCACTGTAGGTCTGCTCACCTACACTATGTGACCGAACACTTTGTGTGTCTCAGAGAGACTGTGATTCATACTATGATCAATTAGAGGGACACATTCATTTGAGCCTCTACTGTGTCTTCTTTACTCTTCTACCCTGCTGTCCTCTTTCTCTCTGTTCACCATCATTACACCATCTGCAGTTGGTCTTTCCTCAACTCTTTCAATGCTCACCCCTGAAAGAGTTGAGGAAACATTCCCATTTACTCATCAATTCTTCCTCCTATTTCCTCTTACTTTACCCACTTTACCTCTTCTCAGTTTTCACCTCTTCTTTGTCTTGTTCTTCCTCTTTCTCTTCTTCATCTTCCTCATTGTTTGTTTGCACTGAATGTTCATATTTGATGCTTTTTAGATTGCCAAGTCATGATAGTTGTGTGAAAAAAATGATTTGCTGTGTGCATTACTAAAACAGGAGATTTCAACGAAGAGATTTTACAACTTGACATTTGCATTTGAGAATATGACTTTAATTTAGTTGTCCGTGTTAACTGTTTTGAAAGCATGAATCTTGGATCAGAGAAATTTGTGTGTAGTGTTTCAAGAAACATTTGCAATCTGTTTAGGGCAATTACAATGTGTTCAGATGACTTTTTTTAATTGTTTTGAGAGCAGTGACCTGAGTTTGGAGAAATGTGTGAAAGCGATCGAGAAAATCTTTAACTTAAAGTTAAGTATTTATTTCTTAAGAGGTAAAATTATTTTAATGGAGGCAAAAATTACTGAGTGCACCTTTAGATTCTATCGACAACATCTAAATGTGCTGTTGATCACCACAAAAATATTTTCTGCTTGCTCCTTCGTGAAATAATCCAAAAATAATGTTTACAATAATACACTCACATAGACATGATCAAGTCTTTCTTTCTGGGGTGACTTCTCAATATATTCAAGCACGGTGCCCAGGTAGCGAATATTGATGCCGTGCTGATGCAGAGCCTCAGTTAATGTGATGCCATCCATAGGTATTAATGTGTGGTTAAGGCAACTCTTAGTCTGCACAAAACATACATACAGAACAAATAGTTCACCCAAAAATTAAAATGATCTAATTTACTCACCCTCATGCATTCCAGATGTGTATGACTTTCATATTTTAACATTTTTAGAAGAATATTTCAGCTCTGTAGGTCCTAACAATGCATGTGAATAGTGACCAGAACTTTGAAGGTCAAAAAAGCACAAAAAGGCAGCATAAAAGTAATCCATATGACTCCAGTGGTTAAATCCATATCTTCAGAAGTGATTTAATAGGTGTGGTGAGAAACTGATCAATATTTAAGTCCTTTTTTACTATAAATCTCCACTTTCACATCATTCTTCTTTTGCTTTTGGTAATTCACATTCTTTGTGCATATCGATACCTACTGGGCAGGGAGGAGAATTTTTAGTATATAAGTAGTATATTATCTGTTTCTCACCCACACCTATCATATCGCTTTTGAAGACATGGATAAAACCAATGGAGTCACATGGATTACTTTTATGCTGCCTTTATATGCTTTTTGTAACTTCAAAGTTCTGGCCACCATTCATTTGCATCGTGAGGACCTACAGAGCTGAGATATTCTTCTAAAAATCTTTGTGTTCAGCAGAAGAAAGAAAGTCATACACATCTGAGATGACATGGGGGTGAGTAAATTAGATCATTTTAATTTTTGGGTGAACAATCCCTTTAACAATGTGATTTCTCCCATTCCACTTGGGGTCAGATTAATAAGTATGTCAGTGATGATGTATTTGATCTGTTATATTTGATCAATCCTTATAAAAATACAACTCACAAAGGCAGGGATTTGATTGGAAATCAAGAAGGCTGCAGCATCTTTTAGCTGCTGTGTCTGTTTCTGGATATCTTTTATACTTTCTTTGGGAAAACGGACACCTATTGAGAGATGAAATCCACACATAAATTAAATTAGTTCAATTGGCAGATACTTTTATCCAAAGCAACTTACAGTCAAAGTAGCCTATATGTTTTACCAGTAAGTGTGTTCTCTGGGAGTCAAACCTGCTAGCGTCATGCTCTTTCAGTTGTGTAAACTATAGGACAGTTACTATATAAGAACAGTAATGTACATTGTTTTATTGTGTCGTTCATTTGTAATCACTTTGACACAAAAACACATTTTGAATTTGATGCACTAATGTAAAAAGGAAAGTCCCAGCCAACATTTAAACAATTTGATATCTGTAACATTTTGGAGAGGAATCATTACATTTACTTTATTGCATAAAACTCAAAATGTGATTCTGGGTCAAAGTGACTCAACATGATGGAGTAGGGTAAAAATATAGTCCAATACGTATATCTAACATTATCTACTGTACACGTTTACAGTATAGGACTGTAAGGTTGAACAGAATAACATGCATCAAGCTAACCAACACACCTGCAGAGAAGATGTTAGGGTTGAATTGTATATCAGAGGTATTCCGGAGAGAGGAGAAGATATGCTTAATTGAAGAACCCTGCTGGATATTGTTTAAAGGTGTAGTTTTTAGAGGATCAGTTTCTTCATACTGTTCTGTAAGTGCCACAGCAGTTAAGGGGAGCTTCGTGGAGGTACTGGAATCACTCTGTACTGGAGATGTGCCAACAGGTTTGCCGACGTCATTCTCAGTACTTTGTGAAACCGTCTCTGTGAATATCTGGTAACTGAGGCAATATACACATATACATAAAATTGTTTAGCACAAAACTTGACATAAAGTTCACAGCATTATACAAAACTATTTGCAGGTGACATTGTTGAATGAGAAACTAGTAGTTGACTGAATACTGAACTTCAAGGGATAGTTCACCTAAAAATGAAGATTCTCTTATTATTTACTCACCCTCATGCCATCCCAGATGTGCATAACTTTCTTTCTTTTACTGAACAGAAATGAAGATTTGTAGAAGAATATTTCAGCTCTGAAGTTCCATTCAATGCAAGTGAATGTTGGCCAGAACTTTGAAGCATCAAAATGCATATAAACACAGCATAAAAGGAATCCATACGACTCCACTGGTTTAATCCATGTATTCAGAAAAGATAAGATAGGTGTGGGTCAACTGATCCATTTTTACCAAAATTGTCATCCCTGCCCAAATTTATAGTAAAAAAGGGCTTAAATATTGATCTCACCCACACCTATCATATCACTTCTAAAGACATGGATTTAACCACAGGAGTTTTATGGATTACTTTTATGCTGCCTTTATGTCCTTTTGGAGCTGCAAAATGTTGCTATTGCATTGTATTGAATTTAATTCAATTTGTGATCAGCAGAAGAAAGGACATACACATCTGTGATGGAATGAGGGTGAGTATTGAGATAATTAGGCGCAAGGTTGGATTTCGCATCAACAAGAAACGTCTTCACCTCCTAAAACCTGACCTCTGGAGAGCCAGCGAACCTCAGTGTGAAATAGGAGCTGCTCATATTCGGCTCCCATTTCTTGACAAAGCAAGGAAAACAAGTGTGCATTTAATGGCTGTGCTTTAATGAAATTGACCATTTGCACTGCCTGCTTTAAAACTGACTCCAGAGACTAAGAGCTAAATGCTAACCCTCCCAGTCATTTAACGGGCCCCGTCTGTGCATATCCCAACACATTTATCCCATGACATGCCTGCATCCCATATATACCCATCCAGAACGTCAAACAATGATGTGCTTTATTTATTTTGTATTTATTTTTTTAATGCAGAGTGGGATTTTTGTTTTTTTCATTTATGTACATTCTACTTGAAAAACAATAAAATACACTGATTACACAAATTATGCCCTGTTTCCTTTTTTGAAATTGTTTTCGCCCCCCTTCCAATTTCCCCCTTGTTGAGGACCACTGCTTTAACATGATGTTTTGATGAATATCGTGGACCATCTTTCAACACAATGTCAGGTTAACTTCTGTTGTTAAGCGCTAAACACATTCAAGTTCTTGCTTGTTACTATGAACGTACAATGGATGTCAACATTTTAACTGGCAAATTACATAAATTCAATATCGTATGTCTTCAGACAACTTGCAATATGATGCACGAGCAGCATCGGAAACTTTTATGATACATTTTAAGCTTTATAGTGAGGCAGAATCAACTGCTATTATATAAAAACGTCCCTAATATTCATTAAAAGTTCACCTTTTGTGTTCCGAATAAGAAAGAAACTCATGTAGGTTTAGAAAGACATGAGGATGAGTAAATTATGACATCATTTTAATTTTTGGATGAACTATTTCTTTAATATAAGCAGTATTAGAATTATTGCCTTGGTGAATCTCACAAAACCTGTCAAGAACATATCCAAGTCTTATTCCACCTTAAAAATAAATAAATAAATAAATGCAAACATTTAAATTTTTGCATTGTGACATTACTTTCATGACAACTATGCAGATTTCTTCCCCAAATTCTCATTTTAATTTAGATTTTTACTTGTGATGATTCTCAATGATTACTCTCATATTCTTATTACTGTAAAATGACACTTTTGGGGGGAAATATGCTTAATTATCTTGTCTTAATGTAAACAAAAAAATATAACTCCTATCTTTTGTGGTGAAATATGACTTGAACATGTTCTTGACATGTTTCTTTAGATTAACCTGTGTTTTCATCATAGGAAAGTTTAATATATTAATGTCTACCTGTACTCAACAAAGGCCTCAATGAGCTCCTGTCTCAGACAGACCAGGCGATGAGGATGTTGCTTTGGGAAACCCAACTGTTGACTCACAGGATTTAAATCCTCCACAGGAAGGAAGTTGAGGTCAGGTGGGAAGGTAAAAAGTAGATCCAGGATGTAGTGACGCCCATCATTACCCACAATCCCCTTGTGCTCCACAGAGGAGCACAACTCGACCGCTGTATCATCATTGTTTAGCACTAAGTGCCTCTGCACTCTCAGCTTCTTACTGGGTTTGTCAAGCAGCTCCAGATACCTAAAGAGAGATTAAAACCAGTTTACTTTAGTTTGAACATTTAGGGTACCAGTGTACATATATTGCTTCTATATTAAATAGTTTGACAGTTAAAATTCTGTCATTTACTTATGTGGAACCCAAAAGGAGATGTTAGGCAGAAAGTTTCACCATTCACTTTCATTTAAAATGTTTTCCTCATATAAATGTTTTGTGTTTCTTTTGTGTTCAGCAGAAGAATTATGTTAAAAAATATAGTCATATGGGTTTGGAACAACATAAGATTGAGCAAATGAAGTTAGAATGAACATTTTTGTTGAAACGTCCATTTAAGAGCCCCAAAATAAGGTATTACCTGTCATTAGAGACAACGGTTTTGCCAAAGTCGATGGAGCCGTAGATAACACTCTGTTCTTGGTCACGCTCAAGAATTCCTGGCACGATAGTTTGCGCAGTGACACGGTAGCCATGGTAATCAATCACTGCAGTGCCAAGCAGATACAGGCCCTCGGAATCCACTGCCCAGTAAGCCCTCACGCCATTCAGGTCGAGAATGGGGGCGGCATGGGCGGCAGCCTCCCCACCCAAATCTCTGTATTGATCCCGCACATCAAAGCCTAAACTGAAGAACATGTTGTTCCAGATGAACAACTGTTGTTTTGGTTCTTCTCTAGGGTTGATGGGCATCACGTTACCATCTATTACTGCCATGGCTCCTCGAGTGGCTGTGCTCACAAAATCACTGTTAGCCTGATGAAGTTAAAGGTCATAATTATTTGTTCAGTTATTAGAAAAAGAAAACATATGGTGGTATTCTGGATATATCCGCCTTCTTCATTCCAATTAGAACCAAAAAGGGGTTTAACCGCCTTAGGGGCTGCTCAGAACAAACACAATTTTGCTTCCATCTGCACAGTTTTTGAATAGCTTTCATTGTAAATAAGAGCTAAATTATGTCTTTGACTGTTTCTCCATATCTCTGTATTTTGTTAACGACTCACGCAGGAGCTTCGCATTTTTTTAGGTGGCAACTCAAGTTAAAAACAACTTAAACTTTTAAAACGCATCTTGCAAAATCCTGTGTTCTGTTCTGTTCATTGCACTGCATCAGAATCAGCTTTATTGCCAAGTATGCTTACACATACAAGGAATTTGTCTTGGTGACAAGAGCTTCCAGTGCACAAACAATACAGCAACAAGACAAAGATAATAATACATAAATAGAATAAAAATAAAAAGTGAATAGAAAATATAGTATGTATAGAAATATATATATATATATATATATATATATACATACGAAACTGTCTGGCACCAACAAATCAGACAATAAAAACTTTCAAAGTTCAGCCCTTTTATACCACAGAACAATCATTCAATATACATCACATGTTGTGATGCCTCAACGTGCAAAAAGAGAATAAACAATCAAACTTCGTACCTATATTATACCTATTGGTACTTTGGGTTTTGTTGGCTTTATATATGTACACAACTGTTCAAACGTTTGAGGTCACTTGCCTGAAATGTTTCTCATGATCTTAATAACCTTTTGATCTAAAGGCGTGTGCTGATCTGAAGTTTTTGAAATGGATGACTTGGACCGAATAATTAAGAAAAGCAGCCAATAAGTGCCCAACATAGATGGGAACTCCTTCAATACTGTTTAAAAAGCATCCCAGGATGATAACTCAAGATGTAGGTGGCCACTTTGAAGATGCTAAAATATAACATAGTTTTGATTTATTTTGGATTTATTTATTCACAAACTAATTCCCATATTTCCATTTGTATTATTGCATAGTTTTTACTATTTTTCTAAACTTTTACTATTATACTAAAATGTAAAAAAAATAAATAAATAAATTATGAGTAAGTGACCCTAAACTTTTGAATGGTTGTCTATGTGTCTGGGGTATAAAAGAGATGATCTTAGAATGTTTTTATTGTCTGATAAAGACGGTGGGCTCGAAAAGTCACCTTAGGTGAGAACACTATAATACATTTTTCTATTTATGGAGCTGTGGGGTGCTGACTTTTTTCTCTTTTTGTCTGACGCCTATTTGGTCGGGCACCCACACTGAGCTTTTTTGCCATTGGATGTACATGCTTGGCTGATTAGATAATCACTAATAAGTAAGTGTACAGGTGTTCCTAATAAAGTGCTACCTAAGTGTAATTCAAATATGTATCTCACATATATTAATATATACTGTATCAGATTTTTGTTTGGATTGGTGAAAGAGATGATACAATACAACAAGACAAGAATGATAAATGGAAACAAAACAGAGCGAGAAAGATGAGAGAGCACAAATTGTATACCTTAAACATGGCTCTGTCTCGCATCAGACGATCAGTCAGGTTGTTCCTAGGAAGCTCCCTTGTGGTTTGAAGCTCTTCATTCCAGTCACGGGCCTGTGCTTAACACAGAATATTAATCAAAATATGTTCACATAACTGGTTTGTGACTAGGGTTATGGCTAACCCCAACATGTTTACCTGACCAGGAATGTGCTCTTCATAACCCAGGCTGGAGCTGGCATCTTCTGCTCTAACACAGTCCATTGAATGGTCAAGTGCTGGAGCTGTCCAGCTGAACACCTGGAAAGGTGTGGCAATCCTTTCAAAAGGGTGTGTAGATTCTCTAAATATAAGAGTTAAGAGATACAGTAAATAAATGGTAGAAGTTACATTGTCTACCAGGGCTATACAGTATTCACTATAGATTATCCATCCACTCTCAAATATTCAGATTAGTGGGCAATCAATTAGGACTGATTCTCAAGATTTTACATTTGGTCCCCACCAATATTGTAAATTTGGTTACTCTCTTGGTTTTAAGTAAAAACTGCAACTAAACTGCAAATTACTGACTTTGAATTGTTTTCCTCAAAACAAAACAACCACTAGATATAGGCAAACTACACTGGCGGCCTACAGTTTGGAATAATGTACAGATTTTACTCATATGGAAGGAAATTTGTACTTTTATTCACCAAAGTGACATTCAACTGCTCACAATGTATAGTCAGAATATTAATAACGTGAAAAATTACTATAACAACTCGATAAATATATGTTCAGAACTTCTTAAACTACTTCAAAGAGTTCTCATCAAAACATCCTCCATGTACAGCAATGACAGCTTTGCAGATCCTTGGCATACCAGCTGTCAGTTTGTCCAGACACTCAAGTGACAGTTCATCCCACACTTCCTGTAGCACTTGCAATAGATGTGACTGTATTGCCTGGTACTTCTCACACATCTTATAGTCTAGCTGATCCCATAAAAGCTCAATGGGGTTAAGATCCATAACACTCCAATTATCTGTTGTCCAATGTTTGTGTTTCTTTGCCCACTCTAACCTTTTCTTTTGTTTTTCTTTGCAATTCTTCCCATAAGGCCTGCACCCCTGAGTCTTCTCTTTACTGTTGCACATGAAACTGGTGTTGAGCAGGTAGAATTCAATGAAGCTGTCAGCTGAGGACATGTGAGGTGTCTATTTCTCAAACTAGAGACTCTGATGTACTTATTCTCTTGTTTAGTTGTACATCTGGCCTTCCACATCTCTTTCTGTCCTTGTTAGAGCCAGTTGTCCTTTGTCTTTGATGACTGTAGTGTACAGCTTAGTATGAAATCTTCAGTTTTTGGCCATTTCAAGCATTGTGTAGCCTTCATTACTCAAAACAATGATTGACTGATGAGTTTCTAGAGAAAACTGTTTCTTTTTTGTGTGCCATTTTTGACCAAATATTGACCTTAAGACATGCCAGTCATACTGTGGCAACTCAAAAACACAAACACAACGTTAAGCTTCATTTAATGAACCAAATAGCTTTCAACTGTGTTTGATATAATAACAAGTGATTTTCTAGTACCAAATGATCAATTTAGCATGATTACTCAAGGATAATGAGTTGGAGTGATGGCTGCTGTCTAGATTTGATCAAAAATACTTTTTTCAAATAGTGATGCAGTTTTTTTACATCAGTAATGTTCTGACTGTACTTTGTGATCAGCTGAATGCCACTTTGGTGAATTAAAGTACCAATTTCCTTCCGAAACAGCAAAATCTGTACATTATTCCAAACTTTTGGCCACCAGTGAATCTAAATCTAAATGGATTACCTTCTTTTCAGCAAGGCACTAAAGTTCTTCTTAAAAATGGGACTGATCTGACTCAGGAGATCCAGCAGAGCATGACTGAGGGCACTGGGATTGGCTGGTTTTGGATTGAAGCTGTATGCTGTAGACCTAAGAAAAAAATATTTTTACCAATTGAATTTCTCTGTATTTGTCTGTCTAGTAGGGCTAGTTTTTAGAAACATAACATACTGATTTACGTAGAACCCACGAGTTGACGCTGTTATGCTGAAGTGTCTGTCTTCCATGGTGACCACATTAAGATACATGAGGTCTCCGTGCATCTTTCTGTTTCCAGGAGGTGGATTCCAGCTACTCATGCTCAGAACCTTCAAGCACTCTGTTAGCTGTTTGCAAAATGAAGAAGTATATATTATCCCCCTAAACTCAACACCAATACATTTTGGTTCAGTAGTACATTTTGAATGTAATTATTATTTTAACCCCATCATTTTCAAAATCTTTGCACATACCCTAAAGCCCTACCTTCCCAAAGTTAGTCTGAGGATGCAGGGGTACCAGTAGGTGCACCTTACAACCAGGAAGAATGTGATCTGGAGGGCTGCAGACAGCATGCTTCATCCCATCACCTCTTCTTTTAGGCTTGTAGTTCTCTGGAATATAATTCAGGATTATAAATAACACAATATCTAATTTTATCCAAACACAAACATAGGTATTTCTGTTTATGAAATTCATGATCTGTAAGTTGTTTGTTACCGTCCGTATGTTCTTCTGTGAAATAGCTGAGAAATGACAGTGAGCAGCCCTCCACTCCATTATAGCCATCAGTAAGGTCCAGGCTCTTTAAAAGATCTCTGACATGGCGTAGATGGATGCGCACTTCTCGAACTGTGTATGGGTCTGAGTTTTAGTTAAAAAGGATCGAGAAGACAAATTTATTAAAGATAACATCTTTTAGAATTTTGACAGTTTGATACTTGCATAAAATTTGGGTTTAAAATTTGAAATGTGATTTTAGAAAAAAAATTATATCAAAAGGTTTACCATTTGATTAAGTTTTAAAGGGATATTTCATTCAAAAATGATAATTGTGACATAATTTAATCAGTCTAACGTTCTTCCAAACCTATATTAAACCTGTCCAGTGGTTTAATCCATGTCTTCTGAAGTAATCTAATTGATTTTGGGTGATAACAGTCCAAAATGAAACTCCTTTTTAAATATAAATCTTAAAATCACCAGTCTCCTTGGCGATCATTATTTCAGGTTCAAATACACTTCCTGGCACCATCTTGTGCTCTGCGCATGTCAATCTCTAAGAGGTGTATTCATCAGGATTTTGCCCAGAAACTACAATACCAAGATGTTAGAAAAGAGACCCAGAGCATTGTACAGTTAAGGGGCCCAGATTACCTTGCTATGGCCCTGTCTATGAGTATCTTCCAAATGGACTACAGAACCCAACTTCTCTTTTTATAATGTCTGGTTAGTATAACACAAGGTACAGTGATATACTGTCTAAAATATTGCATGTAAGGAATATTTTTTGGGACATTTTTCTACAAGCTAGTGCAAACGAATTGCTGAAGCTCTGTGCTATTTTTAATCCCATGAGAATATACAGGGACATTGATCTACATATTAAATGATGTACATTAAAACAAAACACCATATGCAGACTTTCAAAAACAGAACGGGTTTATGTTTTCAGTACTCATGAACTGCAACAATTTATTTTTAAGTAAATAATTTTTGGGTGTGTATCAGCTTGGTATGAACAGCATCGGAATCCATTGTTACTGTACAAAAGCTCGTTCGGAACGAACATTCCTACCGAAAAAAAGGGTTTGGTGTGAACAGGCCTTTGCTTGATGAGGTCCATATTCCCTGACCAACTAATTTTGAATGAGATTTATCCTAGTAAATCTTGGGCTTACCCTCCACAACCCTCAGAACTGAGCCCTCTTGAAGGCCTGGAATGGATCTAAGGTGGGTAAAGTTGTCAAGCGTGACACCATTCAGCTGCATGGAGAAACAGGTACGCTGACAGGTCTCCTCCCGGTCCATCATTACTTGCTTGATCTCCTGTACCATCGCTAAAGGTGATACCTGAAAGGGATAATTCACCCAAAAATGAAATAATTTGATCATTTACTCACACTTACGCCATTACAAACAAGTTTAACTTACTTTTTTCCATGGAACACAAAAAGTGAAATGTAAAAAAGCTATTTTTTTCCATACAGCGAAAGTGAATGTGGACTGAGGCTGTAGTACCTAACTTTCTGCCCAATATCTAATTTTGTGTTCCACAGAATAAAATGAAAGTCATACAGTTTTGGAAAAGCATGAGGGTGAGTAAGTAATGACAGAATTATCTCTTTAAGTCCAGGATGAATCTAGAGTCCACCATATTGGCATGATTATTTATAAGCAGACATATAGAAAGCAGCTTATTTTGAGTTTCAACAAGTGACAAGCCCTTGCCTGGAAGTCAGTGGGTTCTGTGCCTGGAGCCTGGATCTTGATGGTGAACCCTGCATCGTCAGATGGGTCCATGTCAGGAACAGCAGCATGTAGCTCTTGTTGTTCGATGCCACAGTCGACCTGTTCTGTCATATTATTTGCTTGAGTGTCCAGCACATTGCCACTGAGAATGGTGTCAGGGTCAGGTTCTTGTATTTTGGAAACAAAAGAATACAAATCATAAGTGCTTTAATAAGAGGATACAAAAATGGCTTAAAAATAATATTTTAATAATTTCTTTTGACTTTAGTACAATAATGATATAAAAGCCAATTATTCAGTTTTGCAAACAATACTCTACATGCTTACTATTTTTCTCATAGAGTATAATTGGCTTTTTATACATGAAAATGTATATTTGCCTTAAAATTTAATGAAGGGCTCCATCGAAAGGGGCTCAACCAAACTGATCTTATACAATCGTGTTACCTATATTTTTGCAAAATTATTATTATGTGGCTCGTGGAACATATCACGTTAGCTTTCTGGTGAAATGAACACTAGGGGCACAAAAACAACAATGACTTTTATTCTTCTTTCACACAAATCAAGAGTTAGGATGCAACGATATAAATATTTTTTGACCGATACCGATTTTAACAACAACAACAACCAAAAAACAATATGCCAATTTTTTGCCACCAGATTTTACTTTTGAATTATGCTTTTAAAAATGTACAAAGAGGTGCAAAACCATTTTTATAATGCATTGAATATTGGATCTGTTGTATACATGAGACACAATGAAAGATAAATAGAAGATAAAAAATATATTCAAAAACTTTTGCACTTCTGTTGTTGCAGTTTAATTCAACAGGATATTACAACAGAAATAGAACATTACAAATTCATACTATGCATATGTTGGGTAATTCCACTGAAATTTCAAACACATGGAAAAATAAAAGTTTAAACCAAAGAAAAAAAACCCCTCTTAATGGACAATAGATAATGCCATCCAGACCGCTAGAGGGCGCCACTTGCACACGCTGCACTGACTGAAGCGCTGAATGCAGAAATGCAGTCTTTTGTAGTAATCTTGCAATTGTCCTTGCATCGCCCATATTGCGTTTTCAATCTTAATTCAATCAATCATGCAGCATCATACAGATGTCTCAAAGGTCAGTCTTCTGCATATTGTGGCTATTATTATTTTTGGATGGTGTATTTGAATTCACAGAGTTTATACACTTGTGTTGCTTATTAATTATAAATAAAGCATTTAACCACTAAACAATGCTGATGGTTTTATTTCACGAGTAAAACTGCAGATTTTCAGTTTAGAAACACTTTTTTCTCTACACACATCTACACATTTTACTGTAGTGCATGACTACATAACGAAGCTTGTTCAAGTGCAATTAAATTTTACTGCAGTTCAAGTTTGCAGATGCAAACTTGTTGCATTTGCAACACCAAGGAGTCCTGATGAGCACAAAAGTCAACGTTTGAGCCAAAAGCATCATAGAAACACCACAAAATGACAAGGTTGCTTCTTCAATTGCATATTCCATGTCACATTAGCGTTTTATGACACTATCGGTTTAGATTGTTTTATGTTTAGGCTGAAGGATCAAATTGGGAAGGTACACTGGCTGTTTCAGAAGGAAATTGGTACTTTAATTCACCAAAGTGGCATTTAACTGATCACAATGTACAGTCAGGACATTACTGATGCAAAAAAAAACAGCACCATCACTATTTGAAAAAAGTCATTTTTGATTAAATCTAGACAGGCCCCATTTCCATCAACCATCACTCCAACTCCTTATCCTTGAGTAATCATGCTAAATTGTTAATTTGGTACTAGAAAATCACTTGTCATTATATCAAACACAGTTGAAAGCTATTTGGTTCATTAAATGAAGCTTAACATTGTCTTTGTGTTTTTGAGTTCCCACAATATGCAATAGACTGGCATGTCTTAAGGTCAATATCAGGTCAAAAATTGCAAAAATGAAACGCTTTTTCTAGAAACTCATCAGTCAATCATTGTTTTGAGTAAGGAAGGCTACACGATGCTTGAAAAAAAAAACAATACAAAGGTGTACACTACAGTCTTCAAAGACAAAGGACAACTGGCTCTAACAAGGACAGAAAGAGATGTGGAAGGCCAGATGTACAACTAAACAAGAGAATAAGTACATCAGAGTCTCTAGTTTGAGAAATAGACACCTCACATGTCCTCAGCTGACAGCTTAATTGAATTCTACCTGCTAAACACCAGTTTCAGGTACAACAGTAAAGAGAAGACTCAGGGGTGCAGGTCTTAAAAGGAAGAATTGCAAAGAAAAACAAAAGAAAAGGTTAGAGTGGGCAAAGAAACACAAACATTGGACAACAGATAATTGGAGTGTTATGGATCTTAACCCCATTGAGCTTTTGTGGGATCAGCTAGACTATAAGATGTGTGAGAAGTACCAAACAATACAGTCACATCTATGGGAAGTGTTACAGGAAGTGTGGGGTGAAATGTCACCTGAGATTCTGAACAAACTGACAGCTAAAATGCCAAGGATCTGCAAAGCTGTTATTGGTGCACATGGAGGATTTTTCTAAGTAGTTTAAGAAGTTCTGAACATTCTTTTTTTCCAAATTGTAATAGTTATTTTTAATTTTATAAAATGTCCTGACTATAGATTGTGATCAGTTGAATGACACCTTGATGAATAAAAGTACCAATTTCTTCCCATAAGAGAAAAATCTGTCCATTATTCCAAACTTTAGGTTTTGTTGATTTTAAACTCGATTTAAAACTTCATCTGTTTAGGAGAAAATGTAACTTGCTTTTAGCTCCACAGTGGACATTTCACCTCGGAAATGCTACGATATGTGTAAGGAACCACATAATGCCATTTTGCTAAAATGTCGCCACAGTCACATACTTTTTTGAGATCATGCTGGGATCATCCTATTTGAGGGTCCTTGGCATCAAAAAGATTGAAAACCCCTGGTTTAGGATGAAGATAGTCCTTCAAATTGTACCCAAAAGGTATTTCTAAATCTGTATAAGCATATTCAGTATCTACAATAAGAAGCCTAATTTTATGTTAATGAACAAACAGGACTCTCAACACTGCAAAGGCACAAACACCTGACATAATACACACCTGTAAAGTTTGGAGTGGCCAGGAACTGCTTATCAACCATGCAAAGGGTCAAGCATTCTGTCTGGTCTGGTCTCTGTGCTAATTGGGTTAGTCCAGAATCCTGCAGTGATGGTCTTTGGCTCTGGTTTAGGGCATCCAGGTCCCACTGCTTCTGTTCTACATCCTTCTTTGTCCATATCGGATCTTGGTCCATCTGTGTTAGACTTTGCTCCAACTCCCCAAATTCATGCTCCACCATCCCACAGCTAGTGTCTGTCAGGTGTTCTTCCATTTCCATTGGCTGTTGCACCACATCAGATGTTTTCTTCTCAATACAATCCAAGTGAGTGGAAATGTTCTCTTCTGCATTAGTCACAGCTTGCTCATTAACATGCTCGGTCTTTATCATATTCATTTCTAGTCTCACGACAGACTGTGCATTATGCTGCTGCTCAGCCTGGTCCTCGGCGTCACCTGGTTGTGCTAATAATTCCCAGTTTTGTGCTTGTCTTTGCTTCTTGGGAAGTAAAGGACGTTCAGGACGTTGCCCAAGAAACGTTTTACAGCTGTCTATTCCCTGTACATGAGTGCATATTCGGTTTTGTTGCAGAACATCATTAGCAGCAGTTGTTTTTATAGGTACCAGGTATAGGGAAGTCAGCAAGGGCCATTCGTCCTCTGTGGAATATGATTGATTTGTGCCTGTATGTAAGAGCTCCTTATAACTGATTTTTGTGCTTGGCTGCCCCACCACCCCTCCTTCTCGCTCTCCTCCATTCCATAGATTGCTTTCACCCACTCTATCTTCTTTCCTGACATCTTGTGCTTGTTCCCTTTTTGCCAACAGGAGCTCGAATGGCTGAATTGAGTCCTCTCTGACCAGAGTTGTCCCAAGGTTGCTGCTTAGCACAATATCTGGGAAAAGGAGGTGATCTTGGTCCAAAACAGGAGAAGCAGAGGTCCTTGAAGAAGGGAGGCTTTCTATATCACTATTCTCTCTGTATAGAAGAGCAGAACACTCCTCGGTCTGGTCACCAAATTTCTTACCTTGAATAAAATCAGACACCTTGCGGCAGCAGTGAAATATGTTTCCCATGTTGCAAGTGCTACCATTTCATTCCAGTTCAACCACAGAGCAAAAGAACTGTAAGGAGTCCAAGAAAGTAAGACCTCTTGGAGCCAGTTGGTAAGAGCTGATTTGGGTTTAAAATGAGCAGACTTACACTAAATGACCTTGATGTTTAAGCAAGCCTTGCTTTATTGGTCGAAGCTCTGAGACAAGTCTAACAGATAGCTGACATACCTAATTACCAAGTCTGGCACAAGGCCTGTTGTGTACCCAAACATATTTTATGCATGTTAAGTTTGAATGACTGATAGATTGAATTGATGATAATATCCTCTATATACACTTTATATTATAAAGTCAAAAAGAAAAGTGAAAAGCAGAAAACCAGAAACATTGCATAGATTATAAAGATTGTTTTAAAAAATATATATTTTTCCACTCTTTCTATAGTTCTAACTAATGCAGCAATATTTTAAACATGCAAGTATCTCCTCACATTTCACTTTTCATAAATGTGCCTCTTGTCCATAATTGTCTGTAAGAAAGAGCTCGTCCCAAGCAGAGATCTCCCTTTCTCCGTCCAAACGCTTTACAGGTCTATAGTGTCTTCTCCTCTGCCCTTAATTCTGTGTCTCTTATGAACCCCTCCAGCTACCCCCACACAAATGCATTACCCGGGGGAGGATGCTCAGAGGAGCCTCCTTATTCTCTGCATCCCATTCTGAGAAATTCCAACTCATTTCTTCAGCTTAACAAAAAAAAAAAAAAAAAAAGCATAAGCACGTGGATTTAGTTCTTGAATAGATCTTATGCGTTCATGTAAATCAGCTTACATTCAGGAGTCTTATATATTAATAGCGTTGGCAAAAGCGTTTAAAGTGCAATTTGTTTTTCGGGTAGGAAAAAGGCAATGTGTCAGGCACTATATGTGCTGTCCCCTTTGATTCAGCTGCTGGCTCAGGCTCCACGCTGGTTGCAATAGGATGCTATAGGACCGGCAGAATGCAAACACGCTGCTCTGAAAAGCTCCTGCGTCTGAGTAGAATGGCGGAAGCGTTAAAGTTTATCGCTCACTATGTCTATTTACCTTATTCCATGAAGGCTGAAAGGGGGCGTTCACAACGAAGTGGTTTTTGCGTCCGTCCGCGCGGTTTTTCAATGGTTTTTCTATATAAGCACTCTCTTGATGGACGTCTTTACTCACTGTCTCACTGTTTAGACGCCTTGCCAAATAATTTCAACTGTTAAAACGCGCCTCGAGACACTTTCGTTCTGCTCGGTTCGTGGCGCTGCGTCTTCCTGTTTATCGCAATCACATTTCGGTGTGAACGGCCCCTTATTTGCGGGTAGAAACGAACCTTTGCGCATGCGCGCACGATAATAAATTTCACAGCCTTTTTAAGGACTTTTGTGGTCGCGTATGTTGTTATCATATCGTCTATGAAAAAATAGCCTATTATTATAATTAGGAAGAATCAATCTACATCAATTAAACAACATAAAGATTTTGAAGAATGTTGTTCGCACACTTCTAGCACTGGTTGCTTAGAGACAGACGAACGCTGAATCCAGAATATCCGTCCTGATTTTGATGAACCTCTCTGCAACATTTCACACAGTCAACCTTCAGATATTACTCTCCACCCTCTCTTCGCTGTCCATCACAGGAACTGTGTTTGACTGGTTCAAGTACTATCTCTCAGGTAGGTCCTCAAGGTAACCTGGAAAGGTGAGGAGACCAAACCACATCAGCTACATACTGGGGGACCTCAGGGTTCAGTGCTTGGGCCACTTCTCTTCTCTACATACACAACATCACTGAGGACCATCATTCAGGACACGGTTTCTCTTACCAGTGCTACACCGAAGACAAGCAACTCTACTTGTCTTTCCAACCCAACAACACCACAGTGACTTCTCAAATCCCTGCTTGTTTGGCAGATATCTCGGACTGGATGAAGGAACACCACCTGCAACTTAACTCAGCCAAAACTGAATTCTTTGTCTTTCCAGCTATCCCTGCTGTTGAACACATCATGCAGCTGGGTGCAACTACAGTAACACCTTCCAAAACATTCAAGGATGTAACCATCGATAACAAACAAACTTTTACAGACCACTTCTCAAAGACCGCAAGATCATGTAGCTTTACACTCTACAATATCAGGAATATAATACTCTTCCTCTCTGAACATGCCACACAACTGCTTGTTCAGTCACTTGTCATAGTTAGACTGGACTACTGTAATGCTCTCATTGCAGGGCTCCATACATGTCCAATTAGACCCCTGCAAATGATCCAGAATGCAGCAGCAGGTCTGATCTTTAATGAACCAAAGAGAGCACCACTCCTTGTCTCTCTTCACTGGCTGCCGGTTGATGCACGTATCAAATTCAAGACTCTGATGCTGGCATATAGAACATATTAGGTATACTGGAGCTGGGTCTGCTCCAGTATACCTAAAATCATTTCTGCAGAATCATTTCTATGCGCCCACTAGCGGTCGGCTAAGGAACGTCGCCTTGTTGTACAACACAATGAGGCACCAAAACACTTTCCCAGACTTTCGACTTTACCTTACCACGTTGGTGGAATGACCTTCCCCACTCCATCACTGAAGCTGACTCGCTCTGTGTCTTAAAAAAACAGCTTCTTTTTCAAGAAAAAAATATTTTCCTTGAGCACTTAACCAGTAAAAAAAAAGAAATAAATTCTTGTTGCACTTTTGAATACTATTCTGATGCTAGTGAAACTTTGTAGTATTGCACTTTTCATACCACTGTCTCCTCTTTTGTGAGTCGCTTTGGATAAAAGCATCTGCCAAATGAATGAATGTAAATGACAATATGTAACTGTAAGCTCAATAATACAGATAAACATAATCATACAGTGTTTATGCTAATATGACAATAATATAGATTTTTACAATATAATTTTAAAGGAATATTCCAGGTTCAATAGAAGTTAAGCTCAATTGACAACATTTGTGGCATAATGTTGATTACCCCATGCACACACACAAAAATTTTAGAATCGTCCCTCCTTTTCTTCATAAACAAAAGTTAGCAGGTTAAAGTGAGGCACTTACAATGAAAGTGAATGGGCCAAATCTTTGGAGGGTTTAAAGGTATAAATGCAAAGCTTATAATTTTAGAAAAGCACTTACATTAATTCTTCCATAAAATATATGTATAATAAATGTATTAATTCAGCTGTAAAGTTGTTTAAATCATCTTTTTTACAGTCGGTTTAGGGTTTTATGGTTTGTTACCATTACATCATCATTGCAAAGAAGTTGTAAAATTAGCTGTAACTTAAACAGGTTAGTAAGTGGTTTTACTACACTAAAATAATGTTAATACATATGGTGTATGTCGATACTTTTGAAACAGTGAGCATTTTAACATTTAATATGGATTGGCCCCATTTACTTCCATTGTAAGTGCCTCACTGTAACCCTGATTTTTGCTTCTTTTTTTTTTAAGAATAGGAAGTAGAAATAATTTTTTGTGGTAATAAATAATATGCCACAAATGCTGTCGATTGAGCTTAAATTGTATTAAATCCGGAATATTCCTTTAAGGATGTTTTAGGTTCTAAATGTGAGGAATAATTTCAAAAACAACTTTCAAGATATATTAGACCTCACTAAAAACTAATTTTGTCTATTACACTTAAAGGTGAATGACAAATACAGAAATACATAATGGACAAAATAACACAAATTTGGAGAATTTTTATGATATTTAATAAATAAACCTTAATTCATGATATATCATACACCTCATCGGTTAAAAATAAAGCGTTTTACAGTCAGACAGAGAAAGAGAAAACAAAAAAGAACTAAATGATACACCTGTTTACATCACACACCCTCCCTTGTCATTCAGAGTGTTGAATATGATCAAAATAATTTACTTTATTGACACAAATAATTACTCAATGGCAAGTGAAAACTTTTCTTTATATAGCATTATGGATTCAACAACATATTTGGCTGATCAGTATTTGTCAGCAAAATCTTCCAAAATAGCCAGCCTTGACATTAGCTTATAATTCTGTAGTTTCTGCTCCAATATCCTCTCTCAGTGGTCGGTCCCTGAATCTACCTATCTGAGTCTCCGAAAGGCCACCTTCCCGCCAGCGGCCTCCAAGTGACCTGTGCAAAGGGAGGAGCCTATGTCGGAAAGGGTAAAGGAAGAGAGCGGGGTCAGGCATGGGGCGAGGCTCCTCGGGTCCAAGCACCCTTTCACGGGGAATGCATTCTCTCACTTTCTCCGATCGCCTCATCCTTCCTGAAGCACGGCTTTGTCGTGAGCTTTCCGCTGCTACTGGAGATGCCCAAGGGGAGCTTGCAGTCCAATCTGATTCCTGTGAAAAGGTAAAAAGAGGAAACTCATTTATGTGTCAAATTATGAAGGTATAATATGAGAAAAGTGCTGCTCTTGAGAAGATATGGCAATCTATTCCATTTTCCCTGTCAGATGTTCATTAAAATTTAGAATGTCCTGTAGGTGAATCTGCTCTTTTTAACATGTTAATAATATTTTTGTACACTATATTTAGAACATGATGAATTCCAGATAGTATGCCCTTGGCCATGTATGTGTCCTTAATGGATCCTACCTGTATGGCTCCTCCTTCATCCTCCTCTTCTTCCTCCTCTTCTTCATTGTTCTCTGTCTGGTGGTAGAGACGAAATTGTGCAGAATGCAGTTGGAAGGAGAGTTGAGCGGCCACATCAGTCTGCTTGCGGAGGTCACGACTCAGTGTCATAATCTTATGACTGCGCCGCTTCAGCTCCTCCAGGAATCGCCGCTCCTCATCTCTAAGTCGAACCTGAAGTGCGCTCGCTAGAGCCCCCTTTTTCCGTAGCTCTCCCCGCAGCTCCACCAGTGCACTCTCTTGCTCAGCCAGATGCTGCTCTGTCTCCAATAATCGTTCCTGCAGCAACTCTTCCTCTAGCGCAATATCTGTAATAACATGTAGATGGAAAGCTTAACGTTTATATGTAACTAATATATTTTTTTTTTAAATGGACACTTCTGGAATTTGAAACTCACCTTCTCGGCTTCTTACAGGTGACCTTTCACTCAGATAACAACTCAGGTCTGTAGAGACATACAAACAGATTGCAACTTGTTACTGGGTATCGTTTGTTTTGCTTTTTCATGTGCTATCTGTTCTCTGTCTTGTATTTCTTTGATTTTGAAGTGCATCTACAGTAATGTCTTTCCTCATTGTGCCTCCCTTGATTGTTCCCAGGAGTTCCTGGTTCAATACAAATTAAGTTCAATCAACATTTGTGGAATTATTTTGATTACCACAAAAATTATTTGGACTCGCCCCTCATTCATTTAAAGAAACAAAAATTATGATTACATTAAGGCATTTACAATGGAAGTGAATGGGGCCAGTTCATAGGCACCAAAATACACACTGTTTCAAAGTATAGCCACAAGACGTAAACATTATAACACACTAAAATCACGTGTTAACATGATTTTAGTGTGAAATAATTGCTTACTAGCCTTATCTGAGTAAACCTATATCCAATACCGGGATTACTGGTACTACAGTTTTGATGAAATAACTACACATTCAGAGTGGTTGGCAAAGATAATATTGTATGAGTTGTATGATTATAATATATCATTGATTAACCATTCAATGAGATTGAGTGAGATTTGTAATATCTAAGCATCAACAGACCATTGCATCTTTTCTTCAAGCTGCGTATCTCAAGGCATAGACCGGTTAGAAGGATCCTGTGTTCCTGCTGCAAGAAAGATACGTTACGCTCCACATTCTCCACCTGTTCGGCTACTGTGGATCTATCCATGGAAAGATCTCAGATGTTTGCAGGTTACAGAACCTGTTTCAATTAGAGTGAAACTGGAATGTCAATACAAGGTAAACACACTTTCTTAAAGTTGCACTCAGTAACTTTGTCTTTGTGTCATTTTGGATTTACAGTGACATCTAGCAGCTTGGATGCAGCATCATTTAAAATAAATAGTTTTCAGTTTCAGATGCTATTGTTAATTTTCACAGTCAGCCATGATTACTTTAATCATTGAGTAAAAGTGTCCAACAACAGGATGGCTACTGAGATTAAGCGAGTTGTATTCGGCTGGTCATGTGATTCTAACATGGCAGCCCCCATGTGCAGACCCCCTCCATTTAGAATAAAAGAGCTGTAATAAGATCATTGATTTGACTGGAGTCTTCATTTCAATGTGAGTGCTTATGATTTCCTACATATATTGCAAAATTGCAATTCATGTCTTTAGGAGTTTAACTTTTTTTCATGAGGAAAAAATGACTGAGTGCAGCTTTAACTTAGGGCTAATCATTCATTTAAAATCTATGGCATATTAATTTCCATTAAAGCAGGCTTAAACAATATTGAAAATATTTAGAAGCTAAGTAAAAATAAAAATACAGATTGACTATTTGCACCCAGGTGTAAATAACACCTGCAACATAGCGTGCCTATTTGCTCTCCAATTGTCTATTAGAAACAGAAATTTACGATAAACTGCATTGTAAGTGTCACTTCAGTGGTGTGGGGCGTAACGCTGGTGACTGTAGAAGCACACTTCTGCACTATTCTACGCAACTTTGTAGTGTAAGTAGTGCGGTTACACTGAAAATGCAGCAAAAAGAATTGTACTACAAGTACCCAGATGATGCACTTAATTCTTCAAGTGGCAAAACGGAGTGTGGAATGTTGGACACTTCGTGCGCTCTGAGCTTTTTTGACCCAGGTTCGATTCGCCGTTTGTCCCCATTTTGTTTCCTGTCTCCTCTCTAAATAATTTCTTTAATACTACTTATAATAAAACATAGAAATGAATATAATGGTAGCTTTACTATAGTAATATTGAAGTAACCATGTTTTTTGGCAGAATCCATAGATTTGATGCAATTAACAATGTGTTACTTCTACAGAAATATGTTTTTTTTATATAGCAACCATGTTTATATTTTGGTTACTATGATTTTAAAACAAAGTACCATAGTGATACTATGGTTACTGTAGTAAAACCATGGTTAATTTTTGTAAAGGAAGATTAGGGTTAGGTTTAGTGTAATGTGTCTGTGGGACTCTGAATAAACACAATAAAACACGCTGCATTGATGCGATACTGTTTGTATTTAATCAAGGGTGCAGGGGCCTGGGTAGCTCGGCGAGTAAAGACACTGACTACCACATCTGGAGTCGTGAGTTCGACTACAGGGCTAGCTGAGTGACTCCAGCCAGGTCTCCTAAGCAACCAAATTGGACCGGTTGCTAGAGGGGGTAGAGTCACATGGGGTAACCTGCTCGTGGTCACCATAATGTGGTTCTCACTCTTGGTAGGGTGTATGGTGAGTTGTGCGTGGATGTTTCGGAGAATAGCATGAATCTCCACACGCGCTAGGTCTCCTCGTATCGCGCTCAACAAGCCACGTGATAAGATGCACGGACTGACTGCCTCAGACGCAGAGGCAACTGAGGTCACTATATCACCAGGAGGCAGGGGCGAAAATGTCATCAAAATGTTGGGGGGGACAATAAACATAACAATTCTCAAGAGCAATGTTTGAAGGGGACACCAGGGTTTTTTTTGTTGTTGCCCCGTTTGCATTTGTATTATTTTATTTCTTAAACAATTATTTTAAGAATATATCATTATATTATTTACAATACACATATTTTAATGATATTTTAGGGAGGGACAACCCTCACGATTTCCGCCTTTGCCACGAGGAGAGAAAATACAAATTGTTTTTAAATCAGGCATGCAAATTTGTACCAGGTTTGAGGTGCAAATAATATTTGCCACTATTTGCACTGGTGTGTAAATAGCATCTTCCTTTATTTGCACCAGGGTGCAAAAAGCATTTGCCATTAAAATATTGGATACCCAAATGTGACCACCACGTTATAACAGGCTGTAGTCAACATTAATGATTCCCTTTGTTCATACTTCAGCACGTTAAGGTAAAAGTGAGCATTATGTCATTGGTGCAGCCGGGACATTCTGACCAGGAACTGCGTAACAACGGCAGTCACTTGTAAACACCGCAATCTATCGTCTTTGAGGCGAACAGATATTCGCAATCTATAAAGTGTTTGTTTACATGATCACACAATTGTCATGACAATGTCAGTTGCTGTTTAACATCACCCCGATTTCAACATTAGCACACCTGAATCAACCGTCAGGTATTAGAATATGTAAACAAACGATGAATAAATGAATGTGATGCACTTTGCACGCATTGCCAACTGAACACGCTTCAACTTCCTATTGTAATGATTATTTTGTCTTCAGTATGTTCTTACTTTGGTGACATGCTTCTCTGAGGAAAAAAACTACACCTCCTTCCGATGTATTGAAATCAGTGCGCCGCTTAAGATTTAAGGGGGTTTAGTTTTCCAAGGTCAATATCTCAATGACATGCAATTTGCCGATGTCACAGCATGCACGGTCTATGTTACTTACGATTCGACTGAACAGACGAATGATGCAGGACACCTCCAGTGCGTCAGGACAGGAAAGGGTTAGCCATCTGCCATGCCGCCCGAATCTGATTCACTGAGCCAATGAAGTGGACTAAAGTGACGATGAAGCCCTTCTGATTTTATCTTCTGACGTTTAACAAATGGGACAGATTTTATTTGGTAAACTGTATCCTATATTTTAAACGTGTAGAGACTTCTATTGTTTGCAATCCTGCAAGGTTATACTCTACAACATTCTCCGCACTTTGTAATTTCATCTCGCAAAAGTTTCCATTTCAGCACCTTGGATAGCGACGTCATGACTTAGGTTTCTATTTTTAGCTATGGAAGAACCTCACCTTATTATCTCGAAATGTAAACGTAGCATATGCACATAAGCTCTTCTGACATCTATATACCGCGTGTGTGATCAAGTGTTTTTGCAGAAGAGGACACTGTAAATGAATAATAGTGTGGTCAATTTGGATTAGTGTCTGCTCAATATACACCCTGACTATATTTCAGAGTGAGCTCCAGCCTTCCTGGTCTGTCATAAAACATGAACTGATTCTGTTAAAAGTTTTCCTGATTTTAAAAGGTAAACACCCTGATTAAACTACAAGAAGGAAGAGTGGAGGACAAAAGCCATTTCCAAAACCAAAGGCCTGTTGATTCATCATAAATCACCAGAATTGATGTGAGCTAATGACGATTAGTGTTAGTTGACTTATTCAGATGTCAGTTAGATTATTTATATTATACTTTGATTGCCATTATTCATTGTTTATTAAGGATGTTATTCATTATTTTATTAACAAATTATTGACATTTGATTTTGTTTGTATTGTTTTGATTTACTTGGATTGTAGTGTAATTATTATTTAATCTCTGTTTTGTACAGACCATACACACCCCCAAACCCTTATATCCATCATATCTGTACATCCAAGACGTCTATGAGTCAGTAAAGTCACTAAAGTCATTAAAAGTTTGTTATTGGGCTCTGACCGGCCTGCCAGGGTGAGTACTCCCTATTGAACGGTCCTTAATGAGCTAAAGCTAGAATTTGATATTCCATCCCAACAATATCCTGTGACAAATTTCCATATATAGATTACATTTTTGGGGGGTAATCTAATTTGATTACTATTAGATTATTTTGGATTACTTTAAACATAATTTCATTTTATTTGATGTCACATGCATTTTATTAGGATAATAATTTTAACGAAAGTACAAAGAGGAAAAGAATTTGCTCCATTCTTTATTACTAACAAAAGAGCCTCATAAAAATAACTTTTTATGACATTTTTAAAAAGTGTTTTAAACATTACATTAATGAAATAAACATTAAATCAAACAGCAATGACAGTGCATGGCCAAAGTTTATCATTTAAAACACTGAGACATCAAGTTCATTTTAAGAGCATAAAACAATAGCAGCATTACAAACATTAATTACCATAAAATTAACATAAAACATTACGTGAAGAAACAGTAATTAACCTGAAATTAACAGCAATTACGTTGCTAGGTCAAAGCTAACAGCTCAAAACTCTGACACGCTTAATTTTAACCCTTACTACTTAGTAATAGTCCATCACCTATTCCTTAGCTGAGGTGCATATCTTACTGTTGTAACATAAAAGGACCACATGCTCAAAAAGTTAATCTGTGAGGCTATTGTTCAGTGTGAGAATATGATGAGATATATATAAACAGTACATACTGTATATGAAAGTTATCTTTGCAAGTGTATATATTGCTTGATTATGTACAGGAATTTCGTTTAAACTCTCCTATTGTGTTTGGGACATTTGAATTTTTAAATACCACATAGGTTCAGCAGATCATGCAAGTAAATAGAATAGATTTAGCTTTAAAACATTGTGAAGAAGTATTAGTGTTGTATTATTAAGTTGTGCAATTGTTTTGTTGATTTTAGTTGAAAAATAACAGGTTTCACAATTTTTGACCATCAAGTTGTAATGAGCAATTATTTGTAATAGGTCATTAATTCAAATTACTAGTAATTCTCACATTAGATGTTAATAAACATTTATATTATTTTACATTGGATGTTGAAAAACTTCACATGTATCACTCTGGTTTTGCTGTAGTTAATGTATATTTAAAAATGTCAAATATTGTTATACATTTTAGTATTTCTAAAATAAATGGCATATTAATTAAAAACTTTAAGATTTGTTAGTTATCATGCCAAAAATATCAATCTTTTTATATGTATGAATAGTTAAGAACCAATTAATGACTTACAATATAGATTTAGATGAAAACATTTGGGTTATTAATGATTTAAAAGCTTGAATTTTAAGCTCGGGTCAAAATTGACCATCAAATGCAAAACGTGTATGCAGATTCTGAACCCAGTAGGAGGGTTAAATGACCCAAAATATCTGACCTCATTAAATGATTTATTACTATGTGACAGGGCGGAGGGCGGGGCCGGGTTGTGATTATACACACGGTCCCTTATCAGGATAATTAAACCTCCAAGAGGGATAAAGGCCAATCCGTGTGTATAATCACAACCCTGCCCCGCCCTCCGCCCTGTCACATTCTAAAAAAAAAAACTATTATATTGCTATTGTAACAGTGCATAACTACTTTTCCCATTATACATGTTGAATAAAAACATGTGGAAGCAGATGTGATATTTGAGACAAGTCTATCGACTTTGACCCCATTACTGCAGCTTAAGAACTTTAAAAATATCTTCTTTTTTTTTAACTTATTATCAGTCAAATACTGTAAAGGCTCCCTGAAAATGTACTGTTTCCCCCTAGTGGGCGGGACTCTAAGCCACAGCTTGTCAAAGAATTGTCTTTTTACTTACAGCAGTTCCAACCAGGACAACCTATAAGCATACAGTGAATCATAAATGCAAAAGGATGATCAGAGTCTAAACAAACAAACATTAACATGTTAAAACCCCCTGTCAAGTGTTAAAAGGCTTTCTCACAATATTAATAAGGTCCATTCAGGCCAACAAAGGGTTTGACCTCTGAAGAGAAAAGTTGATGATGCGGCATGTAGAAAAAGCACAGATAGAAAACGGTCTATAAAACAGATGGATTCTCATGAATCATCAACAGAACTGTAAGAAAGTGCTTGTTTACTGATTACACATACAGAACTGAATATTTTTAGCATCCAAAATGACCCAATTTGAGCTGATTGGGCAACATCAAACTGGCAACATTTGTACCTGTTATATGACAGGTTAATTTTTATACATTTTATTACATTTTCTTACATCTGCTATTATGCAGTGGATTAAGACCCATTAAGCAAGGCAAAACACAAACAAACAAACTACAAGACAAATAAAATGTTTTTTTCAACTGCATTTTAATATGTGCTTGGCATTTAGGCTTTTACATTTAGTCATTTAGCAGAAGATTTCTGGACGGGAAAAGTTCTTGAGAGAGTTCTGTAATGTACTGATAAGTGATCCATTTTTAATGATCACTTTTAAGTTTAATAGTACAGTATTTGTTATCCAATTAAGACCTGTATCAAAGGTATGTTAAGTGAATGAAACATACTGTAAATACAGCAAGAATTTGAAAGTTTTTACATACAAGTTTCATTCTTAATGCAGAGAAATTAATATAAAAATGTGGTGATGAACACAAAGGTTGATATTAGTCCCGCTGGAAGGTGTTGTCTGCCATCTGAGGAAGGTGCCGAGGTCCTGTTAAAAACATGACACAACTCTTTCTCAGGAAATTTCCTGGCAGAAGGTATGGGCCTATTTGTACCTTCATTGATTAATCATCAGTCTAGGCTGAAGTCGATTAAAAATACAGAGACTTTTGCTGATGCTGACCACTCAAGTTTTATAAGTAGAAACTCAGCCTCAAAAGATCAGCCTGTTTGGTTTTGCTGATCTTTTATTAGTCGATGTGGCATCTTTGTCTGTTTAAGTGTCAGTTGACTTATTAGTTATTTGACCAGTCAGCAATACAAATTCAGGTGCCAAATCTTTGATATTGCTTACTGCCTCCCCTGTTCTTTCACTCAATGCTCTGTCTCCATCAATGGTTCTGCTCCCTCATCAGAACAGTGCAGGCTTCACATTTGTGCCACTGCCAAAAAGATTCAGAAATCAGTCACTCTGAAGTCTGTCAGGCAACTTCCAATCTGAAGGTAGGTACTGTTGTGTGTGACTAGTCCTGTTAACACAAATGCCAGTCCATATTAGGGCTTCTCTGGCAGCATTCCAGGTACATCGGCACTTCTGGATAAAGGCGTGGGTGGACGGAACGTGTACACCAGGTTCATGTGCAGGGAACAGAGGAGGCTGATAACTGAGGCTGCACTGGAAGGGTGATAACCCCGTAGATGACGACTGCAAGCAGCTGTTGGTGTACCTGACCCAGACAAAATGATCACTCCAAGAAGACGGATTACAGGAGGCCACACAGTGCAGGGCCTTTTCCAGCTCCTGATTTGCGCACTCCACTTGCCCATTCGTCTGAGGAAAAATTCACTTTAGCCCCCAGCTGTCGACAGAATTCTGCCCAAAAATGTGAAACAAATTGGGGGCCATGAATGCGGAAGATGTGGTTAATGACTGCTACCGCTGTCTCCCTCGCTGAAGGTAATTTGGGGAGTGGAATGAAATGAGCCGCCTTCGAGAACAATCCACTACAGCCAAAATGACTGTGTTGCCAAGGGAGGGGGGAGACCAGTTACGAAATCCATGGCTATGAACAACCAGGTTCTCGAAGGGACAGGCAGCAGTTGAAGGAGCCCAGCTGGGGGTTCACATGATGTCTTATTAGTCACACAAAGTGGCTATGAATCGACGTACATCCTTGGAAAGGGATAAAAGGGAAAGGAGAAGGCGAGAACCGGCTTGACAATATAAATAATTTTTTCATGAAAAACTTAAACAAAAGACACAAACACACACATGATTGACACCTGCCCGTAAACGATCTGTCTCTCTATTGCACCACCATCCGCAGTCATCCTTTATCCCTCTAGGATGCTTAATTAGCCTGATAAGGAACCAGGCGTGTAAAACCCGGCCCAGCCCTCCACCCTGTCACAGTCCTGCTCTAGTGATGGCCACCAGAATCGCTGTCTAATCAACATCTGGGTGCGAGTCGCCCCTGGATGACAAGTGATGTTGGGTGAGTGACCCCACTGTAGGACGTGCATCTGAACAGATCACGGAAAAAATAACCGGCCTGCTGGTCACGGGGTGTGGTGTTTTGTACCGCAGCACAGACTTAAGCCTCCACCTCCCAGGACACCATGCGAGTGGCAGGTAGATTGGTATCCGGTGGGGGTCTCAACCTCAAAACATCTAGACAGGGAGTTGGACTTTATATATTTAGAGCCTGGATGATAAGACAGGATGAAATTAAATTGTGTGAAAAATAGTGCTCAGCGAGCCTGTGTAGAGTTGAGGCATTTGGCACTACAAATATAATCTAGGTTCTTATGATCTGTCCAGACAACAAAAGTACCCCCGAGCCATCTAACCAATGACGCCACTCGCCCAAGGCCAACGGGACAGCCAATAATTCTTGGTTTCCGACATCGTAATTCCATTCAGCTTGTGCTAAGCTGTGCGAAAAAAAAGGCACGTGGATGCATCTTTTCTTCCGAGGAACAGTGCTATGACAGAACCACTCCTACACCAACCTCAGATGCATTCACCTCAACTATGAACTGACTTGCAGGGCCTGGAGTTACAAGAATGGGTGCAGTAGAAAACCGCTCCTTTAATTTAGAAAAAGAGGCCTCAGCTTTTGGAGACCAATAAAAGTCATTGCGCATGGAGATGAGATCCATCAGAGGTGCAACGAGTTGGCTGTAGTTCCTAATAAACCTCTGATAAAAATGAGCGAACCCCAGAAACCTCTGCAATGCTTTGCAAATCTGGGGTTGGCCAATCGGAAACAGCTCTAATCTTAGATGGGTTGTAAATTGACTGCAGGTGTGAGGTCAATTTTGTCAAAGTTTGTCTGCACCACCAACACCGTGATCTTAATGATAAGCGGGTATAGGAAAATAGATGTGTAGCCTGAATACATTAGGCCATGCCAAAGAAAATAATTTTTTTAATCAAGTAGAAATAGATCTTCAATTGCATGTTACCACTTTCTTTCAGAGAAGGTGAAATTGTTTTTAAACAGTTACAATGATGACCTTCAATATGCATTGTTGACAAATCCTTGGTTGTTAAATTTAGTGGCTGCTTAGGGTCAAGACGAAGAGGTGACAGATGTCATCTGTGTGGAATCACACCTCAAAGATGGAGAGTAGGTTACTCTTTTTGTGTACTCCAAAATGCCTGAGAGTGTTATCTAGAATGATGGAGGTGGAAGTGGGTGACCACAATGTTTTGCTGGTATGCAGTGATGGGTCTAGAGTGCCATCAGCAACCAAAGCACTCACAATGGTGCTCCACTGAGTAAAGGCAACACTTGGAGACATTATGAAATGATTGTATCAGTCTCAATATAGCTTACTGTATTGAGAAAGCAATACCAAAATCAGGTTGGACAATTCTAACAGTAGTTCTGTCTTTAAATTGGGCCAGTCAATAAAAGTATATAACCTCCTGCTGAACGCAGATTTAAAGTCAGCCTAAGCAAATAAAGTGGATGGGAGCCAAAGATCAAGGAATGTATCACACTGTGATGCTCTTAGGAGTAGGTGAGAGAGAAACATGTTACTTTATTTAATTTAGAAAGTGTTAATGTTGTTTGTAATATTAATGCTGTGTTTTGTTGCATTATTACAGAATTATTATGGTATCTAGAGATGACCTTATTCCATATGACAAAACCAGACTCAGTTAAGTAAGGTGTGTGTATTTTAAACGTCACTCTTGCGGCATATTTTAACGTCACTCTGGCGGCATATTTTAAACGTCACTCTGGTGGCATATTTTAAACGTCACTCTGGCGGCATATTTGAAACGGCACTCTGGCGGCATATTTTAAACAGCACTCTGGTGGCGTATTTTAAATGTCATCTGGTGGCGTATTTTAAATGTCATCTGGCGGCATTTTTTAAATGTCATCTGGCGGCGTATTTTAAATGTCATCTGGCGGCGTATTTTAAATGTCACTCTGGTGGCGTATTTTAAACGGCACTCTGGTGGCGTATTTTAAATGTCATCTGGCGGCGTATTTTAAATGTCATCTGGCGGCGTATTTTAAATGTCACTCTGGCGGCATATTTTAAACGTCACTCTGGCGGCATATTTGAAACGGCACTCTGGCGGCATATTTTAAACGTCGCTCTGGTGCGTATTTTAAATGTCACTCTGGCGGCATATTTTAAATGTCACTCTGGCGGCCTATTTTAAACGTCATCTGGCAGCATATTTTATATGTCATCTGGCCGCATATTTTAAACGTCACTCTGGTGCGTATTTTAAATGTCACTCTGGCAGCATAATTTAAACGTCACTCTGGCGGCATATTTTAAATGTCACTCTGGCGGTATATTTTAAACGTCACTCTGGCGGCCTATTTTAAACGTCATCTGGCAGCATATTTTATATGTCATCTGGCGGCATATTTTAAACGTCACTCTGGCAGCATATTTTAAATGTCATTCTGGCGGCATATTTTAAACGTCACTCTGGCGACCTATTTCAAACGTCATCTGGCGGCATATTTTAAATGTCATCTGGCTGCATAATTTAAATGTCACTCTGGCGGCGTATTTTAAACGTCACTCTGGCCGGATATTTTAAACGTCACTCTGGCAGCGTATTTTAAACGTCACTCTGGCAGCACATTTTAAACGTCACTCTGGCGACCTATTTCAAACGTCATCTGGCAGAATATTTTAAATGTCACTCTGGCGGCGTATATTAAATGTCATCTGGCTGCATATTTTAAATGTCACTCTGGCGGCGTATATTAAATGTCATCTGGCTGCATATTTTAAATGTCACTCTGGCGGCATATTTTATCCGTCACTCTGGTGGTGTATTTTAAACGTCACTCTGATGGCGTATTTTATCCGTCATTCTGGTGGTGTATTTTAAACGTCACTCTGATGGCGTATTTTATCCGTCATTCTGGTGGTGTATTTTAAACGTCACTCTGATGGCGTATTTTATCCGTCATTCTGGTGGTGTATTTTAAACGTCACTCTGATGGCGTATTTGAAACATCATCCTGGCATGTATTTTAAACATCACTGTGGCACATATTTTAAACATCATCCAAGCAAGTATTTTAATGGCATGTATTTTAAACATCACTGCTGTGAGAGATCAGCCAAGCTTGGTTCCACTCTCCACTCAACGATCACTCTCCCCGGATGACTAATCACACACACCTGTTCACTATTAGCAACCTCATCAACACGCACTATAAATCACTCACCATAACCCCAGTTCAGGGTCAAGCCTCCAACAGGAACAGACCTCTCTTCTTCGTCTTCTGAGCCCCTGAAACATCCCGATTGCTGAAAAATGTAACGTTTACTCACCTGAAAACCTCTAACCCCTGTGTCCTCATTCTGTTGTTCTCCAGGACTCCTGTTCGTACCCCCTACCTTCTGCTCTCCAGTATCCCTCCAATTCGCCAGTTAGTCTTCCGAACCTGTTTGCTAAGACTGCTTCTGAAAGAGAGGATTGATATCACTAAGCTGTTACTACCCGATGCCCATATTCCCGAAGTGTTTGTGCTTACCTGTTGCCTGCCCTGCACCGAGTGATCTTCACAGTATCTGCACCTGAGCTTACTATATACTCACCTAACACTTTTGCCACTGAAAATAAAGCTGTGTTTGGATTCACTTACCTCTGCCTCCGTGCTTATATCCTGACAACTGCCATATTTTAAATGTCCAGCAGGTAGTAGTGGAACATGAGGAAGGCCTACTTAATCGCCAGACAATCCTTCTCAAAGGTACTGTACTTAGTTTCACGAAGTACAAGAGTTTACGACTAATGTACAGCACCGGCCACTCCACACAATTATTTCTCGGGAGATTGGAGTTAAGAGGATCTGCCAATTACCCTTTGTTAAATCCAGTGTTGAATAAAATACAGCCGCACCCAACCGATCCAGCAATTTGTCAATCCGGGGCATTATGTATGCGTTAAATTTGGACACCGCGTTCACTTTCACTGGCCCAAACGCTGTGCAACTCCTCTATTATGCCCATCTCGAGCATGGCCACTAATTCTTCCTGAACTACCTTTTTTTGTGCTCAGGATTGCGATAGGGGCGGCTATGAACCACCATCAGGTTTGTACTACCGGGGAGAGGCAAGAGAGGCTTTCAACTTGACCACATCTGTGAGCTGCGATGGAGAGAGTTGGTCTCCAGACTGGACCGGGGTGAATGGATTAGGTTTGAGAATCATCTCTGGCCTGAACTCTACCCTCTCTGGAACTACCGTCGCCAAGGCCACAGGGACCGCCTCCCAAGATTTTAGGGGGTTGGGGTAGTAAATTTGATGAGCTCCGCCTCTTTCCATTTGCTTAACCTCATAATCGAGATCTCCGACCCACCGTTTAACCTCAAAGGGCCCTTGCCACTTGGCTAGTAATTTAGAGCTTGAGGTGGGCAGTAAAAAATGTACTTTATCTCCCGGTGCAAATTCTTGTAATTGGGTTCCACTATTACATTGTCGGCTTTGCCGTTTTTGAGCTTCAAAATTATTTTGTGTCAACTGCACCAGTGTGTGTAGTTTTGCTCTAAGATCAAGAACATACTGAATTTAGTTTTTGCTCTGTGAAGGCCCCTCCTCCCAGGTCTCCCATATGATGTCAAGTAGGCCACGTGGCCTACGCCCATACAGGAGCTTGAAGGGGGGAACCCAAATAATTGGGATTCCAACCACTTATCCCAATCCCTTGAAAAACGAAACTGAAAAAATTCATCCTGTTTGCGGTTAATCAATATAATGCCCAATAATTCATACAGCTCCAGGAGTGTACATGACATAAAGGTAGTGCCTTGATTGGTGAGGATTTCTTTTCGGAATCCTCACCTGGGAGATGATTTTGAAGAGAGCCTCCACAACACTATGTGCTGAGATGTTGCGCAGGGACACTGCTTCTGGACATCATGTTGCATAATCCACCAGGACTAATATGAAGCGATATCCGCAAACCGACTTTTCTAAAGACCCGACGAGGTCCATACCAATTCTCTTCAAGGGGACCTCGATTAGCGGTAGAGGGCGCAATGGAACTTTTGGGGTGGCCGGTGGATTCTCCAACTGACATTCACTGCATGCCGCACACCACCTGCAAACGTCTCCATGAATTCCCGGCCCAAAAAAATGGGGCATCTTTTTTTTTCTTGTCCTAAGTGGCCAGCCATCAGATTATGGTGAGCCAACTGGAATAGCATTTCCCGATGGCTCTTCGGTACTAATAACTGGGTTGTATTTTCTTTTGTTTGAGTGTCATGCGTCACTCAATACAACCGACCTTTAATAACTGAAAAATATGGGTATGCGAGCGCAATGTTAGGATGGAGATTAATCTCACTGTTTGAGGGACTCATTACATGACTGCTCTAGAGTGAAATCCCCCTGAGGGCGGGGCCTTCCTCCCTTGCATCGTCTTGATGCAGACCAGAAGTATATGGCTCTGGCACTGCCTCTCTTGTGACATTATTTTACAGGACCAATCCACACATATTTCCCTTAATATATCCTTAAAATCAGGCCAATTTGTCCCCAGAATCAGTGAATGGGTGTGGTGGGAATTATCCGTGGCCTCTACGCTATGCTTTCTCCCCCTGAATAGTGTTTAGAGACAACTTTCTTGCCAAGCATGAAGCACTAGGTATGACAGGTGAAGCTGAACATGGCAAAAGTGAGGAGCTAGTGTAGACTAGCAAATAAACTGCAGATAGCTAGCTTAACCTTTAAATAACGTTAGCACGTTCACTTAACTAGATAAGATATCAATATAATTGATAGATATAAATGCCCTTATATGTAGGGATGGGTACCAAAACCTGATTAAACAGGCCCCGGTGCTAAATTATTAAAGACCATAGTATTGATAAGCGCCGACATTACGATTCTTTTTAACAGTTTGGTGTAATTTATAATCCCGCTGCTGCAGCCTCTCTACTCTGGGAGCAGCGACACATGCACATGCACACACACACACACACTAAGGGTGACCAGATCCCAACAAATCAAATGTGGTACAAAGAGTAGCTATGTTAATGTGGGACATGTTACCAATGCTGAGAAGCATCTATCTAGAGTATGACGTCTATATAAAAATTAAAAAATAAACATCGCAATTTTCCCCGGCGCTATGTAGGCAGAAAATACGGTTACAGGTCCACCTGCACTTGACCCATATGTGTGCAGTTTGATTGAAATCAAACACAGCCCCTTGATGACAGCCTTCACTGCTTTCTTTACACCCATTGGATACAATTATTTTATTGACATTTTAGATTTGGTTCCAGTGAGATATTGAGTTTATATAGTGACTTTGCTGTTGTAAACATTACTGTTGCTACTCTAGAAACAACATTCTTTAAAAAAATTATGTATTTTTTATAAATTATTAAAGATTTATGAAAATATTGTCCCCCTGTCCATAAATCCTGATGGCCTGATTTGTGCCCAATGCTCCATCTTGTACCAAGCGTTGGTGAATAGAGGTTTGGGAACAGCCAGAATCAACAAAAGCTTGATATGTATCCCCCTGGGCACTCACCGCTATCCGATATCCCCCAGCTCGATCAGGGCGGCCTGTGGAGTGTTGGGGATCCGGACCAGAGTGCCCACCTCCATTACTGGACATGGGTCCTGGAAATGTCCTGGCTCCCCACAGCTCCAACAGACTGGCCCAGGCCCCGCTACCACACCCAAGAGACTGGGCTCTCCAACCTGGAAGAGATAACAGCGAGACGGGGTTAGCAGGAGACACAGGCAGGGGGGAAGACCCCCCCCCAACCAGGGAAGAACTTTGGGCATAGGACCACCCTGTTTCCTGGGGACAGTGATGGTTTAGAATGAGAATGGGTGGGGTGGGGTTTGGGGTTAGGAGAGAGAGACAGAGAAGAGAGAGAGAGAAAGACTCCAGTTCACTGCTTCCCAGAAACGGCATCATGAAATCTTTAGCCAGCTGAACCGCTTCCTCCAGCGACACCGGACAGTGGCACTGGACCCACTCGGCCATACCTTGGCACAGCTGGGAGATGAACTGTTCCCGTACCACCTGGTCCACGATGTCCTGGGTGGCGCGGGGTTCAGCAACCACTTCCTGCAGGCGTCCCAGAGCTGCTGCGTGAACGTGAATGGGCTGACAGCTCTGTTCGGGGCTCTGGCCGACCCGCTGCATGATGGCCTTTTCAGGTCAGCATAGACGAGAAGATTGGCTGCGGGAAGCTGTTGGGCTGCTTCCCCGGAGAGTAGTGGCATTCTGGCCACCCAATGGTCAGGCAGCCATTCTCACACCTCGGCCGTCTTCTCAAAGATGTCGAGGTAGGCTTCAGGATCGTCGGCCGGTCCCATTTTGACTAGGGTGACCAATGGGATGGTCGAAGTGGGCTCCGGGGCCACAACTGCAAACCCCTCGTGTCTGATCAGGCTACGGAACGCCTGTTGGTCCTCTGCTCAGGCTTGGAGCAGGAGTTGGAAACGCTGTTCCTGTTCCAGCCGCAGATCGACGAGGACTTGGTGCTTGTTCTGCTGGATGCCAGTGAGGGTTTTGATCACTTCACCCACCAGTGACGATTCCATGACGACGTGTCCTCGATCTTCTCACAGGTTTTGGTATCAGTGTAACACAGTCAATGTTCAGGGATGAGAAGGAGGAGACGGGGAGCAGTGATACAACCAGGTACTCTTTATATCTCCCTGTACAGCTATTGCACTCTTCTCAGTGCTTTCCACTTGCTCAGTTCAGTTCAACTCACTTCCAAAATAAACATAAACTTCTCAATAACACAAAGGAAATCAAAACACTCAATAGATAAAACAGACGCCAACACTGCACAGTCGTGCCATTCTCTCTTCTGTAGGTGTGATGACCTCAGCTGGCTGAAGCTGAAGCCCCTGTGACCTCTAAAAAAAAGTGTGAACTCAGAATTCCATTCTCGAACTTTTGATGAGCCATTCGGTCCTCAGTGCATCCCATCGAATTGTGCCTATACTCATACTCAGATAATTGTCTTTCTTGAAACGTTGATACAGGCCGCTATATTACAGTATGTCTCATCAAAAACTTTGTTCACAGTTGTCATTTTTATACTCTTATTTGGAAAGAAGACCCACGACCACATGCAACTAAGAAAAGCTTTTATTATGTTCTTGTATTCTTTTCCAACTCTGCTGAAAGTTTTCTGAGCTCCTAATGAACATTTGAGACTTTGTGACTTGGAACTTGGAGTCATGGGATCTATTTTTCTCAAAATGAATATGAACTTTACACACATAATGTTTCAAACATAATTATTCTAATCAACATAATTGTTTAAGCATAATAATCTAATGGTACTAAAAGGGAAAGTTGTGACTGACAATATTTTACCATCTCTAAAACAAATAGTCTTTTCTGACTGTAGTAGGAGGCATTTTCTCTGAGACCCAGTTTACTAAAAACACACACTGTATTTTAAGACCTCGTGGAATTCAAATGGGCAATCTAGTTTAATAAAATTAACATTACTATAACAAAATGTTTGCAAACTGACTTTTACATGCCAAATTATAAATTTTTCTGCAGTTCCCTGGTGAAATTAACACTACAGGCACTACAAGATCTGTGCGTTTTATCCACTTTTACACAAATCAAGAGTACAATGGCTGATTATGTCTTTATAAACACTTATTTTTTTGCACTATTACTCTCACATTTTTTATATCGAAAGACTTACTATAACACATCGTTTGAAAAACGATACATTTTAATGCTTGCATTATACATTCACCAACGTTCAAGGTGCTGTAAGTGATTTTTTTTCATGGAAAGGTATGCAAAATATTTTACTACTCCCTTAAAGTTATGAATGAAATAAGTGTCCTGAGATATCTCACTGGTCTCTGTGATAGCTCTAGACTCTGTAAAAAAAATGTGTACGCAGTCTCCTATGCTTTCTGTCTGTCAATCATTTTGCGCATTCTCATAGTACTGTATAGTTGTACCAAATTATTGCGGCATAATGCAATTTTTATGTCATGTAGTTCAAAACAGTTGTCAGTTGAGGGCGCCTTTTTGCTGCTGTCGTTTTTGACAACCATTTCTGCTCGTGACAGTCTTAATAAAGCTCATTTGCTATCTTTGGGAGCGAGGTGTTTTGAAAAAAGGGGGCATGGCTAATTTAACGGCTCAGCTTCTGGAATTCCTAGAATGGCTTTAATCACTAACAGCACCTTTAATCCAATGTGATTAGCTTCATTGGTAGCTCAATTCATAAACTGTTGAACTTTAGACTTGGAAGATTGAGGCTCAAGTCCAGTCAATAACGCAAGCTGACACATGAGCCGGAAGTGTCATTGAAACAACACGAAATGACATGGTTGCTTCAGAAAATGTGCTTTTCATGTCACATTTTCTTTTAGGACACTATCAGTTAAGTTTAGGTGTTTGTTTAGGGTAAGAAAATCTGTTTTATTATTTAAAACACTATTGGTTAGGTTTAGGATAAGGTTTTAGGTAAGGGAGGTACGTTTTACTCATTAAAACCACAGACAAATATTCACTTGAAAAACATAGTCTTATTACGACACCATTTCACTCTCTTTTGGCACCCCCTGCTAGACATTTCACTAAGAAACTGCAGTTAAATGCATAATGAAGCATGTAATTTCATCGTGCCAAACATTTTCATGAGACCAGGCTGAAAATGGGAGTTTTGTGAATTTTTTGTCAATGTGTGTTAACTTTGAGGCCATATATGCTAGTGTACTCCTAAAAGTCATCAAAATAAACATTTAAAATTAGCAGTCTTTCAATTTCTCTTTTGTCTGCAACACAAATGCTAGACTGATCGAAATGTAAATTTGTTAACAGGAGATTGAAATTTCTGCTTCTGAAATCAGTCTGCATTTACCAAATTTCGAAACACTGCCCCCAGTGGCCGAAGCTGGAAGTGTTGTTGAAGTGAAATGTCCATAGAATGCTGCCAAAAGTGAATTTTTAGTTGTAAATGGTGTAATACAGTCAACAAGAATGCACATTTGATTAACCATATTCCAGAACCCAAACTCTAAACCTAACCTAATGGATTAAAATTTAGTGTGAAATTACAATGTCCAAACCTAACCATTTTTTATGTTTACATTTACATTTATGCATTTGGCAGACGCTTTTATCCAAAGCGACTTACAGAGCCCTTATTACAGGGACATTCCCCCCGGAGCAACCTGGAGTTAAGTGCCTTGCTCAAGGACACAATGGTGGTGGCTGTGGGATCGAACCGACAACCTTCTGCTTAACAGTTAAGTGCTTTAGCCCACTACGTCACCACCACTCCATGACGCTACCACCACTCCATTATGTAAATGCTCTTACTTCCTGGTTTCCATGGGACTAGAACACGTCACAGAGATTGCTTAGGCAAAGTGCTAACAGTAGCGCTAGAAAAGTGCAATAGAGTTCATTAAAATATATAGTCTCTCTGGAATACAGTGTGCTTGATGTATCTAGTGGGCGTTGATGGCCATCAGGCTGTGAAATAGAACAGTGGTTCTAAATCAGGGGGCCGGGACCCACTAGGAGGCCTCAGCACACTTCCAAGGGGGCCTCAAGATGACTTAAAATTCATTTAAAATAAGAAATATTAAAATAATTGAAATAATCCTACTTAATTAAAAGGCTAAAAAATACTTTATGTATGCCTACAAATTATCAACAGACTCTTTCTGAAACTTCTAAAATTTAAAATGATCCATGATTAATTATTTTAATCAAACACGTCTAGTTTCGGGCGAGGGGGCCTTCAAATATTGTCTTGGACAGGGGGGGTCTTGGAGTCAAAAAGGCTGAGAACCACTGAAATACAGCATGGGTAATATTGGAAAGCATATTGGAAAAATGTAACAGATGTCCAATCACAAGGCTTAGGAGGATTAGATGAACACTGACCGATGGATGGAAAGGGATGCTAAATGTGAGTGGTCACAAAATGAGGAGGACATATGATAAAGCTGGACAAACATGTTACAAAAGGGCATATTAAAAAATAAATGCTGTGCTGTTCTCTTATATCACCTCTCGACACTCTTTTGCCACACAACCCAGTTTTTTCTCCCAGATCCTCATATTTCACTTCTGTCCTCATCAACAAGAATGTGTGCAGAGAAATATAGGTCATATACAACAGTCCAAATTGGGAGGTGATGAAGTATGTGGGCCATGAACTAGAGCCTAAATCTCGAAACAGTAACTGTCACAAGTGAGACGAGATCCAGGCACGGAGGTGCATTTCACAGAAATTATTAAAGCAAACTTAAACAATGCTGAAGAGCAAGTAAGATTCAAACAGGGCTGGTGGGCAGACAGGAACCCGGCACCGACTGCAGCGTGGAGATAGAGAGTGTGTTCGTAGGCGTGTGTGCATCATGGCATTGTGGAACGTAGATCCATGAGGATCCTCTGGAGGAGAGTGTGTTTGTTGGCGTGTGTGTGTCATGGCAGTGTAGAGGGAAAACCAGTGAGGAATCCTCAGGTGAAGTGTCAAGGCGAGCAAAGAGGTAGATAGGAAAATAACTGCAATCAGTCAGGCGGCAATTGGCACCCAACACAGAGTACGCGTAACAGGACCAACTAAGGCAGAGAGAGTGAGGTGAGTTAAATAACACGCCCAAAAACAATCTAGCAAGGAGACAGAGTGGGGTTTAAGTTAGCGGGAAACCAATAAGAGACAAGTGCCGTCAGCCTACAGAAGGCTGGCATGATCAGCGTTCCCATGGATTCAATCAGGGTTTCCACATTACACATGCCAGCAGCACCTCAAACACATGAGAAAGAGAACACCAAAACTAACAGAACAAACCGGCGGACTCACCGAGACAGTAACTGCAGAAACTGAACTGTGAGGGATCCCTTTATTAAGATACATTATAACCTCTATATTGCCTAAATTAAAATTAGACATTGAGATCTCATAATCTTGATTGAACGTAAAAAAACGATAATGATCAAAAATAATTACATCTGAAAAAAGGTAATGCTCCTATTGAGATACTGAACATGCTTCTTGTACTAAGAGATGACAGGAATGCTCAGTGCATTGATTAAATGGAGTGCAGACTGCATCAGTAGAAACATTCGATATGGTTGACTAGCTTATTGCAAATACAGAAGAGAATACAGAACTGAAATGGCAACAATGGATCAACCAATGGATTGACATATATACAGTAGGTACATTGGCATGGAGAACTGACTTAATAAAAATGCATTCGATTATCACTAAGTGATGAAAGTCATCCTGATATACATACCAATCACTGCACAAATATAACTACTAACACTAGAAAAAAAGCTGTTAAAATGTAGGTTCTGCACTTGATAATAGATTCATTATGCAGTGTGAAAACATTCTTTAGGCTAATTTCGTGCATTTAATTTAGAAGAACTAACGTTTTGTAGAAAAATCTGTTTTGATGCCATATAACGTTTACGGCGGTTGGCTCTATAGACCTCCAACCGTTGTGCCTCTGCAACAGGATCCTCAAGAACTCCTTCCCACCTCAAGCTATCCTGTCCTTGGTTGGTTTCGTCTGATTTGTCATCCTCTGTTGGAGCTGGGGCTTCTTCAGATACGACCTTGGGATTTTTGGATTTGCCGTCTTTTCGATCTTTGGCTTTGGCACAACCTTTGGTCAGAACATCACTCACCTCTCCACTGGTCAACTGTTTAATCTGGAGTTTCTCTAGAGAGATGTCAAACAGGTGGGTGGATTACAACTTAGTCTCCAGCACATAGAAGCTATAGAAGGGTTAACATATCATAATGGCACACTGCATCAAACACCATTATTTTGTCATATGGTCTGAGACTGTCAGAATTAACAGGTGGTGGACTACAGATTCAGTTCATGAAATTTCCAGGCCTTGATTTGCCTGATGTGACATTAAAACTGTCAATCTTATTGAAGCTTAATGTGAACCCGACTTCCAAAGATGCTTCATGCTTCATGCTTCAATACACTGCCAAAGACAAAGAACTTTGCAGTTTTGAGGTTGAATCAGGTAAACTGGGCCACTTTTGACATTGAGGTGCCTGTAAATAAAATGATCCAATTTACCAGAATTCACCCAGTAGTTTTAATAACATTCAAATAGTTAACTTGGTATATAAACAAAATAACGAAAAAGTTATTTTGAAGGCATAGTTCACCCAAAAATGAAAATTCTCTCATCATTTACTCACCCTCATGCCATCTAAGATGTGTGACTTTCTTTATTCTGCTGAACACAATCGAAGGATTTTAGAAGAATATTTCAGCTCTGTTGGTCCATACATTGCAAGTTAATGGTGATCAGGCCTTTGAAGCTCCAAAAAGTACATAAGGTCAACATAAACGTAATCCTTTAGACTCCAGTAATTTAATCAATGTCTTCTAAAGCGATCCAGTTGGTTTTGCGTGAGAACAGACCAAAATATATCCCCTTTTCCACTATAAATAGCAATAGTCTTCTTGGTGATCATGATTTGTAAAGTGTAATCATGCTTGAAATCGTGCCTAGAGACTGCAATAACAAGATGTACTGTGAAAAATTAGGTATAATTTGGTCTGTTCTCACCCAAAACCGAATAGATCACTTCAGAAGACATTGCTTAATCCACTACAGTGGTGGGCCGTGCATTTAAAGTCTAGGCCTTCAGAGTGATTCATGACATTAAGAAAACATAGTTTCACAATGAATAAGACACCCTATGCCTTTGGGCATCATACATTATGTTGCAGCTAACTAATAATATCAATTGACATTTTAAAAACACGTCCACACACGAAAGACAAAACTTGAAACGACACTTAATGCTCAAGCAAGCCTAATTTTAACTGCAGCATGACTGTTTTGTGAAATGAACGTCTCCTGAACAGACATTCAAAAATCATAATTTTTCATATGAATCTATCAAGGAGGTCTATATAATACCTGGAAGAATCTATCTAATAATATTTGTGATTAAAATGATGCTTGCTTGAAAAATTTATTTAGTTTCGTCAGGGTACACTGTTATGTTGCGTTCCATTAAAGTTGGGTGTGGGATATTCAAACTTGATATCTCCGACCATAAATGCATTCCATTCCCCGATATTTGGAAGATGACATTTACTGAAACAAAACTGCAATGCTCCTGTTAGCTTAGCAGGGGTTTGTAGAGATGTCTCCAAGCAACACATCTAATAAACTATGCTGCAGCGCTCCCTTTAGCTTAGCAGGGCTTTGACTCTCATTAGAGATGTCTCCAAGCAACACATCTAATAAACAATGCTGCAGCGCTAGCATTTGTGCTTCAGGTGTACGATTATCAAAATAGATCATAATTTGTTTCTGCAGACGTTTGTTAAACAAACTTTAATATCATGTAATGTGGAAAGGACCTCATTTATCAATATTACTTAATAAAGTGAATGTTTCACTTACTTTGTATATCTCCCCGAGTGTCGACATGTTTGTGTGACATCATGCCCCTGCATCTCTGTGAAATCAGATTTGAGAATTTCTGCAAAAGCCTACAAATTGTAATTGTGACTTCAAGATGCATTCTATTGCACTTTTCCTAGTAGGAAGTTGTAAAATTTGACTTTTCGAGTTGAATGGAACGCAGCACTACAATTCAAAACTTGATCCGACACTGAATTCTCAAGCAGCCTAATAAGAATCACTTATCAATTTACTTGAAGTGAAAATCAGCCCTCCTTTCCTGTTTAATAAATTAAGCAATCAAATGGTCATGCAGAACATCTCGTGTTTTTAAATCCATAAGAATCTCTTTCTCAATGGTGATGTGGCAGTAACAGTCGACTCGTCAGCAAGATCTCATGCTCTTCACTTTCAAATGAGCGTCACTTAAAGCACGATTGCGTCACTCAAGGCCAGCTAGAAGGCCTTGACTGGGACATATCCTAAAGATACACCCACCAAGAACAAATAAATCAATCTGATTGGCTGATGAATCAGACAATCTGACTTTAGTTGCTCATTCATTTGCACTGTTTGAGGGATTTTGTGGAAATTCTGAAGGCCTGAGGGGGTAAAGCTCAGACTCACGTGCTGCTTCTGCTTCAGGCTTCTGATATTTGTAACACTTCGCTTGTAAGCATCAAGGAATAAATTCTGACTGGATAAACTTTTATTTTTTCTCTATTTGTTTGTAGATTAATTAAGAAAGTGATTAAAACACATAGGCAAAAAGGTGATTGAGAATGAAAGGATGAAAAATATTTATTTATTTGGCATGTTATAGGCCAGTAAAGAAAGTTTTGCTGGTCCTGAGAATTCGCCACTGCTCCACTGGAGGATTATGGATTACTTTTATGCAGCCTTTACATGATTTTTGGAGCTTGAAAGTTCTGGCCACCATATATGCTCATTTTATGAAACTACAGTGTAACATGTCTTAGATGGTATGAGGGTAACTAAATGATGAGAGAATTTTCATTTTTGGGTGAACTATCTCTTTAAGTACATTTCAAGATCCACATTAGATATAAAAGACTGTTCATGTGATGATAGATAGATAGATAGATAGATAGATAGATAGATAGATAGATAGATAGATAGATAGATAGATAGATAGATAGATAGATAGATAGATAGATAGATAGATAGATAGATAGATAGATAGATAGATAGATAGATAGATACAATACATACATACATACATACATACATACATACATACTCACTCACCTCGATCCTTTGATTGGTTGATCCCATTACTTGATTTCCTTTTCTCCTTCCTCTTCTTTTTGCTCTCTTTCGCTGTGGCACCAGTCAAAGGTGGGACATGAAATCCCTTTTTAACTGAAATCTCCTCCATAATACAAGGCTTTAAATTAAATGTGCCAACATGATTCTGCAGACTGGAATACACAAGTGAGTGAGTAGCTTAACGATGTCACAACCACAACGAAGTCAGTTGCTTTTTGCAGTAACATCCAATCCATCTCTCTCTCTCTCTCTCTCTCTCTCTCTCTCTCTCTCTCTCTCTCTCTCTCTCTCGCTCAATCTCGACTAAATAAATGTTAAAATAGCAATGATTAAGATATTGCATATGATTAAAACAACATTGTATCGCTAAACAACTATCCTATAGATATCGTCGCTTAGTAGCACGAGAAACTAAATGGTTTGATGACGCTTCTCCATGGAAACAGAACTCCTCCCATGTCCCCACCAGATTTAAACAGACAGGAGTTATGAAACAGTCTGGCATTCATACGTTTCTGATTGAACCAGTGATATTTATCTACTTTTAGAGCCAAAGAAAAGAGGGAGGGGTAAGTTTATACAACAACGCCTAATATGTAACTCTTGTAACCTGATTACCCACCTTGTCCAAATCTGCAAAAAGTTATGTACTGTATAACACTCATTTGCTAGATATCCTTTACGTATATACTTTTGTAAACATCTTTCTGTTTCATTATTAAAGGTTTCATAAATCTTACCAGTCAAGTTAAATGACTTACAAAATTCAGATAATGATTATGTTCAGATTACATAAATGTTCCATATTCCCATAACAGGCTGGACATCTTATGCTTAACCACAAATGGCTAACATCACACAATAAAGGAAAACATAAATAAAAGAAAAGACTTACACACTTCAAATGACTCAAAATAATTTTGCTGAATGGGTGATGTCCACCTCCAGTGTGTGATGACATTTCATAACATATATCTTCAATTAAAGGTCATATTATCATGACATAACAGGGTGGACAATAAAACAACGATCACACAAAAATCCACTAATTTAGCATATATTTTTTTTGGCAGAGATGATTGAATTGCAGTTGGGTCAGTGCACAGACACTGACCCAAAAACAAGACTATCAGTTAGAGACAAACTTTTTTATAAATATTTTTACAGATGCTGTGAAGACCTTTTCTGATGGGGGTTGTTTGAAATGTTGGTGTAATGTGGTAATGATTCTAGCGGCCCAAAGGTCCAGGGGGCCCACTACAAATTTGAAACTGTATTATTTTAAGAGGAAAGGGCCCCAGAATTATTTGCTACGACCCTGTTTGTAGCCAGCAAATAGGTTTAAGGAAATAAGTTCTTTATGGATGGAATTGGCTAGCCTTCCTCTTCAACATGTTTGAATGGGGATATCCTCAATTCATAAGTCCATTACATTGGCGAAGCAAAACATGATGTCAAGAGAGAGCTAAATGGTCAAAGAAGATTATTATTATTTTATTCTTCTTTTATTTGGAAATTATTTTATTTGGAAATGAAAACTGAGATGTATCCATTTGTCAGCTGGAAAAATTCTAAAACTATTTTTTGGATTCACTATCGCACCTCTGCAGGGAAAAGCCAAAAGAAAATGTGCATAAACGCATTTGGATCTTTAAATAGTTTACACAAAAACTTTTTTGGGGCGTTCAGAAAACTTTCACAAGGTCAAATGATTGGCTTAAAATGAATTGTTCCTGAGTAGGAGACGTTTTAATAGGTTGGCAGCCTTTCGCCCCGCCCCCTTTCTTGGGAGTCGAGGCTTGAGGTTGGATGAAGTTGAAGCCATTTACGCGCTACGGAAGATAATCGTCACAGCGAACCCTTGACGTCGGCGATCCAATGGCCAGCTGTTACAAATCGCGTCACTCTTTTCGCCAGCTGATAGCAGACGCCGGTAAATGTGAGGGCGAAAACGATGGAATGACTTTACTTGTGAGGTAAGCGTTTGTGCTGATGAAGTTTGCAGACACGATATAGCTTCATAGTTTATCTTATGCGTCGCCTGTTTCTGTTGGGTTTTCAAATTATTGCTTTTTAGCTCCAGGGAAAGGCGAGGCAGATCAGATCACCTACTCTGTATGAGGCAAATGCATGACTTGAGGTGGGGCGGAAAAAAATAGGCTCTTAATTTAAGGGGTCGTTCACACCGAACACGTATTTTCGTCAGTCCGCGTTGTTATAATTTTATAATGTTAATGTAAAGTATTTTAATGTTACGCCGTGTCTCGTCAAGTTAAAAATAACTTCAACTGTTTAAAAACACGTTTGAGACACTCGCGTTCTGCTCGTGGCGCTACGTCCATTTTTATAGTGCAGGCTACGTGTTCGGGCTGAATGCCCCCTGAGAACATGTCTGTTCGAAATGGAGTTGTAGATTGTTATTTTGAATCAGGCCCTCATCGAATGTGTAAAATAGGTCGGGCGTAGGTCATTGTTACACAAGTTCTTTTCCATTATACTGGCCAAACTTCCAGACTTCAAAAGCCGTTTTCAAGGGCGCGAGCCGGCCTGCGAGTCAGTCATCTGTAGATTTAAATTATGTCGGGATATTTTTAAGTAGTTGTGTTTTCTTACTTTCAAGAAACATCTAACGTACCAGTTCAGTAAATACAATGTTATTCAGTACAAACACGTCAGTCCTCCTTTATTGTTACATAGATGCCAACGTGTCTGCTAAACTGTGTTTCCTGCTTTGGTTGGGTAAGCACATCATTATGTAATTCATTCAGTACTGAGGAAATCTCAGTAGCTTTTGCACTTACCAATGTAACAACAGGCTGTGACATAAACTTTCTATTTGAAACTTCAAAAACAATAATGTTAATGCCACTGAATGTACTTGCATCAGGGCTGTAACTAATGGGGGTGGAAGTTGTTAACGATTCTAGGGGTCCACAACAAATTTGAAACCCTTTCATATAAATAAAAGGGGCCCAGACCGCTAATAGACAGTCAGGGGCCCCAGAATTCCTTGCTGTGGCCATTACTGGCATGGTATATTTTGCCTGGAAAAAAGAAATGACAAAAATATGAACTTGATGTCTGATGTCACAAATGTTTAATTCTATTGTGCATCTGTGAAAAATGTGCATTGAAAGTTGTGATTTTAACTATAACCGTTTATACAGAGCAGGACTCAAAGGGCCAGATAATTCATAAATATGGCACTCTGCTACACCTATAGAAAGTGTGCATTACTAAAATTCTTGGAAGGTGCACTTATTAATATTATATGTTATAGGATCTGTATTATTACTTTTACGAAATCAAACCCTTTTGACCTTGCATCCTAATAATAGACCGAATTGGCTTTCAAATCACAGTATCATATATTTTCTGTCAGAAACAGAAAACATTCTGTTTTTTTTCACTCAGGGCACCATATTCTGAGGAAGCAGAAGACTATTGTGTGATCCTTAAGATTGGTAAGTGTAATTCACAATTCATTATTTTGTTTTCAAGATTTCAAAAGTAATTTTATTTTTTATCCTTAAACTGTTTGTCTTCTATGAAAAGGAATACATCTGTTTTTAACATAGAATGCCATATTTCTGCATTGGTGACCGTGCATTAAAATAGCCAAAGAATCCATGGCATCAAATTTCTGTAGGTTGATGTGAACTTTTAACTGAAGCTTCTGACCCGTATCTGCATGATTTTATGCATGGCACTGCTGCCACACAATTGGCTGATTAGATAATAGCATGAATAAGTAGGTGTACAGGTGTTCCTAATAAAGTGCTCAATGATTAGTGTGTATATGTCTTTATAGACATTGTGTCAACTGCTGCTACATATGTTACTATTAAATGATTTTGGAATCACATGCATTTTAATAGCTGACTTTGTGGTTCATGTTAAATATTAAAGCAGTTTATTGTGGTCTCAATTGTTCTATACCTCATACTCGACGTAGTGTCTGAATTCTGCTCCGACGCGATGATCTCAAGGCCTTCCCTTCCTCTGGCCTCCTACACTCCCTCCCCTCCTCCTGCTGATTCATGTCTGCGTGCGTGTCTGTGCCAGCTTGCTGGATGGGGGAGGGTGGAATGAATGAGGGACACAGAGAAAGAATGGCAGCATGGGCAGGGAAGTAAGATGCAAGTTGCGAGTGACCTGACTCAGTGTAATAGATCTAGCATGATTCAGCATGTGTGATTTATTTGTCTCATGGAAAAAAAGATTCTTGGAGACAAAATGCATAAGTGGAATGTTCTGCATTGTCAAGGATACAGCTGCTTCAGCAGTCTCTCCTGAATCAAAATAAGTTTTAATTTTGAAAGGCAGGAGATAAATTAGGTATGGGAATTCTAACAGATTAAACCTGCCCTGACTCATACTTCATATTGAGGACTTACATTCTCATATGAATGAAAATAGGGTTGTTCGCTTAAGTAATTCATCTGTTTAAAGGGGTTGTTCACCCAAAAATGAAAATTCTGTCAGCCTTCACTCACTCTCGTTATTCCAAAACCTGTATGACCGTTATTATTGTGTCCGTATCGTTTATAACAAAAGGTTATGTTTCACTGCATCTTTCTTCCATATAATGAAAGTGGATGCGGACTGAAGCTAACATTCTGCCTAACATCTTTATGTTCCACCAAAGAAAGGAAGTCATACAGGTTTGATTGGGGAAGGTGAGGGTGAGTAAATGAGAGAAATTTCAATTATGGGTGAACTATCCCTTTAAATGAGAACTTCAGAGGTTTCAGGTTTAAATATTGCAGATTTCCTGAATTCCTGCATCAAGTTGTTTGGAGCTGCAGCAAGCATATCTGGCATTGTTTTGCCTATCTCTTGTGACTTAAACTTGTATCATAAATGCAAAATGTAATATAAATGATTTAATTTGAATATTTACCACATTTGCTTACACACTCCAGGGCTAGCATTTTGTTAATGTATTACAGATTGCATGTCTTTTTGAAAACACCACAAAATATATAAAGGGATAGCGAAGCTTAAAGAAATAGTTCATCTAAAAATAAAATTATCATCAGTTACTCAACCTCTTGACATCCCAGATGTGTTTAATTTTCTTTCTTCTGAACAGAAACAAAGATTTTTTTGAAGAATATTTTAGCTTTGTAGGTCCATACAATGCAAGTGAATGATGGCCAGAACTTTGAAGGTCCAAAAGAAATGTAAAGGCAGCATAAAATTAATCCATAAGACTCCAGGAGTTAAATCCATATCTTCAGAAGCAATATAAGTGTGGGTGAGAAACAGATCAACATTTAAGTCTTTTCTTTTACTGTAAACTTTCCTCCCTGCCCAGTAGGTGGCAAGATGCACAAAGAATACCAAAAACAAAAGAAGAATGTGAAAGTGGAGATTTAGAGTAAAAAAAGACTTCAATATTTATCTGTTTCTCACCCACACCTATAATATCACTTCTGAAGATATGTGCTGTGTTTGAAATTGCCCCCGATCCACTTTATAGTGCATTATATTGGGTGTCGGCCATTTTGATGACTCATTCAAATTCTGAGTGAACTACACTCTGTTTAATGGCCATAATCCACCACGTGGAGGACTGATAATCTGGGATACAGCTTCCTTTTTATTCCTGCAGTTTTTTGATTTCATGCTTACTGTATTGTTTTACTTTTTGAAAAATATTCTTGATAAAAATAAATTATAGTGAGCCAAAATCATACAGATGTATTTATTTGTATAGATGTTCCCTGCCTTCGGCCCGAGACAGCTGGGATAGGCTCCAGCACTACTCGTGACCCTACATAGGACAAGTTATAGAAAATGGATGGATGGATGTTATGATGTGGAGTTTTATTTTGCCATTTTAGCTAAAGGTGATGGCTTAATGAGGTGACATTATTGTAAGTCAGGAGACTGCACACACTGGCAATAATAATTTAGAGGATGATTCAAACATTGAAGTTTTCATAACCTATTTGTGAAAACCAAGTGCTGCTTTATGGTCAGATGAGGGCGCTATGCTCCCATTGTTTTCTCATCTCTGTGCCCAGAAACGCAACCTAGGGTGGAACGGTTATTATTGTATGCATTATTTAGTTTAATAAACTTGTGTTTTAATTCAATAATTATGAATGTGTATATAAAAATGACAAACCAAATTAAGATTTATTTTATTAATGTACCATCTTAAGAAAATCAAGTTGTGGAGGCCTGGTAGCTCAGCGAGTATTGAATGTGACTACCACTCCTGGAGTCTTAAGTTTGAATCCAGGGTTTGCTGGATTCAGAAACCGATCAACACCGTATAATCAATATAATAATATTGAGTTACTCCAGCCAGGTCTCCTAAGCAACCAATTTGGCCCGGTTGTTAGGGAGGGTAGAGTCACATGGGGTAAACTCCTTGTGGTTGCGATTTAGTGGTTCTCGCTCTCAGTTGGGTGTGCGGTAAGTTGTGTGTGGATCACGGAAAGTAGCATGAGTCTCCTCTGTGTCCCGCACAATGAGCCACGTGATAAGATGCACAAATTGTCCCGGAAGCAACTGAGACTCGTCCTCTGCCACCCAGATTGAGGTGAGTAACCACGCCACTACGAGGACCTACTAAGTAGTGGGAATTGGGCATTCCAAATTGAGAGAAAAGGGGATTAAAAAAAGAATAAGTTGTAACTGTTAAAGGACGGGCAAGGAGGTGGCGGGAACCGGCTGAAGAGTCAACATAAAGCAAACACATGCAGCACAGCCACATGTCTTTCTCTCCCGAACTGGCGTCTCTGGCCCCCCCTTTATCTCGCGCTACCGCTGATCATCTGATTCAAGGCTGGCCGTGCACCCTCAAGGCCTGGCCACACCTTTCTCATTGTCACACTCCTCCCCTGCCCGAATCAGGCTGGGACGCCACCGGACTGACATCTCTGGAGGGGAGACACTGCCCTTCCAGCTGTTCTGTGAACCAGTGGTCCACCCCGCCTCCTGGGAACCAGGGGAGAGATGAGTGGAGGCGTGGTAGAAGGAAAGAGCAGGAGACGCACAGAGAGATGGAGAGAGAGAGAGCGTAAACTTGCTCGCTTGCCCCAGACATGCTGTCGGCATTTCCTCAACTGCTCCTCTGCTGGATGACAGCGAGCCTTCTGACCCCTGATGGACAGAACCACTCCTCCCCTTCTTGGCGGATGGCAGCGGTTCCTCCCAGCTCTTGTTGCCTTGCAGCGGCGACTCCGTCCCCAGGAAGACAGTCGCGGCTGCTGCTCTGGCGGACTGCAGTGGTGAGGACTCTGCAACAGTGTATCCCTTCTGCCTCCCTGGTTTTGGCACCACTGAAATCATTAAAGGCAGGTGAGGCGGGGAACTGGCTGAACGGTCAATGTAAAGTTTAATCAAACTCGACATTAAACACACACACATGCAGCTCGGCCGTGTGCGTTTCCCTTTCTCCTGAACTGGCGTCTCCAGCCCCCCTTTAACTAGCTCTCCCAATGATCATCTGATTCAGCGCTGGCTGTGCACCCTTAAGGCCCGGCCACATCCCCCTCCTCATCACACAAGTACTGTTGTTATTATTACTATTTTGCAAAGTAATGTACATGTAATATAAAATATACATATGCAATGAAGTCATTTCTGTGACTGCTCCATCAATCTCTCTGAAGCTTGGTGGATACGTCAGTGTCTGAATTCACTCACTTATTTAATTCATTCCTTGCTGACATAGAGCACTCACTGCCATTCACTATATAAGAAGTGGTGAATGAATAAACGAGAGTGATTTTGGACGCCATGGATTTAACCACTATAATTTTATGGATTATTTATGCTGCCTTTTATATGCTTTTTGGAGCTTCAAATTCTGGTCACCATTCACTTGCATTGAATTAATCTATAGATTTGAGTTATTCATCTAAACTTTTTGTTCAGAAGAATTAAGAAAGTCATACACATCTGGGATGGCATGAGAGTAAATGATATTGGGTGAGCTATCCCTTTGAATAGAATAACAGATTACTGAACGGTGGATCTAAATATGTACTTTTATACAGTTTTATACAGTCATTTGTGGTTTCCATTTGCTTATCAACTTGTGCTGTTATTGCAGCTGGTCTTGGCCTGATACTTTGAGGAATATTTTCTTATTAAATGTGAGATGTAGTTATGTAAAAAAAATCTGAAATTTTCTAAATGTAATCTACATGTAAAAAAACAAGGACATGTTACGATGGCAATACGTAAATCCTAAAAGTAAATTTGGACATAACTTTTGTTTTGTTGAACATACCATGCAATATGTATGAATGAACATTACATTTATAAAGTGCTTTTCTGACACTACACTCCAAGCTCTTTACACAGGGCTCTCTCTCTCTCTGCAAACAGCAAATTTACACTGTTATACAAGCTGTACACTCACTACATTGTAGCAAAGTGTCATTTCTTCAGTGTTGTCACATAAAAAGATATAATCAAATATTTACAAAAATGTGAGGGGTGTACTTACTTTTGTGAGATACTGTATGTATGTGTTTACTAGTAATCCTTTATCTTGTCTTTCTCTCCAAGGTTTGGAGTGGATGCAGATGTTGTGTGACTTTCAGTGAATATTGGCTGGCCTACAATAGTTCTTCTCTGGCAAACTTTATGAATCTGTCCTGATGCTAAAGCTGCCAGCTGAAGAACTGTTGTGGGCAGCTCTGCCCAGCATGTACCAAAATGGACCTTGTTTGCTCTGGATCATCTCTGTTGTGAATCTTTCAATAATTATGTTACATATATATGTGTATATATATGTTTTTTTTTTTTTACATTATCTTTAATTTCCATTTGAAAAGGTTCCATACCTAAAAAAAAAAAAAAAAAGACAATAAAATAAAAATGTGAAACTGTGGTCTTTGGTTTGGAAAAGAGCTGATATCAAACCAAAAGGTAAATGAATATTTTATCATATTTCTGTGAAGTTCATGAGTAGAGAAAGATTTTCATTAAAGAGAGGTCTTTCCAAATACTTCTATATATTTACCTTTTTATAACAATTGTGTTCAAGCTTTAAAACTAAAGGCCAAATATCTATAGTGAATCTATATAGAAGAATATTTCAGCTCTGTAGGTCCTTACAATGCAAATGAATGGGGTCCAAAACTTTGAAGCTCAAAAATGCACAAAGTCTCGAGTGGGTTAATTAATTCATGTCTTAAAGTGATTCAGTTGGTTTTAGGTGAGAACAGACCAAAATATAACACATTTTTCACTATCTTGCTATTAGTGGTCTCCTTGGCAATCATGACTTCAAGCTTGATTACACTTCCTAGCACATGTGTCAAGCACTAGGAAGTGTTATTGATCTTGAAAAAATTATCAAGACCGCAATGGAATGATGTACACCTTATAATACATTTAAATGATTTGTGGTTAAGACAACAGTTTATGGAATGCATTATGACCAACAGTCAAAAATGTAAACTTTGATACAAGTAGACTGAATGCCATTGTTTGGGATTCTAGGAGAATTTAGATTGTACTAGAACCCCACTTTCCCTCTGAGTGCCAGGTCTGTGTTAATCCATGTGAAGCCTCCAGACAATTACATTCCAATCTTATTTTGAACAGATTTCACAGGCAGGTCAGCTTCCATTCAATGGAATTTGACATAACATTTGTATCCCTTAAAAAGTGGTTTGATCATGAACACTTTTGGTCATGATCACGTTTGGAATATATTAATATGGAGAATTATTGTAATACTTGATTTTGACAATTTAATTCTTGATGACACTTAAAATGTGTTTCCACCCTTTGCCCAGATTTGTACACTTGGCACTCACTATACCGACTGTAAGGTGCCACTTTGGATGCTTTTCCAACAGTCTTGATGGAGTTCCCACGTACATGTTGGCTCCGTTTCCTTTCATTGGGTTGAGAGAAAAAAAAAAGTGTTTCATTGTAAACGGTCTAAATTTCAGGAAATAATGTGTAATACAAGAATATAACCTACAGAGGACAACAGTGGTTGGTAGGTTGAACATTGCATGTTCATGAGCTTCAAGGTGTGGCATCGTCTATGAGCACATCAGAGATTTCCGAGTTTGATCCATTTTTAATGAACTGATAAGGTATTGATTTTTGATTTAAACTTATTTTTGTTATGTTAAATGTTGCATGCCTTCATTTATTTTTGTTTGTTTTCAAATCAATTTTATTTGTAGGCTATATTGTATTGTTTTCCCTTGTCCCAGACTCTTAACCCATAAACACATGCCTCAGGTTTTTAGTGACCCGGGACCTCGTTCTATAATTACCAAAAGTGTATAGGGTCATTTTTTACACTTCAATAAATCATAATTTAATGATTATTTATAGAAAGTTAACTATCACAGGAAAGCTATTTATATGTTCATTACAAAATAAATGATTACTATATTCATGCTGTACTTACAAATAAATAATACATCAAGTTGATTTTCTTTGTGTGATAATAGTGAGTTATCAGCATCCAATATGAGTGTGCACCTGCTATGTGTTACTCAAGGTTGTGCAGTTGATTCAGTGATTGACTTGATTTATATCTGACATTGCTATTTAATGAAGAAGAAACGTGGATGTAAAGTACAACACATGAAGAGCATGATATGACTATTCTGCATCTACAAAGTCTGAATATTGACTTACATCCAGACTTGGAGTTAACAAGGTTGAGAATCTCTTATGTAAACAACTTCAAAATGATTAAAATGGTTAAACAATTATGACTGTACCACAATTGTAAAGAGTTTTTTTTATTTTCAAAAGTTAGCACTTATTTAACATGGAGACAACAGTGTCAGTGAAGAGAATACACACGCTATATATTCACTAATACCAATAAAGCTGTAGCTAATTCTGTAAAATTATATGCAAGTGTGAACAAATTATTTGTGTGTATTTATGATACATAAAATGTTAGCTGTGAAATTACCCTAAGACTATTGTCATTCCCAATGCAGAAAGCCATTAAACACAATCACACTGAAACTTTTATTTTGTGAAGTAAATTTAGCAGAAAATATGAAGTAATTTCTACATTGAATAAGTTAAAGTGTGAACTTGAACTATTAAGAAAATTCTATTTGTACTCAATTCAAACATGTAAAAATGTAAGCTCTAGCTTGTAAATATTATTTATGATTGTTTATCTTTACAATGCGTCATCATGTTTCAATCCTTAAGTAGAAACTCTTCATATTTATTTGCTAATTTTAGTAAATTTAATAGGTAAATTAAATGAGTACATTTTAATGAACTTTCCGAAGCTTGTGTTCCCAGCATGCACTAGGCTTGAATAACTTGCATGGTTTCACTGTTTGCAAGATTTTTAATGTAATGTTTTTGTTGTTGTTCATTTTGTTGTTACATTTAGGAACTTCTTGTTTTGTGAATCTGGAGTTCATTTTCTACAGACAATTACCCATTTATGATCAAACAAATGATCAACTGATTGTTACTGTCATCAATGTTTGTGCAACAAGTGTTCAGGTCTGCGTGTGCAGCTCTTGATCTTGTTCTATTATCAATAAAGCAAGGTGATGTTGTCTAATAGACCACAGCATTCATTAAGCTACTATATGGAAGGCGTATGTGTGTCATGTGGTACACAACTAATATGTTAAAGCATTGAAATGTTAGTACACTTTAAAAGCATGGCTTAATTCATTGCTACGTTGCTTAAGTAAAATGTTCAAAGTAAACCCCACTTCAAAATGTTTTTTTTTTTTTTTTTTTGCTGTTCAATTTTGAGTCGGGATGGAGACCAAAAGTGTTTACCAAAAAAGGTTTCTCAGAAATTATTCATATAGTTGAAGAACAAATGTAATAATAAAACTAGACACAATTAGTAATAAACTAAAATTGCATGCGCTTAAATTGTAATGCTAAGAGATGATAGATAATTATGAGGAGAAAGAAAATTAGTAAAATCATGAAAAAAAAAGAATGCGTTCTCTGAAAAGGATATGTTAAAAACACATAAATGCATAAGAGTGTGCATAAACGGACAGTGCGTAAAACAGTAAGAGTGTATGAGAAGTCAGTAATCGAATTTAGAATCCGCTCTTCAGGAAATCCGCGCTGCGTCAATTAACGCGTCTGAATCCACCAATCAGACTTTGAGCCGCAAAGCGTTTGAGCAAGATAGCTCAGTAGATTTAACTGAAAATATCCGCTGGAAGCTCTTCACTCTACAATATTGATGAAGTGCATGGACGTCCAATAACTGATCCACTGCTCCATCTCCACTGCAATTAATTGGAGTGTAGTTGAACAGAAGATCAGATTGCTGACAGAAAGAACCTCATAAATAAGAATTGATATTATATGGTTTTACATAAAGGCATATTCTTAAAGAGATGGCTATAAATACGGACGCGCCTCACTCAACAGGTTCTCTGGGCGTCGCGGTGCAGTCCACCGATTTTGGAGACACTGATAAACTTCTGGACATCTCGACCAAAGAGCTGGAGAGGGAACTCAACAAACAAGCGTCTGATACAAGTGTTAGCACAGTTGGAACGGAACAGAATGAACCGAATTCGGACAGCACAATCCCGGTCCACCGCTCTCCATCTCGGATCAGTTTCAGTCGCTCCTCATCGCCGACAACCGAAGAACGGAAGGCCCGTAGTTTCATGTGGTTGGCCGTGTTCTCGTGCTTCTTCCCTGCGATTCCAATCAACTTGTTTGCGATTTATTTTGCGCATTTGGTGAGTACTGTCACTGGTGCTATAGCTTTAATTGGAATTTGCATGCAAAACAACACCTCAGGTTTGCAGAACAGGTTAAAAACAGAAGAATAAATAAAAGTAATCGTTCAGCTTTTCGGTTGTGGGGCTCTGGTCCATGGGGCCCCAATAGGAAACAATGTGACTCAGAGCCTGCTTTTCATTAGCATATGTCCACGCTATCTCAAGGCTGAAATATAAAATGCTGATTTTGTGTTGGTGTGCTTTTGCTCCATTTTAGTCCCTTTCCTTGAAGCAAGAAAGAAATTATGTTGGGGCCAGAAAACTTGGACATCTAGCTCTGTTGCTTGCTGTTGTTTCCATCGTTGTGGGTCTGGCTATAATCCTTTATGTGGTGATGACAGGTAAACTTACTCTCTACACACACAGGGGGGGAGATCTTGGGGCACACGTCCCTCCTAACACTGGGAAAACCTAAAATTGTCAATCAATATCGTAAAGAACATGTATACTGCCTGGCCAAAAAAAACAAAACAAGTGTTGCCATTTGGATTTAAATAAGCAGATACTAAAGAGCCTATGGTATCATATTGCAGTGATTAATATGTTTCAGCTGGCAACAGTTCTTTTAAGAACTGGGTTAAGGACTCTCCAATACATTATTAAAACCTGGAAGGATAGTGGTGAACCATCAGTTTCGCAGAAGAAATGTAGATCTGAGATCATTAAAACGCTTCAAGTCACATTGTAAAAAATCGACAGTAGAACTCACGGCTGTTTAATAGTGAAAGTAAGAGCATTTCCACAAGCACAATGCAACAAGAACTTACAGGATTGGGACTAAACAGCTGTGGGGCCACAAGAAACCCACTTGTTAGTGAGTGTAATCAGCAAAAAATGACTTCAATTTGCTAGGGAGCATAAAGATTGGACTGTGGAGCAATGGAAAAAGGTCATATGGTCTGATGAGTCCAGATTTACCCTATTCCAAAGCGATGTGTGCGTCAGGGTAAGAAGGAATGCACAAGAAGTGATGCACCCATCATGCATAGTGCCCAATTTGGATGGAAATAAATGTTGTGATGTTGCTTAAGGTTGTTGAATGAATGCACTCAAACGAATTGCCATGATGAATGCGTGCCATAATCAAAGCTAAAGTCGGCCCAATTAAATATTAGTGTATGCAACCTTTTTTTATTTGGGCCAGGCAGTGTATTTGAATTGGTATCTATGCCTCTGCACATCACATACACTAAATGTATCTTTCTTTTTGTTTCTCTTTCTTCCAGAGACTCAATTATTTAAATAGAAGGATAATTAGAGCTGAGACCAAAGAAGATGGACAACAAATGCCACATGAAATCCTTGGGGGAAAAAAAGTGTTAAAATCCATTTATAATAAAAACAGTATTTAATACGTTTGAACTTCTTATATGGAGTCAGGTTTGAAAATCTTGTAGGCTTCCAACTATATTCAACTGTCTCGAGTTTCTGGTGCTCTCTTGGCAAACTGATCAGTCTATCCTGAAAACCTACAATTAAATTGTTTTTCCAAACCTTGCCCTACAAGGCCTTAGTTTCAAAATCGATTTTACACTAACTGAAGTCAAATTTATTCCATTCCATACATTTCAACATTTAATTAAAGTTCCTATGCAAATCTAAATCTATGGTATTTTTATTTCTTCATTTTAATCTAAAGCACATTGTAATATGCTGTCTTGCACATTACTGTAAATTAAATTAAAGAATGTTACATATGAGACTTTGTAATTTTATTTACTAAGACCTAATAAACTGGTATGAAAAAAACGAATGTACAACATAATAGCTAAAAAGATAAAAAGACAAAAAGAGGATGCACTCAAAGAGCATATAGTTTGTAGACTTTTGTGCAACCTGTTGTTACTGGCTACATTTGTTATAGGTTAAAGGAATAGTTAAAAATAGTCATCATTTACTCGCCCTACATTTTTTAATGACTTCCTTTCTTCCGTGGAACACAAAAAGAGATGTTAGGCAGAATGTTAGCCACAGTCACCATTCATTTTCATTCATGGTCATCAGTTTGTTTAATAAAGTGGTGAAGACATCCATCATTAGTGAATGTACTGTATATCATGAGTGCATCTGTTTTCATTTTGCTTAGCAATTTAACTTGAAAGAAGTGCAAGGTGTGGCGCAAGTAGAGCGCACGTCTGGATGCAAGAGAACATCACAACCCACTGTCACAATGAGCACTCATCATAACATAAAAAATAAACTCCAGCGCTGGATTGAAACAAATGAAATAGAAACTCCTGCTCAAGAACAGATGTTTCAGGGGCCTGGGTAGCTCAGCAAGAATTGACGCTTACTACCACACCTGGAGTCTCGAGTTCAAATCCAGGGCATGCTGAGTGACTCCAGCCAGGTCTCCTAAGCAACCAAATTGGCCCAGTTGCTAGGGACGGTAGAGTCACATGGGGTAACCTCCTCGTGGTTGCTATAATGTGGTTCACTCTTGGTGGGGCATGTGGTGAGTTGTGTGTGGATGCCGCAGAGAACAGCGTGAAGCCTCCACACGTGCTATGTCTCCATGGTAATGCACTCAACGAGCCATGTGATAAGATGCGTGGATTGACGGTCTCATACGCAGAGGCAACTGAGATTCCTCCTCCGCCACCCAGATTGAGGCGAGTCACTATGCCACCACGAGGATTTAGAGCATATTGGGATATGGGCATTCCAAATTGGGGAGAAAAATAATTTTATTCGAAGAATATTTGAAGCAATTCAGGAGGGACATTTCAAAGTCTGTTAAACGTGCCACACTTCCTTCTGCCAGTTGGTGGTACCTCGAACGTGACTCACAAAAGCCACATCAATGTGATCAGCCCACAAGGCCAAACATTTGGCTTAATTTTGTTGTAAATCATATGATGCACGCAGAAGATGTGACACTTCCCTTTTCCCATTTTTTTATGTTAATTTATCGCATCGCCATGGCAACACCGTTCGATATATCAAAAATCAGTTCGCAATTTAAAATCGACAGTGTCTTGGCATGATGTCGCCCACATTTGGTACCTGTAATATGAAAGGAGTTTTTCAAATTCCAGAGCATGCATTTTTCAAACAATCCAAAATGGCAGACTTTCTGTTGGGTGGCGTTTATGACTGTCAGCGCGAACGTTGTCTGGTTTGATGAGATCTATATGTGTACAAAGTTTGGTGACGATAGCTCAAAAGAAATGTGCTACAGAGCCCCCTGAACATGCCCATCTTCTAAGTGGTGCTACAGAAACTATGCTTCAAACTTTTCAGTCCTGCTGTGGCCAGGTGTAACCTACTTCCCTAAAGATCAAAGTTTTATGACAAACTCTCCTTGGGCTGGCATTTTTTTGTTCTTGTCACATAATATTTAGTGTGGATAATATGTGATTAAAGACTCAGGGCTTGTTTCTCCCCTCACCTGGGTTCATGCTCACTGTATTTTCTGCCTTTTTTGCCATTGGCATGCAAGTGCCAGCTTTACAGGTCACATACAGAGGTTGCTCTACAAATATTTGTTTGTTTTGTTCATGTCCAAAAAAAGTGGACGGATGGTTATCCTATATCAGGGGTCGGGAACCTATGGGTCGCGAGCCACAAGTGGCTCTTTGTTAAAAATCAAGTGGCTCGCCAGGTGTCTCATCATTCACCAACACATGATCGTTTAAAACTTTCTAGAGATCATTTTCCAGCAGAAAGCGTGGGTGCGATTGCAAAGCTTGAAGTCAATGACACTGTTTTGATTTCCTTTCTCCCAAATTTGTTGTACAGCCTACTCCTGGAGAACAAGGTTTGAAATGAACACCTGCCAAATGCAGATTTTTCATGAGGAGTATTTTGCTGATGTACCAGCCACTATGGAAGGTGACTTGTGAGACTTCTCGGAGTGATATATTACAAGAAATTAGACACAAAGATGCATGTTTGATGAAACGTGATTATATTTTGAAGAACAGATGAAAGAAAAGATGCCGATGCGTTTCTGATTTGTTATGTGTGCATTGAGTGCAATGAAAGTTTTTCTCTAAGACACGCACATTCATAGTTCTGGGACTCGTTTCTTAATAACTATTGGTCTTAGCTGTTAAGAGCATTTTCTAAGAGCAAATGATCAGTGTTCGTTATTTTTTAAGTTCACCCAGGGTGTGAAATAGCACCCGCCACCCGCAAAATACAACGAGGCTCAATCCAGTTCGCGAGCTCCTTGTCCAAATGTATTTCATGCATGGGTCCGTTTGCTCATCTACCTGCAACAGGCGTGCAACCTGTTCCCCTTCTGTCACTCATTCGACGTTGTGTTGAATGAAGTGTCACAAGGGGTCTTCCTGGGACGCCAAACGTACCTCTGAACCTGAGAAAAGGCCAATGTCAAGTTGGCAGACAGAATTTGCATGCCCCGCCCCGGACATACGGGTATAAAAGGAAGCGGGGCAGTGAGTGCCAGTCAGAATTTTTCTTCGGAGCCGAACGGTTGTGCAAAAGCAAGCTGAGTTCACCACTGTTCCACTCACCTCTACTGGCGATAAGCACTGCTGTTGGATCTATGGCGCGTTTCCAGCTGGCGTTCTCTCTCTCTGCACGCTGTGCATTCTAAGCCCCTGGGCGCTTCGACAGTGCTTTCATTGCCTGAAAGAGTGTTTCTCCTCCTAAAAAGAGTTTGAGTTTCCACTCATAAAAGAGCAATATACAGCAGGCTTTGAACGTCCTTTTCAGGACGCGTCTTTTTAAAGCTGTCTTTCCACCTCTGTGTAGTTCCTGGATGCGGTTGATTTCTCTCCTCTTCTGATGGTCATAAAAGTTTAGGTTTATGTTCTCAGTGCGAGTCTTTTCTCACGAGATAAAGCCACTTCAGCCGCCCCCCGCGTCGTTCCTTCTTCCCACGGCATTGAGGTAAATCTCCTCAAACCACCCACCCCACGAACCTCCCTCCAGCCGAGATGGAGAAGGGTTTCTACAGCCCTTACTTCATCGTACCCAAAAAAAGCAGCAGGTTGCGACCAATCTTGGACCTGCGAGTTCTCAACCGGGCCTTACACAGATTCCCGTTCAAATGCTCACGCAGAAACAGATTCTTACCTGCGTTCGACAGCTAGATTGGTTTGCGGCGGTAGACCTGAAGGACGCGTACTTCCACATCTCCATTCTGCCTCGACACCGACCCTTCTTACGGTTCACGTTCGACGGCCAGGCGTATCAGTACAAGTTCCTCCCCTTCGGCCTGTCCCTTTCCCCTCGCGTCTTCACGAAGATCGATGACTGGCTCATCCTGGCTCACTCTCGAGAGTTACTGTGCACTCACAGGGACCATATTGCAACATGTTAACTATTAATGTTTGCATATTTGTTTGTTTTTGAGTAGTCTATGGGCAATATAAACATTCTATTTTATTGAAAAACTTTGTTTTTGAAAATAGTAAATTATTAGTTTGTGGTATGGCTATTTAAAAACAAATGCATAAACCAAAAATGGAAAAATTGGCACCTTTGTAAGAAAAAGTTGAAAAATTGTTGCATAATAATACATGCCATAAATGATTTCTTTTACCATTCATTTTATTTATTTTACATTAAATATAATTGTTAATTTAATGCTAAGAAATTGAGAAATTAGACAGTTCTGCATGATAGTAATTATTTAAGCAAAATCACATGAGCAAGAGTGCGATATGGCCCTACATCAGCACTGCTGTGATTTGGCCACAGGCTGAGTGCCGTAGGTAATCACAGCAGTGCAGATTTAGGGCCATATAGCATGATTGCGAATGCGATATTGCTTATATACAACAGTTCAATGAACAAGTACATTTAAAGAAATTAGGAAAAACTGCGTATGGTAATAAAAAGAGCATTTGCTCATGGAACTACTATCTTACGCGGTGGATCAGAATCTGTCATTGCTGGTTCAAAACAAATGATGCGTCCAAGCCTCCGTTAGTAATTACATTTTTTTTATTTCAGAAATAGTATCACGGCTTGTGCTGTTTCGAACAACTTATTGGACAAAAAAGGATGAATGTGAGTGAGAGAGAGAGTGTGTGTGAGAGAGAGAGAGAGAGAGAGATGGAGCGTGTGCAATCACTGGTTGCCACACCCAATCAGAGATGCTGTCAGCTTTCTGGAGATCAGCTTTCTCAGTGGAAAAAAAGCGGGGGTAATTCTCTCTATTTCGCGGCAGCCGGAGTCATTCACTATAGAAACCGTAATGTCCTCTGCCATTTTGAACAGTACTTTTTCTCTTATGTGGAAACACCAGTAAGAGGTAAGTAATGAGTTGTGTAATGAATCTGTCTGATGAGTCTCAGCTGTGATGAGCAATAATGCTCAAGTGGTTTGTTTAAAGCTATTTTCTAGCTGTAGCTGTGTAGCAGTAATATGAGTGATCATGGAGTGCTGTTGTATGTAAACAATGATGAATTCACTTCACGTCACCAACTGCTCATATTACACACAAAAATTATCTTTTGCCACCACCTGCTGGCTAACATATGTTATGTAAAAAAAAAAGAGAAACTTATACAGTAACTCGCAGTAACACATATGAACTACATGTACACTTTGGTTTAGAACAGCACGAACACAAGCGGAGTGATACACACAGTGAAGCGTCCGAGTGCTGATGGTGTCAGAACATCAGTTCTCATGGAACATCTCTCGTCCAATCAGATTCGAGGACCGGAACTGTTGTATATTATAATAATATATACTGTATATTTATAAATATTGTAATAATAATAATTCACTCTCTGCTCCCAATAACGCACAGATGATGAGAACCAAAATAAACATATTAAGAACAGAAACAAAATCCCTTAAAAGGAAATAATAACTTTTAGAATTATTTTATTTAAAATAGTAAATATGCTGTTGTGTGATCTATTAAGAGCTAAGTGTCTGAAATATTTTTGTTACACAGAAGAATAAAATGGTGTTCATTTATTAACCATCAGACAATCTCTTCTTATCCAAGTGAGCTGTAATAAGCTCTCAGTAGATGGTGATCATTTTTGTTTGTGATCTGCCATTACAAAAGAAGAAGACCACACTGCCTGATTCTGATTAGCAGACAGATATATGCTGCCAGATCGTCCGACATTTTGCTGGTAAAAGTTTGGCATCTACACTATAAAGATGGCTATTAGTTATAATCTGACTAACATGATGTAGCGTTTGGTCATGCTACACTGCTACTTGCTGGAAAAAGTAGTTTGCTACTGTAAAAGCTACTCGGTTTTAAAAGCCGCTGAGCTACTATCAAGCTAATTAAAAATATTGTTTAGTAGCGTCACTACATGGCTACTCCCCAACAATGGAAATACTCAAACCAGCCCACCTGGCACCAACAATCATCAATGCGATTTTCTTATCAGCCAATCATGTGCCAGCAGTGCAGTGCTTAGCATCATACAGATACAGGTCAGGAGCTTCAGTTAATGTTCACATCAACCATCAGAATGGGGAAAAATATGATCTCAGTGATTTGGACAGTGGCATGATTGTTGGTGTCAGACGGGCTGGTTTGAGTATTTCTGTAACTGCTAATCTCCTGGGAATTTCACACAAAACAGTCTCTAGAATTTACTCAGAATGGTGCCAAAAACAAAAAATATCGATTGAGTTGAGAGAATGGCCAGACTGTTTCAAACTGACAAAGTCTATGGTGACTCAGATAACCGCTTTGTACAATTGTGGTGAGAAGAAAATCCTCTCAGAATGCTACAAATAAAATGTTAATTGATTAATGAATATTAACTGTAAAGTATACAGTAAAATATTATAATATATATTTTAAAAGACAATACAATAGTTTTTACAATAAAATTTTATAAAAAGTAAGATTTTCCTGTATAATTAATGGTAAAAATGTACATTGTTTAACAAGAGAATACATGTAATTTTTACAGTAAATTATTGTTAAAATTACAGTAAAAAAAAAAACATAATCGGGCGTTCCCAGAATTCCCTGTGTGACCCATTACATTTCATTATATTTTATGGGAATAGTTATGTTTCATCTTATTTTGAATATCAGTTACATACTTCGAGGTATTCTGTGTTATATTTGATATAGTTTAGTTAATGTTATTGCATTATTTTAATATCACATGTGTTACTCTGATGGTGTTTAGTGTTTGTGTGAGTGACACTGAGTGCTCTCTCTTCAGGATTATTGGTCATTGTCTCTGGAAGAGTCACTATTGATGACCTTCATGTCATCATGTGCTCTTCTGTAATTACTATGGTGATTAACAAATACCTTATAAAGTAAAAAGTAGATTTGTACAGTTTTAGAAGGCTAATATCAAGTTTATAATTTTTTTTACTATATATTTAACAGATTTTTTTTTAAAAGTGTACAATTTTTAAACTTTAAACTGTACAGGTTGTTCTGTAAAGTTGTTTACATTTTTACTGTGTTTTTTAAATAATTATTCTAGCAACCATAGCTGGCAGTTTTTATTTTTTAAACTTACCTTTCTTGCACCAAAGTACCAATGCCTAATTTTTTTCTTTTTGTATAAGAGACATGTACATACAAAAGCACCTTAAAAGAGGCTATTACAGTGAGTTTTAGCAATGATTCATACATAAGATTCTGATGTCAATCAATATTGATGCAGGGTCTTCACAACACAAAGACATTTGTAATGAGCATCTGTTCTCCAAAACCGCAGAACTTTTTTCTCTCCTTTGCATAAATGTTCTTAGCTTCCACTAATGCTTGAGTGTTCAGTAGGGATTGTAAGAATTATAAAAACCATTTATCATTTATTTATCATAAATGGATATAATGAAGCAATATCAGAGACCAATACCACACCCTAAGTTTAGTATTTCTTGTTTTGTCAAATTGGATCCAATTACATATTAACTCACTGTGCACTTTATTAGGAACACTATGGATGTTATAAAGTGCACAACGTGGCTTTCTGCTGTTGTAGTCACATTTGCCTAAAGTTTCAACATTTTGTGCATTCTGAGTTGCTATTTTGCTATTTACAATTGTACAGAGTGGTTATCTGAGTTACCATAGCCTTTCTGTTCTCTTTCAGAGCATTGTTCACTCAAACTCCATTCATCACCATTATTTCCTCTTTAACTCTTTATCATTTTATAATCTTTTTTTAACCTAACTTCCACAGCATTGGGCTCTGGATCTTTGCAGAAAATGTTTAAGCAGATTACAGATCCTGCCATGCTCAAATGAAGTGTAGAAAATCAATGGCACTTATCTGCCATATACAGTACTGTGACAGACAGAATGCCCCAGTTGTCCCAACAGTAGGAGTAATGCACATTCGTCCATTGTGCTACACGTGAACATAAACGAAGAGTGGATTTCTCACCTCGCATATCCTGTGAACACTGCATGAAAGCTTTATGGATTTATTAAGAACTGAAATGTGGGGGCCTGGGTAGCTCAGCGAGTATTGACGCCGACTACCACCCCTGAAGTTGCAAGTTTGAATCCAGGGCATGCTGAGTGACTCCAGCCAGGTATCCTAAGTAACCAAATTGGCTCGGTTGCTAGGGTGGGTAGAGTCACATGGGGTAACCTCCTCGTGTTCGCTATAATGTGTTGTTCTCGCTCTCGTTGGGGCACGTGGTGAGTTGTGTGTGGATGCCGTGGAGAATAGCGTGAAGCCTCCACATGCCCTACGTCTCCGTGGTAACGTGCTCAACAAGTCACGGATAAGATGTGTGGATTGACTGTCTCAGACGTGGAGGCAACTGAGATTCATCCTCCGTCACCCGGATTGAGTCACTATGCCACCACGAGGACTTAAGAGCACATTGGGAATTCCAAGTTGGGGAGAAAAATAAAGAAAAAAGAACTGAAATGTGATTTATGGATGCAACGGAACAAGAAGAATCAGTAGAGGCATGTAATAAGAGTCATGTGATGTTCTAATGAGTTGAAACAAAGTTTAATTTCCTTCTACATTTATAGAAGGAAATCCTCAAAGCTGTGTATAATTTGCGGAGAGCTGTTTGCTTTAGTTCTGCTGAATGTGGACAGAGAGTGGTTCAACCACAATTTATGACCAATTCCAGGAAACTTCTAATGGACTTACCCACTCAGAGCTCTCGGAGGGTGGGAGCTGATATCATGGCAGTTTTCCAGAACATAGTGAACTTGCCTTCTATGCGTCAATGAATATGACATTATCTTAAATGTACAGTAAAAGATGTGGGCAATTAAGTGTTAGAGCTGAGGTTTATTCATGTTCCTAATGCATTTACTAATGTTTACAACAGAACCTTAAAATTTCACCAAATTTAACTTAATTAAAATTGAAGTTTGTTTTGTAAACTCATACATATAGGCACAACTTATATTTGTCTACTATAATAGCCAGGGTGTTTAATAATGTCTCAGCTTATTTCAGGAGGGCACTGGTAAGAGAGCACAGACCCAAATGGCACAGGGCCAAATTTAGAGTCCACCAAATTAAGGCTCTCAATCCTGTGCAGCAATTTACATATCCACGGTTGTGGACGGATGTCTTTAAGTTTCTCCCAGCTGGCCATGACGTGAGTCTGGAAGAGGCCCTGACATAAAAGTGAGATATTTCAAGTTTCATTTAGATTTCATAATAATGTCACCTGACCTTTCACATTATAGCAGACACCCACACTTTTCACCTCCCTGTACATGCTTGTAATGCAAACTGTTTGAAATACAGGAACTCTCCCTTTAAAAGTGTTTGTCAAGCTGCCCTAAACCTTGATATTAAGAATTCATCATAAATTGCCAAAGATAATATCAACTGAAGGCCTCCATAAAAAGCAATACATACTAATCACTGTTATGTTTGTTATGTTGGAAATGAAATAAAATGTTTGTACAGGTGGGGTCTCATTCGGACTCCCCACCATCAGTGTGAAATTCACACTAGTCCTGACACTTTTCTTTGTCTTTGCCACTGGTTTACACACCACCATGTCGATTGTTGCCTTGGTGCAATTCCCTGTAATATAATAATGATGAACAATTAATTGACAAAAGTCATTACAAACTGCTAGTCCGACAACATTAAGTGTAACAAATATTAATATTTGACCTGTGTCCTAGGCTGCTGCCAGGTCTGCAGTGAGCTGGTGCATGACAGAGGCAATGGCATCATCTTGAAGCCCATGGTACCGTAGTGAGTAGTTTGAAACAGAAATGCCACTATGTGATTGCATAGTGTTTTCCCATTAGAACAGGAACATGACATGCACTTCAGTACCACGGGAACGTCTTCAGAATCAAGTTTAACCTGATAATAGAGACAAAACAACACAACATTTCTTAAATTTCATTATATCTACAAAGATAAATGGAATAAAAACTTAAGGATTACAGTGTTTATAAGCTTTGAGCATTATTTTTATTTTGACTTATCATTCTTTATTGTCCTCAAACAACCACTCCTGTAAGGGATCGGCTCTTTGGGGTGCAGTTCCCCTCCAGACCAGCAGAGGGCGTTCGCCTTAGTCCTCCCGTGCTATGCTCCTCTCCACTCCTGTAGATGGCACCAGCCCCTAACCTGATTCAACTCTGCTCGTTAACCTTCATTCCCTTCACTCTGTTTGGAGAGAGAAAAAAAAAGTCTGTTTGTCTCTATTATCGGGTAGTAAGCTCAGTGGTAAGACGTCTGACACTAGAGCACTGCAGACCCGGGTTCGATCTCCACCTAAGGCAGCCACTCTGTGCATCTTTTCACGTGGCATTGTTGAACGCATTACCGTGGAGACATAATGCTATTCTCCGCGGCATTAACACACGCACCCCACTGAGATCGAACTACATTATAGCGACCATGAGGAGGTTACCACATGTGACTCTACCCTGCCTAACAACTGGGCCAATTTTGTTGCTTAGGAGATCTGGCTGGAGCATAAATATATATTTTTTTTAAATAAAGTAATGTGTTGCTTTTGTATACCTCTGCTTTCCCTGTATTGTGATAAACCAGGAGTAAAAGTGTGCAAACTTCAGGGAGGAGACGTAGTGCATTATGGGCATTGTAGTTCTATTGAACATTGAATCTATATATTAATGCATAGTTTTTATCTGCTTACTATATCTGTATGTGTTTCTTGTTATTCTTAATGAAGCTTGAATTTTTTTGACATGCTTTATTAAATCAAATATTTTTCTGGGGACATTTTGATACCCTTTGGATTGTGTTTTGTAAATAGGCATTCCGATAAAGTCACTGAAACATATTTTTTATATATTTCTAAATATAAATAGGTTGGTCCCTTTTGTTTTGTTTAATTTCAGACTATGGTTTGAGTTTGGTAGCCTACTAATAATACTCTTGATTGCTGTAAGTATTTTGTTGCATTTGTCAAAGTTAACGAAATAGAGCAATGCATGTGGTGCATTTTTTCCCTTGTAGAGACATATTATGATTTGGCGAGGTCAGACATTACCTCAGTTGCAGTAATGCAAACACTGTTGCTGCAATTTACACTGCCCTTTTTGCATGGCAAGTGTGTTTAAGCCGACAAGACTGGACAAATTAAAATTGCATTCCAAAGCCACTCCAACAATGGAATTGTCCATGATGATATAAACACCTTGGGTTGTTAGTCAATATATGTCTCCTATTTTTTTAGATTTACTTTGATTTTCACAGATGTGGTTTGGGCTGTAGAGCATAACTCCATTTCCACTGTCTGTACTGAACAACTACATCTTTAAGGAGAGACAATTTTGAAAATCATTCACATGTTTGAAAACATGAACAGCATCCCACTTCAGCCAAAATGCCACCAACCACCACTGCAACAGTGCCCACACCTTCGGCCAGAGACACACCATCAACCACCAGTGCAACCTTGCCCAGGCCAGCAGTCAGAATCACACCACCAACCACCAGTGCAACAGAGCCCACACCAGCGGTCAGAGACACACCTCCATTGCAACAGTGCTCACGTCAATGTTAGAGACACACCATTAACCACCAGTGCAACAGTACAGACACACCACCAGTGCAACAGTGCCCATGTCAGCGGTCAGAGACACACCATCAGTGCAATAGTGCCCATGTCAGCAGGCAGAGATACACCACCAACCACCAGTGAAACAGTGCCCATGTCAGCGGTCAGAGACACATCATCAACCACAAGTGCAACAGTGACCACACCAATGGTTAGAGACACACCACCAACCAACAGTGCCCATGCCAATGGTCAATCTATTGACTTATAAGTTTTTGCAATTTCTGAAAACCCAAAACATTGTTGTTACTATCATCCTTGCTCTATCTCTGCCTGTTGAAATGCAGGAGCTCTGTAGCTCAACTGATAGAGCGTGGATCATGCTTAACCTGGCAAATACGATTTTAATACTGTAAACACGGATTTGCATAGTAATTTTTGTGCAGTTTGAACTGTTCTTGAAATTGTTTTTGTTGTTTTTCTGTATGCTCTGCACATTGTATTGTGTGCACCCTTTAATTGTAGCTCTGTAAGTAATTTATTACCACTTCAAGAAATTAAATTGGACTTCATGTTGTTGTTGCAGTTGATATTTAAAATGGCCTTTTTTTCTGTCTTCAAGTGTGACCTTCCCAGTTTAAGGAAATGGAGGATTCTTGGAGAACTTTGGAATTATCTCCGAAAGGTATCTCCCTATTTCCCTCCAGACCACACAAACTACCCCCTGAAAGACCATTATAAACCAACAAAAAATGTGTTACAAGACAGAAGCCATTGTTCAGGAGTCGCTTCCAAGAGGAGAACGTCTCGGGTTATGACTATAACCCTTGTTCCCTGAGAAGGGAACAAGACACTGCGTCGTTGAAAACGACTCTTTGGGGAACGCTCCTTAGCGTGCGCCTCTGAAGTATGAATGAAACTATTCCAATCTTGATTGGTGTTGCGTCATGACGTAACATGTGACGGCATAACCGGATGCATAAAAGTGACGCCGGCACACACACACATTAGCCTAGCGATGAAGCAAGCCGCTCTCAGGCCTTGAGGGGCGTGGCAGGACGACGCAGTGTCTCGTTCCCTTCTCAGGGAACAAGGGTTATAGTCATAACCCGAGGCGTTCCCTTCGAAGGAACTCGCACTGCGTCGTTGAAAACGACTCTTTGGGGAACGAATGCCCACTAGGCCACGCACCGAAAAAAGGCCTGCCCTAGGGTGAAACTGAACTCAGGCACTCAGCTAGGACGAGAGCACACGTGCGCCAGGCGTACTAGGGAGGTGCAGAAAACCTGATGAAAGTGTGTGGGGTAGCCCAACCGGCTGCCTCACAGATCTCCTGGAGGGGTACTCCCGATAAGAGAGCCCTAGAGGACGCCATGCCTCTAGTTGAATGAGCCCTTACAGCCAAAGGTGAAGGCAAATTGTGCACCTTGTAGGCCGAGATAATAGCCTGAACAATCCAATTACTAATGGTTTGTTTCGAGGCAGGGAGCCCCTTCCTAGGTGACCCAAAACACACTAACAGTTGGTCCGACCTCCTCCAGGAAGAGGACCTCTCGAGGTAAACGCTCAAAGCTCTGACAGGGCAGAGCAAATGGAGCCTCTCTTCTTCTGCCGATACATGAGGTGGAGGATGAAATGCCTGCAGGACCGTAGACCGTGCCGTGTTAGACGGCACCTTAGGCACATAGCCAGGTCTCGGGTGCAAAATGGCTTTAACTCCGCCAGGGGCAAACTCCAAGCAAGCTGGCGTCACTGCCAGGGCTTGAAGATCACCCACCCTCTTTAGAGAGGTAATAGCTAAGAGAAAAGCCATCTTGAACGTCAGGTCCTTGGGCGAAGCCGACTGAAGGGGTTTGAAGGGGGCCAGGGATAACCCTTCGAGAACCACCGCCAGGTCCCAGGCAGGAACCCTGGACCTGGTTGCCGGTCTCATCCTCCATGTACCACGGAGAAAATGAATGACCAGCTGGTGCCTCCCCAGAGGCCCATCACTCAGTGGTGCATGGAGCGCCGAAATGGCAGCCACGTACACCTTAAGTGTGGAAGGGAGAGACCACGAGAAAGCGATCTTGAAGAAACTCCAGAACTGAAGCCACCGGGCAGTTAACTGGATCTAATTCATGTTCTCTACACCAAGTGGAGAACACATTCCACTTGAGGCCATATAATCTCCTAGTATACGGAGCCCTAGAGCTAAGTATGGTTTCAACCACCCCCGCTGATAGACCAGCATTTAGGTACTGAACCCCCTCAGGGGCCAGACCCACAGTTCCCACAGCTCTGGACGAGGGTGGAAGACTGTGCCCCCTGCCTGAGACAACAGATCCCTCCTCAGAGGAATCTGCCATGGCGGAGCTATCAGGAATGAAATTATGTCCGAGAACCATACTCGGGCCGGCCACATCGGGGCAACCAGAAGAAGACTGATGCCCTCTTGGCGGACCCTTTCCAGGACTCCCGGGAGCAGAGCGATCGGGGGAAATGCGTACAGGCAAAGCCTCGGCCAAGCCTGTACCATGGCGTCCAACCCCAGTGGGGCTGGATGTGAGAGGGAGAACCAAAGTGGACAGTGGGATGTCTCTCGAGACGCGAATAGATCCACTTCCGATGGTCCAAATTTGTCCCACATCAATTTCACCACCTCTGGATGAAGTCTCCATTCCCCGGGCCTCAGCCCCTGCCTCGACAGGATGTCTGCTCCCTGATTCTGAACCCCCAGAATATATATTGCTCTGATAGACAGTATTTTCCCTTGGGACCAAAGAATTATCTGATGCGCCAGTCTGCACAGAGGCGCGATCTGAGTCCTCCTTGTCGGTTCAGATAAGCTACCACTGATGTATTGTCCGAGCGTACTAGGACATGGTAACCTTTGATGTCTGGAAGGAAGCTCCTCAGAGCCCTGAACACAGCCAACATCTCTAGACAGTTTATGTGCCAAGAATGATGGTGGTCCTGCCACAGACCCCTGGCAAAGCGGCCGTCCATGACCGCGCCCCAGCCAGTGAGGAGGCGTCTGTCGAAGCGGTTTTCTGGCGACATGGCGCTCCCAACACTGGCCCTTGGGACAGGAACCAAGGTTTCTTCCATATTAGCAGAGAACGAAGGCACCTGCGCATTACTCTGATTATCACGAAATGGATTCCCCTTGGGGAAAACCCCTTGGTTTTCAGCCACCACTGGAGGGGCCTCATGTGTAGAAGGCCCAAAGGTACAATGTTGGATGCAGCTGCCATGAGGCCCAGCAGTCTTTGAAATTGCTTTACAGTGATGGCCTGGCCTAGCTTTAACCCGGCCACCATCGCCATAAGGGACTCGATACGTGCAGGAGACATGCGTGCCTGCATCGTAACCGAGTTCCACACAACGCCAGAAGCGTTGTGCACTGGGATGGTTGTAACACACTCTTTTTTGTGTTGAGTCTCAACCCCAAACTTCGAATGTGGCCAAGAGCGACATCTTGATGCCGAACTGCCATTTCTCGAGACTGGGCCAGAATGAGCCAGTCGTCGATATAATTCAGTATCACGGATGCCCTGAAGTCTCAGTGGAGCAAGAGCTGCATCCATACATTTGGTGAATGTGCGGGGAGATAGTGCTACGCCGAGCGGAAGAACCCGATATTGGTAAGCTTAGCCCCAGCGAACTTCAGGAACCTCCTGTGACATGGAAGGATGGATACATGAAAATAGGCGTCTTTTAGATCTATCGTGACAAACCAGTCCTCGGATCTGATCTGACTCACGATGACAGGAATAGTAAGCATTTTGAACCTGAACCTCCTCAGAGACCGGTTCAAAACTCTGAGATCTAAAATCGGCCTCAACCCCCCATCCTTTTTTGGAACTATAAAGTACCGGCTGTAAAAACCGGACTCCCTGTCTGAATGAGGAACACGTTCTATGGCCTCCTTCAGCAGCAGAGATTGCACTTCTTGTTCCATCACCTGAGCCTGCCCCGGAACCACTGTAGTCTGCACCACCCCAGAGAATTTGGGGAGCGGTGCCCGAACTGCAGTCTGTACCCTGATTTTATTATATGCAGGACCCATGCAGATATGTTGGGAAGATGATTCCACGCCTCTACAAAATCTACTAAGGGAACCAGCCTCTCGAGGCTGGTCTCGAGTGTTTTCAAGCACTGTTCTCGACCTCCTGAAGCGGGATACCGGCAGGATTTGGTCGATACAGTTCTTGTGACCACAATTGATGTGTGTTTTTTATCTTTTGGCCTGAGCGGCACGGTGTGCGTTCAGCTGGAAATTGGTGTGGCCCGAGCGTCAGAGACGGCGGGAAACCGACACCGATTTCCTGAGGGCTCCGCTGTGAGAACAACCTCGGTTGCTCTGCAGCGGAGCGGGGGCAGCCCTCCGAGGTTCTACCACCCGGTTAGGTCCTCTTCCCGAAGCCCTCCTAGCCTTAAGTACGTCCCTCAGGTCGGCCCCTGGCTGGAGGGCTTCAGCTGGGAGCATTTCCTCTGTTGCCAAGCTCCTGGAGGAGGGGCTCTAGAGGAACGCTCTCCTTTTGCTCTCTTGCGGTGCGAGGAGCTGACTGAAGGCTGGGGCTGATCTGTTTGCCCCACCCTACTTGATTTAGACTTGGATTTACGGGGAGAAACTGCTTGAGCGCCGCAGATTGTTTCCTTGCCTCCTGAAACCTGTCGGCGACCGATGTAACGGCGTCGCCGAACAGGCCAGAGGGCGAGAGCGGGGCATCAAGCAAAAAAGCTCTGTCTTTTTCTTTTATTCCTGACAAATTTAGCCACAGATGCCTCTCCGTGGTCACCATAGCTGCCATAGAGCGGCCAATAGCGCGGGCCGTCTCTTTAGTGGCCCGGAGAGACAGATCTGCGGCTCTGCGCAACTCTGCGATATCTTCGGGAGTTGGCCCCTCCCCCTCGTCTAAATCTTTCAGGAGATCGGCCTGGTACGCCTGCAAAATCGCCATTGAGTGCAGGCATGAACCAGCCCGACCTGCCGCCATGTAAGCCCTGCTTATTAATGCAAATGTATCTCTGCAGGGCTTACTAGGCAGCGCCAGGGTTTTAAGGGAAGATGCCGACTCAGGAGAGAGGTAACCGGCTAAAGCCTCCTCCACACCAGGCATCTTCCCATAGCCCATATCCCGTGCCCCTAAAACATAGCTGTAATCAACCACACTGGGGGTGGAGACACGGGACGAATGTGGTTTATCCCACGATCTCGAGATCTCTTTGTGGAGATCGGGAAAAAGCGGCAAACCCGGCGCTGGGGTTGTGGCGTGTGCTGCAGGAAGCGCTCGTCTAATTTGCTTCCGGCGTGCGTTCCTGCTCATTTTGTGGCCAGCTAATGTTAAGTCTGGCCACAGCACGCGTCACAACCTGAACCAGCTCCTCATAAGCCTGGCCGAAACCCGCCGTGCTTGGCTCACGGTCGTCCACATCAATGCTGAGCATTTCCACTTCCTCGGAAGCGGAGAGCTCGAGCATTGGGACCTGATCATGGGCAGAAGAAGCCGCGACGCGGGCTTCTGCACCACACACAGTAGGCTCGGGATCCTCAAACGAAGAATGAGAAAGTGCCGGAGCAGTCTCATTCTCATCTGCAAGATCCCGCTGCGAACCCCATGATCTCAATTGCCGCGCTGCCTCAACAGACGCGGGACCAGAACCGTGGGGAACGCGAGCCTGACCGTGCTCATCAAAGCACGCCAACCGGGAGCGCAGCACTTTCAGGGGTAGTGCTTCACAGCTTTCACAGGCAGATCCCTTGAGAAAAGAAGAGGTTCAGGTGGGAACATACAACAGCCCATGTACATAGTGATCTCAGGGCAGACACCCACATCAAAGCTGAAGTCCTGAAAGAGCATCATTAGTATTTGTAAAAATCATTAGTTGTGAAACACTACAGCACATTTTATGATATGTAAACAACTTTGCATGTGTTGCAGATGATAGCACGTGAAAGGATCATAAGGTCAAAATGGCTGTTATTTTTTATCCCATGATAGTTATTTGAACTGCATTATGTCAAACACCCAGGTAAGTCACAACAAGCAAGTCATAAGCCACATCCGCCATCAAAAGAACAACATTTGCATGCTACGAGAAACAGCAAATATGCCATTCAAATGTTTAACACAGATCTCAAATGACTCCACCAAAAGGCATGTCATCATATATCACAATTAAATGGTTTACTTACTGATTTGCATTGGGTCCAAGAGTTTTTAACTGCCCCATACTTCAATAATAGATGCTTTTCAAAGCTTGAATCTTATTATGTTCGCAAGCAATCCAAGATGACATGAGCTGGAAAAAATCCCTGACACCCATAGTCCAAAGGACAGTGCGTTAATGCACTCATATACTGTAGGCACTCTGAGGTGCGCATTGCCGGAAACACATTGAAATGGTCAAAGACGTCCATCTTTATTGTTTACATACACCAACAATTAAAAATAGTGCAGGCATGCAAAAGCACTCATCCATGATGCGTTTGAGCTCAAATAACAAGAGGAAGCAGCTGAATGAAAGAATTGCTTCTCCCTTTCAGAGTTGTAATTTGTAACCGCATCTTTTATATATGGCATCAGTCAAAGAATCTGTGTAGTTCATGCTTATATACAAAATAATACAAAATAGTCCATATGGGTCCCCTTAGGTCTTATGTTAGGAATAGTTAGCCACACAAGGCCTGCTCTCTTGACTTGAGTTCTGAAATGTAGAGTATGATTCTATAGTACAGTTTCCTCTTATAGTATGTCTAAATCCATCCATCCATCTTCAACCGCTTATCCGAAGTCGGGTCGCGGGGGCAGCTGCTCCAGCAGGGGGCCCCAAACTTCCGTATCCCGAGCCACATTAACCAGCTCTGACTGGGGGACCCCGAGGCGTTCCCAGGCCAGTGTGGAGATGTAATCTCGCCACCTAATCCTGGGTCTTCCCCGAAGCCTCCTCCCAGCTGGACGTGCCTGAAACACCTCCCTAGGGACGCGGCCAGGGGGCATCCTTACCAGATGCCCAAACCACCTCAACTGATTTATGTCTAAATATCAAGGAAAATTTGATTCTCCATGACCCTTTTTAGAGTTAGGGGGTTGATGTGCGGTTGGTTACCACGATGATTGGTCTATCATAAGGATATGTAGCCAACAGAGCAACCATATCCAGTGCTATAGAGATAGAGAAACTTGATACATTGCCCGAGTACAAGTACAAACTTCTTATTAAATGCATCCAAATCCATTAACAAGATCTGAAGGAAATGAACAGTGATCAATGACATAGTTCAACTTCAGTGTGGTGACTTGCCATAAAAGAAATCAGTGTCCATTAGCTTTGGTGAAACTATCACCAGAGGAGCATTGTCCTTCCTGTGCAAGCTCTCTGCAATCAGGGTTCATATATGTGATAATCAGTATCCTGCTTGGTCATAAACTAAGAGAGAAAATAATCTTAAATCCAGGGGCAGACTGGCCATAGGGAGAATCAAGACTTTTCCCGGTGGGCCGTATGGGCCACGATAAGCTGAAATGGGCTGCCGTGTTATGCAGAACGGGCCACAAAACGGTTCGAGTGGCTACATTTTTTCCAAAGATCACAACTGGAGAATTGCAGAAATGAGTTGGGTCTTAAGGTCAGAAAGTCTCCAAAACAACAATCAGAAGTCACATACATCATCACAAGTTGTTTGGGAGGGTTTCAAGAAAAAAGCATCTGCTCTCATCCAACAACAAACACAAGAGTCCTCGGTTTGCCAGACACTACTGGAACTACAAATTGGATGGGTTCTATGGGCAGATAAAACAAAAATAGAGCTCCTTGGCAGCAAACACCAGAGATGAGTCGCACACAGAGGTACCTATATGGAAAAGTACCTCATGGTTAATTATGGTGGTGGATTTTTAATGTTGTGGGTGCCAATATTTTTGGCCACAACTGTATTTATAGAGCATTGTAACAGAGCAAAGTTTTCGTCATTTCAAAATAAGAGTTGTATTTCGGGATTATTATTGTTAAAAGTCCCGAGTTATGCAAAAAATCGTAATTTTTCCTAGTTATTATTGGGATTAGGATTGGTTGCACAAACTGCATCTGGTGTTTTATTATATTTTTAACTCTTTTAGCCTCTATGTCTGTGCCTGTCATAGTGAGGAAAGACTAAGAAAATCTTTTTAACATTCTATAAATCGATTTTATAAAACTATTGTCAGATGAATCAGTTATTGGCCTTTTCCACCACCTATGTTATTGGTTGACCTGTAAAAAAAGTTCCAGGTTATTAACAAGTTAACCTCTATCAGCAGCACCTGTGACATGCTGTTGATTCTCACAGACAATCATTCTGACTCGTCCTTCAGTTTGTAAAAAGCAAAAATGGTATTGACAGATATGCACTTACAATGGAAGCCAGTGGGGCAAGACATTCCAGAGGGTTTAAAAATGTATACTTTGTTTAAAGTGCTTATATGAATTCTTCTGTTCAAAATCTGTGTTACAGTATTTGAGCTGTGAAGTCGTCCTACTATTCACATCCATTATGTGAAAGTTTCCTAGATTTCCATGGTCAAGACAGGAGTTTAAATATTGTATATAACTCCCCACAGAAAAGGTTTAAAAGCAAAGCTTCCCTACATTTTACCAAAAATGCAGCAATGAAAAGTAATCTATACATTGATTGCATATCACTCTTTGTGCAGTTCAATATATTAGTGAACAAAGTGTAAAATATCAAAGCTATAGCACATTTCGCTCAAGTTCTCTATAGTTTTTTATTCCATTTATGTGTTTATAGAAATCAGTTGAGGAACAGCCCACAGAGGACTTTTAATGGGAGTCTATAGCAGATAGCTGAACCATTCAAATCAATGGTGCAAAAGATTGATATTGATTAAATGAGAGGTTCTAGACATGTAATTTTGGGTCCTGTCTGGACACCATGCTTATAGTGTTGGGGTACTCAAGGTTGGACTCTGATTGCAGTCCGAGACACAAGTAAAATTTTAATGGACTTGGACCATGCATTTTTACTCTGACTTGACTCGGACTCGAGCCTTTGGGACTCTGGATTTTTTTCAGAGTCCCGCCGAATTCATGACATTTGTGATGCAATGCAAAAAAATAAAAATAATAAACACATCTCTGTCTGCATGTAGCTGTATTAGCCTCTGAAGTCATAGACATAGCAAGAGGTGTTTCACTGTTTAAGTAAACACATACACACACACATACACACGTGCACAGGCACACTCATCAGTCAAACAAAAGGCTTTGAATGTTACTACAAAGAATACTGTATAACATCGACTATCACGGTGGCTGGCACGACAAAAACATAAAGATGATTATGTATCCAATGTAATAGAAACTAAACAAGGCAGTTTCACATGACACGGGACCTGCCAACTGGGAAAATGGCATGTGGTGTTTGTGCAGCCAAGACGGTGCTCACATTGTGGTTTCATTGTAGTTAAAAACTTGAAATCAAGAACTTCATTAAGTCAAGTCACCCACATCACCAGTTTACTATAAACAGCATATTGAAATAAAAATAGTATTAATTTTGGATAGTAAGTCTTTTTCGGTGTAATGTATCTACACATGTAGGCTTCTATAGTCTATTGTGGTCCACACAGTATTCAGCTTGAACTGGTCCATAATAGCTTGATGAATTAACTGAGCACTTTTTTCACCCGGCTATTTAAAAAGTTACAATTGCTAAAGCAGACAGCAACTCTAAACAGATAAACAGCAACTATTTATTATAGATGCTATTTTCAAAGCATTGACGAGCTGCTTAAAATATATTCTTTTACAGCATTTTTCCACCATTCAACCATGCACAATAAAATATTAGGGTATTTTGAGCAGTGAAATGTTTTGCTTATAATTTAATTATAGACTATAAAATAAATGTTTTATTTGATGACAGAGTTTTTGTATGAAGCTGTTACAAGTCATGTTACAAGATGAATTTAGTTGGTTATTATGACATTTTTATTTTAAATGTTTGTTTTATTTTATTTTTATTGCAAACCATGGGGTAATTTATATATGTCTTTTAGCCTATATCTCTGACATTTCTGAAGGACAATTCTGTTAAATTTATGACTCAAAATTATTATTCTCCATGTATACTTGCAGACAGCACAAATAAGTGGGCCTCAGTGGGATCCATCCCATCACTGCTGAGTTTCTACTTCAATAATATTCCTTGATCTTGACCATTCAAGAATATTTGTGCAGAAGAGAAATCATGGTGAATACAGAAAACAACAATGAATCAATTTGCCACATGTTTTTACTCATACCTTTCATTGCCAATTCACAACCATCTGGGTTCATGGAGGGCATGATGTGAATTCTTGTGCTGTTGACCAGTTGTGTGACTAAAGGATCTTTGCCATAATTGCGGCACAAGTATTAAACCAGGTTAATGAGAATCTCATGACCGATAACCTAATTTACATGCAGGTTACCCAAAGAAAATACCACTGGATCCCCTGGTTAAAAATAAGAGGGAAAGCAAAATGATAAGAGAAAAATCAACACTACAATAATTAGTCTTTACTTTCCCTAAATGTATTAAAAGTAAAACTACATTTTGCAGTGGATCCTTTTAAAACACTGCAATTATGCATTTTTTGCCTTAATCTAGCAGCATAAATCTAGCAACCTTATATTTTATATATAACCATTGAATTATTTATTTGACAGTACATTTTCTATCTTTCTTGGCTGGAGTCAACCTCTCTCTCTCTCTCTTTCTTTTCTCTTTTGGAAAGATGTGGAAACCTAATAGTGTGTTTAGCACCTTAGCTCAACATCTTGAAGTCAATTTAATACAATGTAAAACTGCCTTGCTGATCAACACCAGGATTAGTTGATATCTCCATCACATAAAGATTCATGCTTTGATCTTCCAGCAGAGTACAGGTGTGTAATGAATGGCTAGACAACACTGAACAGATGCAAGAACATCTCCATTTTTTCATACCCATGATGTCGCAAGTCCAATGCCGGGATTTGAGACATCGGGGTGGATAGCCCATGTGTGCTCGGAACTACTGTGGGTTGTTTAGTAAATATGGACTCTGGCATTAAGATCTCCTCAATAGATTCCTCAAGATTCAAGTTCAGAAGTGAAGATCTGCCTTCGATGACAGGAACATTCTTCTCAGTATTTGAAAAGTATCTGCAATGCAACCATAAAAATGAAAGACTTTCTAAATTGTTTAAAAGCACCCATTGCATCTCATGTGTATAGTGCCTTTATATATAATCACCCAGAAGAACTAGCAGTGATGTCATATTTTCCAAGCAGCAGGAAGTGGTAATAATCACCAAACTTCCAGGTTGTGATGTTGTGATCAATAGCAGAAACAGAGATTGTTGCATCTGGGAGAGCAAGGCCTGACAAAACATCTCACACCTGTATGAGCCTTGAAATAAAACAATTAAAACAATGTAAAGAATTGAATTAAGATTGCTGTTTAAAGTCCAGTTAAATTCCTAAATGTGAACGTAATTTGAATTGAGGTAGCAAACAAGAAGACGAATTCTCATTTGAATTTGAACAAGGCAGTACAATTGTTGAAATGCAACTGCTGTGGTAACGTTTCAGTATAAATTACCCATAAACATGCTTTTACACACATCAAATGGTTTTTTCCATGAATATCATATGATATTTATATCTTAATGTTTAAAATGACACCTAAGAAATGTGCATCTAGTTCCAGAATGCTCTAATTTCCATAAGTCTTCAAAGTGAAGCCAGACAACATAAAATAGGAAAATGTTCCTTAAACAGAATACCTAAGCTATATGTTCTTGCCTATTTTCTTAAACCAATTCAATTAGTAAATATTTTTTTTTAATTGCCAGACATTAAAACGTGCACTTAGTAATTTCTTTTCTCATTTAAAAAGTTTTACTCCTGAAATTAATAGTAATTTTTACATTTTAAAGGTCAAGTATGTATTTTTTTTTTTTTTTACAAAATCCATTCTCCTATTCCAGTTTATTGTTCATTGACAACTATAAGTAAGCCATTCATGGGTTTACCTCCCCAAAAGTATAAACACTGAGCCTCCCAGACACATCAAATCTATTTTAAGTGGCTTGCTCAACTCCACCCATCCCTTTCTAGCTCAATCTATAGCATGGGGCATGGCTTCTTGTTCAGCCGGAAGAATATGAACATCAATGGCAGACGTAATAATGATTTGAAGACTGGCTAAACGATGCAGAGACAGAGAAGGAGTAAAACCAGCGTGAATATTGGCATTGCATTTACAAAGTGGAGGACAGACGGATGAGTGGAAGACTGCATTTAACACCCATAAGGGGCACTATGTATATTTGGTCATGCCTTTCAGATTGGTCAACGGCCACGCCATCTTCAAGGGCCTTGTGAATGATGTGCTTAGAGACATGGTTGATTGTTTTGTATAGCTTGATGATATTCTGATTTTCTCACAGAATATTTAGGACCATGTGTGGCATGTCAGGCAGGTGCTTCAGCGGCTGTTGGAGAATTGGCTGTTTGTCAAGGCTTAGAAGTGCGCTATTCATGCACAGTCGGTTCCGTTTTTGGGGTTCATCATTTAATCCGAGAGAACTTGGCCAAGGTGAAAGCCGTCTCCGAGTGGACAACCCCAGATTTCCGCAAGGCATTGCAGAGGTTTCTGGGGGTCGCCAATATTACCAGAGGTAAAATCACTTCACCCCTGATGGATCTCACCTCCACGCGCACTGACTTTGGTTGGGCCCTGCGGACTGAAGCCACGTTTGCTAAACTCAAGGAGCAGTTTTCCACCAAACCCATTTTAATTACCCCGACCCTGCTAGTCAGTTCGTGATGGAGGTGGATGCGTCCAAGGTCGGTGCTGGAGCAGTCCTCTCACAGCGTTCTCTCTCGGATGGGAGGATGCATCCGTGTGCATTCTTTTCGCACCGACTGACTTCAGCAGAACGGAATTATGATGTCGGTAACCGGGAATTACTGGCTATCCGATTGGCCTTGAGCATGTGGTATCATTGGTTAGAGGGTTCTGGAATACCTTTCATGGTTTGGACTGATCACAAGAACCTAGAGTACATCCGTAGTAGCAAACATCTTAAGTCTAGGCAGGCTCGCTGGCTGTTGTTTTGCACTCTTTTTGATTTTACCCTCTCATATCGACCATGCTCCAAGAACATCAAGCCTGATTCCTTATCTTGATGTTTTGAAATTGAGAACCCCCACACACACAACACACACACACACACACTTTTATTGCTAGTTTACTTTTTGTTGTGCCATGATCAACTCGCCCCAGAGCAGCTTAAACCCTCTGAGTAACAATTAGAGACACTAATAGTTTCCTCTTTGGCATAATTAGTATAAAATTGGTTTGCACCTGGGGTGGGTCAATCCAACATGCAGGATTCAACCAATGCCATTTGCTTGTTGGGTGCTTGCCAAAATTATGTGCCTAAAAAGTTTTCAAAACCAATTTCAACATAATTATTTAACTGTATGTGTCTGTATTTTAGGTGCTTAACTGAGTTTAAGAGTTTCAACTTTTTAATCACCCTTTAGCTTTTGTTGCAGTTTGCTGTTTAGTCATGCTGTATGACATGTTATTATTTTTACAAATATTGATGTAGTCTCTCAATTATGTCATAAAATCTGCATGTCTAACTATACCAAAGCCAAATTAGAAAATAGATTTGTATATGACTCCAATTAGTCATAAATAATATTGGATGTATTTCTAATCTTAAGATTAACAGAAAGTTCTTGTTACTGTCCTAACTTTGTAAGCAAAATCCAGATCTGAAATGTAGGTGGCGCTCCAACACATTTAAGCCCTCTCATATGTGCTCATCCATAGACATTTAGTCTACATTTTCAGTTCATGCACCACCCTCATTGTTTCATTGAATTTCTCTGAGTGGACTAGAAGCTTAATCTATCTAAAATGTTTTCTAATTTCTAATCAGTCATTAGAAATCTGAGATCCTCCACTTTACGATGATCTATAACATTTTATCATCAATATTCGAAAGCATATTTTTTTAGTATGCTTTACCTGCTGGATGGTATATTTGTTGCTGGACACCTAAGAAAAACATTGGATTATTCAGCCAAGCAAGCTCACTGATAAGTAAAAAATGATTATGATTTTTTAGAAAACTGGCTAAGGTAAGAGCAGACATAATGTTTTTGACTACTTGGGGCTTACAGCAGCAATGACAGTCACTTATAAGAGACACTTGTATTTGATGACAGAAATCATGATTCATTTTTAAATATTTTGTGCTGTGGTATTAGGACAACAAAATAAACCATATAATCACATTCCTGCAAATGAGAGCTTTCATTTGTTATATGACTTGTCCATTTAAGTATTAGGCAAAAGAAGACAACATTTTCATATAAATATTTATATCCCATTACCTCTAGGTGGCGCTTATTTGCGACGCAAATGTTTTCAGCCCTAATTTTGTTATATTATGTAACATAAATGCAAAAGTGATGGTATTTTCTGAAAGGTTCAGATTCTAAGTTTTCAAATGATTCCTCATATGGCTGACTTGTGTATAAAGGGACTTTACAATTTTAAGCGTAAACCTTTTTCGCAATAATGCGCATCCCTTTGGACCTGCCAGCGGAGTTTAAGGGGTTTTAAGTTAAATGTAAACATTTTTTAATCAATTTTCAATTTTCTTTAAAAATGTTTTAAAAATTAACTTTTATATATTGTCAAATGGTTGGAGTTATTTTTGGATTTTGTTCCCCCACATTTCTTACTTGTACTCTTCGTTACAGTCACTTATATCTTGATAATGCAGCTTTGGAACTCATGAGGTGTACAATTTAAATTACATTATTTTAATTGTTTTAATTTTCAAAAAATACGTTGACTTAGCCAAACTGACAATTACACTTGCAGGCTCATCCATGTGTTGATATAGTTGGTACTAAATGCTGCTGATTCATACTAGGCATCCTCCCCATTTTACATGAGTGTTAATGTAAATTTAAAATAAAAATTTTTTGTCTTCAATTTTATGCCCATTGTTCTAAAACATGTTTGACCATGACTTCTGTGAATATCCCTTTTCTCTTGGAGAGTTCATTGCTGGGAAAATCCACACACAACAGTAAGTTGATATAAATTATTCTGTTAGTATTTTTTGTCTTTGGTTTTATGCTCATTTTCTTTATTCATCAAACATTGTACAGAAGTTGACCATGAAAACTGCAATGGCTACGATCATGATGATAGTCATGACGGAAGAAGAGCAACTTTGCAGCTTCTCACCACACCATGTCCATTCAGTTGTAACCATTCAGGACTTTTTCTTCTTTTTTTCAGTCATTGTTCCTGCTGTCAATAGTTTGCCTCTCATTCCTCATGTAGTGGGTAAAAAAGTGCTGTGGACTTGTTACACTGGTGTAGCACCAGTAAACCAGCCGTCCTTGTCAACAAACCATCTTGTATGGCTGGAAACGGAGGGATAGGGGAAGTGGAGAAAATAAGGGGTCAGAAGGAGGAAGAGGTGAAGGAAAGGAAGAAGGACACAGCAAGGATTCGTCTCAATGCTGGACCCTGCGGATTGACTGGATCTGGGGGGTCTGAGCGTGGCAACCGTACTCCCTGTAGTGCCTGTACTCTCCTCCGTGGCAGTCACACTCCATAATGTACTGGTAACCACGGTATCCGGGATACTGGTAGCATACAAATCTAGTGAAAATGGAAGGCAACACAGAGGCAGCATGTAACCATGGAGGCCAAGTGGAGTATTTGATATCTTAAAGATTGACATTGTCTCTGCCTTTTCAGAAATAAAGCCACCCTCTAGCCACCCTTTAAAGGAGCCTTAAATATCCCATTTATGTTCTCCATGAACTTCAGAAATTATTTCAAGAGCTTTGAAAACCTCTTCTCTTGTGTTGTAATATAAATACCTATCTCTTATGATGGGATTACTGAAGGAACCATTGACAGTCTTTAGAGTACTTACAGAAGCTAAGAGTAAGTTTCTCATTGAACTGAAAGGGCATCTAAAGGTTCTACAGAGGGTTCCTCCAGTGTAGTATCTGAGGAACCCCAAATGGTGCCTCGAGGAGCAGAAAGATACAAATCTAACTCGGCCTAAGAACCACAAATGCTATTTTTTACATTTTGAATTTGAAGGAAGGGTCAAATAATGAGATTTCAGGCATTTGAGCAATCATACTTACGCGCCACTCATGACTTTGATGGAGCCAATCTCATTGTTGCACCATCCCATGGCCTGCAGAGAGGGGTAGTCATTACACACCTCCCACTGTCTTCCAGACATGTTCTCACACTCGAAAAGAGTCATGCGGGAATCCTTTTGCATCTGTTTCAGAATGAAGAAAGAAAGAAAAACTTGAGGCATTGCCATGCTAAATGGATGGTAACAATCAGTACCTCTATCACACAGTGGATCCTGTTACTTTCATGTCAATGATTAACAAGAGGGTGAACAAAGAGATGGTTCACCCAAAAATGAATATTCTGTCATCATTTACTTATGCTGTTGGTGTTCCAACCCTTCTTAGGTGTTCCTGTGTGAAAGTTTTAAATAAAGAGTATATGATGACAAAATTATAATTTTTGGGTGAACTGTTCCTTTTAACTATGACAAACCAATGTAAAAAGCATTTAGAAAAGTACAGAAACATTATTTTGAATGTTTATTGGTGGGTGTATTTTATGTCTCTAGTGCAGATGGTATTACTCACAGCAGAACAGATGGGGCGGAAGGACATCAGCCTCTCAATGCGATAAGAATTGCTGCCACTCCAGGCCTCCCAGCAAGGGTAATCTCCCTTCTCCAGGATGAACTGCTGGCCATTGAAGGTAGTGTGCTCAAAACCCACCCAGCTACAGACAGAAGAAACAATTAGGGAATGGAACGAGAAAGAAAGAGAGATCTTCTCAGGCAAAAAAAGATGCTTGTTTGTACTCACGCCCCACACTCAACCTTCAGGGAGCGGACAGTCTCCATGCCAAACTCCATGATGTTCTGGCAACAAGCGGTGAATTCGCAACGCCTGCCCTGGAAATGCTCCTGGTCATAAACGGTAATCTGGAAAACACATTTGTAAGGAAGCACATTTGTAACTGTGTCGCAAGATTGACATAACATTTTTAAACATGGTCGTGAAAGTAGATGTTGCTACTGCAAAAAGCAGCTTAAACCCATTTAAGGAGCTTTGTTGGTCTTAGATGACAACCAAGCTGGTCTATTTTGATGGTTTTAGAGTGGTTTTAAGCATTTGTGAGATTGTCAGACTGGTAGCCCAGCTGACTGACTAGATAAACCAGCTGAAAAACCCAACATAATCAAATGGCATCCCCAATCAGATATTTCTGCATCTCAAATCAGGTGTGAACACATTTTCGTCAACGGATAGCGTGTTACGCGAGCAACCACAGAGACATAGGCGGAAGTCGCGGGAGTGTCTATCCGAGGGTTGTCCCCCCCTAAAATATCATTAAAATATGTGTATTTTTTTTTTTTTTTTTTTGAGAAAAATGCTCTTGAGAATTTGTATGTTTATTGTCCCCCCCAACATTTTGATGAAATTTTCGCCCCTGCACAGAGACTGGGAGTTTTTCTCCCATAAGAACAAGGAAGAAATCGTGTTCACATAAACAATGTTAAGCTCGATTTGGAGGTTGCATTTTCTTCCTAAAATTAAATGTATTTCTCCACTCACAGTTAGGTTTAGGGTTGGGGTTTGGGTTAGGAAGTAGGGTTAATAAAAATATGCATTCCTGCATGGTTGACTATATCACACCATTTAAGACTAAAAACTCACATTTGTGGACATTTCACCTAAAAACTGAGAGGATATAGCTGCAGGCAGTGCTCCAAAGGGGCGGGAGCTCCAAACAACCAGCAATGATATAAGGAGCCCCTTACTTACCTAATCTTACTTACCTAGACCTTTCACTAATCTTAACCATCAGTGGAAGTGACACCCCCTTTTGAAGTTGGTGCACCCCTTTTGGTGTAAGCCCACATCCTTCTAGATAGGCCCGCCCTCTTTCTGAGATTCTACTCCCAATTGGGAGGTCTCCAGCCTGCAGCTATAACTACTTGGAGAAACTGGAGCTCAATACTTCCAGCTTTGACCACTGGGGGAAGTGGCTCAAATTTTGGTACACAATTAAAATTTGGAAATTTGGTAGACCGATTTCTGCAGCAAAACGTTCGGAAAAGTCTGGAAAACCAGCTTGGTTAGGCTGGGAGACCAATAAAGATTTTTTTTCCTTCCCCAGCAGGATAGTCTAGAACACATAAAGAATTTCTGCTTCTGCTAATCTATCAGTTGCTCTTTGTTGCAAAGAAAATTATAAAATAGTTTTACGTTTTGAGTTCTCCAGGATGAACTGCTGTAAAAATAGTTTTACGTTTTGAGGTATGTCTAGCCCAAATATAAAATTAGAAGAGTTATAAACCACTGTACCTTCCATGGTCCCATGGGCATGGACATAGGGTTTGTCAGAGCCATTGTTTCAGATATCTCAGCGCTGACTGACCTGTATGAAAAGAATCAGACATCAAGTCAGAAGAATTCATACACACGCAGTGCACATATCATACTCTGCCATGTCCACAGACCAATGACCTCTGTTAAATATCTGTACCACTACCACAAGAATGCTATACATGATAATGATCAAGCCTATTAAATCTTTTTTTCAAGCATTTCTACTCTTCCTGTCTTATCCTACATTGATAATAAACAGTAGAATTGCAAAACTGTCAAAGACAATAACATGTAAAGCACTACTGCTGCCTGTCTTAAACCGATAGTCTATGTATGACAAGCCTGAAAGTGTTTGAAAAATTAAAGTGAGTGTTGAAGAATCCTGTCAAATGCATATCAGTTCCACTAATGAAAGCCATCTTGTTCGAGTCCCTTTGTTGAAGCATAAATATCTTCTATTAATTAGCCTTGTCATAATTATATTTAGCATGTCTCATTGTATCAGTGGATCTGTGTTCACTTTTTCATTTGTATTGTAATGCAATTTGTTGGTTTTTAGCTTGTTTAATCACTATCTGTCTTAAATTTGGCAAAGGCACAGTGACTTACCCAATGAGAGAATGAGCTACGTGCGTTGAAGGGAATCCACCACGCGGTCTCCCGTTCAGTCAAATGTGGGGCTATTTATACAGGCGCCGCATCAATGGGGCTCCCTAACTCGCAGACCCAGGCTGCTGTCAGCACTTTGCTTTGGGCACCTTTTGTTTCTGACCTGATCTGTAGTCCTTTCTTTCCTCATTGCACTCTTCACATTGAAGTGATCTCCACCAATGAGCAGCCAGGTAGGCCTGTGGCAAACCTCACAGCCATGTCTCATGTCACACTACTTGATGATCAGTCCACTTTTTAAAAATCAAACATCAAGGTCTGAGTGAGGCCTGAATCAACCTGGGACAAAGGCAGACTTAAAACATCTCTTATCAAATCTTTTGCATACAATACTGAACATAATACAACAATAATGATTATTTATGATTCCAATCTCTATAGCATGGAAAAACAAATACTGTTTTTAATCAGTGTATATTCCAAAAGAGATGAAGCTCATACTGCTTGATTAAAATCCAGAACAAATAATTAATGACATTACATGTCTTAAATGTACCGTATTGTGGTGCAACATATTGCAAGTGAAAATAATGAATGAGTGGGAAAATATGTGGAATTTTAAAAAGAATATGAACCAACAAACTATATTTACATTGAAAGATGCACTAATAGATCTAAACAACATTTAGGCTTGTGACATGCATTTTTTTTTTTTTTTGTATCTTCAGTATTTGAATAGGAAATGTCTTAAAAGTATGTAAAAATGACTTCTCATACTCCACTCAAACCTCAACCAGGTCTCTTTTCAAAACAATGGCTGTACACCGACTGCAGTCAGCACACTGTTTTGCCGACAAAATGTCCAGTGTGTGTGTGTGTAAATTGTGTGTAACGTGTGTCTCTGTTAAGCTCTGTGTGTGTTTGTCCAATGTAGCTCTGGTCGTGTGTAAAAATGTCTGCATGCGCATCTGTGTGTGTGTGTGTGTGTGTGTGTGTGTGTGTGTGTGTGTGTGTGTGTGTGTGTGTGTGGATTTCTGCTGATGAGAGCAGCCACACAATGATGACAAAGAGATGAGCCAGCTCAGCAGGCCTGTGAGATGAGCATGCCCTCTTTACACACACATGCACTCTCTCTTTCTTAATTTTTTGAATCAACTCAACCTTAAACTACTTCTACATGAACATTGCTATCTTAATAATTTTTGCTGCTTGTACAGATAACATTTGGGTCAAGGACATAAAACAATTTTTGTGTCTAGATCTATTATTAATTTATGAGATTGTGAGGGAAACATATTCAAAATGCAATTCATAGAGACTCTTTCTGAATTCAAATATATTTTAATGTTTATTTTCTGTGGCCTTGTGACAGTGGTTGTAAATGTCATTGCAGCACTATACCGACATTAAATTATTAGCTTTTATTAAACCAAACCAAACCCAAAATCTCTTAAAAGAAAAAACACTTACAGTAGCTTGTTTGCGTGGAGTATAAAGTAAAATACGGTTGTGAAACCGTCCTGAGATCACACCGAAACCAATCTTAAATCTAAATGAAAAGTTTGGAGTTTCCTTTTAAAGTACTACAAATATCCAATCTACCAAATTAATTTCCTCAAAAGTGAATGGTGTAGATTGCAGAAAGTCATTTTCAAAATTCTCATTTCGTTTGTCATCAGAAAATACCATTTTAACAAATATTTGAAATTATTGAATAAGAATTTAAAAAAAGATTATAATTATATATATATATAAGATTGCACTCATGACTTTTTACAAAAAATTCTACCTAATCAAATATTTTTGAGCTAAGCATAACTAAACAAAATCTTGCATTCACAATAGAAATTTCAATAATGTTTTAAGGATTTTTCCTTTGTTTATTTGTTTTGTTTGGATTTCGAATTCCCCTTATATTTCAAGGTTTTGCCATTTATTAATGTACATTATCTTTTTTCTTCCTCTCTCTTGGTATGTTGGATATTCAATGATAGTAGGCACATTAATTAAAGATGAATTAGTACATCAAGTAATAAAGAAAACTTTTGCTTAAGTGTGGGGAATCTGATTACATGGTTTGCATGCAAGTGTCTTTATAATAATTGGCTGGTATGCACTCATAGTTGTATGATGAGTTAATGGTTGAATTAAAATCGGCTATTTTATCAAGCTGAGAAGTCACGTACTATAAATTTGACCCATTTGCTCATTGCCTAATATAAAGGAAATGCTGTTTATAAGTACCTTAATAAATATGAGTCATGGGGAATAAAGGCCATATACAGCACACCTAACAACACAACTAAACCCAACCTTTTCACTGCGGTCAAAAGTTTTCAACCTGTCGCGTGGCGTCCTCTCGTGGACTGTCAAACTTCAACGCCTCAGTTTCCTGTGGACTTGTGGCAGTGGTTGTAATATCAATGCAGCAATGCTGCAGTTTATGCTGGAATTAAATTATAAGGTATTGCGAAACAAACAAAAACATTCTTCGAAGAAAAAAATTATACTTACAATAGGCTATTATTTTTCTAATGTTTTAAATAAATACTGTTGCTAATGTTTACATCACAAACCTTTTTCTGTATACACTACATCAACTTGCCGGAGTTCATCCAGTTTATTTGTTTGGATTTTTCCGAGTTCCTTTGATGCACGTTTGCATCAATTTGGGCTGTACCACAGGACAAAAAGGGGAGACTACAAAACAGATAAACAAAATAGCCCTGCCACACACTGTTCGCTAGAATGGTCAATTCAGTGCAAGCTCGAAGACATAATCTAAAAATGTCCCCAATAATACAAATTTACTCCACTGACAACAGCCTTTGCTTGTTGCACCCCTATTGCACCCCTGACGTATAGTAGTAGCCTACATCCCGCACCTGGATCGCGAGATAGATTCAGATCGAGTGTGTAGAATCGACGCTGAGCGGAGAACAGGAGGATTCAAATACCTCTAAAGCGGGCGACCTGCTCAGCCCTTCGGGTGTGGGGAGGGTGACTGTTTCGTGTCTTTGCTGGACCGGGGGAGCAGGGAGGAGAAGGAGGAGGAACGGATAATGAGCTATTCTTGTACCAGCACAGGCAACAGCCAGGACCCATCTAGCGCTAAGAAGTCCGGCGGCGTTAATCCCGGTAGTTGCAGCGGCGGAGACTCCGGTAACGGCAACAACAGCTACAGCATCCGCGGCAGCCAAGCGAACCCGAAGCCCGAAATAACCGAGGCCATGAAAGTCAAGAAGGGCTGCAACACGACAGACGTTGGGGTCCCCGTCACCACTGAGGACGAATTGCTCGCGAACAAAACAATCAGCCCCGAAGATGTGCTGGGATTGCAGAAGATCACTGAAAGTAAGTGACCGACTGGGTCGGAACACACTCTGAGTATTTCGGATTATATCAGATAATTAGCAAACCCGCTGCGCAAAGCTATTGAATTGATTGCGGTTTGTATCAACGTAGGAGGCTGATTCACGTTTCCGTTCACTGAGTAATCGATCATCTTGTTTATGAACATCAAGACCGTGCTTGATAAAACGCGCCATATTGTAGATCTTAATAACACCACGAAGGACATGTTCAAGAAATAGATTCAGCCAGTGTGTTTCTCAAGCAGCAGGCGTTAAACCAACAGTCACATCTCAGTCTGTTGCCATCTCCGTGCACACAATATATCTTTAGTAGGTTTATTAATCCTTACTGATCACACTGCTGAAATTTAAGTAATCAGAGATAATAGTTGATTTAGGTATTTGAATGAAATACATGGCATGCACCTTGACAGTCCTCAAGGATCAACTAAAATTAACCTCTTCAGTTTGTTCATCCTAAGTATGTTTAGGTAACAGGTGGCAAATAAGCCCAATCCATTACTGTTTTTACAGGCCTGCCTTATGGCTTATACAACATCAACACCTCAAGGATTGTCTTGAAGAGACTACACATAAACCTCTCGTAACTGCCACCAATAAGTTCATGATTGGATAATTTTATTAACTTGTGTAGCATGCTCAATTAGAGCGAGATTGAACTTGAGCATTGTTGGGTGTTTCTCACAAAACCTGTAAAGAAAATGTTGTGGTCCTATTTTACTTTAAAATCAAAAGAAACAAATTATAATAATATTTAGCAAATGGACATTTTTAATTATTGTCAACAGTTATTTACCCTTTATATATTTATGCATTCTCATTACTGCATAACAAAAAAAGATGGAAAAGTGATATTGTCATCTCTGAATATTCTCAACCCTGATATATTATTTCACTTGTGAAGGTTTTATATGCAAAAACTTTGTACAACAGCATCTGTTTTTAAAGAGATAGTTCAACCATAAAATGAAAATTCTGTCATCACTTCTTCACCCTCATGCCATCCAAGATGTGTATGACTTTATTCTGCTGAACACAAAGATTTTTAGAAGAATATCTCAGCTCTGTTGGTCCATTCAATCCAAGTGAATGGTGACCAAATCTGTGAAGTTCCAAAAAGCAAATAAAGGCAGCATAAAAGTAATCCATAATCCTCTAGTGGTTAAATCCATGCCTTCTGAAACCACCCAATCAGTTTTGGATGAGAACAGACCAAAATAATAACTCCTTTTTCAACATAACCCTTGGCATCGGTAGTCTCCTTGGTGATCAAGTTCAATTACAATTCTTAGCATCATCTCTGCGCCTACGTCAAGCTCTAGGAAGTGTAATCGAGCTTGAAATCATGATCGTGCCTGAATGCAATAACAAGATGTTCAGTGAAGAATGATTTGAATTTTGGTCTGTTCTCACCCAAAGCCAGTTAGATTGCTTAAGAAGGCATTGATTAAACCACTGCAGTCTTTATGCTGCCTTTATGTGCTTTTTGGGGCTTCAAAGTTTTGATCACCAATCACTTGCATTATATGGACCTACAGATTTGAAATATTCTTTTAAACATCTTTGTGTTCTGCAGAAGAAAGAAAGTGATACACATCTTGGATGGCATGACAGTACATTTTGGCATGATTATCTTTTTGTATTAATATTTAAAAATGTAAAAAAGTTTTTGACAGGCTTCATAAGAATCACCCCATTTCTATTACCAGCCAAGTCTTGATCTGGTTAATGTGAAATTGATTGGTCTGAACTTGCAGCCTCTGTATCACTTATGGCCATATATGACATATTTTGCATTAGTCACCACAGTTCCTTCCTTTGTTTCTGCCTCGCTCTCTCAATTTCCTTCTTATTCATGCAAATGGTGTTTATCAAATTGTTCTTGCTTCCACTTCCTCACCCACTCACTCATATAGTTACACTTCCTAGGCATTTATCCTTCTCTTCGCAGCTGTCTTGCTTGGTTTATGGTTAATGTTCAAGTATGTCATCCCTTTTCCCATATGACCATAAAAAGATCTACAACATATTGGCATGACTCAGTCCCTCTGAAGAATCTTGTTAACCACAGCTTGTTAAATACCTGTTTTAAAGACCCTTTGAATTTGCATGAAAAGCAATGTGGAAGTTTGAGTGGGACATATCGAAGGGCACCCCATGGGTATGAGCTGTGATTTATTTGCTAGTCTGTTGCAGGTGGTATTAGCAGGAGGGGCAGTCTCATTAAGGCTGTCAAATTTTAAATGAGAAAATTCATAAAGAATTCACATTCTTTTTAGAATATTTATGTAATGTGCTGATACCTCCCATTTTATATTAAATCTAGTGTTTTGTCTTCATGTACATTAATATGTTTATTACTGTGCCTGTTATTCTACCCTGGCATTAAAAGCAGCAGTAATGTTCAGCAATTTGTTTGGACTAAGCTCATAGTAAAATAAAATGTGAAAAGACTTACATGCAATATTTTACTACAAGTGACTCTGAATTCAATACAATTACGCAATAATTAAATACAGAAAAAAACACGAACCAGTGTTTTCTTGTATATTATTTTTAATATTAATATGCATAATATTTTATATATACCTTTTACATATGCTATACCTGTTAGTCTTCAAGTATATTGTTCCACGTGTAGTTATATCACTGTATCTTGTGTTATATTATTCAGGCATTAATCCAGGCATTATAAAAAGGGAAGTTTGGATTCATAGCAAAATGTTAAAACATATATTTAAGACCTATATTTATGCAACAGCACACTTTACTCATCTCACTCGCATAAAAAGACCGATTCTGTGTTCCTCAAAAACATGGAAAGAACAATCAAACAATTATGCCAAATTAGGTAAATAAATGCTTTTAGAGTGTTCATTATATGAATCTCTAGCATTGACAGCTGAATACTGAAGAGTCTGGGCAGTAATCTAGTATAAATATGGTTGTAGAACCGCAAGAGTTCCACCTAGTGCACAGGGCTGTGTACTGTGTCAGAAGTTAATCTTGCAAATTCGTCGTGGATTTGGTGTGAATTTATGGGCCGTTTAGACTGATCAACTTCTTGGGCTGAAACAGACACAGTGCAACAAATAATTTCCTTTGAAACTGACACTGCATCAAAAAAAGGCATCGCTCTTGCACAAGACACTAAAAAAAAAACAACCATTGTACTGGGATGCTCTGGGGGTGAGGGTCTTGTTTCTTGCAGAATGGAACATTTCTATGTGCCCTAACAAATGCAGTAATGTGCAGTTCATCTTTGTTTCCAACCCACTCAATCAGCATGTTCATTTGCTCAAAGCAGTTACATAATTTCACCTGTTTGCAGTGTTTTACTTATTAAGTCTTTGTGATGAGGAGGATGGCGTGGCTGGTGCTGAATCAGATTCAGCGGGAGAGCGAGATAAAGGGGAGCCGGAGACGCTGGTCGAGAGAGGGAGAGCGAGAGCGAGAGATGCACGTGGCCACGTTGTGTGTCTGTGTTCATGTTTGTTTTATGTTGTTTTAAGTTTGAATTTCTCATTAAACTTTATGTTGACTGTTCCTGCCTGCTCCTTGCCTGTCCTTTAACTGTTACTGTCTTCCTGTTGGGCCTCAGTGAACATCTGAAAAATCCTGCCCACACAAATCAACAAAACTGTGCTTTGATCACAGTATACATAAGATGTTTTTTTCTTTTTGGTGGGTTGCTATGATTCATCAAGGGACTCTAACCTCAGCTCTGATGAATGCTGTGAAATCTTGTCAGTTTTCATCTTGGTTCTTTTCTTGATTTGTCGACATTTGAAATATTTTTGCTGTTCACTGTCAATTATCTGGCTCAAAGACAAAGCACGACTTGCACTTTATGGATTTAGAAGGGCTAAACAATGAGCTTTTCACATCAGTTGATCTTATATAGAAAGGATAGTTTACCTTATATATTAAAAATTGATCATAAACTTGAATTTATTTACTAAGCTGTTAACACAAATGTTATGTAGAACAATTGATAGAAGGATGTAAAAATAGCTGTTGGCACCTAATTATTCTCAAAGGGACCAATATTGTCACCCTGAGCTAATTCATTGCTTACCCATATAAATACTAAAGCATATTTTGAGATTTTAACCATGACACCAGACTGCTCTATTTCTGCAGGTGGGACTCCTCCAAAAAGGAAATTTGTACTTTAATTCACCAAAGTGGCATTCAACTGATTACAAAATATAGTCAGGACACTATTTGAAAAAAGTCATTTTTGATCAAATCTAGACAGGCCCCATTTCCAGCAGCCATCACTCCAACATCTTATCTTTGAGTAATCATGCTAAATTGTTAATTTGGTACTAGAAAAATCACTTGCCATTATTTCAATCATAGTTGAAAGCTATTTGGTTCGTTAAATGAAGCTTGATGTTGTCTTTGTGTTTTTGAGTTGCCACAGTATGAGTCTTAAGGTCAATATTAGGTCAAAAATGGCAAAAAAGAAACTGCTTTCTCTAGAAACTCATCAGTTTAGCTTCATTCCCAAAGGGTTTGGAAAATTAACACCAGCAGAGTTGCACCATTTTTGAGATGCCAGTGAGGCTGGTATTGGTGCTATGTCATACCTGCGAGTATCTAACAGCAACAATGAACATCACGCTACATTCCTCATGGGAAAGTCCAAGGTAGCACAGCTGACACCATCAACAGTACCTAGGCTGGAACTCGCTGCTGCCATCTTAGCCGTCCGTCTGGACAAAGTGCTGAAAACTGAACTACAGTTTCAGTTGAAGAAATCTACCTTCTGGTCAGACAGCACCATAGTTTTAAGGTATATTGGAAATACTACAAAGAGATTCAAAACATTTGTGGCAAACAGTGTCTTTCATTAATTTCCATTTACTCACAATTACTGGCGTCTCTTTAGTGCATGTCGGTTCAATTTTACAGTCCCCAAAGTCCTTTGTTCCATTATCCGTTGTAGTATATAAATCTATAGGAATCCATACTATCCATACGATTTTGGATTTAATGTATTGGCCATCCAATTTTGGCTGTGGAAGCTTGGCTGTGAGTTGATGAACGCACTTCAATTCCACTTAGAGGTTGTTTTACATGTGCTTCTTTTATTAAATCTAGCAAAAAGTTATGACTGATACATTGATGTAAATAAAGATAAAATCAAATCTTTACATATTGGCTACAACAATCATTGTTTTGAGTAATGAAGGCTATACAATGTTTGAAATTGCCAAAAAAAAACTGAAGATTTCATACAAAGCTGTACACTACAGTCATCAAAGACAAAGGACAACTGCCTCTAACAAGGACAGAAAGAGATATGGAAGGCCAGATGTACAACTAAACAAGAGGATAAGTACATCAGAGTCTCTCTAGTGTGAGAAATGGATGCCTCACATGTCCTCCGCTGACAGCTTCATTGAACTCTACCTGCTAAACACCAGTTTCATGTACAACAGGAAAGAGAAGACTCAGGGGTGCAGGCCTTATGTGAAGAATTGCAAAGAAAAACAAAAAGAAAAGGTTAGAGTGGGCAAAGAAACACAGACATTGGAAACAGATAATTGGAACAGAGTGTTCTGGATCTTAACCCCATTGAGCTTTTGTGGGATCAGCTAGACTGTAAGGTGTGTGAGAAGTGCCCGACAAGACTACATCTGCAAAGCTGTCATTGCTGCAGGTGGAGGAAGAAGTTTAAGAAGTTCTGATTTATTTTTAAAAATTGTAATAATAATTTTTCACGTTATTAATGTCCTGACTGTACATTGTGATCATTTGAATGCCACTTTGGTGAATAAAAGTACCAATTTCTTTCCATAAGAGCAAAATGTGTACATTATTCCAAACTTTTAGCTGCCAGTATAAATGTTGTTTACAAAAATTTGACTGAATTTTGTTATGAAGTTGAAAAATGGACTATATATAAAAAAATTTTTTGTGTAAAAGACTACTTTAGAATAAAAGTTCTGTAGTAAAACTTATATACTAACTATGTTAAAGTAATGATTCACCAAAAATGTACTTTTTTAAAATTGTAGTCGTCTTGTCATTCCAAGCCTGTGTGTTGCTATTTTTCAATAAAACTCAACAGGAGAAATTTTAAATAACCTCTATGAAGCTCTTTTCCATATAAGGACAGTTCATTGTGACCGTAGCTGTCAAGTTTTCTTTTTAATAATGGGCTTGATTTAATTAGATCTAATCAATTAGATGTTATAAAAATTTGAAAAAGTAAACCGTTGATACATAATTTCTAACAGTTCAGTTTGGTTTATCAAATAGTCCTCTTAATTATTACTTTGCTAAAGGGGAAATTACGTCATTTCCAAGTAGCAATGTATCAAGTGACATTTCCTGTCAATGCAAAGGCCTTGACTCATGAAAATGAGTTGATACACAGCACCAGGAAAAGGAAGTATTAGAAGGTCAGAGGATGTTCAGTGAGATCATTGTTGTTTTCAATCACTGCAAATGTCTTTCCTGAGCCTGATAGTCTTAAAATTGCAGTATGATACCATTAGCTCAAGATTTTTGGTTTACAAAATGTTAAACCAGTACCATTTTTCTGTTCTCACTGCATGTGGTTTGGGCTTCCTGCTTTGATGATACTAAATAGGTCATACAATGGCTTTCCCTAAGGTTGATTCTCTGAATTCAGAACTTGGCTTTAAGGCAAAATGGAGGGAGTACGGTGAATAGGGCCACTTAAAAAAAATAAATAAATAAATTGGCCTAATTTACCTGAATTCACCCTTGTTCATAATCTTCTTGAACAATCAGGTTTGCTTGTATTTTTGTCTGTATGTTTTCATTAGGGTTTGGCCTCTAGTTGACTCTAGTTGTAACCTTAGACACCAGTAGAAAGTCAACCCCTATTCACCAAATATTAGCCATCCAGCAGAGGGTTTCTACTGTATTTCACTTCCTGTTTTGCATTGTTAACCATATTTCAGTCTGTTGAAGTTCAGTTCTTGTAAAACTCTTGAGTATGATGCCTAAATGAATCCAGTGGTCTTAATGGATTGTAAAGTGGATATGGAAATCTAAAATACTTTATTACAAATTGGGTATCTTAATTTTTTAATTTGATTTATTTTGTAATATTATTTGACTAATTTAGGCAATATTTGAGAACACACTTCAACTAAAATTAAGAGATCTTGACAAGAAAATACCCTCCATCTATTTGTCTGCTGTCTGTATTTAATAATAAAATACAGGCAGTATAACTTTGATTCTTGAAAAGTCTATTGGTAATGGTATCTATATTAATGTTTCCTTATTGTCGATTCTCCTAGACAATCTTAAGCAAATCAGATTCTCCAATGCCCTCCTTATGCTTTGGATGAATCCTTTGAAAATCACTGTGGACAGTTGTGCTTCATGGGGCTCTCTCTTGGTCTCTACTGTTTTAAACAGACTCTATTATATACAGTTGTCTGCATCGGTATTCTGTTGCTAGAAACTTCTCATTCAGTAAATTTATGTTTCATCAAAATTTAGCTTTTTGTAGGCGCTTACATTGATCAAGTACTCAAAATGGGTGTACGTGAATTTATAATCCACATCTAATGAAACATGAATACAAATGAATGTTTATTTTACTTGGAATGGAGGAGGAACCCATTTCTTTCCATTATACATTTCTAATTTAAACCTAAAATCCTGTTCCAAGGCTATGCACACAATAATCACAAAGCAATTTATACAAAGCTGTACTACAGCAGACAAGCAAATCAGGAAAAAGTTAATTATTTTTCTATATTCATCAATTGTGGGTTTGTTCTTCATGACTGCACTCAGTATGCACAATGCGTAAAATCATGCTTGAGATGTTTTCTGCGAGGTAGCTCTTTTTACTTCAGATGTCTTTCATCAGATCCTTTCCATAATTTAGCATTGTTTATGTCTCACTTGACTCCGGGTTGGACATGCCTGTTTCTGATGCCTGAATGATATTGTTATTTTTTGTAATAGCCCAGTAGCAATTCTGCGCTTAATTTGAAGCATGACCTGGCATCAGTGTTGAATTAATGAGATCAAAATGACTGTGATTCAAAAGCCTCCGTAACCTCGTCGTCTTCAGTAAAAATAAACACACTCCTAAAAATACAAAGACCCCATCTACTAGAGAATCGATTCTCTCACCTCCCAGTCTATAGCAGAAAGGTGAACTTTACAATATGAGCTTGTTTATGTCAAGAATAAATGGAAATGTATTAAAGGTGATTTAGTAAGTTTTTATGATAATTGTTGAAGGTTATTTTGTGTCGCAAAACACAATCTGTCTTTCAGATACTGATGTTAGTGGTGGTGGCGTAATGGGCTAAAGCACTGCACTGCTAAGCAGAAGGTTGTCGGTTCGATCCCCACATCCACCACCATTGTGTCCTTGAGCAACGCACTTAACTCCAGGTTGCTCCGGGGAGGATTGTCCTTGTAGTAAGGGCACTGTAAGTCGCTTTGGATAAAAGCGTCTGCCAAATGCATAAAAATAAAAAAATTTAAATGTAGTGGAATTGATTATTATCAATGAATATTTAGCATTTTAATTTAAATCTACAAATCTCTATTAAAAGAATATTCCGGGTTCATTATAAGTTAAGTTCAATGAACACAATTTGTGGCATTATATTGATTACCACAAAAAGTTTATTCAACTCGCCCCTCATATTCATAAACATTAAAATACTCACTGTTTCAAAAGTATAGCCACAAGACATAAAATATTTGTTAATATTATTTTGGTGTAATAAAATCACTTACTAACCTTTTCTGTATATCCACTTTTACAACTTCATTGCCATGATGACGAAACACTGTATACTCTAAAATGACTGTAAAAACAATGATTTATACAACTTTACAGCTCCAATAATACACAAGTTTTAACAGAAGAATTGTCATTTAACAGAAGAAGTGCTTTTATAAAATTATAAGCTTCACATTTCTGCCTTTTAAACCATCCAAAAAATGTCCACATTCACTTCCATTGTAAGAGCCTCAATGTAACCTCGATTTGTACTTTTTTAAGAATGGAGGGATGAGTTGAAATTATTTTTTGTGGAAATCAACATTATACCACAAATGCTGTCGATTGAGCTTAACTTGCATTTAACGCAGAATATTCCTTTAAGCTTATTGTGATCGTCTACGTTTTATGACCCTTATGTCAACGTTTTCAATTTCTTTGCTTTTATTTAAAGAAACGAGTGAGATTCAACTTCTGTAACTCTGTGCTCTCCAGTGTCTATATCTGCACCTTTAAACTCCAGATGGCTAATCTGCCAAATTTAATGTGCTAAAAATGGACATCACTCCTTTGCAACAATTTGTCCTTAGCTTAGCCCGACACCTGTAAAGCATGATAATCTACTATGTAAACACCAGACTGTTCTCTGTTAATCACAATAGAGCACAACATTCTGGTTCTGGAAGTAAAAATCCCATTAATTTATCCTATAGACTAAATGATTTTCAATGATAACTTGCTACTGTGATAAAGACCTACTGTGAGCAACAAGGTTGTTCATCAGTAGTATATGATTGCGTTGAACCATCCGTCTACGTTACCTCAACTTCATTGTTTAAAAATCGTATTTGTTACCGGAATTTATGGTAAACATTACCCATGGTACAGCAGAGAAAGATTCACCAATCAGAGAACCACGTCGAACGAAGCTCACGAAACGTGCCTCAGAGCGACTGTGCTCCCATGACGCACTGTGAATGAAGTAATCGAGTCGGTTTTCATTCACCTATAACAAGTATATCTGTACCTATCAGAATATTTTGCAATAAACGGAACGTATATTGTTTCTATACTTATAATCAATAACCTAAATCAGTGGTTTTATAAATTCCCAGAATTTGGTTTTAATTACATAATTTTGCAATTATTCATGGGATTGTAGTCTGTGCCCTCATGAAAGGATGTAATTACACAGCCTTGTACCTTTGTTTTTACAGACCGATTTAATGGGCCTATTGTTTATCGATGAGGCTCTTAGTTTACAGAGCAAGTTTTAAGGCCACCATAAATTGTCAGTATAGATGTCACATGTCAGTAGGGAACAGGTTTTCTGGACCAGTGTTTGTCCTGGGTTTACATTGACTGTTTACAGATAATGAGGCACATATTAATGTGAGAGTTTGGAGACTGACAGTATTAAAGCTAATCTGAGCAGTTCTTTGTAGAGCAATACATCTAGACTGAAACAAACTGGAGATACTAATGCAAGTTGTCACATGAGTAATTTACATACATTTACATATTTGTATACAGCCACAGTCTGGGACCATAGAAAGTTTAATCAGACAGATTCATTCAGTTTGGAGGCAGTGAAAAGACACAAAGAGAGAGAGAGTGCACACAACACACACGCCCCATTCACAATGGCTGCACTTTAATCGCTGGATGTTGCAAGGTCACGTAGGTTACTAGTTGGTTACTAGTAGGCATTCCTATTGCTGGATGCTCTAACGTTATTATATATATATATTTAGAAAATCTGTTCGCATTATATTTTGACATACGTGTTCTTGCTGCTAAAACGTAACATTGTGTCGCAATGAGCAAAGGCATCCAATGATGTTTTTTTTAAACCGCATATTCGGATGCAAAACGTAATCGCTGTGAACAGACCTGTAGAACATGCATGGCTAGTGTGCATTCAGTGACTTCCAGTATCCCATTTGTTTTTCATGATCCACATAGACTAATTTTTTCCAATTCATTTTCTACTATTTTGTTTTAATTCATCAGTAGGCTGCTGGGTTTGTCTCCATGGTTTGTTCTCAGTGGCCTAGCTTCTCACACCAGCACATTTGCAGAGCTGATGCAGTGCGATCCAGGGTCATGTAAAAACTGCCAAAGGCACAACGATCATGTCTGTGCTGCCCGTGAAGTGCGTTTCGTAGCTGTGCATTTATTATGCTGAGCCTAAATCTACCAGACATGCTTGTGATTTTGTGACCTCTATCAGGTTTTCTTTCTCTCGCTATGTGCGTGCGTGCGTGTTTGAGTGATGTGATAAGAACATCTAGTACCTTGAGGTTTTTACCTCTGGTATATCTACATCCTGTTAAGATGCTTGTGCAATAGGCTTTAGCAAGACGTTGCAAAACAGTTAATATCCTCTAAGCTTTCAAAATCACAATATTCTTGTGTTTAGGTATTATCAAAATGGTGTGTGATTTATTTCCAATGACAGGAAGTGATGGTTAATAAGGGATTTTTTGTACATTAGGGGTATTCAATATGACAAATCCTATCACGATATTAATAATTTTACATATACACTACCGTTCAAAGGTTTAGGGTCACTTACTCCATCTTTATTTGTATTTTTCACATTTTAGAATAAATAGTAAAGTCACAACTATGGAATAATATAAATGGAAATATGGGAATTATGTTGTGATTAAAAAAAACTCCACCCTTTGCCTTGATTTTGAGTAGCGCGAGTGATCCCACTCTGCACTCTTCTATATCTGGAGCACAAATATCAGGATACCTGCTTGACCAGAGATAGCGTGCACATGAAACACAGATGCGCATTTCAGATGAGAAGCATATTTAGAGCGTATGAAGTGCCGAACATAAGATGAAAGTCATTGAATTTGATGAATTTCATTGAAATGTTTTAATGCAGGAAAAAACGTTTCCATGTCTCTTGAATCGTCAGACTCACGTGAAGGCCTGCCCATGGATAGATACGCACTGCATACTGATATTTACATATCGTGATGTATACTATACAGCAAATCTCTATCGATTGACACTTCATATCATTGCCACAATATATATATTCATATCGCTCAGCCCTATTGCACAAATTAGTGCATGTTGTTGCTGCACACATTGGACTGGGATTATATGTCTACATTAATGATACAGATTACTGTGCTTTTAAGATGAATGGTTGTTAGTTTATTTTAGGCTTATGTGGTCTTGTGTTGGCATTTGTTTTGCTAATGATACATGGTTAATTAGCTAGCTGTTTTTCAGTTCTTATGAGAGAGCAAGTGTTTTGATATGGCAAATGTGTTGTGGTTGTTATTGTGGCTGGGTGAGTATGGTAATGATTATCCCCATAGCGCATGTTAAACAGCAGGTTACATTGTACCTAGAGGTCTGTAGAGTTCGGATGTTCTTTTTTTAAATCAGTCATGTTTCACAAATCTTTTTTGTGCTTTATGGGTATATATTAATACCATTTTCAATTTCCACAATTCCTTGATTTCCCAGGTCCAGAATTAACTTTTCAATTTAGGTTTTTAGCTAGCTAGGTTGGTTGGTTGTTTAGTAGGATGGTTGGTTTGTTAGTTAGTAGGATGGATAGTTGGTTGGTTGGTTTGTTGTTTGGTTAGTCACTTGGTTATTTGACTGGTTATATTGTTGGTTGGTTTGTTTATTATTTGTTTTGTTTGAGGGTTAGTTATTTAGTAGGTTTGGTTGGTTGGTAAAAATGGATTGGTTGGCTGGTAGGTTGGTTAGTTTTTAAATAAAGTTAGTTGGATGGGTTGGTTAATTAGTTGGTACATTTTTTAATTGGTTGGCTGATTGATTGGTTAGTTTGTTGGTTTAGTTTGTTTTGCTGTTGTAGTTTTTGTAATTAGTTGTCTGGTTAGTTTAATGGTTTGTTTGGTTGGTTGTTATTTATTTTTTTTTGGCTGGTTGGTTGGTTGTTTTTGTTTTTTTTGCTGGTTGGTAAGTTTTTTTTTTTTTTTTGGTTTGTTGGTCAGTTGGATATATGGTTGGTTGGTTTGTACAGTAGTTAGTTGGTTATTTGGTTGGTCAGTTTGTTGCTTGGTTTGTTGTTTTCTCACTACTGGCATGAGATTTTTATAGTATCTGTGTTATGGCAATTACAATTTTTTGACTTATGTAATTACTAATTTAATAATTAGTAATGGTCTTTTTGTTCACGGATTAACAGTACAGTAGAGAGAGGAGAGTGATTGCGAAGAGGGTGTAATGGAAGGAATCGGGAGATTCAAACTTGTATTGCTTGCATGAGCACCATGGTTCAGCTAGACAGCATCCACTAGGCCATGGCCCTGAAAAAATGTTGGCTACATTTGTAAAAAAAAAAATAGGAAATTGTAGGGTAGCATACAGGAGCTGTTGAGTGAAACTCTTCCGGAACGCTCTGCCTCTACCAGCAACCGTGTGACATGCTAGTGTGACACTGGCTCATTCCCAACTCATTGACACCCACCTGCTACTCTGTGCATTACTACTCTTCTGGGCCATCTGCCCAAGAGCGGATTACACTCCACCTCTTATTAATGTACTGCTTCACATATTCGTAAATGCACTCAAACACAGGCACTTTTTTTTTTTATCGCTCTGTCTCTATCGTACAAAATGTTGTCATAGTTGAATAACCAGATGGAATGATGGTGTGCATGGGGAGTTTATTTATATAATGTTTTATTTGTGGTCAGGGAACAGCAGTTGATTTTGTTCACAAATTACATCACAGCAATAATCCTTGTTAGTATCACTGTCATTCACAGCACAGAATATTTAAATATATAATACCTATCTTTGTGTGTGTCTGTATATTCACTCCCGGTATGTATGGCATTTAATTTTGCCGTTCTTCTGAAAAGCGGTAAAACAGTACCTTATCTTAGAAATCAACCAATTCGATATGGATTTCATTGCTGACAGTTCTGGCTGCTAAATGCAACCGGTATAAAAAAACACATGCAGTCTTGCAAAAGTTAATCTAATTGCTTTTAAAGCATATAATGCTTAATGGCCTCGGGTGGTATGTTTGACCTTTGACCTCCTTGCAAACGGCTGTGTGCACAGTTGTAACAAACCATGAGGGACCAAGGGCTGTCAACCTCCAAAATGTACAATAAAAGCACCATAACAGTCCATATTGTTACACTATATTCCAAGTCTTCAGAATCCATATGATGTTAGAAACAAGTTATTTATTTAAAGTAAGCCATAGCTCTCAAATAATTACTAATGATATATAGATGTCCAAATCCAAAACCCAACATATTCAGATAGAGAGCTGTCATATGCATTATGGATCAGTCGGCTTACTATTCAGTCTCATTGCAGATTCATAGCCTGTTTTTGTGTGCTGTGTGAGAGTGATGACATTACAAAACCAGCTTTGGGTGGAAAAGGTCTGATTGTGTGTTGTGTTTTGTTCAGAGTTGAGGTTACATCACATAGAGAGAGGTACACTGAACCTACCTTCACTTTAAAATCCCCTGATCCCCTACCAATCCACCACTGCCATGCTGAGATGCCTTAAGCTGCTTAGGACCTAATCTGGAACCTGCACTCCAAGAGGAGCACATGTACCAGTAGTCCAGGGAGAAGGGGCTAAATTGCAGCATGTGACTATGGAAATGGTCCATCTCTCTGACTGTTACCAGAGACATTGTAAGGATGAGACGGGTATACATATGAATGGGGTAAATTGTAACACTTAAAATGTCAGTTTACTTGAGAATGTGCATGTGCATTAGCTGGATCAGTCTGAAAAAAAAAAATGGTCGGTTAATGGCCGATGCAGATATTCAGAGAGCAGGGTTGCCGATATATCAAACAATTTAATATAGTAAATAAACATAAAATTGCTAAAAATAATAACGATAAACTCCTATTTAGCACTGTTTTTACTCAATTTCTCACAAAACAAAAAAATAATGTTGTATTTTAAATGGTAGCTATCAGATTTTGTTTAGTCATCAAATTGTAGTAAATTATTAACACATGAAGAAATTATTAGTATATTAGGAAGAAGGAAATAATAGTACACACAGTAGTCCAGCAGCCATGAATGGCATGTTCATGTTAGCAATCGCATTTTTTCCAAAAATACAGAATCAATCTAATTATACATACGGTGCACAATGAATAAGACATTTACTTATAGAACACGTGAAGCGCTTTTACCTTGGGTTGCATCCGAAAATGTTGCTGCCTAATCAGTTAATGGCTTAACTGACAGCTGTTTTGAATGAATCGAACTCTTAAGAAAACTGGTCTCCAAACAGTTTGAAAAAGCACCTTATTTTCATCTTACCTCCATATACAGCCTCTGGAGGCAGCATCTTCCTGGTTTCAGACGCAGCCTTGAAGTTGCAGTCACGTGCGTACGTCCACCGCGAGCAGCAGCAATCTCCTGACAGTTTAAACGGCCTGCATCATTTGCTTGGATTGTTACGGAGTGACCGACATGATTTGTGAATGAGAGGAACTTTTGATCCTGATACTGAAGTTTTTGATTCTGACTGATAGAATACACGTTTCAGAGGAAGATATTAGATGAGCACTCGACAGGAAGAAAATGCTGGATTTTCGTGAGGTTTGTGAATGACATCGGTTTAAACTAGATATCTGCATATTTGCAAACGTAATAGAAGTTTTATTGATATTTGCCTTTTATCATTAGAAAGTTCCAGGGAACTGTTGAGGATACGCTGTTAGAATATGTGCTTTAGAGGTAAATAAATGAGCACTCCACAGGATGCTGGATCTTCTGAAGTTATGTGAGGTTGGTTTATTACATCTGTTTAAACGAGATATGCCCATATTTGCAGACGGTATATAATAGAAGTTTTATTGATATTTGCCTTTTTATCATTAGACAAGACAGTTAAAAGTTACAGGGAACTGTTGAGGAGTGAGAGGGAGAATGAACCAGGCGAGCACTTTAACATTATGAGCGATATATCGATCGACCACTAATGATAATATTAGCTGTTCTGAAGATCAAGACCTATTAACTTGTATGATTCTTTAAAGCTGAAGTGTGTAATTGTGTTACTAAAAAGAATTGCAAAAACAATCATTGTTTTCAAACATATTAGAAGAAACTCCCCCATCTTACATTGGTTGAACAAACAGATAGTCCTACCCCAAACTCACACCATTGGTTGAGCCAGAGTTTCTGTGTCGGTCTGGACAGGTCACTCAAACAAACTTAAATCAAAATTAAATAATTAGTACCTTATAGTTGCCTTCAAATATTAAACTGGAATTGAGAAATAATTGTAACATCTTTGACAGCTTTAATTGACACACCTCCAACTTGGTAAATCAGGGTAAAAATGTTTAATACTGGTTATGACATTGTGGTGGCGTTCACGCGTGATAAACTTTTAAGTATAATTTCCCTTTTGTAGAGCTAAATGCGTTCAGCGGGAGACGCAGTTATAAACACTGAGATAGCCCCCAACCACGAAAGCTGTCCGGGTAGCACATGTAGATGGGATAATCATATACTGGAGTGGGGCCCAATGAACATTTTGTATTGGGCCCAAGAATTCCTAACTGCAACCCTGCTTCTAGTTGTAGCTTAAACTGGGACATGAGAAAATTACATTGAAAAACATCACTGAATTACATCACTTTTAACTACGTCATTGAAGTTTTAGTAAACGATTATCAGTTGTATGTGATAAAGGTGTTTTCGTGCAATGATGTGTGATCACAATGTGAGACAAAATTAGAATTGTAGCTAAAAGGGGCTTTATTTTAAGCCTAAAATAACATTATTCAGCCCTAAATTCACAGATCGCTCCCCATAGTGTCTGTTCAGGAAATCAGACAAGAAAACAACTCTGAATATAAAGTGCCAACGACTGTGCATATTAATAAAGAGCTTGTTTGCAATTTAAATGGCACTGTTGTGTAAGCCCTGATTAATTTCATTTGATGTTTTTATTCATCTATGTTGTTTGTGCTTGTATTTTACTGTTAAGATAAATGGTGTGTGTTAAAGTTTTGGATAAATATTTGTCACTATATTCAAGACGGAGCTGAATACAGCCTAAAATACACAAGTTTTTTTTTAACAATCAATTATGAATCACAGTTCTTGCCCTAAAATAATAATTACTGTTGCTCTGTGTTTATCAATTTGGAATGTGATGACTCATAGAATTTAAGGGCTAATATTTAATGGTGTCTGTTTGCATCAAATTCTCTAAGCAAGATCTAATTTATTTGTCAAATAACAACTCACGGGAACAGGCACGCTGGCATCTGTAATAAACTGCCTAAGGATGAGTCAGAAATCTGATCTGTACAATTTAAGGGTACATCTCATAAAATATACCCACAATGACTACCTAGAGAACAGCAAACAAAAAAAAAAAAAGCAGGATTACTGAAAAAAAATAGTGCGCACTGTGAGTGCATACACATTTATAGTGTATGCTTTCATCCCTGCTGAAAGAGACACATCCTGACTTATTGTTATTTAGTTGACCTATAGGATAGTTCACCCAAAAATGAAAATTCTCTCATCATTTACTCACTCTCATGCCATCCAAGATGTGTATAACCTTATTTATTCTGGAGAACACAAAGGTTTTTAGAAGAAAATTTCCACTCTGTAAGTCCATTCAGTGCAAATGAATGGTGTCCAGAACTGTAAAAGTCCAAAAAATCACATCAAGGCAGCATTAAAGGAATCCTTATGATTCTGGTGGTTTAATCCATGTGTTCTGAAGTGATTTAATCCTTTTTGGTGAGAAACAGATCAATATTTCTAAATCCTATTTACTATAAATCACTATTAACCACTGGAGTCATATGGATTACTTTTATGCTGCCTTAATGTGATTTTTGGAACTTGAAAGGTCATTAGCAGCCATTTGTGCTGCAGACTATAACTATACCTCAATTGCTGCTTGTTCTTTTTTTCCCCCAAGCACTGACATAGACTTGCACTGGAGGGACCTGACTGTATCTTAATGCCAGAATATCATAGAGCCTTCAGTTAGGCTCTTTTGACTTTGGCCAACACCTAGTAAAAATAACAACCAAGTAACCACCTATCAACACTCTTAAAACCTCTCAGGACACCTTTGCAACCACTTGCCCTGGCAACCACCCAGCAAGTTTTGCACAGGCTAGCACAACTCGCATTTTCTTCAGAAAATGTAAAAATCTTGTTTTGTAGTATCCTAAGGAGTGTTGCTGTTTGTTAGACTGTGATGAAAGCACATATTTGGTTGTAGAGACAACAGTTGCTATAAGGAAAGGAAATGATTGCTTGGATGTTTAGTAGCAGTGCATGCTTGCTTAGGAATCATGTACTCTCATCTCTGAGGCAATATTGGTAACAATCACTAAAATGATGTCATCATCATTGTAAAAGAGTATTGAATAAGAGGTTGAGCAAGTGCATGTTTACTCAGAGGCTAATTGGAAGGATTTGATGGAAAACAAAAACAGCATTGATCTATTATGAAATTCTGTCTAGGTCTTAATGGTAAGACCTGAGGTGAAAAGTTCATATGTAAGGACATGTGTAATCACCTGGATAAGTCTTGTGTGACCAGCTGGAATTGTTCTGTAGCTTTATGTTAGGGCTGCACAATTAATTGTAGGATTGAAAATGCAATGTGCTGATGACGAAATTTGCATTATGTGTGTGTGACATACCAGCACTTTACTTTTTGAAGACATCCTCACTATGCAAAATGCGTGACTTCTGTGTGCATTTTCCATTTCCCTTTTTGATTTGTAACTAGTAGCACCAAATAAACGTGAAGAAAAATGTACACATATGTGGACAACAGGACTAAGTTGTGAAATATGAAATATTACCAAGCTATAGAAATCATATTTTTTAAACCAAATTGTTAATGTATCCAGGGGTGTGTTATTTATGTTTTTGAGACGTTACAGGCATTAATTACATCAGTAGTTAGCATAATTAATTCTGATTCCGTATGAGTGAATGCCCTTAGCCGCATAGAGTATAGGATGCTCCTTTGCTCCCTATTTAGTGATTGACTTAACCTCCAGTGTCTGTCTGCACTGGTTTCATAACAGTTTGAAATGCACCTTATTTTTATCCTAACTCATATACAGCCTCTGAAAGCAACATTTTCCAGCTTTTGAATGAACCCATTGATTCTCAATGTGATAATGCACAGCGAATATAGAATATTTTAAATGAAGCTGAGCATACAGTCCATGTATGTGGTCATTGTGTTTAAAAGCATGCCATTTTAATGGCCTTAAAAGCAGGCTTAATTATAATATAATAGGCAAAACATAATTTATTTTGATTTTGGAGTAAAATAGACCAGGACATTTTCTTGACTGGTTTAGTGAGTATTACCCAGATATGCAAACCACTGTTGAAAGTTATCATCACAAACATACTTTGCTGTAAAAAAGCAACAACATAATTTGTACATGTAGCTAAATTAGTTTCCTTTTTTTCCCCACAGACTATCTATGTAGTCAAGAAGACAATGTGTACAATATTGACTTCACAAGGTTCAAGATCAGGGACATGGAGACAGGGACAGTGCTGTTTGAGATCACTAAACCTCCAGCCACAGGTGAGTGTGAGCGCTAGTTGTGACCCAGATACACAGTCTTTCATCCATCTCAACTTCCTAAAGTTGAGGTGGTATATTACAGTCAATGATGTGTGAACAATGAAGTTTGGGAAGAGTACTTTTAAGCTTAGTACCAATAGACCATATCTATTCCCTAACTTGCCCATTCAGTAAACAGAGTGGATCGCATTTGACCCTACAATGAAAAATAATCAATTTATGAGTGTTGGGTCACAAATAAGATAAATTAGTAATGTGGTGTAGTAGTGTCATGTGACATGCTAATATATCAAATGTCTTTGTTCCTTACAAAGGTGTATTGGCTTGAACTTGCCAAAAGGAATTTGGCATTTGACTTGCAAAATGTTTCAGGCTAACTTCCCTTTCAGAGACAGTGGTCATTTGTTCTTGATTTTGCATGATGAAACGTATGTATGAAAATGTCCTCTTCAAATGTGATCATAATTTTGATCTACAGTGATGTAATCAGTATGATTCTTGTGATGTTTATCTTTTTTTAGATATAGGTGGGGATAAAAGAGATGTTGATCCAAACGCTGGCCGATTTGTACGTTATCAGTTTACGCCGGCTTTCTTACGGCTACGTCAAGTAGGAGCCACGTAAGTGCAATCATAAAATCAGTGAGTGAATGCGTTTCCTTTTAATGTATCTATAAAGCCAAGTTTGGCAAATCTATTTTAGTTTGATTTGTCTTTCATTTAAAATGATTACGATTTCTAACAGTAGAGTGAAGTTGCTAAAATGAGCCCTTATAGATACGACTCCATCTCAAAGAGATTAGCAAGAGTAATGAATATAAGGGCAGACAGCTGATACTCATTAGTGGAGCAGTATTACGTTCCATTAGAATAGTTTCTTGCTTATTGAGGTCAGATAATATAATCACAATAAATCAGCATAAAACATTTCTTGAAATTAGTTAATATAATAATCATGCTAAAGGGCAGAACATAGAGGTATATACAGTAATTTTCTCATTATACATAAATTGCAGTTCACATGTTACTTGGAGGAATAAAATGCTCAACAGGAATAAAAAAAATATATAGCTCACCTAGAAATTACATTATTTCTGGAATATAAAAAGTGAGTTTCTGCTCTTCCATATTATGAAAATTAATGGGGACTGTGTCTGTCAAGCTTCAAAATTGATTTTTATTTTAAATGTTTTTTTACCATAAAAGTAGTACATATGATGTGTGTGCTATATTCCATCATTGATGTTAATGCCACGATTTTAGAGCTACATCAGAGGGGAATATTTTTAGTGAATGATGACAAACATTTTGGTCCGTTCCTTACACAAATATGCCTTCAGAAGATGGCACACAAGTATTGTGGACTACTTTAATGATACTTTTATGGTGCTTTTTTTTTTGTCATTTTGGAGCTCTGTCGCCTTTAGCTTTCATTTTATGGAAAGAACGTCCAGTTAGAAAATGGTAATAGAGTTTTCATTTTTGTGTGAACTATACCTTTAGTGTAAGCTTTGGTAGATATGGCTGCCAAACAACTATTTAAACTTCCCAAGAAAAAGGATACATTTGTAGTGTGTTATTTGTGCTTAAATGGAAGAGCCAAATTCCAAAATTCATATTTTCTATTCCTTGGTGTTCCCTCTGTAGCGTTGAATTCACAGTGGGAGACATCCCTATCAATAACTTCCGGATGATTGAGAGGCACTATTTCCATGAACAGCTGCTGAAGAGCTTTGACTTTGAGTTCGGCTTCTGCATTCCCAGCAGTAAGAACACCTGCGAGCACATCTACGAGTTCCCTCCACTCTCAGATGATCTCGGTAAGGGTCATTAACTTTATTGGGCTGCGAATTCCAACAATGAACCCTGAACTTGTATATATAAATGGTGCCAGGTGTAACCCCTTGATAGTCTGCATGTTTGTCAGCTCATTTGCTATTTCCATTTATTTTCAGCAGAATAATACAAAGGGAAATTAAATCTATGAATACACATGGATTGCACATATTAGTTAACATGGAGGGTTCAATTTGGATCTATAGTGCAACAGTCAATGTGCTGTGGCATGGTAGGAATGGGTCTTGATGGTTGACTTGGGTTACGTTCACATTATTACGATACATTTGAAAATGACGTTTTCGAAACCCTCTCCGACCACACTGGTGTTTTCCAAATGTTTCTTGTCCACACTAAAACATTTGAAAACTCTTAAATCCCCTTAATGTGCATGCGAAAAAATTGTTGTTCCCTGTAGGGTTTGAAACGCACATGTCGTCGTGTTCTGTTGCTAGACAGCAATTCAAAGTAAAAATGTTTCGCCTTTTGAAGAAATGCAATGTGAAGGTTGTAAGTTTGTGTGTGTATTTTTATGTTAAAATACATTGGGGAAAAATAACCACACACTAAAATAACACAATTATAATACACACAAAATACAATACATCAGAAAAAATTATTAAAAAGTGGTCAGACATTTCAAACCAATACCTAAACTGTAATTATTTTTTAAAGATTGTGATTGTGGGACGCTCGACGTATTTGGTGGTTAATCTGGAGTTGACAAAGAGAATGTAATGGAATAATGTTTCGGGACAGCCTCTCGTTTAACAATAGATGGGTTTCCATCGAAACGTTTAGGAATTTTAAGTGCATTTCTAAAAATGAAACAGGAAAATACGAATCCTTGCTCGTTTCTATCCAATATCTTGATCTATTCATCGCATTATCTTGAGGGAGCCACCTTGCCATGATGGAGCAACTCAATGAAATGTTTTATTTGCAGGATGGAGCAATTGTACCTTTCTTTGTTAAATGCTGCCAGGAGATGCCATAGAAAAAGTGTAATATCAGATATAATGAGGGCTGAAATGGGCTGCGATGCCCACACACCGTCAGCCTCCGCATGCCTGGGACTGCCTGCTCTAAAAAAAAAAATTCTGGCGGATTGTGAGGAGCCACTTTGGGTTAAACATTTCCAAATGCCAAGGTCAGACCTGTAGTAGGGCCAGTCACATCAAGCTATCGCACACTCATAACACATGCAAATGGTCAAAACACTGCAACTGTTTCAGTCACCTTAATGTGTATTTTAACTAATGCGAAACTCCTCTGCCTAGCACACTAATTTAAAGCTAATTTTTTAATTCACAGGTCAAGAATTTCTATTCCGGATTTCTTATGCAGAATTTCAAAATTTGTATATGAATAGTTTGATGGAAACCCAATTAGTGTTTAAAAAAATAATAGAAGCAAGGAAAGTACCATTTCTGAACTTTTTGTGCACATAAATCTTACATATTTAAGGAACTGCAAGACAGAGATGTGCTTCACAGGCTTGACATTAATGAACATTCACAAAGTGTTTGGAATAAACAGAGAAAGTACAGAATGAATTTGACGCATCAGTGACCAGGAGGTTGAACTTGAAGGTAATCGGTGGTTTCTTACTTAATCAGAAATGTAAGCCTATTCCTTTGTTAGTAATGTAATCGTTACTGTGATGACAAGACAATTGACAGATCTTGCACATACAAATTATTTTGCAAATTAACTGTCAATTTCATTAAATGCAAGTTTAAAATAATTTAAATTAAGACTAAATTAGAATATTTAAAATAAATTTAAATTAAAACGTTTGAATTAAGAAAGCATAATGTAAACAAAAAACTGCTGTGGTCAAATACGATTAATGCTAAAATATATATATATATATATATAATTATTTTGTTATTTATGTCTTCTGCGTTCCATTGATCAGAATACTGCGGTTGCCCCTGTACAACGTAACATTTATCTTTAGCAATGCTATCAAAGTGAATATCAGGCACAACAATGGCACTACTACATGGGCCACCATCTTGATAGTTTTGGGTTGAATGGATCACATGACTGTGTCACATGACAACCAATGTGTTGTTGTTGTCATATTTCTCCACTTCCCCTGTCCACACTACAACGTGAAGACGGTGTTTTGAAATGTATTGACTTCAGAGAGCGTTTTCGATAACCTCAGTTTTCGCTATCAAAAACGGCATCTCGGTGTTAATGGAAGGCTATAACGTAGAGAAAAATATATGTTTTCAATTGAAAGTCTTAAAGTAGATTAAGATGCTTTTGTGTTTTTTGTTATGTTTTTAGGTGGCCAAGCAGCAAAACTGATTTTCTTCCTTTTTTTCTGCCATAAAAGTGTGTAGGCGTCAGAGACTGTAAGTCGTGGAGATGCCAAACTTGGCAGGATGATCCTAAATCCCCCTCACTATTCAGGCGCACAAACACACCAATCTGAATCTATGTAGCGCTATAATAAACACATTTCTATTTTGGCTCCTATCTCTGCAACCATAAGGTCTAGAATCGAAATTCTTTGTTCCTCTGAGTCAAGCCCTACAAAATGTATATCTCAGTCTATAATTTTTTTCCCCACCATTCTAAATTGTTTGAAAAAACTACTTTTTCGAACTCCTAGACCGTTAGTCAGATCGGCATGCAATTTGGTATAAATCACAGGGATTAAAGTTCTCCGTCACTATGATGGATTTCTGTCAACCGAGGGTATGCACTGGGTGGGTGTAACTGCAGTGACTTCCACCTAATTTGACGTCATGTGCATACCCTCTATTGCAAGGTTCTTCAACAGTTTTTCAGAATTTCCATACGTCAAATCGTTCCTTCGGTTTAATGCGATTTGAGTAATTGATCAATATCTACTCATCAGAAACTCCAAATGTAACCAAACTGATGCACATAGTCAACAGGACGTTTAGATGATGTCAGCAAAGTTTTGCACAATTCCACCTCTAGGGGGCGCTACAACTAAAAAACTGTCATAACTTTGCAGCTGTTTGAGTGACAGTTCAAATTAAATATGCATCTTCTTTGGTTCAAATTAGGGTTGGGCGATGTCCCCTAAATTGGCAGTTGACGATGTTGACAGTAAAACATCGCGATGGACGATGATATCGTCGGGGTGGGGGGGTTATATAATTTCCAAAAATTATATGACAAATTATAATTTCGTTATTTTACTAACCCAACTAATGACTCGTCGGCGCTTTATCAGTAGGTTGCACGACACGTGAAGCATTTTTTATTTGTTTTTATTTCAATTAAGAAGAGTTGTGCACTATTTATTTTAATATATCTCTTTACATAAATACTATTTTCCACTTAAAAACTATAATTTCGTTATTTTACTATCCCAACTGACTCATCCGCGCTTTCCAATAGGTTGCACGCAAGGGGGAAAAATATTTCTTCCACTTAAGAAGAGTTGTGCACTTTTAAGCACTTTTTATTTTAATATATCTCTTTACATAGATATTTTTTTTCTACTGAAAAACTATAATTTCGTTATTTTACTAGCCCAACTAATTAGTAGCCTACTCATCCGGGCTTTGTAATATATTGCACGTAAGAAAAAAAAAAGCTTCCTTCCACGTAGAGTTGATACAATGGCGTTGGTGTTGGTTGCTAAAAAGGGTACTACTTCGCCTATATGGCAATTTTTTGGATTTAGACCTGATGAGAGTGGACAGCCAAGGGACCCGTCCGAAGTTTTGTGCAAGATCTGCTCATGTGTGATCCGCGCAAAAGATGGGCAGACGACCAATCTTCATGACCACTTGCGTATGCGCCATCCAGCAGAATATGCCACCTTGACTGCACGTGCTGGATATGTTGGTATTTCTGGCCAGAAACATCGAAATTTAAACATGGTCTTTGGTGAAAGATATTAGACTTCTTTACGCATGTTTCCGTCCGTTGCGGAGCTATTCGATTTTGCATATTATTTTTTAAACGTTCATTTGTGTAGTTCATATGACCACTTTACAATATTTCAATAACATAATTTATTTTGTAGCCTGTGCTGAAGTTAATTGTGCTGCTAATTATAAGTGAAATTTTATGTTAATGCCGAGTTTCGGTCTGAGTGTTGTTCCCGTTTTCTTGTTCTTTATTTGTTGTTCTTCTATGTTTTAATAAATGCGTGTTATTCATATTCACCTTGTTTCTTTCATTTGATTTGACATTATGGATTTATGGCCAAGGAAATTTTTCTTTAAAAGTATTAACCAGACAAAAGTTATTTGACGTTCGCTGGTCTGGGTTTATCTTAAACTGCCGCTTCAGTGTATACAAGAGCTATGTGACAATGAGCAGATGTTCTGAGACACTACAACTACTAATAATTAATTAATAAAGGCTATTTTCTTGTAGCCTACAACATAAAATATTTTATAAAAATAATTTTGATATGGTAAATCATACAGAAGATAGGTTTTTCAGTATGGCCTATTATGACTAATTGACCCATATCTTATGAGCACACATTTTAAAATATGCGTACATGCACAAAAGAACATTCTGAGGTAACATGGAAAATTTCATCAGTTTGGCATGGCTGTAACATAAGAAATACCTCATTTCTGAACTGTGTTTAAGGCCTTCATAGGCATAAAAGGCAGTACTGTTTGTCCACCAGAGAGAGCCATATAACTATACATCATTCAAAGAGCCTTAAAAGAGTAATTAAAAGTAGACTAAGGTTGGGTTGCACCAACCAGGATTAATCTTACATTTAGATTAAATCAAGGTTTTATTTGATAATTCTGTTGCACCAAAATTTAAACTGATTAAAAATAATCAGGGTTAAATAATCGTTTTGATCCTGATTTAAATTCCACAGTAAATCAGATTTTACTTTAATCCTGTTGCTCCATTACTTTAAACTCTGATTACAATCTCAGTTATGGATTAACTTTAAGCTTGCAGGTGGTTTAAATATTAAGTTTACATACAATAAAACATGAATGTTGTAACCGTGAATATGCCATCAGCCCTCTGAAGGCAGTTAGGGTTTGAGTTAGTGTTTTAGTTAGGGTTCCACAGGATCTTGACTGTCAAATCAGATTATTTTTGTCATTTTTCCATATGTGCTTGCCCCGATAATTGCCGCTTGTGGCTATAGTGTTTTTGGTTGTTTGTTTGTTTTTTTTTTTTTGTTGATTTTTGTTTTTTGTTTGGTTTTTCGTTTTGTTTTTATATTGTTTTGGGGTTTGTTTAACTTTAAGTTTTGATATTTTAGCTAGAGTTTTTTTTATTATTAGCATGCTGTACTTTAGCTGTTAGACCGTTTGCATGGTAAAACCCTGTCGTAGAAGATGTGTCATTAAATTCATGGCCATTCATGGAATTTATGGTCTTGCATCATGTGAGTTAATAAACATGCCTCAGGACCCCAGTATTCTGTTTCATTCCATTTAGCTCCATCCAGCTGTTTTAAAAAACAAGAATAACTTTTATTTAAAGGCCCTCTAAGAAATGAGTCCAATCAGGGTCAAGTGAACACAAATGATAATTTATCATACTTTGAGTTGGATTAGTTGACTAGTCATTTAGGCAACCTACAGACAAGTTGCTTTTGAAAATATGTAGTTTTACAGCTCTCTATCACTATTATATCAATCCAGCAACCCTCCCAATTCAATATAATTCCATTCATTTTTATTTGTATAGTATTGTAAACAACACCTTGTTCTAAAGCATCTTTACAATGGATAGTGACCAAAAAACTACATACATTTCCTGTCACTTATCCCTGTAGCTCTAATAAAAGCAAAAACCCCAAAATAAAGTAAAAAGAACTTTGCAGGTTCATTCTAATTCTCTTCTCACTCTATGGACTCGTGTTGACAATCAAACACATTTTTAGAAGACATGTAAAAGGGTCATAAACCAAAGGGCTACACTTAGAATAAAGCTTCATTATTTGAATGTGTAGCTCAGTAGAGAACATTATCCCTTGGATATTTATACAAACATAAAGGGATAGTTCACCCCAAAATTTTAATCAATCATTTACCCTCTTTTCTCTTTATTTTAGTACGTGAGATGATCCTACATCCCTACGAGACACAGTCTGACAGTTTCTACTTTGTGGACAACAAGCTGGTCATGCACAACAAAGCAGATTACTCTTACAGCGGAGGCCCTTAAAACACCAGTGGCAGGAGCAAAAAGCAGAGAGTTTGACTGAAAGACCTAAGAACCAATCACACGTCTTTGTCCTCCAATCATGCCCTCCTTAAATCGATGTCATAAACCACTGCCTACAGTGCTCATTGCCAGAGTCATACTTTCATAAGGTGTTGTCTGATACATACATTTTGTATTCTCATCAGCATTAAATGTTGTTTTTTCACGCCCTAAACACAAGCAAATTAAAATATGGTTCCATGTTTTGTATGGACAAAGCACTGTGATGTGAATGGTACTTAGGTTTTGCATTTTCTCAAGTGTGTGTGTGGGGGGTTTGATTTCAGTGATTTTGTGTGTTTGTAGACAGTGCTCACAATTTAAGACTGATAAGATCATTATATATTGCTGATGTGAAATATTTATTTTCCCATCTGAATAAGCTACATATCTTGATATCATATTTCACACTTGTGAACTTTTCAACCTGAATAGAACATATAATTTTATGATGAGACCTTGACACAATAATCGATAGATTTGTGTTGCATTAGATATATTTTGATACGTGAACTAAGTTGAAACTTGCTTAATTTTGAGATGTTGATATTTGTGTGGATACAAACATAAACCAGCAGAAAAAAAGTGAATTAAAACCATTTAAGATCTCTTATGTGTGAACAGCTGACATGGATCTACAGTGCTGTGCAGTTTGGTCAACAGTATTCACTTGGTAACATAATAAAAACCTTTGCTTTCAAAGGTCTGCATAAAGTTCCTGATGGCATGTGAAAAGATGCCGTTTACATCTAACAGAACAGAAAAGGGATTATAGCACATTACAAGCCTCGACATTTTAGATGTCTGGTTTGTGTGTTTTCTTTTGTATTTGTAAAAATCACAAGGAAATAAATTTCTGTTTTCAACTTTCTAATGTACATCAGTGATCAAGAGATAGCTTCTCCTTGTATGTGCAACTTGCTTGCTCTTTCTCACACATTTCAGTGAGTTAGGCCCCTCATGGATGTTTAGTGCATTTAGCAGAGGTTAGATTTAATGTTTTATCCAAGGATGTGTTCTATGTGTATCTATGATATTTATATTCATAGTGCAAAAAGTGCATTTAGGAAAATGATTAAAGAAATGCTCTCTGCCTTTGGTTAAAGAGACACTTTCAGGAGTCTACTCAGAGTGTAAGAACTAAAATGGATTAACTTGAATAATGTTTCTAGTCAAAGATGGAATGGATTTATTTATGATTTTGATTTATTGTAAATGATTTTGAGGAAGGAAAAAATGTTTTGGACAGTTCAAATTCCAATCTGGAATAAAAGAAGTATAAATGTATATGTTGATTATTTTGTGATTATTGTTATTATTATTATTATTGAAGGTTTATTTTAGCTGTTTATGTTGTTTTGTAAATTATAGTATTTTTTTAAACGTTTAATTTTAGTGTTTAACTTGACGTTAAGGCAGGAACTTTTTCTACCTGCTGGTGGATACAGGAACTGCACCCTCCGTTGCTTAAGAGCATGTTTCCCCATTGAATAGAAGAGTATAGCTGCAGGCAGAGCTCCAAAAAGGGGGCGGGAGTTCCAAGCCACCAACAAAGATATGGGGAGACCCTAACCCTTTTTCTTACCTTAAACATGAGTGGAAGTGACTCCCCTTTTGGAGTTGGCTCAACACCCTTTTGGTGTAGCCCCACCCTCTTTTTTTAGATCCCACCCCCATTCGGAGGTCTCCGGCCTGCAGCTATACCTACTTGGCATTGACGGCCATTCAAAACCAACCATGGATTTTTACAAGAAAAAAATAAACTTTTTGATCACAAAAATTTGATTACTTTGCACTACATCTTTTTTTTTTCATTAGAGATGTAGATTTTATTATCATCTCTTCAATACAACACAAACCAACAAGTGAATGATCTATTTACTCTTCTATAAATACTGATGTTAGAATATGATCCAACATAATATTCTGTTGTACATCCTGAGGTTGCGTGATAAGCCTACACTACTAAATTAAGGTATTATTCTACTAGTTATTTACATTGTGGCTTATTAAAAAGGAACTATCACACTTGCTGGAAATTCAATCACTTGCTTCGGCATTGCAAAATAAGGTGGACGAAGGTGAGACAGAACGAGAAGGTTATAGCTGCAGGCTGAGCTCCAAACAGGGGAAGGAGCTCTAAACTACCAGCAAAGATAAACAGATCCCCTAACCCTTTACCTAATCTTAACCTTTTGTGGAAATATCACCACCTTTTGGAGTTGGCCAACCCCCTCCTGAACTAACCCCACCCTCTTTTGGAGATGTTCGGGCTGCAACTTACTTGGAAGGAACGGAAAAACTTATAAGTGTACCCAAGCCATAATTCCATGAATCTCATAATCAGTTTTTTATTTTGATATTCAGAAAAAGTTACTGAGGCCCATTGGAGATTCAAAACTCCCATTCTTATAAAAAACTTCATGTAAAGTTTAACAATTTTCCCCAAAGACAAATTAACTCCCATTAATCAACCACCGTTGCTGTGGATATACTGTAAAACAAATGAATTTTCACAAAGTTTCAACACAATTTATTTTTATTTCAGAAAAGGCACTTATTGTGAAAACTGCTGTAAAGTTTACAATTCAAATATATGCTATTAACAATAATTATGGGGCATTAAAAAAAACCATTAAGATTAATCAAATGTGAATTAACACACAGTATTAAACTGTATTAAAAAGTTCATATAGACTGAATGATCCAAAAAGGGATATCATATAAAACATCTGAACATGAACATATCAATTAAATACATTTTCGTGAACCAGCACAAATAGAAGACCAGAAAAGCTACTGGGAAAAAAAGAAAGCTCTTAAGGCTGCTTTCTGATGAACTTATTCTGCTTCCACCACTTCGGGGCAGCAAAAGCGCTACATGGAGCCGACTCACATTAACAAACTCCTCTGCTTGCACTATGTTGTTGAGAGTGACATTTTAAATAACGAAATATGGGATACAAAATTCCAGAGGCCATAAAATCTTACTGATCTCCTCGGACAGTAACCAAGAGTTCTTGAGAAGACACAGTGAAAAGCAGAGGACTGAGACAAAACTGAACATTTGCTCCAGAGGGCATTGATGAGGGGAGAAGTGAAGCAACTACACTTGCATACTGTGCATACAGTATACAGTGACTCTTTTTTGCTTTTCATGGTATTTTTTGGATCTTATTCCCCTCTCTGTCCCTTCAGTACACTCGCTATACCAAAGCGTTGGTTGGAATGTTGTTCATGGATTTTCATGTGTGACATTGGCCCATGAGGGAAAAGTGTCTAGCTTGAACATGGCCGATCCCCACGTGTTGATGCCGAGGTTGATGCACAGGATCCCAATTATGTTGAGCATAAATCCTGCCTTTGCCTTCAGAGAGAACATAAAAATGCATGTTAACGTCAACTTCTAGATCATTGGATCTCAAAAGGTTTAGCTTCAGGACCCAGACTGCACATTGTGCATCACCTGGCAACACAATGCAGTACCAAAAGGGTTTATCATACAAAAAAATATCCTTACAATTAAACACTGAAATTATTAATATTATTTGACTTCAGGAGAAGAAAAAGTCATACACATCTGGGATGTCATGTGGGTGAGTAATTGTTACATTTTTGGGTGAACTATCACTTTAAGTTTAATCTTTATCGAGTTCTAATCAGTAAAACCTACCTGTACCTCCCTACACTAATCCTAAATCTAACCGATAGTGTCAAAAAAAGTTACTGTGAAATTAAAAACAATTTCTGAAGTGACCACATAATTTTGTGGCACTTTTATGATCATTTCGGTTCACATGTCGTCTCGCACATGTCTGGTTCTTTGCAGCGCAACTAATCAGTTATTGAGCAATTTGATTGCCTTTGCACAAGCTTAAAATGGTTGGTTATGTAATCCAGTTGTTTAAATGTGTGGCCTTATAAGTATGCACTATAGTAAAAGTGTTTTGATGTGATAAGATAGCATTGTGTGTGGAACAGAGTGATAAGTAAGTATAGATTAACTGTTAATCTGCATAAATTCTCATTTATCTAGTTTTTTGTGTAAAAGAGAATACAAGTCATTGTTGTTTTAGTGCCTCTAGTGTTCATTTCACTAGAAAACTGCTGCAGTATGTATGAATGAGCCACATATCAATCATTTTGCAAAAATGTAGGCATAGCAATATTTTTCTATGAGACTAGCACAACCATGTTTATCCTCGTGGCAAGTGAAGCCGTATTTATTATAGTCTGGGTTGTATTTTCTTTTAACTTTTTAACTGTCCATGTTGGCCTTTACCAAATTTGGGTAGTTTATACCAAGCGACAGATGTGTTTTCAGCTAAATTCAACATAATCTGATTAGACGCACGGCCTATGATGTCAACAACATCAAAAGATAAGAGATTTCTCTTCCCTTTTAAAAGTATCCCAACCATGCAACTAATTGCATATTATTATTTGCATCCAGCATTGTTTTCCCCAGCTGTCCAAAAAAGCTCTGCAAACTACCAATTCTAGTTTGTCAAATCATCATGTAGGACAATAATGCCAGGAAATTTAACAGGAAGAGCTCATTTAAAATGTGTTAAACCATACCATGTCCAGGACTTTGAGGTTGCCATAAGAGAAGGCAATGGCGTTGGGTGGAGTGGCTACAGGAAGCATGAACGCCAGTGATGCGCTGATTGTGCAGGGCAGCATGACATAGAGAGGATGGAGCTCGATCGTTGTGGCCTGAAGATGAAGACAACACATTCTTAGAGCTTCATGTTGTGACATGTTGTGCAATATAGTTGAGGCATTCTTTATCGTTTTTTGTCTCTGGTTGTATTTGAACTATTCAACAGCAAATAGCATAGGCTAAATCAAGCAACACTAGTTATGTTGGTTGTTTAGTTGATGTGTACTGACCATAGAGGCAAGAATGGGCAGGAATAAAGTGGTGGTGGCTGTGTTGCTGGAGCATTCAGTGAACGTTCCCACCAGCAGACAGAGGATCAGGGAGATGGCGAAGGGTGGGATATTCTTCAAAGGGGCCAGACTTTCACCCAACCAAAGGGACAATCCAGATACCTTTACACAAAGATTAAGAAGGACTGATTAATATCATAATCCCAGAGTCAAAGTTAGTTAGTGGTGCTTGCTAATTATTTGCTAAATGATACTTCAGATCCTGTGGTTTGTTAAAGAGGTACACTTTTATTTATTTTTTATAAATTGATCACACAATTTCATCAGGCAGACAATAAAAATGTGCAACAAAAGACCATAGACTTACACTGACCCAAGCTATATCAGAATATTATAGAGACTTGGGCCAGTAAGCAACACCTTAGCAACGAACCAGTAACAACCCATTGTAACCCCTGTTAATTGGTTAAATTGTTACCTTACAATGCACAGTGAAAATTAAAATTTTACTTAAAACAGTACGAGTAATTTTATGGTAAATGATTGTAAAAAATGTATAAATAATATATATATATATATATATATTAAGGCTGTCAATCGATTACAAATTTTAATCGAATTAATTACATGGTGTCCCGATTAATTAATCGTGATTAATCGCACATACAAATATTTGCGATTATAATACGTTTGAAGAAAATTTCTTTGATTTTATTCGTGATTAAATATTTATGGGTAACTTCCAAATTTTGGAAGTCCAGCCACACCCTGCATCAGACATGCTTGTGTAGCATATCGGGTGCGTTGCATCATAAACATAAGCATGTTTAGGTCACTGTTTCAAGTTAAATATAATTTAATACTCAATCTTTAAACACATCTTGAGATCCCTTAGTTCGCATTTGCACACTGTTTTGAATGCAAGAACGTAACGCATGTTTGTGTTGTTCTACCTACTGAAGTGTTTTCTTCACTCTATAAACGGCACGTTGCTTATATAGCTGAAATTTCACTTACTGCCCTCTGGAGTAAACAGGTGGTACTACAAGCTTGCATTTCTCAGGAATCTTCCTTTTTATGGTCATAGGGCATTGCGATTAATTGCGTAAATTTTTTTAACGCATTATTTTTTGTAAAATTAATCGCACTGAATTAACGTGTTAAATCGACAGCCCTAATATATATATATATATATATATATATATATATATATATATTTGTTTTTAGAAGTAAAAGGTATTATTTAACTTATAGTTAATGGTGAATTTTTTTATTATAACAAGACAAAACAAGTACTTTTATAGTAAACAATGTAATTTATGTTGTAAAATTATAGTTTTTTTACTTCCTAAAATGTAAATAATATTTTTCCAAATTCCTATGTATAAAATTAGCATATATACATTTCCATCAGGTTCACACTCGACTCGACTGCACATCCTAGCACAGTAACTGATTGTTTGCAGCAGTGCACATTTATTCATTATTACTATGGTGACTAACAGCCCATTTAAAGGTGCAAAGGAGATTTTTGTTGTTCCAGTGGGTTGGTATAATATTAATATGATATTATTCAATGATATACTGTATATGGTAGTTTAAAGTAAAATATATAGGCATTAAAATGACACCGTAATGGCTGAAATATTTCACAGTTTTTTAACAGGGAGTTTCTTTTTTATGTTAATTTAACAGGATTTGTAAGAGGGCGTAGCAATGAGAAGTACAGCTCAGAACATCCTAGCAGCTACATAACAGCATGTTTAACCCTTTAAACTCTCGTGAATTCTTGGGCAGCCACCTGCAATTTTTCAAACTCAAATTTAAAAGCTCACCATTCATACATACTATGGACAAAAAATTGCAATAAAGTGTCAAATTTTTCCAAAAAAAAAACAAATAAAAAAAAAAGACAAAAAAATTTCAGAAATAATATAGTACAATATATGTTTACAATCTTAAGATAAACAGAATGTTTAATATATACATACAGTATATACATATATATATATATATATATATATATATATATATATATATATATAAAATAACAGATCTAAAATGGTGCCTCTCCGGGAACCAGCACCTTATCGTGGTGGAGAGGTTTGTGTGCCCTTATGATCCTGAGGGTTGTGTTGTCTGGAGCCATGTGCTCCTGGTAGGGTCTCCCAAGGCAAAGTGGTCTCAGGTGAGGGGCCAGACTAAGAATGGTTCAAAAATGACTCATGGAAAAAACGGCAAGAGGAGGAGTTACCCTGCCCGGAGGAAGCCCGGGGCCCCTGTCTGGAGCCAGGCCCAGATGGAGGGCTCGTCGGCGGCGCCTGGTGGCCGGGTTTGTCACGGAGCCCGGCCGGGCACAGCCCGAAGAAGCAACGTGGAACCCCCTCTACATCCCTTGGGCCCACCACCCATTGGAGGAACCGCAGGAGTCGGGTGCGCTGCCATATGGGCGGCAGTGAAGGCCGTGGGCCTCGACGGACCAGACCCGGGCAGCAAAGGCTTGCTCTGGGGACGTGGAATGTCACCTCACTGGGGGAAGGAGCCGGAACTAGTGAGGGAGGTGGAGCGTTACCAGTTGGATCTGGTGGGGCTTACATCGACGCACAGTTTTGGCTCTGGATCCGTACTCCTGGATAGGGGATGGACTCTATTCTTCTCTGGAGTTTCCCAGGGTGTGAGGCGACGGGCGGTGTGGGGATACTCACGAGTCCCCGGCTGAGCGCCACTACGTTGGAGTTTACCCGGTGGATGAGAGGGTCACCTCCCTACGCCTACGGGTTGTGGGGAAAACTCTGACTGTTGTCTGTGCATATGCACCGAACAGCAGTTCAGAGTATTCGGCCTTCTTGGAGACCCTGAATGGAGTCCTGAATAGGGCCCCAGTAGGGGACTCCATAGTGATGCTGGGTGACTTCAACGCACACGTGGGAAATGACAGGGACACCTGGAAAGGCGTGATTGGGAGGAACGGCCTCCCTGATCTGAACTCAAGTGGATGTTTGTTATTAGATTTCTGTGCTAGTCATGGATTATCTATAACAAACACCATGTTCGAACATAAGGATGCTCATAAGTGTGCGTGGTACCAGAGCACCCTAGGCCGAAGGTCGATGATCGATTTTGTAATCGTGTCGTCGGATCTGAGGCCATATGTTTTGGACACTCGGGTAAAGAGAGGGGCAGAGCTGTCAACCGATCACCATCTGGTGGTGAGTTGGGTCAGGGGTGGGGAAAGACTCTGGACAGACCTGGGAAGCCCAAGCGAGTAGTGCGGGTGAACTGGGAACGTTTGGAGGAGGTCCCTGTCCGTGAGATCTTCAACTCACACCTCCGGCGGAGCTTTTCAGGCATCCCTGCGGAGGTTGGGGACATTGAACCGAGTGGGCAATGTTCAAAGCTTCCATTGCCGGCCGCGGTAGAGAGCTGCGGCCTCAAGGTTTTAGGTGCCGCAAGGGGTGGTAACCCTCGAACACCGTGGTGGACACTGGTGGTCAGGGAAGCCGTCCGACTGAAGAAAGAGGCCTTCCGGGATTTGTTGTCCCGGAGGTCTCCGGAGGCAGTTGCAAGGTACCGAAGGGCCCGAAGTGCTGCGGCCTCGGCCGTGAGGGAGGCAAAGCAGTGGGTGTGGGAAAAGTTCGGAGAAGCCATGGAGAAGGACTTTCGGTCCGCACCAAAGTGCTTCTGGAAAACCGTCCGCCACCTTAGGAGGGGAAACGGGGAACCATTCAAGCTGTATACAGCAAAGATGGGACGCTGTTGACCTCAACCGAGGAGGTTATTGGGCGGTGGAAGGAACACTTTGAAGAACTCCTAAATCCCAACACGCCCTCTATGGTAGAGGCAGAGCCGGAGGATGATGGGGGATCAGATTCTATTTCCCTGGGGAGGTCACTGAGGTAGTCAAACAACTCCGCAGTGGCAAAGCCCCGGAATTGATGAGATCCGACCAGAAATGCTGAAAGCTCTGGATGTGGAGGGGGTGTCATGGATGACACGCCTCTTCAACATTGGCGTGGAAATCTGGGACAGTACCTAAGGAGTGGCAGAACGGGGTGGTGGTTCCCTCTTCAAAAGGGGGATCAGAGAGTGTGTGCCAACTACAGGGGTATCACACTTCTCAGCCTCCCTGGTAAAGTTTACTCCAAGGTGCTGGAGAGGAGGGTTCGGCCGATTGTCGAACCTCAGATTGAAGAGGAACAATGCGGTTTTCGGTCCTGGTCGGTGGAACGACGGACCAGATCTTTACTCTGCAAGGATCCTGGAGGGGGCCTGGGAGTATGCCCATCCGGTCTACATGTGTTTTGTGGATCTGGAGAAGGCGTATGACCGGGTCCCCCGGAGAGACTGTGGGAGGTGCTGCGGGAGTACGGGGTGGGGGGTCCCTTCTTAGGGCTGATCCAATCCCTGTACGTCCAAAGCGAGGGCTGTGTCCGGGTCCTCGGCACAAAGTCTAGTTCATTCCATGTAGGGGTTGGTCTCCGCCAAGGCTGCGCTTTGTCACCAATCCTGTTTGTGATATTCATGGACAGGATATCGAGGCGTAGTCGGGTGGGGAAGGTGTGCGGTTCGGTGGACTGGGGATCTCATCGCTGCTTTTTGCAGATGATGTTGTCTTCATGTCATCATCGGTCCGTGACCTTCAGCTCTCACTGGATCAGCTTGGCAGTCGAGTGTGAAGCAGCTGGGATGAGGATTAGCACCTCTAAATCTGAGGCCATGGTTCTCAGCAGGAAACCGATGGAGTGCGTACTCCAGGTAGGGAATGAGGTTTTGCCCCAAGTGAAGGAGTTCAAGTACCTCGGGGTCTTGTTCACGAGTGAGGGACAATGGAGCGGGAGGTTGGCCGGAGAATCGGGGCAGCAGGGGCGGTATTGCACTCGCTCTATCGCACCGTTGTCACGAAAAGAGAGCTGAGCCGAAGGCAAAGCTCTTGATCTACCGGTCAATTTTCGTTCCTACCCTCACCTATGGTCATGAAGGTTGGGTCATGACCGAAAGAACTAGGTCGCGAGTACAAGCGGCCGAAATGGGCTTCCTCAGAAGGGTGGCGGGCTTCTCCCTTAGAGATAGGGTGAGGAGCTCAGTCATCCGTGAGGAGCTCGGAGTAGAGCCGCTGCTCCTTTGCGTTGAAAGGAGTCAGTTGAGGTGGTTTGGGCATCTGGTAAGGATGCCCCTGGCCGCCTCCCTAGGGAGGTGTTTCAGGCACGTCCAGCTGGGAGGAGGCCTCGGGAAGACCCAGGACTAGGTGGAGAGATTACATCTCCACACTGGCCTGGGAACGCCTCGGGGTCGCCCAGTCAGAGCTGGTTAATGTGGCTCGGGATAGGGAAGTTTGGGGCCCCCTGCTGGAGCAGCTGCCCCCGCGACCCGACTTCGGATAAGCGGTTGAAGATGGATGGATGGATGAGATCTAAAATGTAGGTGGTGCTCTAATGTATTTATCACAGGTGTGCTCGTCCATAGACATTGTCTAATTTTCAGTTCTTGCACCACCCCTATTGTTTCATCAAATATCTCAGCTTCTAATTAATTGTAATTAATCTGATTTTAATGTGTTATCGAGTCATCCTACCTCACTGCCGCTTGCCAAGGCAAATCCTCCCCCCAGCAGCAGGACAATGTTCCAGGGCATATTTTCATGCACCACCTTCCAGTTCAGAAGAGTTGGAGGAGCCTTTAGCTTATTGTTGTGCACCTTCTTCTCCTTTTTGTCTTCTTTATTCTGATTTTCTCCTATTTTGTAAAACAGAAGACCCAGCACATTTGGTTTAAAACCTGCTTTTTAACTGATTGCACAATGATCTTTCCAAAAAAATAAAAAATATATATGTAGACTGCTCTTACCTTCTTGCTCTACTCCAGCTTCATCATTATCATAATTTTCCTCTTTGAATGAAGAGCAACAATCTAGCCGAGATGGAATAACGAAGAACAGCGATGACATTAAAATGGCCACTGTGCCATCAGTGACGAACCTTTGAACAGACAAGTAAGAGGAAATGATTCACATGCAAAGCTTGTTGAGTGACTCATGATTTTGAGTAGTGATTTTTAATTTTTTGTGATTTTAAAAATTGATAAAGGGATATTTGAAGCAGACTCACTGTCCTTTTTTGTTGAAAAGCTCGCTGCCCCAGCCTGGCATGAAACCTGGTTCTCGTGTGAACCACAGTATCACCAGCATGACAAAGATGGCCAACACTGCACCCTCGGCAAAAGAAATCCGACCCAACTTCTTATATTCATTCTTCATCACTCTGTAAGCATCTTTGTCTCCCTCATTATTCGTACCGCAGCCAAAAGATCTTTTAAAGCTGTTCAAAATAATAGTTAGAAGATGAAGAATGTGTTAAAATAATTTCAGTTTCCACCTTTAACTTTACATTAACAACCATATAATCCAAATATTTCAAAGGAATATTCCGGGTTCAATACAAGAAAAGTTTCATCGACAGAATTTGTGTACTGTGAGGCACTTACAATGGCCAATTTTTGGAGGGTTTAAATGAAGAAATGTGAAGATTATAATTCTATAAAAGCACTTACATTAATTCTTCTGTTAAAACTTGTGTATTATTTGACCTGTAAAGTTGTTTAAATCATATTCTTACTGTAATTCTAGGCTTTGTTGACATTATGTTGTCATGGCACAGAAGTTGTAAAACTGCCTATAACTTTACACAGAAAAGTTTAGTAAGCCATTTTATCACAATAAAATCATGTTAACACGCATATTGTTTGTCTTGTTGTTATACCTTTAAATAAGTGACTATTTTAACATTTCTGGATTGGCCCCATTCACTTCCATTGTAAGTGCCTCACTGTAACCCAAATTGTAGCTTATTTTTTCTTGTAAGAAAATGAGGGGCAAGTCAAAATATGTTTGTGGTAATCAATACTATGCCACAAATGCTGTCGATTGAGCTTAACTTGTATTGGACCCGGAATATTCTTTTAATGTAACTTCAATTATCTTCCCTTAACATTTCAGGATTAGCCCTTTCATTGATGTATATGGCTTCATGACTGGCATCACAATCCAGATTCAAATTATAGCTGTCTAAACTAACTATTTAATAACTCTTGCTGCCTTTAGACACACTGTATTTTTTGTAAAGAGGGGAAGCTACTTACTTAAAACCCAAATAAATGCACTGCAGCCAAAGCCAGGAGAACACCAACATCAGCACCATGTTCGGGAAGGCAAAACCAAACCAGCTTGCAAAGTTGATCACATCACCGTTATCTGGAAAAATACTGTAAAAAAGAAAGTGCAACATGAGACAAGACCAGATCAGTATATCATTTGGCTCCAGTTCTGTATATGCATATCTTTATGCTGTAGGCCTGTGCATCATTTACATTCACCTTTTGCCTTAACCTAAAATAAACTGAAATTTTAATTTGTATTGTGTTGTGTTGCAAACTATGTCCATACAATTCCACATTTCAGATGTATGTTTTTTTTATAAATAATTATTAATCTAATAATATAATCAAATGCATTACTCCTATGAAGAGTAGGCAATAGAATACAATTTTAAAATAATAATATTTTTTTCAATATACCAAAGCTTTAAATTCAATTTACAATTTAACCACATATATTTTAATATCAGTTTTTATTTTTGCTCAAAATTAATTGATTGTTTATTGATTGTTGATTATGTATATATAATAATATACTGTATATTATATATCTAATTTAATAATAATACTTTATAAAATTGTAGCAATATCATTTTACATATAATATTATATATAATATTTATATTATTTATTATATATAATAATACATATTTTATTAAATATTAATATTAAATATATTCATATATTTGTATATATTTTTTACAATATGAAAATTCAAATTCAATGTCTGTGATCCGTCTTGTCTGTGACATTACCCAATAGATCATGGACATTATGACATTTTTTTACATGTTGCTGTTATTTTCGAAGGTGTGGTGGGAGACATAATAGGATATATGACAAACTTACTTGTCCATCTGGCCCTGGAGAATGAGATTTGGTGTGGTCCCCGTTAGGGTGGCAGTTCCTCCAATGCTGGCGGAGTAACACACAGAAAGATTCATTCCTTTAGAAAGACGAAGATACTTCTCCACACGCTCCTTCCTTCTGTGTTCAGACGGTGTATTGATTCCTGCCTCTGGATCTGAATTGACTGTGAAGACAAAAAGGATGTTTATTGAACAGCATGTATTGAACAACATGCATTTTTATAAGCAGTTCAATGTGTTTTATTTTAAAATTGATTTATTTAAATTATTATTAATATTATAAAAAATATATAATATTTATAATAAACCTAATAATAATATTTTCTAATAATAATGTGATGAAATAATTCTTCCACAAAGTAATATTGATAATCATCTTGATTGTAGGTTATTTGCGGTTGCAAGGCAACATTTGCACTTGGCGCATTATAATGGAATGTTATACAACAGCTTAAAATGTGGTTTGTCTAATCAGACTTCAAGGTTGGAACTATCTGTTTAGGATGTTTAGATATTATTTAATGGAAAAAGACACAAATTAAGATAAAAAAAAAATAACTTTTTTCCATTGTAACCAACAATGTTTAGATGTTAGACATACTATTGGGTTTGTCTCCAGTGATATCATCGTACAAAGGAGGTTTGGTGCCGGAGACCTCGGCCAACTCAAAAGATTGGTTGTCCTGCCCTTCCCTCAGCTCCTTTTCATCAGACTCTGCCTCTGTAGCACTGAGCTGCTCGAGAACAGCCTGAGAAATGGGCAGCATCATGGCTGTGCTGGCGGTATTGCTGATCCACATGGAGAGGAAGGCTGTTACAATCATGAATCCCAGCATCAGCCTGCAGAAAATGACAAAAAAGGACATAATTTAAAGGGATGATTCACCCAATAATGAACATCTCCTTTTGTATTCCACTGAAGAAAGAAATTGCCATAACTGTCATTTCCTGGGTCAACTATACCTTTAAATATTGTGTCAGTGAGATAGTTAAAGAGATAATGGAAAGAAATAAGGTACTTTGATTGTGTGTGATTGTGGTCTTACAAAGCAGGTCGAACTCCCACTATTAGGAGAACTCGAAGGGCGATGCGCTTATGGAGATTCCAGAATTCAACTGCTATAGCCACCAGCAACCCCCCAATGAACAGCATATTTGTGTCCTTTAAATACTGCACACATACCTGAGAAACAAATAAACACATTCAATCCCATGTGTAATTGTGGTCAACATGAGCGGTGGGCTACCAGGGTTTAAGCCTCAAATGTTTTCAGTAAAGCCCCAAATGTTTTTACGTGATGTCAAAATTACTAGTGCTTCGGTACAAAATTATAATAAATAAGAATATATTTTATTATTAAGTTGTATATTGTAGTATTTATATTAATGATACAGTTCTTATTACAGTATCATACATAATACAAAATTCAGACTCAATTTAGTACCTACACACTGCAAGAGCAGTGCTCACGACATCCAATTGCGGCTGTGTGCACGGTCAAATTGTCAGTGAGATATGTCAATAAGTTTCATTCTGTGCCATTTAAGTCATCATTGAGTCTGTATCATGTACTTGGCGCCATCTCCTGGTGACCACATGTAATTGTAGTGATTAATCAGATGACTCTGCCTATATATCTAGGACTATCATCACTGGTTGAAGTAATCTGAACCCAATCTGTTTAGCGGTCCATGATGCTACAGCATTTCCGATGACGTAATCTGATCCTGGAAACCTAGCGCGTTTGTAGCCAGACGGCATGATGCCATATAGCCAGATACTGTGTGCACGCAACACATTCTCACACCCAACCGCTCGGGCAGTTGCGTCGCTTATTGACGCGCTGGGTACACCTTTGGCGTCATTTTTCAACTTGCAGGGTAGTCACACCCCAACTCGTCACATATTGACGCTTGGGCCAGGACCCCTTGGCGTCACTTATTATTGACGCGCTGGGTATACCTTTCGCGTCATTTTACTACGGGTCCTTGCTGAGAGGGCACTTTGATATCAGATTGTGAGGGTTTTTAAACATAAAAAAAAACAGTCGGAGGGCCATTGTAGCCTATTCCTTTTTATTTTTATATTGCAGTCTCGACTCGCGGCGAGCTTACCCAAGACGTGAAATTTCAACGCTACAGGCTCCGGTTCAGAGATATATAGAAGTCTATCGGACTACCCTGCGCGTTGAAAAATGACGCCAAAGGTGTACCCAGCGCGTCAATAAGTGACGCAACTGCCCAAGCGTCCATATGTGACGAGTTGGGTGTGAGAATGTGTTGGTGCACATTGTCGTTTGTGTGGCTTATCTAAAGATTTATGCATTTGATTACTTTGTTTGTGGACTCATTGTAAAGATAATCAACTCCTCCAAGTAATGGTATGTGATATTTTATGTTCTGTTTATTTTTCGTGAATTTATAACCAAATACGCGGTATAAGAGCGCACCTGTTCACAGAAAATATGTCAAAGACATATATTTAGCTATGACTATTTAGCTATATTTGTATCAGCATATGACAAATGGCTATTTGATGAGTTTGTTGTTTTTACCAATTACAATAGCATGTACATTTCAAAATGATCAAATTATTAATAATCATCGGAACACTTCTGATTTGTCTGCAAATTTCAATGTAGATGTTCAGTTTTGGTCATAATGCTGTTGAAAAGTAGCCTACAGTTTCTAAGCTTTAAAAATATACCTATTTTGTGTTGGTCAAGATTGTAGTTATTACTATTTTGATGTAAAAACTAAATAAAAAAAGAATTGTCCCAGGCCTCTCGGTGGGCTTAAAGCGTTAAGAAACAATGCCATAAACCTTGCAAACTTTGCTAATCTTTTTTCATAATCACCTATTTTCACCTTTTTACAGCCTGCTCCCTTTTAAAACAACTTAAATCAATAAATGATAATACTACGGAAAACTACAGAAAGCCGAAAGGGACACAATTAGTGTTAAAAGCATCAGTAATTTCGGATGTTTGAGCGTATCTGAGGCGTAGACACATGTTAGTGGGAATAATATCTAAAGATGTAAATATTCTAAATATAATTTAGAAATGACTGCCCATCGATTGTAACACACTTTTATTAATATATTAAAGTGTTTTATATTCAAATATTTTATCAAAGTATGGTCCCATATGTAAACACAGAGGTCTGAGCTAACCCCTAAATATCCATTCATCCTAGAACCGCCCTGGTGGTCACTGAATCTGACATTATTGACTTGAGTCTTATAGACATATTGCAGATGAGCAAACAAAAAATACGTCTTCCATGTAGACACACACATCAAGGCATCTGGGTAATGTACGTGTGCTATGATGGAATCGGAATAAAATAGTTACATCGCTAGCTTTCATAAACAGTATATAGCCTACTTTTGCTATAAATACTGTAAACCATAAGTATAACAAAATTCTCTAATGTTAAATAAATAGTTATGTTTATGAACAAAAAAAAATTGGCAAGTAATAAAGTTAATTATTCAAACTAGTCGTAGAAATATAGTAGCCTATTAGAATCACATTACTATACGATCCGCTGCATCCGAACATCCATACTTCCCTACTATATAGTATGCTAAAAACAGTATGCCGATGGATTAGTATGTCTGAATCCTCAGTATTCATAAACAGTAAGCGAGAAATAACCGGATTACTTACTATTTCAGGTGAGATTCTGATTTGCGGTTCGACTGGACACTTTACGATCCCATAATCCTTCAGGAGCTGAGGAGATGTCATATTCAAAACGCCGGATTTAAAAGCGGCGGAGAACCTCGAGTCGGACTGCTCTTCTCAACTGTAAGTGCTATATATAACAGGAAAATTGTATCTTGTGCTTAAATGTTGCTTGTTAATCTAAACCAGAGTAGATTATTTTAGCCTTTTTTGACGCCTTATTACACGGGTCTCTAAAATACTTGATTCTGATTGGTCAATGGTGCCATCTAGCGGTCTGATATTTAACGATAACTATCGCACATCCAGGGATTAAGACATGTCTGACCGGTCATCCTGGTATTGCGAGTCATCTTTCCTACTTCTTGTATCACTGTGCGATCTCAGCAAGAAAGCTTATAAAATAATTTTAGTTCATATCAGTGTTTACAAAATAAACCCAAACTGACCTCTGACGCAGTTGAAATTCAGCTGTTTAGTGAATTTATTTCTTCTCACATAAGTTCATAAATTCCACGGAAATCAATATTTTATGTCCATTTATTTTTTTAGTTCGTTAGTAGCCATGTAATAAGCAGGATAATGTACACTCAGCTTGTGGTTAGTGCAAATAAACACTAAAGGGGTTAACTGTACGTTATCCCTTACATATATTCAGATCATGAGTCAATACCCACGTTCCCTGATGAAGTATATCCGGAATCTGTTTATACGACTCGCATGCACACTTGAAGAACCGACTGTTTCACCGACCAGGAAGTGTGTCCTTCATGAAATACAGTACATTTTTGACAATACGCAATCTCAGATGTAGCTATTGTGTTTTATCAGCATAACAGCTTCAAACACAGCTCATCCAATCAGACTTTAAAGTCGGAACTATCAGTTTTATGAACTTCTGACTGAAATCAGACTACAGAGCATTGATAAGCATATTTTGATCTCATTTAAAGGGAAAGAAAGATATGAACAGTAGATTAAGATCTGTTTGGTGTCATAATGTGAGGTGTTCATAAAACCGTGTTTATGGTGTATATAAAGATTACACAGATAGAGAACTTCTGCTGAAGCAGGTAAATCTCAGTTGTTACTTTTAAATAGTTTTCTGTATGTCTAAAGTTCCTGTTTCATGACCATTTACCCTCTCATCTGACTCATACTATCCTATAGCCAACAAATTAGCTGTAAAACAACTGATATGTGAATAGTTTCCTTGTTAAGGAGTTGTTGGGGTGCAGATTTTTAAACCATACCTCTCCAGACGTCATGATGCCCATCATGGGGAAGAGAATAACAGGCAGTAGGGCAGTGATGGCCAGTGGCATGCACTCTGTGCACCAGTACAGTGCCATCAAGATGATAGCAAAGCCACATTTCGCTTGCTAAAGAGCAGAACAGGAATTGTCACATTACAAACAAGTGTCACTAGATCAGTCAGCTAAACTCTCTGTATACAGTACATCACCCATTCAAGTACAGTATAAAATGATTATTAGGGGAGAGAATTGGATGTGAATTAGAAATCACAGGGCATATCTCTCATCTTATGTTGTCTAAGGGGAGGAAAGGGCAGGATTAAATGTGGTTATTTATACCTATATTATTTATTTTATCTCTCTAAGGTACCAATATCTTATGTTCTCTAATCTCTTCAAGGCCTAATAAGACACATCTATCACTCTCAGAACACTGATAAAAGCAACCTTGACCATAAACGACCACAAACAACCTTTTTAATGTATGGCGGCACTATTGGGTTTTATGACAAGAGGACCAGCATTGCAATCTTTTTTAACTTTTCAAAATGTTGTTTTGTAATTAACTTTTACATTTCACTTTTGTAAGAGCTTGAAATGTAGGTCTGTGGTATCTGGCAGCAGATCCGTCAAGTCCTGTTAGTTGTGAGGTGGAGCTGACGTGGATCAAACATGTTGGATTAGCACATCCCACAGATACTCAATCAGATTGAGATCTGGGGAATTTGGAGGCCAGGGCAACACCTTGAACTCTTCATGTTCGTCAAACAATTCCCGAACAATGTGTGCAGTGTGGCAGGGCACGTGCCAAATTGACATCCACATGAAACGCCGAACCCAGGGTTTCCCAGCAGAACATTGCACAGAGCATCACACTCCCTCCAGATGACCTTCTTCCACTGCTTCTTCTTCTGACACCCGCATTACCTTTGTAGGTGCTTTCGGCTGTGGGCAGGGGTCATCATGGAAACTATGACCAGTCTGCAGCTATGCAGCCTCATACACAGCAGGGTGCAGTACACTGTGTGTTGTGACACATTCCATCATTAAAAATTTCTGTGACTTGCGCTACAGTAGACCTTCTGTCGGTTTGGACCAGACGGAATAGCCTTCGTTCCCCTTGTGCATCCATGATCCTTGGGCACCCAACATCCTGTCGCCGGTTTGTGGTTTGTCCCTCCTCAGACCACTGTCAGTAGGTACTCACCACTGCTGACCGGGAGCACCCCACAAGCTTTGCCGTTTCAGAGATGCTCTGACCCATTCGTCTGGCTGTATTTGGCCCTTGTCAAAATTACTCAGGTCTTTACTCCTGCCCGTTTCTCCTGCATTCAACATGTTGACTACGAGAACTGATTGTTCGCTTACCATCTAATCTACCCAGACCTTAACATGTGGCCTTGTTATGAGATGGTCAATGTTATTCACTTGACCTGTGGGGGGCTCATCAGTGTAGTGTCCCCAGTGTTCCACAGATCATAAATAAATATAGTTTGTATTTCAGCTATTATTGCTGCATATTCAGCTGCTCATCAGGCTTATTTTTAGTAAAAACATGTTCACCTGCACTATAGGGATATTTTATTGATCTGAAATCTGAACTACACCACCATATTCACATTCTTTCTTTGTCACTTTTTTAATCGTTGACAATGTGGGCAAAAAGAGTGTTGTGGCACACACATTTTGGTTAACTTGAAACTAAAGTGATAATCACACATAAAAGAGAGTTATTAACCTCATGTTTTTCCAAAATGACTGGCAGAATGACAGCCTCAGTCATCCCAATTATCTTTAATTGTATTGAAAATTATGTAATATCTCCTTTTGTGTTCTACGGAAGAATGAAAGTATAATGGATTTGGAACAACATGAAGTGCATAACTCATTGTTGGGTAAACTATTCCTCTAAGGTCTCTGCGGATAATTTTTCTTAAAAAACTTCAACACAAAAATAAAACACATTTTTACTCACCGGAGTTGGGATAACCAGAGGCAGGGGTAGTATCAGAAAGGGGGCGATGAAGATGATCAGATAGTTTCTATGAACCCACATCCATCTGAGAACTCCTTTCATGTCTTCTGACCCTAGGCTGCAGATGTCAGGTGTGATTTGGATGGTGTGAAAGTGCTGATTATGTGAGCTGAGCAAAAGAGGCTGAGAATGATCAATGTGTTTATAGGCTTCGGCACATTAAATATTAACTGTGAACAAGGGGAGGGTAAACAGGGAAATGAAAGGGAGGTTAAAAAAGACAGCAACAAAAATGAATTATTCTTTGGTCAAAAGGTTAACCATTTTGTAATCTTTTTTTATCTTTTTCTTGGGCCAAGTGTTGTTCCTAATGGAATTATTAAAAGCATATGTGGACTTTTCACACTGTCAATGTCATAATGGAAAGGCAACTGATAAGTGTCTTTTTTTTCCACTGGTATTGTTATCCAAAGAACGTTTCCCAATTACTGTAAATGTTATCAGATATCTAAGGTAAAGCAATGTATGAAAATAGTTCATTCTAGGTCATTAACTCCTTGAGTCTTCTGTTTTTTGGAGAAAACATATCGATGAGTTTAAAGGATATTTAATGAAAGACAAACAGCAATAATGGGAAATGGCAAAATGAGAGGTTGCGGACACCAACAAAACTATATCTCCAGGCATACATTGATATCTCTATTAATGTTTAATATATTGTTAGTTCTAAATTTGAATGGAATCCCAAGAAGTTCCTGCAGGATTTGCACCAAAACGGGTTATTATTGATGGGAAAAAAATTGATAATGTGTTAGAAATATGTGACATAAAAAGCAGGACATAGACAGATGAAAAAAAAAAAAGACAAATCCAGCTAAGGCACACCTTGTTCCAGTTCTTGTGGAAAGGTTCTTTGCATTCAAGAGTATTGTAGGGCTTGTTCAGTTTGAAGAAGTGGATAAACACTGTGTTGTCATCTTCTTTAGCACAACCCTTAATAACTACAACTAAGAGATGTGTGAATAAAGTTAATAAATGAAAATTATTGAATGAAATGGATGCGAGTTTATCAGAAAAGACAGGTACAGCGACAAAGAACCATCCATTCACTGTTGGGCCCGCGGTCGTTTTTATGGTTAAATTTGGTTGACCTTCGCGGGCTCCCTCTCTCCCTAGGGTGGCTGTCCACCCTGCCCTCCCTGTAGTTCAGCCCCTGGCCAGGTGTTGAATGATTCATTTTGTAAATGATTTAACCTGTTCATAATTATGAACCGATTATGGTTAGTCACAAACTATACCTGATTTAACAAGTGAAATGTTATTGAAGTTCTCACGACTTTCTTTCTTTCTTTTTCTTCCTTCATCTTTTTAATTTGTCGTACTTTTCATTCTTTCTTTCTCTTTCTTTCTTTTTCTTTTCTTTTCTTCTTTGTTTATTTTTATTTTTCATTCTTTCTTTTTTGTTCTTTCTTTCTTTTTCTTTCTTTTCCATTCTTTTCTTCCACTTTTCTTTTTTCTTCTTTCTTTCAGTTCTTCTTTCTTTCACTATTCATCTTTGTTTCTTTCTTTTTTATTTTTTATTTCTTTCTTTCTTTTTTCCATTCATTTTCTCTTTCTTTCGTTCTTTGTTTCTTTTCTTTCTTTCTCTATCTTTATTTATTTCTTTCCATCTTTCTTTCTCTTTCTTTTGTTCTTTCTCTTTCATTTGTTCGTTCTTTCTGTTCTTTTTTCTGTCTTTCTTTCTCTTTTCTTCTTTCTATCTTTTGTTTCTTCTTTCTTTCTCTATTTCTTCTTTCTTTTTCTTATCTTCTTTTTTGTTCATTTTTATTTTCCTTTCTTTCTTTCTTTCTTTCTTTCAGTTCTTCTTTCACTATTCATCTTCGTTTCTCTCTTTTTATTTTTGTATTTCCTTCTTTCTTTCTTTCTTTCTTTCTTTCGTTCTTTCTTTTTTCCATTCATTATTTCTCTTTCTTTCTTTTGTCTTTCGTTCTTTGTTTCTTTCTTTCTTTCTTTTTTCTTTCTTTCTTTATTTCTTTCTCTTTTCATTGTTTGTTTCTTTTTCTTTTTTCTTTCTTTACTTACTACTTTCTTTAATTATTTACTTCTCTTTCTTTTGTTCTTTCTCTTTCATTTATTCTTTCTTTCCGTTCTTTTATTATCTCATTATTTCTCTTTCTTTCTCTCTTTCTCATTCTTTTGTTTTTCATTCTTTGTTTCTTTTCTTTCTTTATATCTCTTTTCATTGTTTCCATTTCTTTTTCTTTTTTCTTTATTGATTTACTTCTTTCTTTAATTATTTCTTTCTTTCTGTCTTCCTTTCCGTTCTTTCTTTTCTTCTTTATTTCATTTCTTCTTTCTTTCATTTCTTCTTTCTTTTCTTCTTCTACTTTCCTTTCTTTCTTTTTTCTTCTTTTTTATTTATTTTCTTTTCTTTCTTTCTTTTCTTCTACTTTAATTTCTTTCTTTTTTCTTCTTTCTTTCATTTCTTCTTTTTTCTCTTTTCTTAAATTTTTTTTATTCATTTTTTATTTTCTTTCTTTTTCTTTTCGTCTTTGTTTGTTTCTTTCTTTATTTATATTTTTTCTTCTTTCATTCATTCTTTTCTTTCTTTCGGCTTAGAAAATGCTTTGTTTTTTGTTTCTTTTTATTTTTACCTTCTTTCTTTCTTTCTTACAGACTAGTAAATGCTTTGTGCCTTTGCAGTTAAACCTTTACAGTTCTATAACTTCTCTTTAAAAAAAATCCTAGTTTTATGTTGCCTTGTGTAAAAGATTGTGGCCATTATTTTACTTTTCACAAAACTAAGATAAGGGTTAATATTTAGTCAAAGACAGCATGAGCTGTAAGCAGTATTGAGGTCCAATTAAATCATAAAATTCTGACTTTTCATAATACCCCCAAATTAATAAAACTTTAATTATTAATCTTTAGAGACTCTGAACCCTTAATTTTTCTCAAGTAACTTAGAAAACATTATCTTCTCTGTTTAAACCAAAGTAAACATTTTTTTGGTTTGTATTTTTTTTTTGGATCATGTGAGCTAAGACAAAGTACTATCAGTCAGGGAGGAAAAAAATAGGTCTATTATTGTATTGTTGACAGGCAGCACGTGACTCTACTTGGGTCTCTTTTTTCACTACATGAGTTCAGCACATTAAGAAGAAGGAGCAATGTGTTATTTTTTAAGTCCCTTGTCCATTGCGATGAAAAATATTTATTTTAACATTTTCTTACAGGCTTATTTGTTTTCTTTGAACTATTATGGCCATAATTGCCCAAATGTGTTAAAGGTCCAACATAATGTACATAACATTTTTACAAAGCTTGTTCTTCCTTTACCACTCTATAGAGTCTGTTCCTTAGAGATAAAGTTCCTTGCACATTGCATAATCCCACCAAACTACCTTTGGATTGTTGCGGTATGTACAGTAAGGACAAGTTTCCATAAAACACTGACTGCAACTTTAGTTTAAATCTTAAGGTTAAAAACAAAGTAACAACATTTAAAAGTCCTTCACAAAGATCTGGTTCTAATCTGAGGGAATTATGTAATACCCGTTCCCCATCTGTTGCTCACTTCGACATTGTGTCGAAGAAGCAACACTAAGGGTCTATCTTGAGCGCCGAATATGCCTCTGATCTATGAAAAAAGGCCAATGGGAATTAGGCAGACAGTATTTTCATACCCCAACCCTGGACATACGGGTATAAAAGCAGGCAAATACATCAAGTTCATTCAGAAATTTTCTTCCGTGCTATGCAAGGTCTGGGAGGATGAGGAACAAGTCACCCTAGTGGCTCCTTACTGGCCCACCCGGGCCTGGTTCTCGGACCTCGTACTCCTCGCGACAGCCCCTCCCTGGCGAATTCCCCTGAGGAAAGACCTTCTTTCTCAGGGACGGGGCACACTCTGGCATCCGCACCCAGACATCTGGAACCTCCACGTCTGGCCCCTGGATGGGATGCGGAAGATCTAGCTGGTCTACCACCTGCCGTCATAAACACGATCAGTCCAGCCAGAGCCCCCTCTACCAGGCAACTTCACGCCCTGAAGTGGCGCTTGTTCACCAATTGGTGTTCTTCCCGGGCTGAAGACCCACAGAGGGCAGTGCTCCTATTCCTGCAGGAGAGGTTGGAGGGGAGGCTGTCCCCTTCCACCTTGAAGGTGTATGTTGCTGCTATCACGGCCCACCACGATGCAGAAGTCTTTGGGTAAGCACGACTTAATCATCAGGTTCCTAAGAGGCGCCCGGAAGTTAAATCCTTCCCAGCCAAGCCTGTTCCCCTCCTTGGATCTCTCAGTGGTCCTCACTGGCCTTCAGACACCCCCCTTTGAGCCACTAGAATCAGTTGGTCTCAGGGCCCTCTCTAAAGACTGCCCTGCTGATCGCGCTCACCTCAATCAAGAGGGTCGGGGACCTGCGTTCTCTGTTAACGACACTTGCCTAGAATTCGTTCCGGCAGACACGCATGTGATCCTAAGACCACGACCGGTCTATGTGCCCAAGGTTCCTACCACGCCCTTCAGAGACCAGGTAGTGAACCTGCAAGCGGTGCCCCGGGAGGAGGCAGACCCAGCCCCTTCATTGCTGTGTCCGGTACGTGCTTTGCATACCTACTTGGAGCACACGCAGAGCTTTAGACGTTCTAAGCAGCTCTTTGTCTGCTTTGGTGGACAGCGGAAAGGGAACACTGTCTCCAAACAGAGGCTTTCCCACTGGGTAGTGGACGCCATTTCATTGGCTTATCACACCCAGGCCGAGCACACTCAACAAGGAGTGATGCGTCCTCATGGGCACTGGCCAGGGGCACCTCCCTGGCAGACATATGTAGAGCAGCGGGTTTGGCAACACCTAATACCTTTGCGAGATTTTACACTCTCAGGGTTGAGTCAGTATCGTCCCGTGTTTTCGCAGGTCCGAGCCGGTAGAACTCGGTAACAGGCTGATGGACTGGCCGGGTGGATCACTTGCACCTAGCGCCCTTTCCCTCGGTCGAGGTAAAACTGTGCGCTTTTTCTCCCAGGAGATTCCGTACATCCGGATCCCTGGACGATTCCTCCCTAGCCCTGTGGGTCCTCAATTCGGCAGAGAAATTCGCTGACCCAATCCACTGCGGGTACTCAATCTACCCTGTATTGGAATAGGTGCTCCACAGGTCGGGACTCCTGCTTGGACTCCTCCTGTGTGTATTTTACACGGTACGGTCCCCTTGCTAGTGGACCCGCGTCTCCCTTAGGCAATTCCAACTGCCCCCCGGTCGCCATGCTGGTGCAACTCCCCCTTCCTTGAGGCTGGATCTACCACCGCGCCATGTTTCCACATGTGACCTGAATGGCCATGTGATGTATTCGCCACTTTACCTCACCCTCTCTGGGCAGGTGTGGTCTCCGCAGGGTCTTTTCTCCCTGAAAGAATAGGAAACTGGGTAAGACCCCCTTCCCACGATGCGTGTAAGGGCCCCAGCCGCTTTGGCTCTATGCGAGAAACATAGAGAGAAAAGAGGCCCGGCTAGGCTCGGCACGTTCCCAGGTTGGCAAGCATCGCCTTGTTCCCCTGCTTAGGGTAATCGAAAGGATTCCTCTGACTTTTTATGGAGCATTGGGAAAGGGTACGTGCAGTCTGACACAACTGGTCGCCTTTGCACGTAAAATACCTGCCCGCTCTTGTGTCAGCAGTAAACGTACATGGCTCAGCGCATGGCGTGATTTGAATTGGACCCCTAGTGTCGCTTCTTTGACACGATGTTGAAGTGAGCGACAGACGGGGAACGTCTAGGTTACGGATGTAACCTCCGTTCTCTGATGGAGGGAACGAGATGTTGTGTCCTCCTGGCCACGTCGCTAAGCCGAGCCACTGTAGTGGCTGGACCATTTCCGGCTCCTCAGAAAATTCCTAAATAAACTCAACGTATTTGCCTGCTTTTATACCGTATGTCCGGGGGTGGGGTATGCAAATACTATCTGCCTAATTCCCATTGGCCTTTTTTCATAGATCAGAGGCATATTCGGCGCTCAAGAGAGACCCTTAGTGTTGCTTCTTCGACACAACGTTTCGTTCCCTCCATCAGGGAACGGAGGTTATATCCGTAACCTAGACGTTTGTGTTACTGTTTCAAATTGAATTGCCTGCAATACCATAGTATTTACTTTCCTTGGTGAATGAATAGATATTTCACTTTACAGGGCCATAATGGCAGTAGCTTTATGGAGCTGTTCAGTCATAGACAGCATGAGCTATAAGCATTATTATAGATGCTGTATTATTACAGGAGCAAGACAAGTTTACACTATCTGTACTCCACATTGTGTGGCTGTTGTCCCAATATGATCGATTGGGAAAAAATCACAAGCTCACACACTATAGTTTCTGAACTGTTAAAGGGGTGGTTCTGCCCAAATTAAAATTCTGTCATCATTTACTCACCCACATATTGTTCAAAACCCTTATGAAGTTCCTCTATGAAACATTCACATATTTTTTCGATATAATAAAAGTCATGAGGGTGACCAATTTCTTTAAACATCCATGACTTCCTGAAAAAAAAAACATAAGGGACATATTACAAGGAGGATAATATTCAACATGTTTGGGGTTTAAGAAAATGCCAGAACGTCAGTCTAGTAATATAGGTAAAATAACATTATTTCCTCATATAAGTTACATAACAAGGCACATTTCCCATTTCTTTGGCCCATCACATGTTTTTTTCTTTTCTTTTTTTTTAATAAACAGATTTATTCTACTTTTCTTGAGAAAGATATTATTTCTGGGTGGTAATTCATGTCTTTGCCATGTTGCTTTCTCAGATCTTCCTTGTTTTTGACTTTTTATCTTTTTCTCATTGACCCAATAATGGTTTTTGACCTCAATAAAAGACAAAGTCCATTGATTCTGCAGATTATAATCTAATTTTTATAGCTTCTGGCAGGACATCGAGTTACTGGCTTAAAAAAGTATATGAGTGTTATCTAAATACAGAGCTGGGAAAAAATAATGTACTATTACAAATGGCTAATCACCTACTGAAAATATTTTTTAATTAATTAGTAAACTACTTCGATTGTATTTCACAAAAAAGGAGATCTTATTAATAGCTACTTTTTAATAAATATTCTCCCAATTATTAACTTTTTTTCCAAGTCATTATTTTAGTTCAGATGGTTCAGCAATATACAGTTAATGAAGCTTGTACAAATATGGAAAGATACTGTACAAATAAAAGAGAGAGAGATAGAGAGAGAATGAAAGAAAACACATTTCTTTCTTTTTTTATTTTATAACATGCATATTAACCTGTACAAGGCTCAATATAAACAGAATACACACAAAAAAATGTTTATTTATGAAGTAAATATAGCAGAAAAGATTTACTAGTCTTTTTTTCAGTGTACACATAAAAACAATATTCAGGGGTATCAGAAGAAAATAAAAAAGTTATGCATCTTGTCAATTATTCAAATTGAACATATTAACAATTCAATCATTACTGTTTTTACATAATTGTACCATCTTTTTGTAATATTGCTATTCTATGAGAAATAATAAAAAAACGTTTTTTCTTCGACCATTATATTTTATGTATAAAGAATCTTCCATAAATAATTATGAAAGGTATTACAAAAGAATTGCTGAAATGTTATGGGGCAAAAGAAGTAATAAAAGACATTTCAACAAAAGAAATCAAAGTCTGATTTACTGTTCCCCTTCTGTCGCTCTCTCCACGTTGTGTCAGAGAAGCGACAATAGGGGTCTCTCTTGAGTGCCGATATTCACCTCTGGACTATGAAAAAAGGCCAATGAGAGTTGGCAACCAGTATTTGCATGTCCCGCCCCCGGACATACGGGTATTTAAGCGGCGCAAATACGGGAGTTCATTCAGAAAATTTATTCGGAGCCGATAGTCGTGGATGAACTCTGCTGCGAGTTACACACCAAGTTCCTGGTTAATCCTCTGACGCTCTGCATGCTGTTGGATCTGACGGTGCATAACAGCGGCTTTCTCCTTCGTGCACGGCTGTGCATTCTTGCCCCTGGGCACTTCGACAGCGCAGACAACTCGAAAGAGTTATTCTAAAAGAGTAATTTCACTCTAAAGAGCAAAACACAGCGGCGTTGAACGTCCTTCTCAGGTCGTGTCTTTTTAAAGACGATATTTCCACCCCTGTGTAGTTTCTGGATGTGGTTGATGTCTCCCCACCTCTGACGGTCATAAAAACTGCCTTGCATTCCTGGGTTGCGATCACACGCAGGCAGCGTTTTTATGAATTGTCTATGTTTTCAGTGCGAGAACATAGCCATAACAGCATTGCGGTCGTAGGCTTTCTCTTGTAGTGAGAGAAAGCCGCTTCAGCTGCCCCCCGCGCCTCGCGTCCTTCCCACGGGATTGAGGCAGGCGCCGCGGGCGATGAAAACGATCTGGGGACAATGACGGGCTCCGTTTCGCCGGGTGAACCCCCTCGAAACCCCCCGCCTCCCCGGCACGCTTGCTTGTTTCTGTCCGAGCTCGGGATGAGCATTCTCTCCAATGGGTTATGTTTTCAGTGTGAGAACATAGCCGCGGCAGCTTTGCGATCTCTGCTTTCTCTTGTAGTGAGAGAGAGCCATCTCAGCCACCCCTCGCGGGCTCGCCTCCTTCCTACGGGATTGAGGCAGGCGCCGCGGGCGATGGAGAACGATCTGGGGAGAATAACGGGACGCTTTCGCCGGGTAAATCCCCCCGAAAACCTCCCACCTCCCCGGCACGCTTGCCTGCTTCCCTCGAGCTCAGGATTAGTGCGGTCCACTTAACAGCCTACCGTCCGGTCCCTCGAGCTCCCCAGCATTGGATGATGACATCACCGCTGCATCGGAGAGCGTAACAGCGGTGTCGGATGCGGATAACTTGCCTGGGCCGCCACCTTCGGGTCTCCGCCCAGTCTGAGCCTGACGCAAGAAGGTCCGCTATGCTACCCCGGGCTTAATTGGTTCTGCGGGCATGTGCGCCGCTCACAGCCGCGCCCCCCCCCCGGATTCCTTCCCGGACGTGCATGACGAGCTGAGCAAGCCCAGCTTCCTCGCTCCTCCGCTCTCGCTACCCTCGGTGGTAGAACGGTCCCAGACTGCTCCCCCCTGCACACCATGGCCCCCTCCTGCAAGTCCACCGGGCCAGGGCACTTCAAAATCTGCACTTGGGTAGTCCTGTTCTTGACGTGCTGCAGGAACTGCACTCGAACAGGCGATGGCCACTCCGTGGTCCAGAAACGCAACGATGGACAGGCAGTACGGGAGGCAGACAAAGCACGCTTTCTCAAACGCCCCCGTCTCCCAGCTCCGTCCATTCGGCGACACCACTTGACGACTTCGCCCAGCAGTCCTCAGTGGTGAAGAAACAGACGAAGGCTATTTTCAAGCAAAAAAAGCATCCTGCCCTGCCGCAAACCTGCCGCCAGGGGCCATGCCCTGTCTGCTCGCCGAGGGCGTCCTCCTGCGGCTTTCAAGAAAGAAAGAAAGTGGTGCTCTGCCTCAACTAACAAGTGAGTGGGCCCAGCTCTCAGCCCCAGCGTTGAGCCCCCCGCAGAAGTTGGACGCCCATCGTCTCACGGACCCCCTTGAGGACCCAGAAGGCTCCCAGGCGCTCCTGAGATGACAGACCCAGAGACCGAGACGTTAGCTCCGGAGCTGGTAAGACCACTCCGTTCCCCGGTGGAGGGCCGGGAGGAGAATTTTTTGTTAAATTCGTTACACTCTATAGAGCCTTGTTGTCTCTGGGGTCACCTGGCCCGCAAATGCCGTTCTCACGGCACTCTGCTTTCAGGCCTCAACAGTCCCGGCTCCATGGACGCGGTGTCCCCGCCTTCAGCCTCACGACTGTTCCCCGGCCGGCCGGTTCAGACGAGTCCAGAGGACGCCAGCATCAGACCTCCTCCTCAGTCACGAACCCGCCCCCTGCCGGGTGCGCGGAGCAAGGTAAGTGCTTTGAGTTTATTCTCAGCACCGGAGCCTCGGGACGCCACGTTGCCTCCCGACGCCGCGTTACCTGTTCCGCACCGCTGCGAAGCCCCGCCGGGTACGTCCAAAAAACTCGTCCCCTTGGTGCCCCTAGCACGGAGCTTAGAGGCGTGGCTTTCACTGCCCAACCCGTCACGCTGGCTGCACCGGACCATTCGACTCGGTTACACAATTCAGTTTGCCAGGTCTCCGCCCCCCTTCGTGGGCGTACATTTTTCCACAGTACACGGCCAACATGCCCATTCCCTGCGCGAAGAAATCGCCTCCCTTCTATTAAAGGACGCGATAGAGCCGGTCCCTCCAACCGAAACGAAGAAGGGTGTCTACAGCCCGTACTTTGTTGTACCCAAGAAAGGCGGCGGCTTACGACCGATCTTGGACCTGCGAGTTTTCAATCGGACCTTGTCCAAACTCCCGTTCAAAATGCTCACCCAGAAACAAATTCTATCTGGCATCCGGCATCTAGATTGGTTCGCAGTGGTAGACCTGAAGGACGCGTACTTCCACGTCTCAATTTGCCCTCGACATCGACCCTTCCTACGGTTCGCATTCGACGGCCAGGCGTATCAGTACAAAGTCCTCCCCTTCGGCCTGCCTCTGTCCCCTCGCATCTTCACAAAAGTCGCAGAGGCAGCTCTTGCCCCGCTCCGAGTAGCCGGCATACGCATACTCAATTACCTCGATGACTGGCTCATACTGGCTCACTCTCGAGAGTTACTATGCGCACACAGAGACCAGGTGCTCAGGCACCTCAGCCGTTTGGGGCTTCAGGTCAACCGGGAAAAGAGCAAGCTCTCCCCGGTCCAGAGCATCTCTTTTCTCGGTCTGGAGTTAGACTCCGTCTCAATGACAGCACGTCTCTCCAACGAGCGTGCTCAGTCAGTGCTGAAATGCCTCGCTTCCTTCAAGCCAGGCGCCGTGGTCCCGCAAAAACGTTTCCAACAGCTCCTGGGGCATATGGCATCCTCCGCGGCGGCCGCGCCGCTGGGGTTGATGCATATGAGACCACTTCAGCACTGGCTCCGGACTCGAGTCCCGAGACGAGCATGGCGCCGCGGCACGCACAACGTAAAAGTTACTTCTGCCTGCCGCTAAACCTTCAAACCCTGGACAGACTTCTGCTTTCTAAGGGCAGGTGTACCCTTGCAGCAGGTGTCCCGATGCGTTCTGGTCACAACCGACGCTTCCAAATTGGGTTGGGGCGCCGTGTGCAACGGGCGCGCAGCCGCAGGCCGGTGGAACCGAGGCCCGCTGCACTGGCACATCAACTGCCTAGAGCTGCTGGCTGTTTTTCTGGCCCTGCAGAAGTTTCTCCCGTTAACTCGGAACAAACACGTCCTAGTCAGGACAGACAGCACCACGGTCGTAGCCTACATAAACCGCCAAGGCGGAGTACGCTCCCCCTACATGTCACAGCTCGCCCGTCGTATTCTCCTTTGGAGTCAGCAGCGACTGGAGTCACTGCGCGCCACTCACATCCCCGGCAACCTCAATGTGATAGCGGACGCGCTGTCAAGACAAAGCTTGCCTGCCGGGGAGTGGAGGCTCCACCCCCAGTCGGTCCAGCTGATTTGGGACTGGTTCGGCAAGGCTCAGGTAGACCTGTTTGCCTCCCAAGAAACCTCCCACTGCCCGCTCTGGTATGCCCGGACAGAGGCTCCCCTCGGGGCAGATGCGCTGGCACACAGCTGGCCTGCGGGGCTGCGCAAGTACGCATTTCCCCCAGTGAGCCTTCTTGCACAGGTGCTTTGCAAGTTCAGGGAGGACGAGGAGCAAGTCATTCTGGTAGCTCCCTATTGGCCTACCCGGACTTGGTTTTCGGACCTCACGCTCCTCATGACAGCCCCTCCCTGGCGAATTCCCCTGAGGAAGGACCTTCTTTCTCAGGGACGGGGCACGCTCTGGCACCCGCACCCAGACCTCTGGAACCTCCACGTCTGGCCCCTGGACGGGATGCGGAAGATCTAGCCGGTCTACCATCTACCGTCGTAGATACAATCAGCCAAGCCAGAGCCCCCTCTACCAGGCATCTTTACGCCCTAAAGTGGCATCTGTTCGCGGACTGGTGTTCTTCCCGAGCCGAAGACCCGCAGAAGTGCGCAGTTAGGTCAGTGCTCGTGTTTCTTCAGGAGAGGCTGGAGAGGAGGCTGTCCCCCTCCACCCTCAAGGTGTATGTCGCCGCTATCGCGGCCCACCATGACACGGTAGACAGAAAGTCTCTTGGTAAGCACGACTTAATCGTCAGGTTCCTAAAAGGTGCCCGGAGGATAGCTCCCTCCCGGCCTAACCTGTTCCCCTCCTGGGATCTCTCGGTCGTCCTTACGGGACTCCAGAGACCCCCCTTTGAGCCGCTTGACTCAGTTGGACTCAGGGCCCTCTCTCTCAAGACCGCCCTGCTGATCGCGCTCGCTTCCATCAAGAGGGTCGGGGACCTGCATGCGTTCTCTGTTAGCGACGCTTGCCTGGAGTTCGGTCCGGCAGACACTTTCGTGATCCTAAGACCGCGACCGGGCTATGTGCCCAAGGTTCCTACCACACCCTTCAGGGATCAGGTAGTGAACTTGCAAGCGCTGCCCCGGGAGGAGGTAGATCCAGCCCTTTCACTGCTGTGTCCAGTACGTGCCTTACGTATCTACCTGGACCGCACACAGAGCACTAGACGCTCTGAGCAGCTCTTCGTCTGCTTTGGGGACAGCAGAAAGGAATGCTGTCTCCAAGCAGAGACTCGCCCACTGGGTTGTCAACGCCATTTCCCTGGCTTATCACACCCAGGCCGTGCCCCCCCCCCCTTTGCGGGTCCGAGCCCACTCCACCAGGAGTGTTGCGTCCTCATGGGCACTGGCTAGGGGCACTGCCCTAGCAGACATTTGTAGAGCAGCGGGCTGGACAACACCTAACACTTTTGCGAGATTCTACAATCTCCGAGTTGGGTCAGTATCGTCCCGTGTTCTCTCAGGTACCGAGTCCGTAGAACTCAGCTCACGATCTGACCGGGTGAATCGCTTGCACCTAGCGCCCTTCCCCCTAACCAGGGGAAACAGTACGCCTTCATTCCCAGGAGATCTCAGGTTTGGGACACTGGTTGATTCCTCCCTAGCCCTCGTGGGTCGCAGTTCAGCGGAGGAACTCGCCGACCCAAGCCACTGCGGGTACCGCAAGCTACCCTGCACTGGTGTAGGTGCTCCACAGGTAAGGACTCCTTCGAACTCCCCCTGTGTGTAATGCCACGGTTCTGTCCCCTCTGGCGAGCGGACTCCCGTGCTTCCCTTAGGCAGTCACGGCTGCCTCGGTTGCCGTGCTGTATGTTCCCCCCTCTATAGGCTGGATCCACCACCGCACCGACTTTTCCACATAGGCCTTAAGTCAGGCCTCTGATGGTTTTGCCACTTAAACTTGCCTCCCCTCTCGGGTAGGCGTGGCCTCCGCAGGGTCTTCTCTGCCCTGAATAAGGGCTAAGACCCCCTTCCCTCAATGCGTGTAAGGGCCCCGGCCTAAGTTGCTCTATGCGAGAAACATAGAGAGAAAAGAGGCCCAGCCAGGCTTGGCCCGTTCCCAGGTTGGCAGCCAGCACCTTGTTCCCCCTTCCGGGGTAACGATAAGGAATCCTGATGGCTTAAATGGGGCATTGGGGAAGGGTACGTGCAGCCTGATACAGTTGGTCGTCCTGCACGTAAGAATACCTGCTCGCTCCTGTATCAGCAGTTCACGTACACGGCTCAGCGCGTGGCGCTTTTATAAGTGGACCCCTAGTGTCGCTTCTCTGACACAACGCGGAGAGAGCGACAGAAGGGGAACGTCTAGGTTACATATGTAACCTCCGTTCCCCGATGGAGGGAACGAGACGTTGTGTCTCCCCTGCCACGTCGCTGAGCCGAGCCACTGTTGTGGCCGGACCATTTCCGGCTCCTCAGAAAAATCCTGAATGAACTCCCTTATTTGCGCCGCTTAAATACCCGTATGTCCGGGGCGGGACATGCAAATACTGGTTGCCAACTCTCATTGGCCTTTTTTCATAGTCCAGAGGTGAATATCGGCGCTCAAGAGAGACCCCTAGTGTCGCTTCTCTGACACAACGTCTCGTTCCCTCCATCGGGGAAAGGAGGTTACATACGTAACCTAGACGTTTTATAGTGTATAATGGATAATGGCATATTATGGCAAATGTATGGCGTTGTGTTATATTGCTAATAATGCCAATTATTTCAGCACCTTGGCCAGCACTTTTTCACAGAAAAAGCCTTGGTGAAATCCTTTTGATGCAAATACCTCTCGTAGATACTAAACCATTGTAGTGAAAGTCAAGTAAAGCAATAATCTCTAATCTCCCTTTTCTCGCTCTCTTTGCTCACTTGTGGATGACCCATTTTGGTTAGATTGAACATCAACTGTTTTAATTCATTTGAACCATTTTAATAAACTAAGTGCAAGGTGTTACTCCTTTTGTAGCCTGCGGTTGTGTGCTTTAGCTCACAATTCAATTCTTTTTTCTTGTCACTGACTGTTACGATGAGCAGGACAGCAGACGAGGGGCGAGGATCTAAATGCACGGTTAGCTTTATTGGACAACTAAAATAGACAAAACCAAAACAAAGGAAATACCCTCAATGGGGAAACACAACAAAAACACGGAAAACTACAAAGGTAAACTGGCAAGGTAAACTGGCAGGGTAAACATCAACGAACACGGAAACAAGCATCCAAATACATCGACAATCGACAGGGGAATGGAGAAACAGCAGGGTTTAAATACACAGGAGACATGATGATTACAAACGACGATCAGGTGAGCACAATGACACAGGGCTGGCAGTGATGAGGGCCGGGAATCATGGGAAGTGTAGTTTTTACAAAGGGAATAGGAGTTTGATACAAAGACTAGTGAAACACAGGGCAGACAACAAGGGAATCGTGACACTGACAGAGCCACCCTCATTAACCCATATCAATTTAAGACCTGTTTGGTTAAACCTGTGTTAAGCTCTCTTACAATAGAATCAACTTGAATGCTTTCAACACATCGGTTAGGCCTAAGTAACAGAACAACTTTTTGGTGATCATTGATTATTTCAGAGCAAAACCAACAAACAAGGGTGACTTTTGGAACCATCGATCCCAAGAGCTGTCCTTCATCATTGTATCACACTGTCGTTGGAGAGAGGTTTGGGTCAGGCACTGGTGGCCAACTAAAATGGTGCCATTAAAAATGAGAATCGTGATTTTATTGTTTCTTGAAATAGCACTGTCTTTTGCTGTGGAGGGTAAGTGTAATATGAACCACTTTGTTGGTAATAATTTGCTGATTTATTTTCATTGGTATTTCAAACAGTTCTAATTTTGTTTGCATTTCATGAAGAAACGTGCTTTGGACGATGTCAAATTGGCTTTGATCCTACAAAGAAATGCCAGTGTGATACCATGTGCAAGTACTATGGAAGCTGCTGTGAGGATTTTGACAACACTTGTCGAAAGAAATGTAGGAATAGATCTATAACTTTTATTCCAACCTACAAAGTTTTTGATAATTTGATCAATTAATAATTTACATGTGTACAAATGTACATTAAGATGTACCATTTAAACTTTGATTCATGTATTGTATTTTCATATGCAGTGGGGTACAAACATTCGACTTCTAATGAAAATGATTCTACTTTGTATTGTTTTCTAATCTCAAACAATACAACTCAAATTTCACATTATAAAAACTATTATCAGCATAACAATTTGAGTGAAATTTCAGAATTTCTTAGTATTCATACTGACCTGCTTTAATACCTTGTAATGACATAATACTTTTGAGCTGGCATGTTAAAACCTGATGATCCATGTCATTCCAGCATGATTTGAGAATTGTCCAAAGAACATCTTGTGCACTTTAATGGAAGTAAAGAAAACAGACTTTTGGTACAACGCAAGTATGTACTGTAGTTAGTCATGTACTTAGTGTATTTGATTACTGACCTAAAAATAAGTTATATTTAAGTTCAAAGTTCAAAATCTTAATATTTTGTTAGTTTTCAGGTTTATAATGAAAAGGAAATCCCAGAGTTTTAAAGTGATCTAAGACTTACATAAACTACTGGTGTGTTTTGCATTATATAATGTTTGTTAAATTGATAGTTGACCCAAAAACATTTACTCACCCTTATGTTGTTCCAAACCCATATGACTTTTTTTTTTTAATGCTAAACACAAGGGATATATTTTACAAAATGTTTGGATTGACTCAATGCTATTATATTTCCATACAATACCAGTTGAAATTGACTCACTTTAGATATTAAAAAGCACCCTAAAGTGTTAAAACATTTGTCCATGTGTCGTATTCCAAGCCTTCTGAAGGCATATGATCACTTTAATAACTTACAAAATAAATGTATTATCACGAGCAAGTGTTATGAAAATGTTACTGGACTGTTTTCATGTTCGAAAGGAATATTCCGTGTTCAATACAAGTTAAGCTCAATCCACAGCATTTGTGGCATGCTGATAAAAAAATTCCACTCATTCCCTCCATTAAAAAAAACAAAAAAAAAACGAGGTAATATTATAATGGGAGTGAATTTGGCCAATTTTTTGAGGGTTTAAACAGAGTTTTGAAGCGTATAATTTTATCAAAGCACTTTTGTTAATTCTTCTGTTAAAACTTGTGTATTATTGGAGCTGTAAAGATGTTTAAGATGGTTTTAGTGTTTACTGCGTTACATCATCATGGCAAACAAGTTGTAAAAATGGATGTAAAGTTACACAGAAAGGCTTAGTAAGCTAAAAAGTGTGTATTTTAACATTTTTTGGATTGATCCAATTCACTTCCATTGTAATTGCCTTAATGTAGGCTAACACAAATAATCATTTTTGATTTTTTTTTAATAAAGATCAGGAGGGACAAGTTGAAACTTATTTTTGTGATAATCAAAATAATGCCACAAATGCTTTCGGTTGAGCTCAATTTTTATTGAACCCAGATTATTCATTAAAATGAATTTACAGTTGCCCGTGGTGACACATTTGAGGCGCCTGAGGAGAATCTGACCTTACCAACCACAGAAGAAATGAATGTGGCTCTGCCCCAAACGACTGCAGTTCCCAAACCTACACCTCCTCTCGATCCAGAAGCTGCCACCTGTAGTGGCCGCACCTTTGATGCCTTCATGCAATTAAAGAACAGTTCAATCTATGCTTTCAGAGGTGAGTTTAAATGTCAAATGTAACCATTCTGCCTTTCTCTTGGACTTCAAGCCCCCACTTGTAATTTGTGTTCCAGGGGATTATTTCTTTGAGTTGGATGACCGATCTGTTGTGCCTGGCTATCCCAAACTCATTAAGGATGTGTGGGGCATCTCCGGTCCCATTGATGCTGCTTTCACTCGCATCAACTGCCAGGGAAAGACTTACATATTCAAGGTTTGTTTATTGAATATAACAATAAACTATATTCCAATAAACATTTGTAAAGTTTTGAGAAAGAAAGTTCTCACTAATAACTGTAGTTATTTTGACATGTCTGACTGATCACCCTTTGAATTCAGCGACAGTAAGTTGAAATTTCTACTACTAAAATCGGTCTGTTCTAACAGAAATTCGAAACCATGGCCCCTAGTGGCCAAAGATGGAAGTGTTGTTTAGGTTCCATGTCCACAGATTGGCTCCAAAAGCAAGTTGTATTTTCAGTTGTAAAGGATTTAAAACAGTCCATTGGAATTAATATTAATATCCGATAAAACCGGGACAGTCCACATTTTTCAAGCTGTGTCCCTCGCCCCAACAGAGTTACAGTTAACAATTTGTATAATTAGTCTTGGCTATAGTTTGAGGAGGATTGGGTGTTATGTTAATAGCATCACACATTACAGGTGAAGTTAATCAAATTGCAAAAAAAAAAATATTTTCTAATAGGCTACACCTCCGCTGACATACGATCTAAAATTTGGACTCAACACTTTAGTCTCTCATTGCAAAAAACAAGTGTCACCACTCATATGTACCGATTGTTTTTGTCATTGTTATCTGGTCACCCTCTACTAAACCTAACCATCAATAGAGTAAATGTAATTTTAGAGCGAAAATGCAACCATCATATCATACTCACCATATATACGTGATTAATTCCTGGTTTCAATGTGACTAGAACCCATGTGCCGAAGATTCCTCACCCAACACGCTGCCAGTAGCACCACAAGGAAACGTTATCACATTTGAATTGATGCAAAAATGTCTGTTAGGGGATGGTGTTTGTCAGTAATTGCAGGATGAAGGATGGCACTTGTCCGCAAGGGTGTTGATTTAGCTTGAACATCGAGAGGGTTGCACCATGAAGCATTTACCCATGTTTAACTACACATTTTGTGGAAATTGAGTAATGGCTTTAATTGGTCCTCTTAAATTATGATTTGTCTTGTGACTGATGGATTAGGCTCAACTGCTCAACTACGCTCCGGTTCAGAGAAAATGAAGAAAATATGAAAATTTCAGTAAATCCGCACTTCTTTTTCCCTAAATTTTTCTCAGTTTCAGCATTGGTGTCAATGTGTTTTGCCATTGTATGTCATTAATGCTCAGCAATAGTGTGCCTATTTTTCTGGGCAAATAATAATGAGTAGAAGGTTTTTCTCTTAATTTCACTATTAATCTTAGGGCAATAAATACTGGCGTTTTGATGGCGATGTCTTGGATGAAGATTACCCAAGAGACATTTCCGTGGGATTTGAAAAGATCCCAGATGATATTGATGCTGCATTTGCAATCCCGGCTCCGGGCCATCATGGGAAGGAAAAAGTGTATTTCTTTAAAGGTTTGTAAAGTACACTGAAGGTTCATAAGTTCAGAAATACAGTTATGCACCATAACAGCCAAATACAATGTTCAAACTGCTTGGCATCAGTAAACATGTTCTTTACAGATTATGGTTTTACAGAGCGATTTAGTCATTATAATTTGTAGGCCAACGTGGAAAAAGTATTCACCATAGGTTCCCCCAGGAATTCACAAAAAAATTAAAAAACATTGTTGTCCGCACACTAGAGATTCAGAAAAATGATCTAGCAAAAATGTCTTTAAAATTCTAAATTTGCATTGTGCAAAGTGCAAATGAATTACAAACCAGCAGATATATTAGCATATCGCTTTCCTAAGTGCTACAGAACTTTTCCCGTGGGAATTTCCAATGGGTTTTTAGAATAGCAGTTTTCATTTGCATGTAAAATAAGGTCTGTGGTTAACATGCTAATTCTCTTCAGGGTTTTAAACAATGAACTGAACAGCTCTATCGGTCTGCATTGATACATTTGACAACTCCATTTGTCCTCACAGGTGACCAGTACTACCAATATGAGTTCAAACACCAGCCTTCCCATGAAGAATGTGACCGCATGACCAAGTCTTCACCCTCTGTTACTTTCACGCGTTATACAAATCTGTACTGTGACTTGGACAACATGTTCTCCTTACTCTTTCAAGGCTGTAAGTATGTGCAATGAGTCTTATAAATGTTCATTTTGCAGCAGTTATACCAATCTTATTATACCTGCTATAACTGTTTAACTTTCATTGTTACCTCCCCACCCAGTTCAAGGACATCACAAAGGGCCACACTTCATCTCCAAAGACTGGGTTGGCATCAAACCTCCTGTGAATGCTGCAATGGTTGGAAAACTGTATGTATCTCCAGGGCCCTCACCTTCCCCAGTGACCAGCTCAAGTAGAGGCAGAACCGGACGGAGAAAGAAGGCCAGGGGCAGAGGATCCAGAGTTAGCCGCTCACTGTTCTGGGAAGACTTTGGCTTGGACTATGAGGAAAGGTCTGAAGCAACAAATTCTTAGATAAATACAGGTGCTGTAAGCTATTATTTTTTCATTACCATGGCATGCATAAAAGGTGCCTACTATCTGACAGATATCACTGAAATAGGTGTTCTATGAAATCACACAAGAGGGGAGTGTCCCATGCCTTTTTTAGCCAATCAGAAATGCTTTCTACCTTTAAATCATTTTGCAAGTTCGGAACAGAGCGCAACAATATGGTTATGGAAGTAAATATCGAATTTAATTTATTCAGTAGGAGAATTAACTTCTTTAACTTCTATATCTCTAAAGACAGACCTACCATGAGCTCCGAGGTTGTAAATCGATGGTATGTGCTTCTGTTGAAGCCATTAGTCCATGTTATTTCAAATTATTTTGAAACAATTGTGTTTAATAGTGGAATTTTGAGGTTAATAACTACGTTATCCATGATCCTGCTAAGTAATATACATTAGTCAGATAATTGCTCCAAATAAAGCTTGCAAAAAGAGCTATGCAGCGACCAACCACCCCCATGATGCACTGCGAATTACATTATCTGTCGCCCTAAACTCTCAAACTACTTATATATTGTATATATTTGAATATTTTGTGATAAACTTCAAATACATTATTCTGAACTTTGTCAACAACTTTAAATCAATTATTTTTATTCGATCACATCATTCGCAGTGTTTCATGGGATTTTAGTTAATTCCCTCATGAAAGACAGTAAGTACTCAGTCTTGTATCTTTGTCTTTTTGTTTGATTTTCAAATACTTTTTTTGCTTCAAATCAAAGTTTGTAATGTTGTGATGCACTTTTCTGGTTGATTTAGTTTAAAACTCTTTTATAAAGGATTTGATTAAATCCCTATGAAAAAATTAATGGGAAAATACTTACAGTACGTAACCAATATTGCTGAAAAAGTGGCCGGGCACTTTTGCGCTCTCTGCTGACATTGGGGTTGACTGACATGTCTTTGGAGGGCGTGTTAGCAAAATGGCTGAAATTAGCGAAACGGCTAAAATTGCTTTAAGTGTATTTAAACATGTATTGATGGATAGAGAAATAGAAGATATTTGCATTGATATTTAGTAAAAGTACATTTGTAGATGTATATTATATGTGTCTTAATGTGTTTGTGGGTTGTGTAGGTATCATGGAGCAGAGAAGCATGGAAAGAATCATAAAAAGGGTCGGGGAAGACGTCCATCTTTTTCTTTCTTTGATATGAGCTACGACCCAGAGGACTATTTCGATGTGGAGGTTGTCCAAGAGAAGTCCACGCCTGTCCAGAATGTCTACTTCTTTAAGAAAGGTGCAACAGTGTCATTCATTTGAATGCTGAACTAATTCAAGCTTAATAGACATTTATTTATGTGTTGTTTTAATGTTAATACAACATTATGTATTGATAACAATGCTTAAAATATGCATTACATGGTATCCGTGGTATTTCTCTTCTAGATAAATACTACAGAGTGGACCTGCAAACCAAGCGGATCGACTACGCAAACCCTCCATACCCAAGATCCATTGCTAAGTATTGGTTGGGATGTAAAGAGGAGGACTTGTCAGAGAAAAAATAAGAAACAAGGTTTCTACATTTGATGCATGTTATTGCTAAATTAGAAGCTAATTATTATAATAATTACTAGTAATCATCTTGTTTTTTTCTGATGAGTTTCAGTACAATAATATCTTATCTTATATAGGTTTTGCTTGTATTAGAATAAAAAGCTTCTTAAAACCTTAATACTTAATACTTAAAAAGTATTCTTCTCCTATGTAAAACCCCTTGCGATAGCAATGCATGTTTATTGTTGATTTGGATGAAATAAAAATAAAATGTTCTTGTTATAAGTATCAAGATGTCAGAGATAATAAAATGATTATTTGGTGTAATTAGTAGTGCCTCTTATTTAGTTTGTCTCATCACTGTTCAGTTAAGGATGGGTTTAGTCTTCATAAGTACAAATAACACACAGAAGCACTGTAAAAACAGCTGACACTGATACTGAATGATATATGTTTGTGTTATGATTTTGTGTTTTTTTCAGATATCGCCACAACTGGCATGCATATATCTGATTATAACTATCACTGTTATCTAGGCCTATAGTCCTCCTTTAATCATCATATTTTTATAAACGTCAAGAGTGGAAACCGCTGAGCACCATAAAACCAATATCGACTGATAAGAGCAAATTACAACCTGTGTTAAAATAAATGTAAAGTCTGCAAGATGGACAATTCATTTGATTTATTGAATTGTTTCATTCAAATTTTTTAAGTCAGCGTGAAATCTAAATTGATCTTATTATTATTTTATGAATACACATTTCTGGTCTTCTTGTGAATGATTCTTCAGTGCACATTATTCAAAAGAAAACAAATGGCCATAAAAATTTAACAACCTTTTTGGTTGATATCACATAGATTGCATAGGCTGTTGATTAATGTTAACCAATAAAAAGATAACTATTTAGGCTTTGTTTTTAGCTACTGCAGTCTTTCTAAAATATTGTCAGTTGTAAACTCAGTCAATTATTGCCGGTTAACATTCATGTTCAGAAATAATAGCAAATATCAATAGATTTAAAAAAGAAATACCACTGAACTGGTAGGCTATACATCAAGGTACACGGGTGAACTTGACCTTGATACACAGTAGATAGAGGCTCAAATAAATCTATCCTGGTTCCTGAGACAAAATATCACATCTTCTCCATTTTCCAGAGTTGGCTCTATTATTTATGTTTTATTCAGTTTTATGCTCCAATCAATTCCTAATGGATAAAATCAAGTAGAAGGCAAGTAGATTTTATCCTACCACTGATGGGAGCCAAGGCGAGACTATCTTTTTGTCTGAACACTGGTAGATGTGTGGCAGGCCATAAAGGATGGGGATGGGATTTGGGAAACCTCTTTGGAATCTTGGGAAAAAAAAATCAGTAGGTCTCAATTGTCCGCACATATTACATTTTTTTATTTGTACCCATCCCCCTATTTAAATGTATGGGGGCCCTAAATGATGTAGATGCAGGAAGAGCTCCAAAAGTGGCCGGCAAAGATATAGAGAGCCCCTAACCTAACCCATTACCTAACTTCAACCGTGTTTTCAGCTCTTCAGAAGTGACGTCCCTTTTTGGAGTTGGTCCAACCCTCTTTTGGAGTAACCACACCCCATTCAGGAGTAACTCTGCCCACATTTTGAGATCCTGCCCCCCTTTGGATAAATATTGAATAAATAACCAAGATAAATAAAAATTCAGAAATCTGTGAGATACTCATTTTTGACCTTAATTGTCTTAATTTCAGACGTGATTGGATATTTGTTAACCAATCCTATTTTCGGTTTATGTAAGGGGCGGGACATTTCTAGTATTTTAAGGGAAATGCTGAGCGTGCAAAGGGGTATGCCCACCTCTTCAGTCACTACTACACCACTGACCCTTCTCTTGATAGGGTCAGTTATTCTCAGGTGTTATTCATGCTTTTGAAAATATGCTATACTATAAATATAAAATATATGAAGAAAATAGAAATAAAACATTTTTGTTTAACATCAAAGCATTCAATTCTTTATTGGTGATTCTTTGTATTTTACCTTCTCTTTTCAGTAGTAGGCCTCATCCTGTTTGTGTAATATTCATGAAATAGGAGCTTGCAAGGAAGCAACAAATTATGCAGAATTTGACATTTTTTTCCACTATAAATTACTGAGGATATTTTCCTTCAAAGGGAAAGACTTTGAAGATGTATCAGAGGATCTAATCAATAAAACATGTACGATTACATTGATGTGAATTGCATACCTAAACAATATGAGGAAATTTGCTAATATTAACTGAATTTGCTTCTCCATCAAAACTCTTCCATGACCAAGAAAGTAAAGTGAAATAATGAGAAATAAATAAAACAAACATGAAGTGGAGAACATGGTTTTCACTTATACAATCTAAGATATACGTATACCTATATGTTTGATATGGAGGAATAGAAACATATGTGTGATTATGTTATATATTACATACAGTATATAAACATGGCATTTGACTAGTTTTTTTAAACATATGTTGCATATAAATATGTGACATATTTTTATCAGTGAAAATCATACATGAATATACATAGTACAGTGTATGTGTTTAATATGTAATGATAAATCAGATCTTTCTTCCCATAATCACACAATGTTTCATCTATTGTCATTTCTTGTGTCTTTCATCATTATTCTGTGCAAAATTCAGTTCAACTAAATTTTATTTCTATAGTGCTTTTCTCAATATATATTTTTCCATATCAGCTTTCTGGGAAGTACCTTAATATCTCAGAGAGCATGTCAAAAAGTAATACATTTTCAAAAGGTGATATATATATATATATATATATATATATATATATATATATATATATATATATATATATATATATATATATATATATATATATATATTAAATTTGGGTTTATGGCCAATTGATGATATTATGAGAACTTCAGGAAAATGCCAAGCTCAAGGAAAGTATGTGCTCTTGTTCATACTTTTTCATACATTTTCATAAGATCATAAGCCTATGAACCTATTGCTGTGATTTTTGCACATTCTGTGGGTATTGGGACATGCATTTATAACTATTGCTGCTGACTATTGCAACTGCTGTGTCCATTTTTTACTATTGCTATTTTTCTATGGCTGTTTTATTTGAAGTGATAGTTCACCGATAAATACAAATTCTCTGATCAGTTACTCACCCACATGCCATCCCAGATATATTTGAGTTACTTTCTTCAACTGAACACAAAGAAAGATTTTTAGAACAACATTTTCCATACAATTGTAGGTCCATACAATTCAAGTGAATGGCCGCCAGAACTTTGAAGGTCCATAAATGCAGAATAAATGTAATCCCAAAGACTCCAGTGGTTAAATCCAAATCTTCAGAAGTGACATGATTGGTTTGGGTGAGAAACAGATCAATATTTAAGTCCTTATTTTACAATAATTTATCCTCCCTGCCCAGTGGGTGGCGATAAGTACAAAGAATGGAAATCGCCAAAAACATAAGAACAAAGTGAAAGTGAAACTGGAAATTGATAGTAAAAAGCACTAAAATGTTGATCTGTGTCTCACACACACCTGTCATACTGTATCACTTTGGAAGAAATGGATTTAACCACAGGAGTCTTATGGATTACTTTTATGCTGCTTTTATGTGCTTTTTTGGACCTTCAAAGTTCTGGCCACCATTCACTTGCATTGTGAGGACCTACAGAGTTGAGATATTCTTCTAAAAACGAATTTGTGTTCAGCAAATAAAAGAAAGTCATGCAGATCCGGAATGGCATGAGGGTGAGTAAATGATGAGAGAATTTTCATTTTTGGGGGTGAACTATCTCTTTAACTGTGAATCCTGCATTATATGCATCTTCCTCCATGTATCTTTTGTTAATACTGTTTATTCTGTTGTATTATATTCTATTCTATTTTATTCTATTCCACAAATATAAGTCGAATTATTAATTAATAAATCATATGTATATTCTATAATCTGTCTATGAATCAAGTTGAGGATGTTTAATGGCATAAAAATGGAAAAGAGGAAATGCTTTTACAGTATGACTGTGAACTCAAGTTTTAATGTCACTTCCTTTAGCAGCTAGAGAGGAAATGGCATCCTCTAGTGGCACAAATGAGTGTGGCACTGGTACAGACACTGATTCTGATGAGAGGGGGCGACAACAAGGTGATTGAGAAAGAGGCTGTGAGTGATCAAAACTCCAACAGCCAAAGAAACATTCCATGCAGTTCTTTGCAAGTTAATACTTGGACAACTGTTGCAAAACATCCTAGGAATTAAATAACAAGAGGTGTTTAAATGTCTCAGAATATTATCGCCATGCAAATATGCTATCATTACAGCAGATGGGGCAAAGCATGAAGAGTTGAAGAAACCTGTTTTGAATCAATCATTATTTTTAGATTTTTTTGTTTAGGAGTGCCAAAAATTACACATCTCATTTTCAAGAACAATTTGGGGGAAAATTGAGAACTTTATCCACATGAGACTTACAAGCAACTGGTTGATTACAAAGGCATTGTTCTAGAAGGACAAAACCACATCTGTGAATGTTTTGGCCACAGGTGAACAGTTTGTAGGGATCATAAGGTTTTAAATTGACAAAGGAAAATAAATCCAATAATTACCTTTTACACGTTGGACATTGTGTTGTGGTTAATTACGGGTACCTAATATTATTGAATAGCCAGAAACAGGTTATACAAGTTCAACCAATATGTAGGCTATAACATAGACTTCGTGAAGTTGCTGGATGTGTCTGTACTTTCCTCACATTTTTCACAGGTTTGTCCAATATGGTCTCAAAGATAACCAGAGTTGTGAAGAATGCTGATAGTATAGCATGTCACATCACGCTAAACTATTTCCTCACTAACATTAATTAACATTAACTAAATCATACCTGCTTGCTGAGAATGTGATTCTAAATGAGAACACCTCCAAAGATGCCACCCTGGGCGACTGCCCATGTTGCCCATGCCTAAATCCGCCACTGCTTTGCTGTCTTGGAAGAATTTTGGCAACATGTCAGGTCTGATGAAATGATAATGATTTCTCTCGACCCTAAAATGTGGTTTGAATATAGTAGTTGTGAAGGCCGGTGGGTTAGCTTGTCTTTGAATTGTAATTTTCTCCATTATAAACACGTTTGTACAATGGCCAGTGAATTTTGTTTACTTTAGCGAGCCCATGTTCCTTGAATAATCTTTTGCACACAACTGTTTGCTTTTATTCCTATTGTTAACACAATAACCAAGACCACGTGGGACATTGGAACACAAATCCATGCGTGTTTCAAATACTCACCCTTCCAATTGACGCTCCCATATGGCTTAATAACAGCAAAGAATCATCATAAGTTCTTTGTTCGGGTGTCTGCTCTGTGAATGAATGTACTGTATGTATGCGTGGTATGTGTATATATATGTGTATGTTTGCATTCACAGAGAATCTTTGCAATGAATACGCTGTCTTTTCCCATTCCTAGGGCACATATCACAAAGGTGCTGATGACGTGTCATCGCAGCTGTATTCCTCCTCCTTTACAGTAGGCAAACACCTGAGGCCGTCTCTTTGTTTGATGTGAAAACATCTACCATTTATCCTGCCAGTTTGGGAAAGAATTTCAAGGAGTTCAGATAGTTTTCATACTTTAGAGGTACACTGCTACTGAGAAGAATTTTTGATGCAAAGCCAAAATTATGCCACAGAGACCCACCTGAAAGAGATCAAATGGTTTATGATAGATTACGCACAAATCCTTGTCAAATCCTTGTCTATAAAGAACTGTTCTTTGTGAGGGCCAGTGAAGAGCTGGACAAAAAGTACCATTTTAAAAGCATTTTATTATAGAAAACAAACCCAATGCAAGTAAATAAAAACAAAGTGCATCATTTTCTTGGTCATTTTAATTAATCTCATTTAATGTTCTCTCAAATTTGTTGTTGGATGTAACAACATGTCACTTTTTTTTTCTTTCTTTCTCCATTTATTTTAAACCGGAAAAGAAAGCAAAAAGTTAACATTGACTGAATTACTTCATTTTAATGTTATTCATTCTGCTACCTAGACTGGTCGGAAATCGTGAGATTAATCATGATTGTTTTATTTAGTTAACAACCGAAGTTTCATAACAAATTTGCATATGGTATGTGAACAACAAATAAATATTATTTATTAAGTGTTCTCCTTACTTGAAATGTATTTACCTTTGATAATAATATATTATTATAATATTATTAATTTTTTAAGCTTTCTAGGAAGTTTCTCACCATTGTTGCTTTGGAATATGGAATATTTATTGTGAAAGAGCTCTCAATCAATTTTAAATGAATTGAAATTGTTTCTTTGCATGTTTTCAGCCTACCTCTAACATTACTCTATAATGGAGATACTGTCAACTTAAAGGGATAATTCACCCAAAAATAACAATTATCTCATAATTGAATTACCCTAATGCTTAATCCCAGATGTGTATGACTTTCTTTCTTCTGAACAGAATCAAAGATTTTTACAAGAATATCTCAGCTCTTTAGGTCCTCACAATGCAAGTGAATGGACACCAACATTTGAAGCTCCAAATATCACATAAAGGCAGCATAAAAGTAATCCACAAGACTCCAGTATTTAAATCCATGAATCCTGAAGCAAAATAAGTGTGTGTGAAAAATGTCAATATTTTTTTTCTTTATCAATATATATTTATCTATATATCAAAGTCCTTTTTACTATAAATCTCCACTTTCACATTCTTCTTATTTTGCTTTTGGCGATTCACATTCTTGGTGCATATCACCACCTACTGGGCAGGGAGGACAATTACATTAAAAAGGACTGAAATATTGATCTATTGCTCACTCACACCTATCATATCGCTTCTGAAGACTTGGATAAAATCACTGGAATCATATGGATTGCTTTCATGCTGCATTTATGTACTTGTTGAAACTTCAAAGTTCTGGCCACCATTCACTTGCATTGTATAGACAAACAGAGCTGAAATATTATTCTACAAATTTGTGTTTGTGTTCTGCAAAGGAAAGAAAGTCACACACTTCTGGGATGGCATGAAGATGAGTAAATGATGCGATCATTTTCATTCTGGGTGAAATATCCCTTTAAAACAAAGTAAATATATTTTGGTTCATATTTTTATAATTTAGTTTTACTTTAGTATAATGACAATATTAAAAGTAAATTACTTAATTTAGAAAACTACATTTTGTCTTTATAATATTACACCAACTATTTCTAACAGTATTCTCTTTCTAACCTCCTCTACAGCAGGCCTACTCTATTGCAGTATAAATGAGTAAATACAATAACTTATGTAAGACAATATAGCTGTCTTTGTCATTTATATGCATACAGGCCTATGTACTGTGCGGTTCAGCACTTCCGTTTAAGTAAACCTTCGTAGTACTGTGATAAATACACTGCCTCAGGCTAATGCAGCATTATGGCCACGCCTCTATTTATTAGACTCCGCCCGTGCGCTTGCGCGCTCTACTGTTAACGGAACAATAGTGTTTAATGTTTACCATGGCTGCATCATATCTTTCAGTTTGACTGAACTATCTGAGATCAAGGCTGCAGTCGAAGCCAACGGAATATATTGATATACATCGACAGGCGTGTACGGAGTGTGAAATAACCCAGGTAATGTATTAACTTGAAAGGTTATTCTTTTGTTGTCATTCTCAACTGCGTATTGTCGATTTCCTAGTATTAGCTGGTATACGATTGTCTGGGACAGGAGGTGATAGTACAGAAATGTACTGGAAACTGTTCCCCTTTCACCCTACTTCTTCCCTTCTAGCCAGTTCACGTAATAAATGTGTAATTACAATAGCGTAAGGCGATTGTAAAATTGTATTCAGTGCATATATGGGAGATTTATAAGCCACGTGGACGGCGTTATAAATGTGCGAATATGATTTAATTATGTGTTCTTGTATACACATGTTTGTATGACAGTCGCTGTGTGAAATATAACTTTCAACCCTACTCTACAGGCAACTGCTAATCTGAAATCAGGCGGCCACGTGACAACTTTAAAGGGTTCATTTAGCTTTACAGATATTGTTATATAACTCTACACTTTTATTTAAGATTATGAAGTATTAAGAAGTCTTGCCAATTAATATACTTTTATGTTCTAGCATAATACTCAGCAGATCAATTCTTTGCATTTTAACTCTCTTTAATTCTTTAGATGGTTAGATATCAATCCACTAGAAATCTCCCTACTTGGCTCTCATTCATACTGGAGTAGGGATCATTGTTTGAAATGTACCTAAATGTGACAAAACTGTAACCAGAGTGAAATAAATGACTTCCCCTTTCACAGTATGTCTCGAGAGCAGAAAGCAGTGGAGCGTGCCAGGAAGGCCTTCCACACAGGTCGGACCAAATCACTTGAGTACCGCGTAACCCAGCTGAAGAACCTGCAGCGTTTTGTCAAAGAAAGACAGAAGGAAATCGCTGAAGGTCTCAAAAAGGATCTCAGTAAGGTTGGTGACCTGTCCAATTGCACTCAAAAAAATAAGTTCAACTTTTCCACACAATTAAATAACATTTTTTTCATCAAAAACTCATTTATTTTAATGAAAGTCTTGTTGTAAGAACTTAAATTTATTTTGTCACACCTACTTGGTAAACATTTGTTGCTGCAAGTTTAACAATTTATGAGCTTGTAGCAATAGAGGATGACATATTGCTGATGAGTTTTAAATCTTTCCAATTTTGCCTGCAGGGTTCTTGACTTCCAACACACAAACCAAAATGATGGTGATACTCAATAGTTATATTTTTGGAAATAGATACACACACATGACACAAAACCCAAAGGGACAACAAACACAACACCAACAGTGCAAATACTTAATAGTTATTATATAATACAACTATTAATACATTAATTAGCAGTTTTACTCATGCCACAGCACATGCTGGGAACCTGAGGTCTCATGTATTTGTGGTTATGGCCAACGGAACTGATTTAAGGTGTCACAAAGCAAATGAATTAAGTGAACTTCCATTTTCTAATTTAAATTGATTGCACACAATGACATTTAGTTGGGTTACATTAGCTTGATTGTGTTACATTAGCTACTTTTAAGTAACTGAATTCAACAAGGAGCAAAAATAAAAAAAAATTGAGTGTACATTGTCCCGTTTTAAACCCTATTTGTTTAGGTATACTGCTATATGCTGAACTGAATAAACACATGTTACATGTGTGAATTTCTCTTGTTCCAAATGTTCAGTGTTTTATATATGTGGTGACAGAGTGAGTTTGGAACCCCGTTGTATGAGACCATTGGTCTGGAGAGTGAGATTAACCTGGCTGTCAGCAAGCTGAAAGAGTGGGCAGCTCCTCGACCTGTGACCAAGAGCATTCTGACAATCTCAGACCAGGTCTACATCCAGCCTGAACCTCTGGGAGTAGTGCTGGTCATTGGGGCCTGGAACTACCCCTGGGCTGTCACCATCCAGCCCCTAATAGGAGCTATAGCAGCAGGTAATCAGGATTATTGAACATGGTTTATCTGTGTGGGGTTATTGGAGTGCATTGAAGTTTGCTTTAAAACGTTATGTACATCAAATTGTGAGCATGAACTGCATTCAGCATACATATAATTTGCTTATATTTAGTGGCCTGCCTGAAACACTGTGTTCCTACAAATACTACAGTGTAGTTACTGTACACAAAGTTGTCATTATTTACCTTATTTTTCTTAAAAATCCATACATTTTTTAAGTGTTAATAACTCAAACTATTGAGTATAAAATTGAGACTACATGGAATACCCACAATCCATTGCTGCTTGAATTATGTTTCCTTTGTCAGAGAGAACACATTGGGAAATTTAAATAATTGTTATTAAGAATTCATAGATGTTTTAGCTCTTTTGTTGTATTATTTATGCTTTGTTGCAAACAGTTGTTTAGTGTAATGTCACTATTAGGGTGATCTGTGTCTCTCTGGTCAAGTTGGACCCTGGTCAAACTATTTCAGTAATCTTTGTGCATATGCAGCTGAAGTGCATATATGCATTTCTGTTATTAATTATTTAATAACAGACCTAGAATCAGTTATCATCTTTATTTGAGCTGTGCTTTTGTTTGAGCTAAAATTAAATTAATTCAATTAAAATGTACAACAGTAGAAACAACAATATTTAAATTGAGTTAAGTCTACTTGGATTTAGTTAACTCAACTTAAATAGTTAAGTTCACTCTACTTGAAAACCAAGTTAATTAAAATTAAATACTAAGGTTTTGGGAGACCCCATTACTCATTGGAATTGAGGGAACAAGTTTACTTAATGAAATGAGTGCAATGAACTTATTAGGGTTTTCAGTGTTCATTGGCTTTTATTTTTTAAATGTATTTAGCCAGGAAGATCCAATTGAGATACATGATCTCTTCTTCCAGGGAGTTCTGGTCAAGATCAAGCAATAAAAGTACAAAAATAAAACACATTCCACACAACAACAACAACAACAACAGCATAACAAAACAAAAAGAGAGAAACTACAACAAACAAGTACATGTTTCTTTAAACAGTGAAATGAGTTAAAGTAGGTAGAGATTTTAAGATAAGAACATCCTGCATTTTATTCCAGATCCTTGCAAACAAAGATTTTAAGAAGTTAACAAGTTACAAATATACTTTGGCAATTTACTTAATAATGCCTTAACAACTAAGATATTAAGCATATGTGTTTTCATTTTATGGCAGAGTGATGACCACCCCAACGAAGCATATAATGTACAATGATGGGTATAAGAATTGGCATCTGTTATAAAAGGAATCGAGGCATGATAAACAGAATCTAATTTACGTAATAAAGACTGGCTTGCATGCGTATATATAATATCACCATGGTCTAGAATAGGCATTATGGTACTTTGTACATTTCTTTTTCTATTTAAGGTAAATATAAGTTAAACATATTTTCTGACAAAAAAGAAATCCCAATTTGGGTCTGATTTTCGTAATATTTTATATATATATATATATATATATATATATATATATATATATATATATATATATATATATATATATATATGCATATTATAGGTACATTTTTCATCTATCCATATACCTACATTTTTATAAAATGAAACTCTTATCAATATCTTTACCATCTATTGTTTGGAAATTGTGATCATCCAGGTTCAAGCGTGAACATTTAACAATTAAAAAGCACATTTTTTATTTTCCTTGAGTTTAAGATGGATTTGAATTCATTAAGAGCAAATTGTAAAGATTGAAATGCCTCTTGTAATAATTCTAATGCATGACTCATAGAGGATGCCATTGCATATATAATCGTGTCATCCGCATACAGATGAATCTTAACTGAATTTACCTTATGTGCTATATCATTTATAAAAATTGAAAGGATTGAAAGGTGCTAAAATTGATCCCTGAGGAACTCCTCAATTAACTGAATGTAACGAGGATGTTTGGTCTCCTATTGTGACACACTGTGTCCTTTCTGACAAGTAGCTCTTAAACCATGTTACTTTTCTTTCTGATATACTAATATTATGAAGTTTTTGTAGCAATAAATCGTGATTAACAGAATCAAAGGCTTTAGATAAATCTACAAATACCGCAGCACAATGCTGTTTCCTATCCAGCGAGGCGCAAATATCATTCATGACCATCATTGTTGCCGTAATAGTGCGATGGCCAGACCTAAAGCCTGATTGACATTCAGAGAGAAGATTATTTCTTAATAAAAAAAAATATTTGTTGGTCATACACAATACCCTCAAAGATTTTAGCCATTACTGATAATCTAGAAATAGGATGGTAAAAAGTGTTGATCTTACTGACATGAATAATTACCATCCTATTCATGTCAGTAAGATCAACACTTTTTAATATAGGGAGAGCCATCGCTGATTACCAGATACATGTATTGTGTTAGATGTCAAACTTAAATTGAAATAGAAGCATTAGGCTCAGAGATGATGTGTGCAGCTAATTTAAGAAAATATGGCTCAATTTTATCACTAGGTTAGATAGCGCTTTTATTACGTCAGAAGATGATATAGCAGTAAATTCAAATAAGTCACAGTTATTACATTTAAAAACTGTATATTACTTGGAGTTACATCTGTTCCTACAGAGATAAAATATTTCTTCAATAAATCATCAATACTGGCTTTGTCCTTAGTTACTGTATTTTTCATTTTTAGTGAATCCGGATAAGTTTTTGATTGAATTACTCCTGAGGAATGATGGTTGTAATGAATGGGGACTGAGGATTTCAAGCATCAAATGAGACAGAAAAGCATCATAACGGTACCACAAAAGTGGTCCATATGACTTGTGCGCTATATTCCAAGTGTTATGACGCCATACTGTTGCATTGTGTAAGGAAGAGACCAAAAATTAAGTAATATGGGTTTGGAACAACATTAGATTGAGTAAATGATTATCTCATTTTTATTTTTAGGTGACATAATGATTAGGAAAATATTATAAATTAGTCATTTGTCTTGCTTATTTTATTGGTTTAAAGCACAATAGAAAAAATCACATTGATTTTACATTTGTCAGGCAGATTTTGTATTTGATTCTGTACTTTGTCCTACCTTTGTGATACTGCCCTGAGCTAATAGACCAAAGTACAATTCTTGAGTCACTATCAACATTGACAAAGCTGGAGCCCAGTGTCTCTCAGTAATACTTTTTTTGTGTGTGCTAAACTTCAGAAAAGTTTATAAATGACTTAGGATACAGCTATTCTGACTGTTTATTTATTAGTCAACATAAAATGGCTGCTAATTTAATGCATAGCAGTTCCATTATTATTCATAACCTCAGAAGAAACCACAATTAATGTCCTTTTTGGCATGTTGTCAATTAAAGCAATTTTTGCAGTGAAACATTTGCATCAATGGAATATTGCATGCTAGTATCTGTTAGCTGAGTTTACATGTGCTTAAAAATCAGTATGTGAATGTGCGACCCATATTCAGATTCAAGTTTGTGTTTTGTAGTGTTAAGAACTGGGTCAATATCAAATCACTTTTTACATATGGTTAACAGTTTAGCCTTATTTTATAAAGCTCTCTGAAAATTATGTAACTCATTAGAATTCACTGTCGGCAAACAAATTGGAAACATCTTGAGCTTTTATTCCTATGTCTGTTATCTTTGTCTTTAAGAATGTTGTCACCCTTTACTAAGTGAAAGGTCATGTGTGACTCTAACATGTGCAACTAAAGTGAAATTGAGTCATTACAAACAGAGTTCAGTTTTAAAGCTGAATTGTGCAATTTTTATGATGCTAAAATTCTTTCTCATATCCTAGTTTAATATGCAAGCATTTATAGAGGTTGATTTTACCTAAAAATGTAACACTGTGGCAATATCAAAACATTAATCTGTTTGTCTGAGCATCCTGACCAGCCAAACAAAACAACGTCGACAAATGGTGTGAGTTGTGGGCCGGCACTCTCTTTAAATTAAAGACGAAGAGTTTTCTGGAATCTGGTTGAAAACAGTGATCACAATTGCAATTCAATTTGGTGATGCTAGTGACGCAGTAATGCAGCTCTCAATCTTTAGTGTTGTGTTAAAGGTGAAGTTTGTCATTTCTGCGCTACCAAACAGAATTGCAAAACTATATATATTTTTTAAAACAGCTTTCTGAACACACCCCCCTTCTGTCATTGATCAAACAAATAGAAAGTCCCGCCCCAACTGATGCTAATGGTCAAGTCAATGTTATTGTCTCTCATGAGACGGGTCTTTCAAAACAAACACAGGAATTTTCATAGTGCCACAGAGACACAGTGTTTACAGTTTTCCAGAAAATGTATCTACAAATGGCTTACTTATAGTTGTCTCTACATATTAAACTGGAATTCGAGCAAGTATTTTAACACCATAAAACTTGCATACTTTAGCTTTAAGTGTATTTTTGTGTTTTATACAGTATATCTGACCTGGAAATGTACCAATGGAGATTAATAGAAAATAATCAGATATACTTGACTCTATATAGTTATTGTCATATTAAATGAATACTGTGATTTGTTAACAGGTAATGCAGTTGTGATCAAGCCGTCGGAAGTCAGTGCTCACACTGCTAAAGTAATGGAGGATCTCTTACCTTTATACTTAGACAAGGTGAGATTCATTTGTCCTACATATTAAAGGAATATTTGTATACTTGTAATAATGTTTGATTTGGATGAATGAAGAGCATTTTAATGTCAAAATAACATTCAATGTACATTGGAATTCTTGATATAGGCCTACAGTTAAACGAATATTCCAGGTTCAATACAAGTTATCTCATTTGACAGTATTTGTAATATAATATTGATTAGCACTAAAATTAATTTCTTTAAAAAAAGCAAAAATCTGGGTTACAGTGTGGCACTCACAATGGAAGTCAATGGGGCCAATCCGTAAAAGTTAATTTACTCACTGTTTCAAAAGTATCGCTAGAAAGTATCGCTACAAGACAATATGTGTGTTAACATGATTTTAGTGGGATAAAATCACTTACTAACCTTTTCTGTATAAAGTTATAAGCAATTTTACGACTCCGATGCATGAGGATGTCATAACAACAAACTTTAAATCCCTAAAATGACTGTAAAAATTACTATTTAAACAACTCTACAGCTAAAATGATACATGATTTTTACCAGAAAATGTATGTAAATGCTTTTATAGAATTATAACCTTAACATTTCTGCATTTAAACCCTCCAGAAATTTGCCCCATTCACTTCCTTTAAAAGTGCCTCACTGTAACCTCCATTTTTACTTTATTTAAAGAAAAGGAGGGACGACTTGAAATAGTTTTTTGTGGTAATCAACATTATGCCACAATAAGTAATAAATACTTGTGCATTTTGATGGTAATGCTTACAGGAGATGTACCCTGTCGTCACCGGTGGGGTGTCAGAGACCCAAGAGCTGCTCAAGCAACGGTTTGATCATATCTTCTACACTGGAAATGGCACCGTGGCTAAAATCATCATGGAGGCAGCAGCTAAACATTTAACCCCTGTTACACTGGAGCTGGGGGGAAAGAGCCCATGCTACATAGACAAGAACTGCGACCTCGCTGTTGCCTGCCGGTCAGTTTATCCAAAACTGTGAATCTCCTGTCTTTCTAGTTCATTTGTGAAGAATGTTCAATTGAAAACAGTGCTATCTGAAATTTTGAATACTAAATCATATATATATATATATATATATATATATATATAACTTTAGAGGGATTTGCATGTAATTATAATACATTTTTAGAAAAATCACTGTGAAATGATTTTGACAGGATTTTGAAAAATACCTTTTTTCTTTCATGTTTCTACAGACGTATTGCGTGGGGGAAGTACAGTAACTGTGGTCAGACCTGCATTGCACCAGATTACATCCTCTGCGACTCCAGCATTCAAGACAAAGTGATTGAAGAGATCAAGAAGAATATTGAGGTATACATGTTCACTGTTTACACCACTAGAACACTTTAAGATGATCCCAGATCCTATAATTGGAGAAATCATCCAAACAATGGCTACCAAAGGCTTAATTATAATTGTCTCTTGCACATTAAATATTGGAATAGGAGAAAGGATTAAAAATGATACACTTCAGAATAACACACGAATATAAAACGTAAAATGATACATCATGGGCTAATATACTTACATTTGTGATCATTAGGACTTCTACACTGAGAACCCGCAAAAATGTCTGGATTATGGTCGCATCATCAACCAGCGGCACTTCAAGAGAGTGATGGCAATGGTTGAGGGCAGCACCATTGCTGTGGGTGGAGAAAACGATGAGTCAGATTGCTACATTGGTATAATCACTACAAGTGTACTGCTTTAATTGTAAATCATTATATTTGCTGCATGCTACTCAGTGTAGCCACGTGTTCATTTAACAACAATTAGCCCACTTGTCCTCACAGCTCCAACAATTTTAAAGGACGTGAAGCCGGATGCAAAGGTGATGCAGGAGGAGATCTTTGGGCCGCTGTTGCCCATCCTGACAGTGAGCAGTGCAGATGAAGCTATCAAATTCATCAACCAGAGAGAGAAACCCCTTGCACTCTACATCTTCTCTTCAGATAACAAGGTGAGGAATTGTATCTTGATAATTTGTCATATAAAGAAAGATGAAGTCTTAAAGTAATGTGATGCATGATTTGACCCTCTCCTAATGTATGCTTTTGTAACACACTTTCATTCTAGCTGATAAAGCATATGATTGCGGAGACCTCTAGTGGTGGAGCAGTGGCCAATGACTGCTTGATGCACTTCTCAGTCAGCTCTTTGCCCTTTGGTGGAGTGGGTGAGTTTTTTCAATAGGACACTCATTTTGAACATTTAGAAGTAAAACATATAAGATACTATAACTGAATCTTAAATTATATGTTCATGCATATATCCCAGACAGGGTTATTATGGCTTTCTATTTTAATTTAGTGTTTGTTTGTTTTTCAAATTGTCTTTTGACTTTTGTTTAGTTTTCATGCATTTTCACACTATGACATAGTTTTAGTTTAGTTCTAGTATGTGTAGTTTTCCAGTATATTTAATTTTAGTATTTTTAAATAAAAAGTTATATCATTTTATTATGTTGAACACCTTTACATTTCTCATAGATGTCTAGAGTTATCACTATCTAGTGACATGTTCAGTGAAGGCAGGGTTTATTTTTTGTCAATATATTGATATGTTGACAGTAGCTCAGCTCTTTGGCTCCCTCTGCAGGTAACAGTGGTATGGGCTGCTATCACGGCAAGTTCACCTTTGATCAGTTGAGCCACCTGCGCGGCTGTCTTATTAAACAGCTGAAGATGGAGGGGGTGAATAAGATGCGCTACCCACCACATACAGCAGATAAGCTGGGCTGGGCGCGCTTTTTCTTTCTCAGACAGGTCGACTTTGGCAGACTGGGCCGCATGGCACTACTGGCTCTGCTGACAGTCTTTGTTGCAGTGATTTTACAGGTAAAAGACCATCAGATACTTTATCATAGTGCAATTTGTTTGTTTATTTAAGGAGGTAGTGAGTCATATATTTTACAGATATTGTTTAGTATTTTTTTTTAAGTCGTTGTAAAAGTTTTAATGTGTTTATAAATATATAATATAATACTCTGTATTGTTGTTGATCATGTACATAATTCTAATATTTTTACCTATGCCCTAATAAAGCAATAAACGAAGAGACACTGTGCATTACATGTAATATTATTTATTTTTATTAATTTTTTTTTTTATTAAAGTATAAAAAGTTTAAAAGTGTTTATAAATATAGAATATAATGATTTTTGTATTGTTGTTTTTGCTACTAAAGCAATAATCCAAGAGAGGCCATGTTACAAATAATATTATTTAGTATTTGTAATTATTTATGTATGTATTTATTAATTTATTTATCATATAAAAAGATTAAAAGTGTTTATAAATATATAATATAATTATTATTTAGTTTTTTCCTTAAAGTAACAAATCTGACTCCAATGTAAAACAAATGTTTAATTATTATTGATAATAATTATTATTAATAATCACAATAAACAATTAGTCCTACAAATTATATAGTTCATAGTTTAAAGGAATAATTCATCCAAAAATGTATCTGTTGTCCTTTACTCACGCTCATGTTGTTTCAAACCAGTATAACTTCCTTTCTTCTGTGGAACACCAAAATAACATGTTAGGCTGGATGTTAGAGGCACAACTATCCATTTCATAATTGTTTATGAGCCTTTCCTGACCAACTCATCTTGTTTTTCTTTACAGAGATACTATACTGATTAAGGATGTGAAATATTATGCAGAAAGTGTGCCTCCATCCTGAAGACACTCTGGGGTGACTCCAGCTTCAGTGCTGCTTTCCTCCTTTGCCTTACTTTTTCATAGGGTTTAAAACTGGCCAAGATTCATTTACACCATTATGAAAATGCTATTTCTCAGAAGTAATTTAAACTAACACATGGCTTTCAATGAAGATAATACTAATTCATGTGATTTTTTTATCTGGAGCACTTTAATCTGTGTTTATTTTAGTGAGCACTCTTTATATGTAGCTAAAAGACATTACCATCCCATCTGTCATGTTACGGATGTTTTTAAATGAAGGAAATGAAAACCTCATAGAATAGGGTTTATGATTTTATTTTTACAAACTGTATGCTATTTTGAACAAGAAGTCCAGCATTTTGATGAAATGCACATTTCAAAAAGAATCCGAATGTGAGAGAGTTTAGTATACAATTTAAGGAATAGTTCACCCAAATATGAACATTCTGTCATTATTTACTAACCTTCTTGTTGTTACAAACCAGTATGACTTTCTTTCTTCTATGGAACACCAAAGGAAATGTTAAGCAGAATGTTAGTCTCAGTCACCATTCACTTTCATTGTATCTTTCCAGATATTCTGCTTAACATTTCCTTTTGTGAAAGTCATACAGGTTTGGAACATCATGAGTGTAACTAAATAATGAGTAAATACATTTTTATTTTGGATGAACTATCCTTTTAACAAACGGTTTCAGAGAATGTCCCACTGTTTGTACTGATGATTCGAGGTGATCTCAATAGTATTCACTTTAGGTAACGTTTACACACATCTTTTTTGTACATTTGGATAGACACTATAATATACTAACCTACTCACAGCATCTAACGCTTTTATGCATGTACAGCTTGTGCGTGAGCTACTGTCCTGGAGTAAAATTGATTGTCTATCAGTGCCAACAGTGAGCATTCATGTCGCTTTTGGTGTGAAGGGACCATTTGTCTACTATTTGTCTTGCTTTTTTGCAGCATATTTGGTACGAATCCTCTACAGACTGTGTGGAAATGTAATTCTTGAAACACTTTATGAACAAATACCTATGAATACTAATGAGATCATATTGACAGATTGTTTGACTGATCCATTTATACCATTGAAATGATTGTTATATGGTATGGGCAGTGTTATTTATGAAGAATGATTTAATTGTGTCATATGAAGAAAATATTCAAATATTAAACACAAAAACACCCTTACTGTTATTAAGAACAGGACCTTTAAACTTTAATGTTTCGAAAGCACAAAAACTAGATGATATATTTAATATGCTTGGTTTATTCCTACAGTTTAAATGACCAAGTTCACTCTAATGATATATGCTGTCAAATCATTGTCAAAAATGTACCTAACATTTGTGTCTAATAAAAAAGTCAAAGATTAAGAGAGTTTTATGACATACAGAAATAATTTTTAATGGTACAATAAACATGTTTTTACACAACTGCGTGTGGGTTTTCTGGTTTAATTGTCAACCACTTAATGACACCTCTCTGACTGTGTAGCCAGCAGAGGCGTTTTTGTCATATTATTGTTTCTCATTAATTTTTTTTATATATATTTTCTTCATCTGCGCCTTTGTTTTCCTCCTACACAAAAGCACAAATTAAGTCACGTGTATGCATTCATAAGGTTGACATCACTAATTTAATATAGTGCCTTTCTTCAACACACTGACACATTTATTTTAAAAAGTCATTTTTAAGAGCTTAAACTTTGACAATTAACTTTCTAATGTGAAAGCATTTTTGAGTCACTCATCCCACATGGATTTCCTTAAGTGTTGTTCAAGGACAGTGGCCACTCCTTTGAATTAAAGAGATAGTTCACCTAAAAAATTACATTCTGTCACCCTCATGTTGTTTCAAACCCATATAACATTCTTTCTTCCACGTAAAACGAAAGCAGATGTTAGGCAGAATGTAAGGGACAGGACCGTCTCAGTCACCATTTCAAGTGAATGGTGACTGGGGCTAACATTCTGCCTAACATCTGCTTTTTGTGTTCCCCAGAAGAAATAAAGGATTACGGGTTTGGAACAACATGTGAGTGAGTAAATAATGTCAGACTTTGATTTTTTTGATTAGCTTCTTTCAACGCATTTTCAAATTGTACAAACCGCCTGTGAATGCAGCTAGTTTATGCTTTTGCACTTAAAGGCATGTTGCACTCTACCTAGCCTACTGCTTACTGCCTGGATTCACTTGAAATGGTTTATACAGAGGCTACAGTCGACCTGAATATTCCTTTGTTTAATGAGGAAGTAAAACTGGTTCTGCAGGATAAAAGTCGTTTCGATGAAACTGACAAAAAGCTCCTTCTATCATCACTCTAGCAAGACAACAATCCATAAGCATGATTCAGTGTAATCAAATCAAATCCAGTCGTGTTTTCAGTAAATCGACAGCACGTGTTTAGTGATGTATGAATACTTCTAACCATTTTAACACAAGTTTTCCATACCCTTTGAATTCTGAGAGGCTCCCAAGGGAGGTGCAAAGGTATCAGATATCAACAATAACACTGACACTATCACTGTAAATTGTGTGGAGGGGGATACAGTAAAATATCCAAAGCATATATTTTATTCGTCATTCTTCTTGGTTTCATTTATTATAAAGTTGTAGTAACTGCAACTTAAATGCTAGACACCTTATTCAGAGTAGCACCATATTAGATATTTGACTGGCAGGCACTGAATAAAGCACCTAGCCTAAATCACATCTAATTTTCATAACTTGTGCTTCTGGAGTTTTTTGTGTTTACAAAGTTTTTGGTTTTCCATATTTTGATAGCTGAACGGTCCACACCGATGTAAACAATCGCAGACTATCTATCCCGTCATAGGAGTAAACATGGCGCTACTCTGAAACGGTCCACTGATATGTTTATTTGCGTCAAAGAGGCACATATAGCTCCTCCTCTGTCAGATATGGGAAGGCAGAAGTGTACACAGACAGTTGGTGAGAGTTGTAAACGTTTCCCTGTATTTGCTTTATCTTACTGGAGACGAAAATGTCATGACAGGTTGATTATATCACAGACGCGAGATCGATCAATACGATTAACGATCATAGTTCTTCGTCTTTGCTGAAAAAAACTTAAGGATCATTTACGTTTAGGCTATAATTCAAGTTTACATTTTTATTTCTGATTAAGGCATTAGTATGCCTGGATTAGATTATAAATTTCTGGAGCGTCCAATGAGGAGGTCTCTTTGCCTTCTGTGTAACAAGCCGATGAGGGAGCCAGTGCAGGTGTCCACCTGTGGTCATAGATTCTGTGACACCTGTCTGCAGGAGTATCTCAGGTAAAACAGTCTGTTTGAACACTAACATGTAAAGTGAAAGCAAGTGCCTGCCGTTTGGCTAAACAATACGTTGTTTTGTTTATGTAGGCTACTGCACGTAGCCTTTTAGTTGGTTTATCTCTGTAAATCTGACTATTTATGACTTAATCATTCATTTAGATGTCAACAATTGGTACATGAAAAGAACAATGTTTTGATTGTTTTTCCATGTTTTGAAAAAGGCAAGTGTCACATACAAATATTTGGTCCTTTGACAGGGCAGTAATAAAGAAGAGCCAAACAGGCCAAGCAGGATGTCAACGATTTGAATGACAGAAAATCCCTTTGACTGTATACTCTTGTCCTTGGTTTTCTGTCCTTACGCAGGTTTTACATTTTAACACAAACAAAATATGAAAGAGACAATTAAAAAAAAAAAAATTAAAAATCAAAATTACAGGCATTATTAAATGTGACTTAATTAATTAATACTCTTGGTGCATGACTGAATATGTATGTGCCGAATTGACAAAGAGAATTGTATATGCTTATAAATATTGCTTGCCTGTTAGATGTTTATGCACCTGAAGGTCTTTTAACTATGAATTAGGAAAATGTAAATTTCCTTAACTTCCTAGACTAGTTCAGGTTAATGTCAATATTGTTAACTAGGGATGCACCAATATATCGACTGCCTGTATTTATCGGCCAATATCTGACCAAATTAAAACCAACAGCATATTATACTGTAAGAATGCAAATCGCTATATGAAAAACCAATGGTTGATTTGAATGTGTAGTATACTTTGTATTGAATTCAAATGCACAATCCAGAAATAATAATAGCCACAATATGTAGAAGGGTTGGCACTCCTAAGAACATGTCAAATAAATGTTTTCTTCTTTTTTGTTCTTATATTAATAAGGCTACATGATGAGGGAAACCCTCCAAAATGCTTTGAAACCAGCAGACTTTGACTTCTGAGATATCTGTATGATATCTATTAATCCTCCAATATTGATATAATTAAGATTGAAATCGCAATATGGCCTTGTGTGATTGATAAACCTTAAAAGACTGCGTTTCTGCATTCAGTGCTTCAGTCAGCACTGTGTGACCAAGCAGCGCCCTCTAGCGGTCTGGATGGCATTAGCTAGTATCCATTATACCACTATAATACAGAATTTAAAAGCAGGTTTTGTTCCTTTGGTTTAAAATGTTTTCCCCCTCATGATGATGTTGAGATTCCCATGGAATTGCTCAACATATGCATATTATGAATTTGCATGTAAAATGTGAGTTTTGTTGTTTTGAGATGCAAAAACAGAAGTGCAAAAATGTTGTTTTTTTTTATCTTTTATTGTGGCTCTCTTAACGTTTTGGCCTATCATGTGTTCAACAGATCCAATGTTCAATACAAACTATTTATTGTTAGAACAGTGTAAAAGCTTTTGTACCTCTTTGTACATTTTTAAAGCATAATCCATAAGTAAAACAGTAATCTGATGACAAAATAATGTAAGCGGCAAAATATCTGTATCAGCCTATTGGTTTTTGTTCAAATCAGTATCGTATCGGACAAAAATTTTCAAATCAGTGCATCAACAATGACTGTTATTGTCCTGAGTTGTCCTGTTGATGTTATCATTAGATTGACAGCCTCGTCCACTCGCATTCTGTCTGGCTTACACATGCATCTCAGTTACAAATCTTAATCATTTACTTATTCAAATACTGTTCTGTGTTCCACTGTTTGAAGCCAAATTATGCAACCAAAATGTAATATTTTCACATTTTAAAAAATTTAATTTGATCATTTAAATATAGTTGTTTCAACATCTTTAATCAACTGCCAAATGCTAAATGAAATATGTCAGGCAAAATAGTTCCTACTGACTATATGATTTTAAACATCTGCCCATCTACTTTTATGAAGATTGCAAGCCGTCTGGGACTTTTGGGAAATTCCCCATTGAATGATAAAATGATAATGTGTGTCACATGGAAAGATCAGATTCATATTCTGCTGTTGTGTTGGTTGCACTGCGTCCTCACATTACGTGTGCTGAGGGAAGTCAGCATCCCAGATGGATGATCCAGTCACATCCTCCTGAAGGCCCTCTGTCAGTGTGTGGTGTGGGAGGTGATTCTGATATTCTGATACAGTTTGTGTGTGTGCAATTGTTCTTTGTGTGTCTGTTTAAATGTGCATCATAGAGCCATTCATTTCTTTAACTGCCAGTTTGACCTAGAAAGTGACTCAACTAAAACATTTAGCCTGTGTAATATAAATACACATTAAACCAAGCGTTGGACTAAACTACATTAACCATGGTGGTTCTTCATTAAATGCCCTAAATATTGCTTATATGAGACAATTTTCCAAATTTCCATGAATAATTTCTTCTAAACAGATTTTCCCCCCTGCTAAATCTCTATAGTGAAGGAGTGTTCAAGTGCCCAGAGGACCAGCTGCCACTGGATTATGCCAAAGTAAGTGCACTATCCTAAACCTTAGACAACTAGCTTCAGAAAACAGTAGCCTTTTAACTATAATGTGTACTTGCATTGTATAGTCAAAATGAATTCAAAATCGACCGTATTCCGTTTTTTGTTTCTTATCTTATTATGCACAATTCATTGTTTCTTGCACCAAAATAATTAGTCACAATCATTTTCCACCCTCTCTGAGATTGTGATTTATTATTATATGTAGAATTACATGTAAATAACCACTGTTTTGATTGCTTAACTATAGACATAATTTATTCTTAACTTATTCTTTATCCTTACAAAGTCAGTCTTAAACACACTATATTTATAGGAGACTGTTTTTCAGATGCACTTGCTCTTTTTACCTCAGTAAATATAAATGTGGAATTCTGCAGATTTTTCCAGATGTGGAGCTGGAACAGCAGATTCTTGCAATGCCCATCCGCTGCATACACAGTGAAGAGGGCTGCCGGTGGACTGCACAGAACAAGCTGCTCCAGGTAAAGAAAGGGCACATACAGTTCACAAACAGGCACATTCATATGGCATGACGTCCTCACTGGAGAGTGTAAAGGTCATACATACACACAAGAATAAAACATATCACCTAAATTAGTGATTCACTGTCACACTGTGTTTATTGCTCTTCACCAGGCCCATTTGTCAGTGTGTGAGTTTAACGTGGTGTCGTGTCCGAATCGCTGCTCTGTGAAGTTGTTGAGGCGAGAACTGCCTGAGCACTTGCAGCATGATTGTGTCAAGAGAAAGCTTGACTGTGACCACTGTGGCAAAGAGTTCACCGGCGAGGCATATGAGGTCAGCAAGATCCTTGTTTATCTAAAAAAAAAAAAAATTTGAGAATGTATATATTTATTGTATATTTGAATGTTGATTTTTTTTTTTGTAATCCTTAATAAAGTATTATTATATTGCGTTTTATTTAATTTTTTTCAGAATGATACGTAGTTTTAAAGCAATCGTTCACCTATTAATGGTGATTCTCTCAACAGTTACTCACCCTTAATCCGTCTCAAACTCGTATGAATTTCTTTCTTCTGCGGAACACAAAGATATTTTCATAGATTTGTGACGTGTTTATATCCATGCAATGCAAGTCAATGGGGTCCAAAACCGTCAAGCTCTAAAAGCACATAAAGGCAGCATAAGGGTAATACATACAATTCCAGTGGTTTAATCCTTGAAGAGATACGGTCGGTTTTGGATAAGAAACAGACCAAAATGTAAACTACCTTATTATCACTATAAATCTGCAGTCTCCTGTAAATAATTGTATTTTATTTTATTGGGTGAACTGATTTTTTTAAGTGTCAAATTTTGCATTAAATAATTCAATCATAAAATGTATGCAAGAAATGTATTCAAATATTAAATTATCTCATCATTTACTTCATCATATCCTTATGCCATCCCAGATGTGTATAACTTTCTTTCTTCTGCAGAACACAAAGCAAGATTTTTAGAAGAATATCTCAGCTCTGTAGCTCCATACAATGCAAGTAAACGTTGACCAGAACTTTTAAGTAATCCATATGACTCCAGTGGTTAAATCCATATGTTCAGAAGAGATATTATAGGTGTGGGTGAAAAACAAATCCATATTTAAGACATTTATTTTACTATAAATCTCCACTTTCACATTCAGAATATGAAAGATTTATAGTAGGGCTGTCAATCGATCAAAATATTTAATCAAATTAATTAAATGGTGTCCCGATTAATTAATCGCATTTAATCGTATTTACAAATATTTGCTGAGAAAGCCCCTCATATAACAATAATTCAATATATAATGATTATACATATTTAAATCAATATATAATTATACATAGTTATCTTTAAATATTAAAAATTATATTTTTAATTATATATATATATATATATATATATATATATATATATATATATATATATATATATAAAAAATAAAAAATATTCAGATAATTAAAATGCATTACATTCTTGTAGCAGAAGTGTTAATCATTGATAAGACAATACAAAAAACGGCTTTAGAATACAATGTATTGTTTACTACCATATTATTGATCATAAGTCAATCATTGGCATACAGGTCACAGCAATCCATTACACAAGTGAATTTGTCAATCAGTTGGTGATTTATTATGAGGGCTTGTTTAAGGGCCCGTCAATTTACACCTTCGTCAGACATGCTTGTGTAGTGTCTCGGGTGCCTCATAAACATAAAATGTTTAGGTCACTGTGTCAAGTTAAATATAGTTTAATACTTAGAACACATCTTGAGATCCCTTAGTTCGCATTTGCACTCCTTCAAGTGGTTTGAACGCAAGAACGTAACGCATGTTTGTGTTGTTCTGCCTACTGAAGTGTTTTCTTCACTGTATAAACTGCGTGTTGCTCGAAATTTCACTTACTGCCCTCTGGAGTAAACAGGTGGGACTACAAGCTTGCATTTCTGAAGAATCTTCCTTTTTATGGTCCGGGGGCAGTGCAATTAATTGCGTTCATTTTTTAACGCATTATTTTTTGTCAAATTAATTGCACTGAATTAACAAGTTAAATCGACAGCCCCAATTTATAGTAAAAAATAACTTAAATATTGATCTGAAAGAACAAAGAAAATCATACACATCTGGGATGGCATGAAAGTGAGTAAATGATGAGAGAATTACTTAACCTATGAAAACTGAAACTGTACCTGATATTTGAGAACTGAAATCCAATTAAATGGAAAAGTATGAATATCTGTAAAAAGTTTTGGTCAAACTGATTGTCGGTCTATCTGTATTCCTGATCCTTCATGTTTTTCAGTCATTTCCTCAGTTGAATTAACATATTTTTTACATTTTCAGTGAACTTCAGCAACTCACAATAATTCCAATATTGTCTTTGAAACAAAGATAACAAAGGCTTAGATTTAAGACACTTACCTTTATATAAATAGGCTGTGTTCACAAAAATATTGTAAATATCTGCATTATTTGTAATTAAGGTTACAATTTGTTTTATGGCATTTGTTGTGATGTGAGGCAAATAGAGATATTTCTGGTTGTTTGATAAACTTAATTACTGGGAATATCAGTACCATTATAGATAATTTTTTAATTAAAAGAATAATTAAATTGAGGAATTTATTACAAGATTATATTATATATTTTTAAATATATATATAAGAAATTTGAAATATATTAATGTGCTTGTGTTGTTTGGAATAATTTAATAAAAAGTAAATTCCTGCCATCTATATGTAATATTTCATGCTTACTGTTGGCAGTAAAAAATGAAATTTATGCACCCCCCAGTGACCGAAGCTGACACTAATTAATCAATTCATTTCATATGTTGCCATTCCAGGTCAGGGTACCACGATTATAAATGAAAAAAAAAAATAGACAAAATAAAATGTAAAAACAAACAAATTATAATAGAGGAAAAACAAATGTTTGCCCATTTTTCTATCACATCACAACAGAAACAAATAATGTAGGAAAAAGGACTCCGGACGGCCCAAGTAAAAGGTGACACATTTTGCCTCGTTCTACTAGTAAACAAGTTGTTTGTAGTTTGCAACCTGTGTAGTTGCATTAGTTGTGATGTATTTATTTCAAAGATCATGTGTTTTATGTGTTCAATAATGTTGTCCCCTCCAATATTATTGTGTCATAGTCATATTCATAATGCTTCTCAAACAGTAACAATCAACTGATTAACATCAATTATATTTTGTGTCCCTCTTTGTTCTCACACAGAGTCACCAGGGAGATTGCCCAGAGGAAAGTGTGTATTGTGAGAATAAATGTGGTGATCGTATGGTGCGCAGACTGTTGACCCAGCACTCTGTGTCTGAATGCCCCAAGCGCAAACTGCCCTGCAGATACTGCAGGAAAGAGTTCCTCTATGACACTATTCAGGTCAGTACACAGTGTGCTTCCATACATTAAAAAAAAAACTACTCAACAGATTTTTTTGGCAGTAAGGAAGTATATTCATAGGGTTTGACTTCATGGCTTAAATTTTATTCTGTTATTTACAGCATCATCAGCAACAGTGTCCACGCTTTCCTGTGCAGTGTCCTAACAGGTGCGGCACACCTGGAATCACCCGAGATAATTTAATGGCTCATACAAAAGAAGGCTGTAGCGCTGCTATGGTGCTTTGCCCATTTAAAGAGTCTGGCTGCAAACATAGGGTGAGATCTTGAGTTATGCACACATAATAGCCTTGGGATTAATTCTAGGTAGAAACAGATTACATGTAATCTATAATAAGTAATCAGATTACAACACAAATTACTTGTATTTGAATTACATTACATTTTATAATGAATATAGTAAGGTTACAGTTACATTTGATGGATTACAGAATTTCATTTTTAATCACATAAAAAAATTATTCTCCTATTTTCTCCCAAATTTGGCATGCCCAATTACCAGTGCACTCTAAATCCTCGTGGTGGTATAGCGACTCGCCTCAATCTGGGTGGCAGAGGACAAATATCAGTTGCCTCCGCATCTGAGATGTCAATCCACGCATTTTATCACGTGGTTTGTTGAGCGTGTTACCGCAGAGACGTTGCGCGTATGGAGGCTTCACGCTACTCTCCACGGCATCCATGCACCCCACCGAGAGTGAGAACCACATTATAGCGACCACAAGGAGTTACCACAGGCCAATTTGGTTGCTTAGGAGACTTGGCTGGAGTCACTCATCATGCCCTGGATTCAAACTCGTGACTCCAGGGGTGATAGTCAGCGTCTTTACGATTACATACATTCTTGAATGTGATCTGTGTTTTTGTGTTATGGTTCCAAACAGTCTTTATAAATCTAACAGAACATTATGAAACTTATAATGACACATATACTGAATATATATACAGTACTACAGTATCTATGCAGTATATATGTGCTCCTGGGACAGCACTTCTATTAAAATGATTGGGAGAATTTGGAACACCCAACAGTAAACGGATGTAGAAACAGACATCCTGCCTTACAAGGTCAATCACCTTTTATATACAGACATCACCTGTCAGTAAACTCAAGAACGATCATGCAACTTAGCCTGAAAAATAGCTCTTTATATTAGAGCTTTGGAAATACACAAAACCACTTCTCACTGTATCAAGTCACAGAGGTTGCCAAGTTGCAGAAAGAAATTGCAGAAGTGTTTTTTCCTCTGCCGGGTGGTACAAACCTCATCCAGCACCATATCGAGATGGCGCCTGGGGTAGTGGTATGTAGCTATCACTACAGACTACCTGAGCACAAAAAGAAAATAAATCAGGAAGAATTAGATGCAATGCTTGATATGGGAGTAATAGACAAATCCCACAACGATTGGTCGAGCCCGGTTGTTCTAGTTCCTAAGAGCAACGGGTTTGTATGGTTTTGTGTGGATTATAGGAAAGTCAATGCAGTGTCTAAATTTGATGCATACCCAATGCCTCGTTTGGATGAGTTGCTTGATTGGTTGGGCACAGCTCGCTTTTATTCGACACTGGATTTGTCCGGAGAGAGAGAAAGCGGTAAGGGTGCGCACACCTAAGAGCTATAATATCTAACACCTGTTTCTGATTGCAGTAAGCACTGGGGAGAGTGATAAAAAAGGGACCATGCCAGAGATGAGGGAGAGAGCTACCCATCTGAAAGAGTGTGTTTCAGCTAAAGAGTGTTCTGCTGAAAATTCTCTTTAAGTCATATTTTATTTATTTTTTTCCTCCCCTTTTCTCCCCAATTTGGAATGCCCAATTCCCTATGTGCTCTAGGTCCTCGTGGTGTAGTGACTCTGGACCACAATCCGGGTGGCGGAGGACAAATCTCAGTTGCCTCCGCATCTGAGACAGTCAATTCACGCATCTTATCATGTGGATTGTAGAGCGCATAACCATGGAGCAAAGCGCGTGAGGAGCCTTCATGCTATTCTCCGCGGCATCCACACTCAACACACCACGCTCCCCACCGAGAGCGAGAACCACATTATAGCGACCACAAGGAGGTTACCTCATGTGACTCTACCCTCCCTAGGGGTGCTACCCTCCCAGCGTCTTTACTTGCTGAGCTACCCAGGCCCCCTTTAGAGTTGTTTATTAAAAGTTATACCTTTGAGTTGAAGCCCAAGTTTCTTGTGTCCTCCATTCCCTCCCTTTCTTGAATATTACAACGCATATACTAATTTTCAAATTAGATTCTGACATTTTATTCAGCACCATGTGAATGCAGAATACTGGTTGGAATAGGGCGGTCATTACACTGATGCACACACCTCAAACACACACAACAGTTATTCAGTGTCAATGGCCAAGTTATGGAAAAAAGACCTCTTAACCGTAATGTTTGGTTAAAAAATGGGGCTTATCGTAAATCGTTGGATTTACGATAAGCCCCATTCACACAACCATCTGATGTGTATCAGCATTTTCTTGGCGCCGCGTTCCAGAGAATACAAGGTACAACGTGGACAGTGCCAGCACTAAAAGCAAACAAGACGTTCTTTTCCATTGCATTTCATGTGGAGTTTAAAGTGGCAAATCATGTCAGTGCGGCTTCACGATTGGAAATGCCTCCTTGATGAGAGAGGTCAACAGAGATTGGCCAGACTGTTTCAAACTAACAAAGTCTACGATAATTCAGATATTTGCTCTGTAATATTGTGAGAAGAATAGCATCTCAGAATGCTATTCTGAGATGTGGGTTGGCGCTGTTTTGTTGGCACGATGGGGACCTACAAAATATTAGGCAGATGGTTTTAATGTTGTGGCTGATTGGTGTTTATATATTTGACATATATACTGTACGTATATAACCATTAATGAAATAAATGCTATAATTTCATATTACATTAATCTAATTTATTATAAAGCACAATAAAGTCAATCTATGAATTCCTCATAGGATTCAAAACTAGTTGTTCATAGATAAAAAAGATCCTGGGAATATGTTGATTTAATTCATTTAATGTCTATACAAACATAGGGAAATATATAGGATGTGTGCTAGAACCACACTTACGTATGAATATCAATGAAATCATGTTGATCTTTGAGAATTATCTGTCACATTTTACTATTTTTATTAAGGAATGTATATCAAAATATCCATCACAGTGTCATGACCATAATATCTTTCTTTTATCCTCTGTTGCACTGATAGTGCCCTAAGACTGCAGTGGGACGGCACCTTGAGGAGGCCACCCATTCACACCTCTCTCTGCTGTGTGGTCTGGTGAACCGCCAGAGACTGGAGCTCAGGGAACTCCGGCGTGGGGTGGAAGAACTCTCTGGAAGCCGAGATGGCACACTGCTCTGGAAGCTCATCGACTACAGCAAACGACTGCAGGAGGCCAAGAGCAGGACAGATGGGAGTTTGGAACTATTTAGTCCTGCCTTCTATTCCCATAACTATGGTTACCGTCTGCAAGTGTCTGTTTTCCTCAATGGAAATGGCAGTGGCGAGGGCTCATACCTGTCCGTCTACATTCGTGTTTTACCAGGAGAGTATGATGGGCTGCTGGAGTGGCCTTTTCCTTACCATGTTACATTCTCGCTTCTGGATCAGAGTGACCCAGCATTCACCAAACCACTGCATGTCACAGAGAGCTTCAGCCCAGATCCCACCTGGAAAAACTTCCAGAGGCCACGGCCTGGAGCTCTGGGAAGTGTTCGTAGAGGCTGTCTGGATGAGAGCATGTTGGGGTTTGGCTACCCAAAGTTCATTGCCCATGAGGAGATGAAGAAGAGGAACTATATCAGAGACAATGCTATCTTCATTAAAGCCTCCATAGATGTGGTCCAAAAGATAATTGACTGAACTAAGGTGCAAGCAGTTCTAGGACCATATTCACAGTAGCACCATCTTTAACTTTTTACAGGAATGACAACAAGGCTGTAAGGGATGCACTTACATTCTCTTCAAGGAATTGCACTGTTGTTTAAATTATTTTGGATCGTTGGTGACAAAACGTTTAAAATATCAGAAGAAAAAGCTCCAGAAGCTTTATACAGCTTTATACAGTGCATTCCATTGAAGAAACTGTAAGTCTATTCCTCACAGCCTCATTTTCATTAACGTAAATATTGAAATATGGCACTACTGTGAATAAGGTTTATATAGGCCTAGATGTTAAAAAATGTGAATATATATCTCTAAATGCCCTTTTTTGTTTTACTCAAAATGAGGATGAAAATCAATGCATCATCTTATTATGTTTAAATATAATCAGGGCTTTACCACAGATGAGGGATATTTAGGTACTGAAGAATAGAATGTGTTTTACATGTATTTTCTCTGTAATTCGATTGTTTTTTAATTAATTAAATTTATTTAAAAAGCATTTAAAAGGTCTGCTGGCTCTGTTTTTCACATTTTCTCATAATACTTTGTGAAATGTATAGTAAATGTGTGCATCTGTGTGTATTGCAGAGTTTTTGTCCCTGTCAGTATCAGCAAGTGGGACTACTGATAAAGGCACACTGTTTAATGAATAAGTATACAGTTTGGGTATAAATAGTCTTGTGTCTAGCCTCAACCTCTGGAAATGTAAGGTTTAGTAAACTTTCTCAGCTTCATTGATCCGTAGAGACATACACCTGGCAAAAACCTATAAAATAATTTTCTTGCTTACAATGATGTGCAATCAATGGAGAAAGATGCTTTTTGGCAGCAAAATTGTATAGTTACAGCATCGACCAGCAGGGGCCAACCAACTGAACCATGGTAACCCCAGTCAAACCATAACTGCAGTGACTAATGCTGCCTTCTAGTGCTATCGTAATGATCAAACTTTCCACTTCTGAAGTGATAATTAGAAGTATGTCGCATTGAAGTGCTTTGTTGTCGGAAAGACCAGGAAAATAGATGACGCCAGTTTCATTCATTATATTTCTTGAGGAACTTTAATTTTGACACCATAATACATACAGTATTAATCAGTTAGCTTGCTGACGATAATGCAATTTAGGTCAAATACAAGCTATTTTACAGTGTGAAAATTTACAATATGCATCAAATGGTCACTGATATACATAAATAAATATTACTGAAACAGCAAGCGCTAAAAATTAGCTGTATTTAGAAAAATGAATCAAATAAAATTTATTACAGAAACCGTACTCTACAGTACTGAGCACATTAAAGGACAAGGAGGGAATGTTTTTCTGAAATAGTTTTGCGTATTGAGAGAGAACACACACATCTGTTGCAAGGGAACTAAAAACTATTGCAAGGGAACACAAAACTATTGCGAGGCAATGCAAAACTATTGCTAGGGAAAGCGAAACTTCTCGGTTACGTACGTTACCTCGGTTCCCTGAGACGAAGGGAACGAGACATTGCGCAGTAACGCATATGGGGAGTGCCTCCAAACAGAACCTATTTGAAACCTCTATAATAATGCCAATATTCTAATATTGGCTATGGTTTTTGAGCCCTGCCTGTTTTGGATGAAACTGACCGCTATAAAAACAGGTGCACATAACCCATTTCCTCAAGAATTTGTGAGTCATGTAGTGCAGCTAGGTTTGCAATGTCTTGTTCCCTTCGTCTCAGGGAACCGAGGTTACATACATAACCGAGACGTTCCCTTACAACTCAGTCCACTTGACATTGCGTAGTAATGCATATGGGGAACAGAATCCCATCACGCTGCACTACACAACATAACTTCCCCGAGAGGAAACATTGCGGCGTAGTCTTATGGGACAACGACCGACGTGAGCATGCCAAGTGATCCTCGTAAATAGAGGAGGGAAGAAGGTCAGAATGTGAACCCTCTTTGCTTTGAAGTTTGTGGTCAGGACCTTGGGTACATAGCCTTTCTTTTGTTTGACAGTGGGTCTTGAAAGACCGGGGCCAAACTCGTCATGAATTGTCGACTGATAATGCATGCATGTCACCTACCCATTTTCCTTTGGCCAGAGCCAGCAGTAGTGCGGACTTCATGGAGAGCATGCGCAAATCAACTGAGTCCAAGGGCTCGAAGGGGGGCCCTGCGAGAGCTTTTAGGACTAAAGTTAAGTCCCAAATTGGGACTGTTGCCAGCCGAGGTGGGTTTAATCGTCTTGCTCCTTTAAGAAACTTTATGATTAAATCATGCTTCCCTATATAGGTGTTGGTGCGCTGGCTTGTAAAATGGTGTTCATGACTGAACGCATCAGTTCTGGTGCGTGTAGTGCACCCTGTTCAGGGGCCACACATGCAGGTTCCACAGTTGGGGCTGGGGATGCCAGATTGTGCCTTGCGCCTGAGAGAGGAGATCCCTCCTCAGTGGTATTTCCCATGGTGAGCTGCATAGCATCTCCATCATTTCCGGAAACCATGGCTGGTTGGTCATTTTGGTGCAACTAATAGAACGTTTCCTTGTCCTCTCGGAATTTGCATATGACAGAGCAGATCAGGCATACCGGAGGAAACGAATATTTGTGTTTCGCTGGCCATTTGTGTGCGATTGTGTCCTTTCCCAGCGGGGCTTGGGAATTCGAATAACAGAGGGGACATTCTTCACTATGGCAAATAGAATAATTTTTGCTTTGCCGAATATTTCCCAAATCATCAGTATATTTTGAGGATGAAGTCTCCATTCGCCCGGTATCACCCCTTAGCATGACAGTAGGCCTGTGCCATAATTCAGGCAGCCTGGGACATATGTCACTCTCAGGGAGAGATGATGCTCGAGCCATAGGAGGAGGTGACGCGTCATTCTCGACAGTGGTGGTGAATGAACTCCGCTTTGACTGTTTATATATGCCACAACTGTTATGTTGACTGAGCAAACCAGGACATGACAGCTCACTATTTCTGACTGAAAGTCTTTAAGGCAAGAATTACAGCCGATAGCTCTAAGCGGTTGATGTGTTACGCCCTCCTCGCACCTATCCAGGTGCCAAAAGATGGGGTCCATCGCTCACCGCCCCCCAACCTGTGTTGGAAGCATCCATGGTCACCACTTTCTGCCTGACAACTTGGGACTTTGAGTACCAGAGGGGAGGCAAATAGATCGATTTCTGCTTTGCCAGATGTTTCCTAAATCCTCAATTCAGTTTGCAGGACTTTGAATTGATATGCTGTTCCCTCGAACACAAATCTCAAAAACATCCTGTGGTGTCATACAATTTGGATATGAAAGTACGCATCCTTCAGATCTATCAACGCAAACCAATCATGTTGGCATACATGCGATAAGATCCATTTCGAGTAATAATTTTGAATAGGTGATTCATAAGTACGCAATTTAAATGTCTCCGATCCAGGATTGGCCTAAGCCCGCCTTCGAAAATAACGGCTGTAAAACCATTTTTGTGCTTGACAATTTGGCACAATCTCTAACGGGTTTTTCACAATGAGACTGTGTATTTGTGTACTGTGTGCAAAATTGGATCGTATAACCAAGTTCGATCATTTTTGCACCCATTCTGAAATACCCGTTAGGGCTCGCCACGCATCCGCATAATGGGACAGAGGGCAATTTGGTTTGCTCACTGTATGATATGATGCGACGCTCACTATAGGGAAGCGGTTGCGCATAATACGTGTGCTTTGAAAAGGAAAAGGAGAATCAGTGAGCATCTTGTGCATTTGCAATGAATGCTGTATTCTTTTTTGCACTTTTTTTGACACAGAAACAACATTTTGAACAATATTGCTTTCCTGACAAACCATACTGAGGAGATGGGAACAATTTTAGTGTTTTGTGTCTCTCCAATCAAGCCTTTATTTTTGAAGAAGACCTGTATGGAATCACGTGCTCTGCTTTCCGCTTCAAAGGGTTGTGCCCGTCAGGAGCACTTTTGCTGCAAGTGCTGATATGCAGGTGCCTGTGAGGCAGCAGCTGGGGCTTTAGTGTCAGGGCACTTGGTCGAAACAGAATGAGGGTGAACCGGCTGTTATATACTCTGTTTGGTTATAAAGTGTATCGTAGCCTGTGACTGCTGCTGAATCTTGACATAATGCTCAGCAAACTTAGTCATAGAGCCGCCAAAAAGGCCGGCTGGAGACACTGGAGCATCCAAAAGAGTGGCTTTTTCCTTATCACTCATTTCTGCCCTGGAGCAATGCCATTGTGTGGAGTGCTGACATGGTTTGGAATGATGTACATGTTACTCGCTTGGCAGATATGTGCTGCTACCGCCTCCTCCACAGGGGGTAATTGGCATAACCGTTTTCTTTCCCATGATCCACATTAAAGAGGATGGCATCACTGCTGGAACCATTCTTTGAGGCGAGACTGTTCAGGTTCCTCTGGGGGAGACCAGTCAGGGTGAAGCTCTTCAACCACCCTTGTAAGGACGTGGAGCATCTCCCTGTCAGTGGCGCGTGCACGCTGAGGGAGGGGCAGCAGCATCATCAAATGACCATTTGCCTGATGCGGCGAGAGACATGAAATCATCATCATCCCCAGCGTCAGATCCACCAAATGAGATGAGGCTGCACACTCCTTCCGAGGCCAGAGCTCGTCTCGCGTACTGGGAAACATGCGCTTCGTGGAAATTGAGGGGCTTGTGGGACGTATGCTGGGATGAAATCCACCTCAAATTCATCCTGCTCGACCTCGTGGCCCCGCCATGCCAAATCTTGTGAACCCTCGGGTATCACAGAGGTGGCGGGTGGGAGGGCGTGAGAGGCTGAATCATTCCACAGAACTATTCAGCCTCTCTGAGCGAAGTGACTTGAGACCCATGTCCTCACAGTGAGGAAAGTCTCTATAAGAGATGACTGCGTAAACGCAGCTCTCATGCTTGTCTGACGGCGGATGTGTCTTTCGGATGTGACTTACGGAACAACATCTTGAAAAAGACGTGAAAAAGTGACTCTTTTAGATCGAATTAATTACATGGTGTCCCGATTAATTAATCGCAATTAATTGCATTTAATCGCATATAAAAATATTTGCTGAGAAAGCCCCTCATATAAAAATAATCAAATATATAATGATGAAATAATTAAACATAGTTATCTTTAAACATTTAAAAATTATATACATTTCTTTCTTGTGGAAGAAGAGTTAATCATTGATAAGACAATACAAAAAGTGGCTTTAGAATACAATGTATTGTTTGCTACCATATTATTGATCATAAGTCAATCATTGGCTTACAGTTCACAGCAATCCATTTCACAAGTGAATTTGTCAATCAGTTGGAGATTTATTATGAGGGCTTGTTTAAGGGCCCGTCAATTTCAACAAGCATCAGACATGCTTGTGTAGTGTCTCGGGTGTGTTGCGTCATAAACATAAGCATGTTCACTGTGTCGAGTTAAATATAGTTTAATACTCAATCTTTAAACACATCTTGAGATCCCTTAGTTCGCATTTGCGCTCCTTCAAGTGTTTTGAATGCAAGAACGTAACGCATGTTTGTGTTGTTCTTCCTACTGAAGTGTTTTCTTCACTGTATAAACTGTGCGTTGCTCATACAGCTGAAATATCACTTACTGCCATCTGGAGTAAACAGGTGGTACTACAAGCTTGCATTTCTCAGGAATCTTCCTTATTATGGTCAGGGGGCAGTGCGATTAATTGAGTAAATTTTTTGAACGCGTTATTTCTTGTCAAAATAATTGCACTGAATTAACAAGTTAAATCGACAGCCCCTATATATATATAATTTATATTTATTTCACACAAATACAATAACCTGTTAAAGGATACTCTACACCTCTCGACGAGCTGCATAGAATCAGCATGCTGAGGTCCGTTCACCAGCGAAGCGTCAAGCGGCGAGGTGGAGAGATGTTCTCGCTGCCATTAAGATTCCGTCCGCTGACTCGTGTGTATTGACGGCAAAAGTATATTAGAATATTGGCGTTATTATAGAGAGGTTTCAGATAGGTTGTGTATGAAGGAAATGTCAAGTGGACTGAGTCGTAAGGGAACTTATTGCAAGGGGACGAAAACTATTTCAGGAAAAACTTCACTCCCTGTCCTCTAAGGGGCTCCATAGTATTCTCCCCTGCCACGATGAAAGTTTACATTTCCTAAAATTATATCTCAAAATGATTTGAGTTTCAGTCATAATTATGACTTGTGTGGTCATTCATGTGCAGCTTCCAAGTAGGAAAATCATATTTATGATCATTTGGATATCACGTGAAGGCAGCAAAAGGTCACTCGTGAAACATCTGTTATTTTTTTTTTGTTTATTTGTTGCTTGCTAAAATAAAATATTTCTCATAAAATACTGGTATTTTCACAGCCAAACTCAAGTGTCAAGAAGTGTATCAAGACTACAATTCACGCAGTGTAGCCCCACCCAGAACAAAATCGTATTGTTTCACAATCCCGTTCCTCATGATTGAGCATCAAACCTGGACGGGGGGTTAATTGTGGAAGTAGAGGGATGTTGCATATTAAATTACCAACACAACACATTTTAATCAAGACAACCATAAAAGGATGTTGTCTTGAGAAACATTGTGAAAATACAAGGTGTCATTTTAGTTTTACGCTCTTTAGCTGTGCAGTGTGGTACACATCAGAGCAAATCAGATTGGCTTCGATTTTGTTGGGTTACGCTCGGAGGACTCAGTAGAGTTGTGTGTGTGTGTGTGTGCGGCTTGACCTACAGTACATTATGGGGAAAATGGCCTCACAATATGTGAAAACCTGATATTTTCCCAGAGCAATGTCTAAGAACACAAGAAAACTTTAAAAAAAAAAAAAAAAAAAAAAAAATGTATGTTAATTTAAATTTAATGATTTCACATTTGTTTACATTTTCATGACTAGATTACCATTAATATCAAAGAAGAAAGATCTTGTGATGCAATCATATTCTAAACATCCCTGAATATTCATTTGCAATTGATGTCGATAAGAAACTAATTCCCCTGAGGTTTGTATTTATTCTGTTTATGATCTTTAGCAAGGTCTTCTACACTGGAAAGACAGAAGAAGTTTGTAAAGGGGTTCAATGGGAAGGAGGAGGCGAGAACCGGCTTTTCAATATAAATAATGGTTTAATATAAAACTTAAACAGAAGATAAACACACACACATGACGGACATCTCTCTCTCTCGTCACATCACTGTCTGCCATCGGCCTTTATCCCTCCCGGAGACTTAATTATCCTGATAAGGGACCGGGTGTGTATAATCACAACCCGGCCCCGCCCTCCACCCTGCCACAAAGTTGATGATGGGAAATGTCTCCATGTCAGATACCACTATTCCATCTTGACCCTCAGGGTTTTCCTTACAGTGGACAGAAATCTGAAAGACATTAGCCATACGTGTAGGCATTTGTGCCATACTTAGAACGCATTATAAGTAATTATAAAACAAGTATCTCTAAAGTGATATACCTTGGCCTGACCAACAGATGACAGTTCATCAACTTCAACCTCTTCGATGAGGGGGGTGCATTTCTCCCTTTGGTGAAGTTCTGGAACAAATTTGCAGCACCTTGTACCCTAATTTATTGAGAAACATTATTTTTTGCTATCTAAGTAAAAACACAAACTTTGCCATTTAAAATAAATAAGATGTTACAACTCAAATCTTGAAATTTTCTTTGTACAAAATTGAACAAAACACTTCAACGTTAGCATTCAATGCTAGTTCTGTCTTACCATAGCGAGGACAGCTTGTGCAAAGCTCTCTAATACAGTAAGTTATGAAAACTATATTTAATGAAGTATTTTGGTGACTGCTGTATTTGGAAAACACTCTGGTGTTTTTTGTCGATTATCTTTCTAGTGATTCTTTAGGCACTGTGGTCACCGACCAAACGGAAATCACAATCACACTTCCGGAATTATACAGGCGTGTCTAAATCAGCAACGTCAAGGATTTTTTGTTTTTGTTTGATTAAATACATTTTGCAAAAGAGTAATCTCATTAAAAAAAAAAGTTTGGTGATTTTTCTTTTCATAGGTCGCCAAATGTCTTAAAGCAGCAACGACAATAAACAAATCCAAACTCATCAAAATGTGCAAGTGTTTTACAGCACACACTCGATGAGAAGCTATGTGAGAAACGTGTGTAATTTAAAATCATGAAAACACACAAATGAAATCAAGAGCAACTTCAATATTAGCTTTGGTTGTTGTCCAGCTATTGTGCAGCTTTGAAAGAAGGAATCAAATAGAAGGAAAAAAACAAATCTCTTTTCTATGATAAAATGGTTGAATGAAAACCCTTACAGACAGCATTATTCATAACTGTACAGAGCAAAATTAATTTGCAGAGCAATATAAAAAATTACACATTACATTTGAAATAAAATGTAAAATATAAATCAATTCATATATATTGTGAGAATTTTCAAAATCATATTTTCATCTACATAAGCTCTTGATTTGTTTTTCTCAGCATTAAATTGGTAAGAAAATGTTTACATTAAAATAACTTTTATAGGTTTTATTGACAAACCAAACAACAACAAACTGTAACTACAACTCAATACATTAACAAATACTGTCATTTAGCAAATGTTGTATAAATCTTACAGAAATACATTATTGCAGGCATAACACTTTACCAGTTGCCACTGCACAAGCAGAAATGTGGAGTAAAAAATACTATTCTTCTATATGCATGTCATCCAATCTAACTCTGATTAAATTATTATAATAATATTTAATGGCAGGACTGAAAAAGCATGATTACTTGTAAGAACTCACCTATAAATTGCACACGTACATTCCAATTTAGTTCAAAAATAGTTGATCCAATTTAGTTCATTTTCATCTTTTTCTCATGGTCCGGTAGTAAAAATATATTACAGTGATAATAGAATCACAATTGAAGTTAAATAGAAAAATATACTGTATGAAGAAAACTAGAACAGGAGAAGTCTCAAACAGTGTAATAAGTATAATGGTAATTCTTCTAAGAGCCTCTAGTACATTGCTTTCAAATCGTGTCATCACTAACAGTTAATGTTATCTTTACCACATCACTGCAATGTTTACTGTTGCTAGATATTCTGCAGAACATTGGTTAAACACTCCTACATGGCTTGCATGTCATTTAGCACGTGAAGATAAGAAACTAGATTCCCAGAGCTTAACTATTGATGATTCATTTAAGCGAGTCAGCTTCACTGATGGAGTGGGGAAGGTCATTCCACCAACGTGGTAAGATGAAGCCAAAAGTCCGGGAAAGTGTTTTGGTGCCTCATTGTGTTGGTACAACAAGGGGACGTTCCTTAGCTGAACGCAGGCTTCTAGTGGGCGCATAGAAATTATTCTGCAGAAATGATTTTAGGTATACTGGAGCAGACCCAGCGACTGTTCTGTATGCCAGCATCAGAGTCTTGAATTTGATACGTGCATCAACCGGCAGCCAGTGAAGAGAGACAAGGAGTGGTGTAACACAGTGTTTCATCACTGTGCCATGGCCACTACTGTGCCATGAAAGATTGTCAGATGTGCCGTGGAAAATTATAAAATTCCACAAAATAAATAAATGCATGAAAACAGACATGTATAATTTCAGGGATCCAAACTCCTCACCTTTCTGAGAAATTTGCTGTTTTGAAACCATAATCGGTCACTTTTGTGATTGTGAAGAGCAATGATTAATGTGCAAAAGTGACTGACATTTATACACGTTAAGGGTCTTTCACATGACTCGTGTCAGCGCTGCAGAATACATTGAAGTCTATGAAGTGACATCACTTTACACCAAAGTGTTTTTCACACACACGTTTTTGCTTCATCAAGAGTACTAAGCAACAAGAAATATTTAAAAACTTTTACCTTAAATATTACCTTATCATTTACGAAAATCAGAGACCCCAGTTATTGAACTAATTTAACTTCACCAAGAAAATGCTTAGACCTAAACATAAACGAGTCCTTTTATTACTTTCTGCTATCAAAGCAACTGCAAGCTTTTTTCTGTCTTCCAAATACATGTTTTCAATGTTTATTTTGCACACCTCCCACTTTTTTCCATGGTAAAATCACCCCTCTGCAACTCTTGTCATGTCGAGGGCAATGCGGCACATGGCGCTGGGCTAAGCCTCCAGAACCAAATTAAAACTGCCACGAGAAGTCATCTGTCCGAGGCAGAGATGTACAATCTAATGACAATTGCCTCAGCATCAGTCTCCCTTGATGTGTTTACGTACAGACGAGCACCCAGTTTAAGTCGATGCGGACCAGGAGGAAGGTTTGTGTTGTCGATTGAGTTTTTTACGTGTTTTGTTCATATTTTAATCGTATTTGTTTTTTGTAATATTGCATTATTCATATGTCATGTTTTAGTGGCCTCCACTGTCACTGCGGGGGGAAAAACATTAATCTGCCTCGTGTGGAGTCTCTGTTGTTCATCTGTTCTCTTCATAAATAAATAAAAGCATAATCTGCTATATACTCATCCTGTAAGTTTGTGATTAAAAATGTGAACTAAAATAAAAGCTATTAAATGTCTTGTAATCATTAAAATATTAAAGGTAAAATGACGGGTAATAACAGATTTTGACAGAATTTTACGACCCTGTCCATCAAAATAACTGACGAAGAGAAAGTCTAACGCAAGCACTGTATGTGATTTTATTTATTTATTTATTTTTTCATAGCCGAATTTCAAACATTACAAGTAAACATGCTACTAAGATGGACAGAAAACATGGACAAGTTCTTGAAAAGAAAAAATATATCGTGGTGTGCTGTCAAATTATTTAGCTGTAAAAAGTGTGCCGTGGCAGTAAAAAGGTTGGGAAACACTGGTGTAACATGTGCTCTCTTTGGTTCATTAAAGACCAGACGTGCTAATGCATTCTGGATCATTTGCACGTGCAGGGAGGCCTGCAATGAGAGCATTACAGTAGTCCAGTCTAGTTATGACAAGTGACTGAACGAGCAGTTGTGTGGCATGTTCAGAGAGGAAGGGTCTTAATTCCTGATATTGTAGAGTGTAAGTCTACATGATCTTGCAGTCTTTGAGATGTGGTCTGTGAAATTTTGATTGTTATCGATGGTTACCCCTAGATTTCTGAACGTTTTGGAAGGCATTACTGTAGTTACACCCAACTGCAAGGTGATTGCTGGAAAGACAAGGTGTTCGGTCTTGGCTGAGTTAAGTTGCAGGTGGTGTTCCTTCATCCAGGCCAAGATGTCTGCCAAACAGGCAGAGATTTGAGCAGTCACTGTGGTTTTGTTGGGCTGGAAAGACAATGCGTCTGAACGATGGATCCCAATGATGCTGTGTATATAAAGAAGAGAAGTGGCCCAAGCACTGAACCCTGAGGTACCCCAGTAAGTATCTGATGTGGTTTGGACACCTTACCTCTCCAGGCTACCTTGAAGGACTTACCTGAGAGATAGAAATTAAACCAGTCAAGCACAGTTCCTTTGATGCCCAACGAAGAGTGTGTGGAAAGTAAGATCTAATGGTTGACTGTGTCAAAGACTGCAGAAAGGTCCAGCAGAATCAGGACGGATGATCTGGATTCAGCTTTCGCATGTCCTAGAGACTCAGTGTCAAACAGCAGGGTAGTCTCGGTGGAGTGTCCACTTTTGAAGCCTGACTGATTGTTACCCAGCAGCTTGTTCTGTGAGAGATGAAAACTGCCCTTTCAAGTGTTTTTCCCATGAATGTGATGAGAGAGACTGTCTGTAGTTTTCTACTTGTGTGGGGTTAAGTGCAGGTTTCTTCAGCAGCAGGGTTACTCGAGTCTGCTTAAATGTAGTGGGAAAAGTGCCTGTAGGTAGAAATGTGTTAATTATGTGTGTGAGGGCAGGTAGGATGGACGGAGAGATGGCCTGGAGAAGGTGAGAAGGAATGGGGTCAAGGGAACAAGTGGTTGGGTGGTGGAGTGGAGGAGTTTAGAGACCTCAGTGTCAGTCAGAGGAGAGAACATAGAGACAGAAGAGTTGCATACAGGAGACGGGTGTTTGACAGGGTGTGGTGCTGAGAATGTTTTGCTGATTGTTGGAACCTTATTATGAAAAATGTGATGAAGACATCTGCTGTCAGTGATGTGTCAGGCGGAGGAGGAGGAGGGCAGAGAAGTGTGTTGAATTTTTTAACAAGCTGCGAGTGTCTGTGGTGCTGTTGATCTTGTTCTGGTAATAGGACGTTTTTTTTTTTCAGATTTAACGTTATCTGAAAAAGTTGCAAGCAGAGACTGATACTTACCTGGATCTGCTGGATATTTAGATTTCCACCATCTCCTCTCAGCTGCCCTGAGGTCAGTCCGATATTCACGATGGACATCAGAGAGCCAGGGGCTGGGTGGTGTAGTATGTGCTAGCCTAGAGGAGAGAGGACAGATGATGTCTAGAGAGGTTGTTAAAGTAGAGCTTAGAGTGTCTGTGGCAGTGTTCACATCCAGGGTGGAAAATACATTTTGGATGGAGGTAGAGACAGCAGTTGAAAGATTACTGTAATGCTTTATTGCCTTTCCAAGATTCTTATTGGTCGACGCATGTCTATATCAGAGTGTTGCAGCAAATGTTGAAATGTTCTCAGCTTTAGGGCACCTACTGTACACATAAGAGGTAGTACTGCTTAGAATGAACCAGAATTAAAAACATTTCCTTTTTAGTCCCTGATCAAAATTATCTCAGAGTTTCCCAGTCGTAATTACAACTTGAGGAGACATCTATATGGAACTTCTAAGTGGAAAATTCGTATTTATGATAATTCCAATAGCACATGAAGACAGCATTATACATGGCATTGCTATGGGGTCTGGTTAAAACCTCAAACCTTTATTTTGGCAGAAATCTACTAGAACTTTAGTTTAGTTTAAAGACAGTCAGAATATGGTGAAATTCTATCATCTCCTCTTCTGTCCATAAAAACTGGGTGTGATAGGGTTTAGCATTTACATCTGTGGGTCATTCACCACTGTTTGGTGTGTTGTTGTCTCTGCTTTCCACCTTTCCTGTTGCTCCTCCCACTCTTCTCTAACAGGTACTGATACCACCTGTTTCCAATTGCCATTATGGAGTCCTTACCTGTTGTGATTAACCCGTGAGAGGATGATGCCAAGGAAATGTTTTTCATTTACTACTTCTTGTGTGTACAGTAGGTGCCCTAAAGCTGAGAACATTTCAACATTTGCTGCAATGCACTCTGATATAGACATGCGTCGACCAATAAGAATCTTGGAAAAGCATTAACGCAGTACAATAATCCAGTCTAGATATGACAAGAGACTCAACAAGGAGTTGTGCGGCATGTTCAGAGGAAGGGCCTTATCTTCCTGATGTTGTAGAGTGTAAATCTACATGACCAGGCTGTAGTTGACATACACTTTAAAGGAATGGATAGTTGTGTACACATTTTTACCTTATTTAATGATCAAGGGTACTAAAAACTGTGCAGGACTCGCCACTATCCAAGTGCCCTTTATGGATGTATTTTGAAAATTCTCTTTAGATTTCCAGTTCACAGAAACGCTAAGCTTTTCCCACTGGTTCTCATTGGGCTTTCACTTTCTTGTTTATGGTGGTTGAGTTACTCAAAATAGGAATTCATATTTACTCTCAGTTTCATGGATCATTTTTTTTATGGATTTTACTGAAGTTGAAGTTTCATCATTATTATATTAACAAAGATAAACTTGTGTTTTCACTTGTGTTTTTAGATTTCATAGCATTATCACTAGAATTATGAGTCCTAGATTAGTCTAATATAAGTCGATAAACATTGGTTAACAGTTATTTTAACTTGATCCTGGAGTTTCTGTGGAATTACCAAGGCAAGACCACATTTTCTCTGTTTCACCTCAGGACATTTCAGTTGGGATGGACATGTTTTCCTAATTAGTTGTCTATGAGTTGTAGTATTTTTTAAATGAATCATCAATAGTTAAGCTCTGGGAATCTAGTTTCTTATCTTCACGTGCTAAATGACATGCAAGCCATGTAGGAGTGTTTAACCAATGTTCTGCAGAATATCTAGCAACAGTAAACATTGCAGTGATGTGGTAAAGATAACATTAACTGTTAGTGATGACACGATTTGAAAGCAATGTACTAGAGGCTCTTAGAAGAATTACCATTATACTTATTACACTGTTTGAGACTTCTCCTGTTCTAGTTTTCTTCATACAGTATATTTTTCTATTTAACTTCAATTGTGATTCTATTATCACTGTAATATATTTTTACTACCGGACCATGAGAAAAAGATGAAAATGAACTAAATTGGATCAACTATTTTTGAACTAAATTGGAATGTACGTGTGCAATTTATAGGTGAGTTCTTACAAGTAATCATGCTTTTTCAGTCCTGCCATTAAATATTATTATAATAATTTAATCAGAGTTAGATTGGATGACATGCATATAGAAGAATAGTATTTTTTACTCCACATTTCTGCTTGTGCAGTGGCAACTGGTAAAGTGTTATGCCTGCAATAATGTATTTCTGTAAGATTTATACAACATTTGCTAAATGACAGTATTTGTTAATGTATTGAGTTGTAGTTACAGTTTGTTGTTGTTTGGTTTGTCAATAAAACCTATAAAAGTTATTTTAATGTAAACATTTTCTTACCAATTTAATGCTGAGAAAAACAAATCAAGAGCTTATGTAGATGAAAATATGATTTTGAAAATTCTCACAATATATATGATTTGATTTATATTTTACATTTTATTTCAAATGTAATGTGTCAATGTGATTTTTTTTTTATATTGCTCTGCAAATTAATTTTGCTCTGTACAGTTATGAATAATGCTGTCTGTAAGGGTTTTCATTCAACCATTTTATCATAGAAAAGAGATTTGTTTTTTTCCTTCTATTTGATTCCTTCTTTCAAAGCTGCACAATAGCTGGACAACAACCAAAGCTAATATTGAAGTTGCTCTTGATTTCATTTGTGTGTTTTCATGATTTTAAATTACACACGTTTCTCACATAGCTTCTCATCGAGTGTGTGCTGTAAAACACTTGCACATTTTGATGAGTTTGGATTTGTTTATTGTCGTTGCTGCTTTAAGACATTTGGCGACCTATGAAAAGAAAAATCACCAAACTTTTTTTTTTAATGAGATTACTCTTTTGCAAAATGTATTTAATCAAACAAAAACAAAAAATCCTTGACGTTGCTGATTTAGACACGCCTGTATAATTCGAAGTGTGATTGTGATTTCCGTTTGGTCGGTGACCACAGTGCCTAAAGAATCACTAGAAAGATAATCGACAAAAAACACCAGAGTGTTTTCCAAATACAGCAGTCACCAAAATACTTCATTAAATATAGTTTTCATAACTTACTGTATTAGAGAGCTTTGCACAAGCTGTCCTCGCTATGGTAAGACAGAACTAGCATTGAATGCTAACGTTGAAGTGTTTTGTTCAATTTTGTACAAAGAAAATTTCAAGATTTGAGTTGTAACATCTTATTTATTTTAAATGGCAAAGTTTGTGTTTTTACTTAGATAGCAAAAATAATGTTTCTCAATAAATTAGGGTACAAGGTGCTGCAAATTTGTTCCAGAACTTCACCAAAGGGAGAAATGCACCCCCTCATCGAAGAGGTTGAAGTTGATGAACTGTCATCTGTTGGTCAGGCCAAGGTATATCACTTTAGAGATACTTGTTTTATAATTACTTATAATGCGTTCTAAGTATGGCACAAATGCCTACACGTATGGCTAATGTCTTTCAGATTTCTGTCCACTGTAAGGAAAACCCTGAGGGTCAAGATGGAATAGTGGTATCTGACATGGAGACATTTCCCATCATCAACTTTGTGGCAGGGTGGAGGGCGGGGCCGGGTTGTGATTATACACACCCGGTCCCTTATCAGGATAATTAAGTCTCCGGGAGGGATAACGGCCGATGGCAGACAGTGATGTGACGAGAGAGAGAGATGTCCGTCATGTGTGTGTGTTTATCTTCTGTTTAAGTTTTATATTAAACCATTATTTATATTGAAAAGCCGGTTCTCGCCTCCTCCTTCCCATTGAACCCCTTTACAAACTTCTTCTGTCTTTCCAGTGTAGAAGACCTTGCTAAAGATCATAAACAGAATAAATACAAACCTCAGGGGAATTAGTTTCTTATCGACATCAATTGCAAATGAATATTCAGGGATGTTTAGAATATGATTGTATCACAAGATCTTTCTTCTTTGATATTAATGTATCTAGTCAAGAAAATGTAAACAAATGTGAAATCATTAAATTTAACTTAACATAATTTTTTTTTTTCTTATTTTTGTTCTTAGACATTGCTCTTGGAAAATATCAGGTTTTCCCACATCGTGAGGCAATTTTTCCCATAACGTTCTGTAGGTCAAACCGACACACACACACACACACACACACACACAACTCTACTGAGTCCTCCGAGCCCAACCCGACTAAATCGAAGCTAATCTGATTTGCTCGCATTTGCACCACACTGCACAGCTAACGAGCATGAAACTAAAAACATACCTTGTATTTTCACAATGTTTCTCAAGACAACATCCATTTACGGTTGTCTTGATGAAAATGTGTGGCATTGGTCATTTAATATGCAACATCCCTCTACTTCCACAATCAACCCCCTCGTCCAGGTTTGATGCTTAATAATGAGGGAACACAAAACTTATTGTGAGGGAAAGCAAAACTTATTTAGAAGGGAAAGCAAAACTATTGCGAGGGAATGCTAAATAATTGCGAGGGGATGCAAAACTTATTGCGAAGAGATGCAAAATGTATTGCGTGGGGACGCAAAAGTTATTGCGAAGGGACGCAAAACGTATTGTGAAGGGATGCAACACTATTGCGTGGGGACGCAAAACTTATTGCGAAGGGATGCAAAACTGTTGCGAGGGAACGCAAAACTTATTGCAAAGGGATGCAAAACGTATTGTGAAGGGATGCAACACTATTGCCAGGGGATGCAAACCTTATTGCGAAGGGATGCAAAACTGTTGCGAGGGAACGTAAAACTTATTGTGAAGGGATGCAACACTATTGCCAGGGGATGCAAACCTTATTGCGAAGGGATGCAAAACTGTTGCGAGGGAACGTAAAACTTATTGTGAAGGGATGCAACACTATTGCCAGGGGATGCAAACCTTATTGCGAAGGGAAAGCAAAACTGTTGCGAGGGAACATAAAACTTATTGCGAAGGGACGCAAAACGTATTGTGCGGGAACACAAAACTTATTGTGAAGGGATGCAAAACATATTGAGAGGGAACGCAAAACGTATTGTGAAGGGATGCAAAACTGTTACGAGGGAACACAAAACGTATTGTGAAGGGATGCAACACTATTGCGAAGGGATGCAAAACTTATTGCAAAGGGATGCAACACTATTGCGAGGGGATGCAAAACTTATTGCAAAGGGATGCAACAGTATTGCGAGGGGTTGCAACAGTATTGCGAGGGGATGCAAAACTTATTGCAAAGGGATGCAACAGTATTGCGAGGGGACGCAAAACTTATTGCGAAGGGATGCAAAACTGTTGCGAGGGGACACAAAACTTATTGCGAAGGGATGCAAAACTGTTGTGAGGGAACGTAAAACTTATTGTGAAGGGATGCAACACTATTGCGAAGGGACGCAAAACTGTTGCGAGAGGACGCAAAACTTATTGCGAAGGGATGCAAAACTGTTGCGAGGGAACGTAAAACTTATTGTGAAGGGATGCAACACTATTGCGAAGGGACGCAAAACTGTTGCGAGGGAACATAAAACTTATTGCGAAGGGACACAAAACGTATTGTGCGGGAACACAAACCTTATTGTGAAGGGATGCAAAACATATTGCGAGGGAACGTAAAACATATTGTGAAGGGATGCAAAACTGTTACGAGGGAACACAAAACTTATTGTGAAGGGATGCAACACTATTGCGAGGGGATGCAAAACTTATTGCGAAGGGATGCAAAACTGTTGCGAGGGAACGCAAAACTTATTGCGAAGGGATGCAACACTATTGCGAGGGGACACAACACATTTTGTGAAGGGATGCAACACTATTGCGAGGGAATGCAAAACTTATTGCGAAGAGATGCAAAACTGTTGCGAGGGAACGCAAAACTTATTGCAAAGGGATGCAAAACGTATTGTGAAGGGATGCAACACTATTGCCAGGGGATGCAAAACTTATTGCGAAGGGATGCAAAACTGTTGCGAGGGAACGTAAAACTTATTGTGAAGGGATACAACACTATTGCGAGGGGACACAACACATTTTGTGAAGGGATGCAACACTATTGCCAGGGGATGCAAAACTTATTGCGAAGGGATGCAAAACTGTTGCGAGGGAACGTAAAACTTACTGTGAAGGGATACAACACTATTGCCAGGGGATGCAAACCTTATTGCGAAGGGATGCAAAACTGTTGCGAGGGAACGTAAAACTTATTGTGAAGGGATGCAACACTATTGCGAAGGGACGCAAAACTGTTGCGAGGGAACGTAAAACTTATTGTGAAGGGATGCAACACTATTGCGAAGGGACGCAAAACGTATTGTGCGAGAACACAAAACTTATTGTGAAGGGATGCAAAACATATTGCGAGGGAACGCAAAACGTATTGTGAAGGGATGCAAAACTGTTACGAGGGGATGCAAAACTGTTACGAGGGAATGCAAAACTTATTGCAAAGGGAAGCAACACTATTGCGAGGGGATGCAAAACTTATTGCAAAGGGATGCAACACTATTGCGAGGGAAAGCAGAACTTATTGCGAAGGGACGCAAAACTGTTGCGAGGGAACACAAAGCGTATTGCGTGGGAATGCAAAACTTATTGCACGAGAAATCAAAACTTATTGCGTGGGGACACAAAGCGTATTGCGAAGGGATGCAACACTGTCTTAAACGTTTGTAAGTTTTTGTTAAATATCAATTTCTCATTGAAGTACATACATTTATTTTTTACTTCCGGAACCCAACTTTTTTTTGTCTGAATGAATAGCATGAAGCCTCCACATGCGCAATGTTTCCATGGTAACGCGCTTAACAAGCCATGTGATAAAATGCACAGATTGACTGTCTCAGATGCGGAGGCAACTGAGAGTCACTACGCCACCTTGAGGACCTAGAGTGTATTGGGAATGGGGCATTCTAAATTGGGGAGAAAAGGGGAGAAAATAAACAAATAAATAAATAAACAACTCAAAGGGACTTTTCAGCAGAACACTCTTTAGCTATATGCAGAAAAGGACAGCGACACTGTTTTAAGATTTTGCAGGTGCGATTCACCAAAAAGGGCTGAACAGTTGATCAGCTCGTGATGCGCGAATCGCTTGCACTTGCCGTGCGAGTCTCATTACACTTTAATAGCGTTTAGTCTCCCATTCAGCTGATGAAAACATGCTGTGTGAACATGACGATTACATCAAGATGTAGATTTGAATGCAGGTCAGGCGCAAAAAACTTCACATAATTAAAATAATCGGTTCCTCACTTGCTGTTGCTTGCGTGCTAGTGATAACCCCTCTGTGTGATTTTGAAAAATGTGTGACATAATATAAGAAATATTTAAGATTCCACACAATTTCCTGATCAGTAATCAAATAAGCAAATTTGTGACATTAACTGTGTTAACTCATTTTGTACTGAAGGATGGATTTTTTCTTTCATTAAAACACTTTCAATATGCTCTGTGAAAATTCATATGCAAGATTTTTCACATGCGGTTTTGCGTGAATTTTTTACTCAAAATGTTATGCTGATTATATAATTTGCAATGAAAAATAAACAATTAAAATAGAAAAATGCAAAATAGAAGCATTTTCACAATTGGACTCAAACTTTGGAAAATCACATACATGCGCATGTTTTTGTTTTGTTTTTTGGAGGGGGGTGGGGGGGCGTCTTTACAGCCATTGACCAGGAACATAAAAAATGGCACCCCATGATGGCACACCATCCTCCAGAAGCAGCGTAGGTTATTTTCCTCTCCATTCTCTAGGGTAGAAGGAGAAGAGACAAAAGGTTTGAGAACGGAGGCATGGAAGGAAGGTAAGATTTTGCAGTGAGGGAAAGCTGTAAATGATATGTGACTGGATTTATTTGATGGGTAATGGGAAAGGGCCCAATATAGCAGGGACTTAACTTCTTGGAAGGAAGTCGGTGATGGAAGTCCCGAGTTGATAGACAGACCAAGTCCCCTGGGTGATATTTAGGAGCTTCCAGCTGCTGGGCATCCACATGATGTTTGGTAGGTCTCACAGTCCTCTGGAGGCGGACATGGGTGGCGTTCACATTAACCAGTTATCGACTGGGATTTTTGGTAACACTCTGCCCATGGAAGGAACTGACTCCACTCCATCTGGTTTTTGTGCCAATAGGTCCATAAGAAAAGGGAGATTTCCTGGATGGTGCTCTTTGTCTGATCATTGGTCTGGGGGTGATAATCTGAGGAGAGACTGATGGAGACCCCAAAGAGGCGGAAGGAGTTATGCCACACTCTGGAGTTAAACTGGGACCCTCAATCAGAAACCATGTATTTTGGCAGGCCGACATTTCTGAACAGATCGTAGAACATGGCCTCTGCCGTCTCCATTGCTGTGTGGAGCTTTGACCAGCAGGCTTTTGAGAACAGATCCACTGCCACAAGGATGCAAGTACTGTTGTCAGATGGAGGGAGATTGGTTACAAAGTCCATGCCGATATGGGACCAGGTGCATTGAGGAACAGGAAGAGGTTGTAACTTTGCAAATGGAAGAGAAGTTGGAACCTTGGAGGCCATGTTGGGCCACCAGTATTTAGGCTGGACCAAAGCCAATGTTCGGGTTATCCCTGGATGTCCAAAACCGGATGTGCAGTGCAGCCATTTCAGTATGGGATAAAAAAGAGTTTTGGGGACATAGGTACGACCTGGTGGGCAAAAGCTGTGAACGACGCGATTTCCCGTTCAAAATCCCACTGAATGGGTTAATAATGACAGAAGTTGGGCTGATAGCTTAAGGGTCACAGGAAGGTGGTTCTGGAGAGTGGAGATGTGAGAGAGCGTCAGCTTTGGTGTTTTTGGAGCCCAGACGTTAGGTAACAGTGAATTGAAATCAGGTGAAGAGGTGGGCCCATCGTGCTTGCCGTGGATTGAGGCGTATGGCAGAGTGAAAGTACTTCAGGTTGCTGTGACTGGTGATGACTTGGAAGGGAACTGGGATCCCTCCACACATTGTCTCAACCCCTCCAAAGTCATTTTATGAGAATGGCCAAGAGCTCATGGTTTCCGATGTTGCAGTTCTGTTATGTGGTGGTGAGCTTCTTGGAGAAGAATGCACAGGGATTGAGTTCATGGTGGTTGCCATGGTATTGGGAGAGCACCACCCCTACCCTGCTCCAGAAGCACCACATTCATGTAGGCCTGAAACACTGACCAGGCTATATGGTTGTGATGAAGGGTGTCTTCCACTTGTCCCCCTTTCGGATTCTGATAAGACTGTAAGTACTGCGAAGGTTGAGTTTGGTGACATCAAGGTAGGTATGGTACTTGGAGGGGATGTCTCCCTGCTGCCAAGGGAATCACTTTCGATGGAGGTGGCTTGACAGGGAATGGAAAGGCAGTGAAGGTGACAATAATCCTTCCAGGATCGAATCTTCCCCATTGCCCATGAGATGACCGGTTTGTGATGTGTCAACCATGGCAGCCCCAGAATGACATTGGTGTTGGAGCTTTCCAGGATGAGGAAAGATAGGGTCTTCGAGTGATGGGTACAACTTGGAGAGGTTTGGTTTGATGGGTAATGGGACAAGGGACAAGGATGCAGGATTCCCGTCCTGTAAAATATAGGATCGTCCCATTTTTAAAGATAAAATTATGCGTCCGTATCGAGTCAATACAGGACGTGATTTGTCCCGTATTAAAGCTGGTCAGATGGCATTAAGGTGAAATCTTTCCAGATCGCTAATTTAACATTGATAAAACTGAATGTGCCTATGGTGGGTAAAGGTCCATCCGAAAAGTCCACAAATGGTGCTAAAACTGTGGATGTTTTTCTATATAAATGTTCATTAAGATAAAACAATGTATGAAAACAATCACTAAGTCATAAAGACAAGTACATGTGAAGGAAAGTTCTAATTTCAGCATGTAAGAAAAGTTATACAATTTTTATTTATAACGCATATTAACTCAATGCATTTATTGCAAAAGCTGTGGGAGGCGGCTTTAATCTTCAAATCAATCCTTGAAATGTCTTCCAAATGTCCCTACGTGAGGTTGGGTTTTTAGAGAAAATGACAAATGAGAAAACTAATTTTGACAAATTACACATTTATCCTTGGATAGTGACAGTTTGCTTGCTCTAACTGAAACTGAAAAAGTATGCAAGAACAGGATGCGGCACACTTGAGCAAAACCCAGCAGCACATCAAATTGAGCACATCACTTACTCAAATTGAGTAAGCAACAAACCACAGGTTCTTGTCTGAGTAGTTTGATTTGGTAAATATAAATGATAAATGGTCTGCACTTATATAGCGCGTTTTTTTTAACCTTAGAGGTTACCAAAACTCGTTACACTGTGTCACCCATTCACACACACACACTCATACACAAATGATGCTAGCCTGCCATTGGGAGCAACTTGGGGTTCAGTGTCTTGCCCAAGGACACTTCGGCATGGAGTTGTGTGGGCCAATTCTGCGATTAGCAGCCAACCCCCTCTACCACCTGAGCCACAGTTCCACATAAGTTCAACATAACAACTTCAATTTTAAATAAAATGTTGAATTACTCCACCTTCAGATCCATGCCTGATCAGCCATTGCAATTCATCCTAGGCTAACTATTTAATTATACCATGTCCTGTCCAGTTCTTTTCAGTGGTTAAACATCTCAATTCCAATGAGTGTTTTTCCTGAAATTATTGTATTTTGTAACATTTCTTTGCATTCTGAGTAGTTACAGTGGCAAGAAAAAGTATGTAAATGTGGAGGTGAGGTTGTGGTCGAGCGCCCCTCTGGGGAGAGAGAAAGATGAATTGTGATTAATTAACATCTCTATGTTCACAGTGAGAGTTGGGGGTGATAAAAAGATGGCCAGTTCACAGAGACAGACACACAGACCAGAGTCTTCGTATCTGTCCCTTGAGAGAGAGCTTTGTGTTTTGTGAAGCTAAAAAGCGGACTGTTTATTTGAGTGACGCTGAAAAGCCTTCTTGTGTTTTGAAGTGAAGCTGTAGAGTGATTGCTGGTTATTTGTGAATAACACGGACTCACGTGAACTATGGAAACCCGTTCCCACTTCCTCCTTTATCTGCTGAACTCAAACCTTTGTTAGAGTAAACCCTTTGGAATTACCTGCATTTATTTATAAATTTGATCTTCATCTTAGTTACAATAATGAACAAACACAATCTGTTTTATCTAATGATACAAATTATCGTATTGTTCTTGTACATATTACACGTATTATTCAAACATTCAATGTAGGTTGGAAAAAGAATGTGAACCCCTAGTCTAATGACGTCAACATAAGCTAATTAGAGTCAAGAGTTGGCAAACCTGGCATCCAATTAATGAAACAAGATTGGAGGTGTGGGCTAAAGCTACTTTAACTTATAAAAAGCACTCAAACATTTTGAGTTTGCTATTCACAAGAAGCATCTGCTGACATGGAACATGCCTTGCACAAAATGAGATCTCAGAAGACCTACGATCAAGAATTGTTATATCGTTATATCGAAGAGCTCTGATATTCATCTCTCCATAGCTAGAAAAACTGTATATAAATGGAGACGATTAGGTACACTCCATATAAGTAGCCGTGCAGACAATATGACTAAAAGGAGTCTGCTATACGTAAAACATTAAACAGGCATGGTGTCCGTAGCATTGCCACACACCTGAAGACTGCCAAAGACCACCTTGACACTCCACAACACTACTGAGAAACCTTTATGTGGACTGATGAAACTACGGTTGTGTTGTTTGGGAAGAACATGCAGCACTACGTAAGACGTAAAAAGGCCACTGCATACCAACATGAAAACATCACCCTAAAGTGAAGTACGGTTGAGGGACCATCATGATTTGGGGCTGCTTCGGGGCCTGGACCACTTAACATCATTGAGGTAAAAATTAATTCCTTCTGAATGTTGTGCAGGTCTAATCCACAGCTACTTGAAATGCTAGGTTGAAATTATTGGTGTCAAGTGTAGATCCACCAGTCATTGAATTCAAGGGTTCACTTACTTTTTCCACAGCACTGTGAATGTTTAATGGGATGTGTTCAATAAAAACATGAAAGATTACACTTACCGGCCACTTTATTAGGTACACCTGTGCATCAACAAATTCATGATAATATCTAATCAGCCGATTGTGTAGCAGCAGTGTAATGTATAAAATCATGCAGATATGGGTCAGGAGCTTCATTTAATGTTCATATCAAATATCAGAATTGGGAAAAATGTGATCTCAGTGATTTAGACTGTGACATGATTGTTGGTGCCAGATGGGCTGGTTTGAGTATTTCTGAAACTGCTGATCTCCTGGGATTTTCTCACACAACAGTCTCTAGAGTTTACTCAGAATGGTGCCAAAAACAAAAAACATCCAGTGAGCGGCAGTTCTGTGGACAAAAATGCCTTGTTGATGAGAGAGGTGAACGGAGACTGGCCAGAGTGGTTCGAGCTGAGAGAAAGACTACGGTAATTTAGATAACTGCTCTGTACAATTGTAGTGAACAGAATAGCATCTCAGATGACCGGTGAGCATATAATTGTTTGTGTGTTGTTAGCTAAAGCTCATTGTGTTTGTCTATACTTGTGACTTCGATTAAGATCACATTATATGACCAATTAATGCAGAAAACCAGCTAATAATAAAGGATTCACATACTTTTTTTTGCCAGTATATTACTAATTCCTGTAGTGATCAGCTATTTGTCTCAAATGTGAAACATTAATCCAAAGGTGTCAAACAGAGATATTATTGGATGAGATGGGACACTGGTGCTCATGAATGGGAGAAATCGAAATGCTGAAGACTGTACGAACGTCCGTCCCACATTAAAACTTAAGGAGCCTTTGTGATAGACATCGCCTGTTCGTTTTTGAGAATACGTATGCACATTAGCTGGACCAGCCTGTAAAATGTATGATGCCATTGTTGTCAGATTTTATTACTGATTTGAAACGTTACTTTCTTAAAATCTTGACAAACCGTTTTGGAGATTTCGGTCTTTCCCCATAAAATTAATGTGAAATTTTATTATTTTTATGCTGCCTTTATATGTTTTTTGGATCTTCTGAGTTGTATGTTGCATTGTTTAGGCCTACAGAGATAGTTGTAATGTTTTAGTGCTATGTGTTGGAAGTATATTTTTAACTCTGAAGAGCACTAAGAGCTATGATTGCCACAACAAGGAGAATTTTTACAGAAAATGGTTACATTTTTGTTTATTAGAGACAATAACATTAGTAAGAGGAAATAAGCAGTCTGTACAACGCGCTTGAATCTCAACTCTTTGAACTGATTTCTGATGTATCTCCACTTGCTTTTGTGGCTGATTTTCCTTTTTTCCTAGAAAACAAAAAAAGGTCAAAAACCACCATTATATACAAGTTACAAGAATATTTTACTATTATAATCACATTTTAAACTACTCAAATGTTTGCATCTACAGTCAAATAATTGTCAAAAAGCATAACACCCAAAATTGTTTTCCTCACAATGGTAGGATGATGAAAATCTCTCCTAAACGGAGTCAGAAACCATGTGACTGCAGTCCTGTCCTGTGATAATGAATCAAACTATTTTTACTATTCAATAAGGATTTTCTGCACTGAGGAAAAGAACATACCTTTTTCCCTTGAAAGGCTTTTTCTTCATGAGAAAACGAGGAGTTGTACGAATTGTTGACCGTCTTGGTGGCTTTTTTGCAAGCTGTCGTTTAACTTTCCTGTGAGGATAGAAATGTGAGATCATAAATTGCTATCGAACTTGTGATGATCCATAAAACAGTGTTTTACACATTTAGGCATGTGGTCTTTATCTCCAAACCATTGTAATGATCAAGGAACATATACTAGACTGATTCTTTCCAGTTTCACAAAAGTTGCGATAAGAAAAGTGGTAGAAAAAATGCAGGGTAAAAGAGACCCGAGGAAAGACAAACTGTATGTTATACAAGAGTAAACGCACCCCTTGATTTTCTTGAATCCCATCATGTAGTCAGGAACTGGACATCCAGCTTGCTTTATGACATTGGCAACGCTGATCCATATAAAAAAAAAATGAAAGTGAACAAAAGTTGAAATTCAGAGTTGTTTAATTTGCTTGCATTTCATCTAGTTGTACATTTTAAATAAGCTCTATTATTACCTGCGTAGGAGAGGTTTGTCATCCTCTGTGAAAAAAGTTATTGCCTTTCCTTTGTGCCCTGCTCTTCCTGTGCGCCCTATAAGGGGAAGAGATGAAAGAAACCCGGCTTAGTACAACCAAGGTGCACAATGTGAACTAATACACTACTCCGTTATTATATTATAGTAGACCAACCGATCCGGTGGATGTATTCTACAGCAGAGGTAGGGAAGTCGTAGTTGATGACCAGGTTGACACCCTTGAAGTCAATTCCACGAGCCAGGAGAGCCGTGCAGATCAGCACCCAGATCTTCCCTGAACGGAAACTACTGACAACATTGTCCCTCTAAAGAGAGGATCCATGAATAGATTAAGAAAAAGATGAGTTACTGAGGCCATATAAATGTGAGATACAAAAATCAAGGAATGCATTTGCAATACTTTAAGATGCACAAAATGCACAGACAAACTGTATAAACTATTTATACTTTTGATGGTAAGTCTCTCTACGAATGCTTTAAATGTGCTAATTAATGATTAATTACATTATTTTGGGAATGATAATACATTTTATTTCATCAACCTGCTGTTGCGTGCGATCTGCATGGATCACATCCACGTTTATTCCCTCATAAACCAGTTCATGGAACAGCTCTCGGGCACGCTCAATAGATTGCACAAACACCAACACAGGTGGCAGAAATCCCTGAAAGGAAAACATGTTATTCTGAACTCACCTATAAGACTCCTAACTATTGAAATTCAAACCTGTCTTCATTGGCATGAGGTAAGAACTGATATCTAATCATTTGATTGATGAAGTGATAACTTCACTGACCTTCTTTATAAGGTTTCTCATAGCCAGCAGTTTTCCGTTCTCTGAGCCCACAAAAAGCAGTTCCTGCTCCACTGTCTCAGCAGCAGAGTTCCTGTGGAAATAATCAACCATTGTGTTTTTTGTCTTAATGTTGCTGCACATGGTGCAAGCAGGAAACATCACAAAAAAAATATAATAAATGATCTCAAACCAAATTGACAAAGCAAAGTTCTGATACCTTGGTCCAATGTTAACAGAGACGAGATTGTCTAGGTTCAGCTGGCACCACTGCTCTACATCTGTGGCGAAGGTGGCACTGAAAAGAGCCCGGCGGATTTTGGGAGAGGAGCAGGCTAGAAAGATGGTGGCAAGCTGCTCCCTGAAACCTGTCTTGCCTTCCTCAAAGAGCTTGTCTGATTCATCTACCACCAGCCATTCAACACTACACACACCAGAGATAGAAAGATAAAATCATACTAGAGACAAAAACAATCAACCATCAGAATGGGAGAAAAATGTAATCTCAGTGATTTGGACTGTGGCATGATTGTTGGTGCCAGACGGGCTGGTTTGAGTCTTTCTGTAACTACTGATCTTCTGGGATTTTCATGCACAACAGTCTCTAGAGTTTACTCAGAATGGTGCCAAAAACATCCAGTGATCGGCAGTTCTGCAGACGGAAATAACTTGTTGATGAGAGAGGTCAACGGAGAATGGCCAGACTGGTTCAAGCTGACAAAGTCTCCAGTTACACAGATAACACTCTGTACAATTGTAGTGAGCAGAATAGCATCTCAGAATGCACAACACATTGAAACACCAGAAGACCACGTCAGGCACTTTATTAAGACCGTAGTGTTCCTAATCAAGTCCTCAGTGAGTGTATATGCAAATATATATAATTGTAGAGTGTAGGAATACCGGTTTGATTGCATCATTCACAGTGGATCAATGGTTGCTTGGTAAGACTTTCTGATTGCTGGAGAAAATTGTGGCTTTAGAGGAAGAATATACCATCGATTAACAACCTCAGAGCTCACGGTAGGTCAGTCATTAAAGGTTTATAAATTAACATTTAAAATATATGGGGGCCTGGGTAGCTCCATGAGTATAGACACTGACAACCAACCCTGGAGTCACTAGTTTGAATCCAGGGTGTGCTGAGTGACTCCTACGGTCTCAGAAGCGGAGGCAACTGAGACTTGTCCTCCGTCACCCGGATTGAGGTGAGTAGCCGCGCCACCACAAGGACCTACTAAGTAGTGGGAATTAGGCACTCCAAAATTGGGGAGAAAAGGGCATAAAAAAATAAATAAAAACCATTAAAAATATATGCGCCTACGAAGCACGACAGTAGTGGTTTATTGCTGCCCATCTTAAACTAAACTTCAGAGCGTTGCAATACAGACTTACCTTTTTAAGTCGACAGCAGGAGGGTCTTGATTCAGTAAGTATATCAATCTATTTGGAGTGGTAACCAATATATCTGCAAATAAAACATAAGAATAAGAAAGTGAATCACACTGAATCTCATCTACCAGCTTAATATTCAGAATCAACTATAAGTTACCTATTTTCAAGCTGATTTTCCATTAAAGTGTAAATACTGTGGCTCTATCAAAGCATTGCTAGAGTTGGGGCAGTGCAATCTGTTTGTCTAATCAACATCAGACATATGTTGCCTCTAATGGCAGAGAAATAACACCCATCACATTTAAAATAAACCAATATATTATCCAAGCGCTCATGTCAAAATGTTGCACATACCAAATTTCTTTGCCGATTTGGGACCGTATTTTTTAACTGCGTCAACTCCTTTATTGATAATGTGAACTCTGAAGCCCACTCCCTCAGACAGCTTGAGCAATTCTCTGTGGGTCTAAAAATCAAAACAAACTCTCTTTATAGCTATAGTTACATCAGTCAATGTTCAAACAGTGTTGATATTTTGCTGTACATGATTTTACTACATCAAAATTATCTACTTAGAACTGATTAACAGCAGGCTTAAAGTTTACCTGACTGGCAAGTTCTCTGGTAGGGGAGATGATGAGGGCTCTGAAGCCCTTATTGAGGGGCTGGCGAAGGTGGGCAAGCAGGGGCAGGCAGAAGGCCATAGTCTTACCAGAGCCCGTAGGAGCGCATGCCAGGATCTCTCTCCCCTAAAACTCAGAGATCAGTGGAGTCAATGATAAAACGCTCCAATTAAGGATGAGGAACAAGGAAAACTAAAACAATTATATTAGGTGTAAAATATGAACAGAAAACATACATGCATCATGAGAGGAACGGCCTGCATCTGAATGGGTGTGGGGGTTTGAAAACCAGCTGCCTTAATGTTCTGAATGACTCGTGGGTCCAGATCGTACTCATTCTGCAGCTCCTCAAAATTGCAGACGGGATCTGGGATGTCTGCCCCATGCACGTTAATCCGGTTTTTGTGCCGTATCTGATTCATCTAAAACAGACATTCAGTTAAAACAAGTGTTTTTTTCCATACCACCATCAGATCATCACATCAAGTAATGTAGATCCTAGGGGACACCCAACCCTGTTTGTTTCGGTTTCTCATCAACAAGTAATTTTAAGATCTACACCACTCCATCAATTGTGATATCAGTAACATGCATCAAACTGCATTTTTTCAATTTTGGTTCTTACAAATGGTAACCGGTTAGAACAAAAGAATAGTTTATAAGGTAATTTTTTTAAATGACAGTACCCTGTGCCAAAAACTGCATATGATCACCCTTATACCAGTTGTAGTGTGACCAGATCTCACAAGAGAAACGCGACCTGGTCTGTAAAAACAAGCTCAAAATAAGGGACTTGCCTAACCAAAATAAGCAATTAAATTCTTTCTCATGTGGGGTAATTATCAGCATAGAAAGCATTACAAGTATAGTATACAGCAGCCTGTATAAATGAAACTCTTTTTAACAAATGTATTCTTAATATTTAATACATACAAAATTCTCAAAATAATGTAATCTTACAGTTCAAACAAAATCAATGTTTAAACACTGACCCTTAACACTTACTTAGTTTAAAACAAAGGGTGACGCACTGCATTTCATTCACTCCACTGCATTTCATTGGCTCTGTACTTGTATTTTGCACAATTACAATAAAGTTGAATCTAATCTAATAATTTTATACCATGACTTTAACTATACATAAGTAATATTTACATTATATTCATGATGTTAGCCAGAGGGGAACTGGCCCCCACAGTGAGTCTGGTTTCTCCAAAGGTTATTTTTCTCCATTAATCTACATCTTATGGAGTTTTGTGTTCCTTGCCACCTTCAGCTTGCTCACTGGAGTTATAAATACAATTACTATTTAATTACTTATTTTTAAACACGATTAACAATCGTATTTTATCTAATTACACAATGATGTTTCATCAACATTATAGAAATTATAGTTTTATCGTCTGTTAATGCCTGATCTTCTGTAAAGTTACTTTGAAACGATCTGTGTTGTGAAAGGCACTATACAAATAAAATTGACTTGACTTAAAATATTTCAAATATACAATCTAAAATGTGCAATAAAGCATATTTTCTTGAACCGTTTTTTTATTTTTATTTCCTGATTATGTAAACAGACATTTAGATGATTTTATAGTTATCTGAAGCAGCTTTAAACATCTGCTTTTATTTAAACCAACACACAATCAGTAAAATTAAAGAAACAGTTAACCCAATAATTATAATTCTCTAAAAAGTTATAATTGTGTCTGTTCTCTCACAAAACTGATTGGTTCGCTTTAGAAGTCAGGAATTAAATGACTGGAGTCATATGAATTACTTTTATGCTGCCTCATTGTGCTTTTTGGAGCTTCATAGTTTTGGTCACCATTCACTTGCATTGTATAGACAAACACACATCATAACTCCATTAAAATATTTTTGTGTTCCACAGAAGAAAGTCATACGAATTTGAGATGACATAAGGGTGAGTAAAAGATGAGAGAATTATAATTGTTGGGTGAACAATCCCATTAATGGAGGCATCTAACAAGTCCGTATATCAGAATAAACACAGACAAGGCGATCAGGACCCCGACGCAAAACGAATATGAAATATTGGAAATTAAATGGCCATGAAATATTGATTTGAGTTGAAATTATTGTAATATGTGAGAAGAATGAGACCACGGAGTGATACAACAGACAAGAAACTAGCACAGCTATGTGGTAAATCGACTGACTGGTTTAGCAATCACAATACAAAAACATCTGACCACAGGATGTTCAAAAGAGCTGTGTTACAAGTAAAGGATGATGCACAGTCAGCCGGTCATTGTCACAAAATATACAGGAAAAAAGGGGGATCAGGACCCTGATGTAACTGACATGGCTACATAAATAAACATATGGGAAATGAATATTGATTGACTAATTTGAAATAGTAAGTTTAATCTTTTTTCTTGACAGAGATGATATGCGGTTACTGAACGCCACTACTGAGCAACCAGAATCAAGTATCCCATGTAAAAACAATAAGAACCCATCTGTACCTTCTCCTTATGAAGTTGCTTTAGTCTTTTCACTGAGGGCTTGCCTTTGGACTCTTTGTCTTTAGTCTTGGGATCCTTTGCCTTGTCTTGTGATGACATCCATTGGATCCCCACTCCCTCTTGCTCTCCACCACTGTTGGTCTCATGCTCTGTTTCAGGAGAGATTGAAAACCAATAACATTTGAATGGTAGTTGTGGCAAATTTGTCTATTGACAAATTTCCATTTCTCCTTAAACAATGTCCATATCAAAAGAGATCGTTTACCTTCAGGTTTCTTTTTATCACCTTTCCTTTTCTTGCGTGCTGCTTTCACTGGCTCATCCACTTTAGACCGTTTCCGTTTATCAGAGACCTGCTCTCCATCACCTCCCTCTTCCTCCAGTGCAGCATCATCATCATCGTCTTCATCTTCTCCTTCCTCCTCTTCCTCATTGAGCCTGGACTCCAGAGATGCGCTCTCATGTCTCTCTGTGCCAAAGAAACTGATACCAGCCAGCTGATTTGAGGTATCTTTGCGCTGTGATTTCACTACCTAAGAGAACACCACAATAATTAATCCTGAACAAACGAGCGTGTGTTTATTTAGTAAATCGAAATACAATAGTAGTCAGTTGTGCTATTTCCCTCGGCACCAAACTCAAGTTGGACTGTTACTATGTCACACAATTTGTTCAGGCACTCTCTTCGTGTTGTTAGCATTAGCATTTCCAGGCACATTCAATGGAAACTGGCAACACATGGTAGCCATGTGGCACCTTTTCTAATCCATGAATTTCCGTAATTTTATTTGACAATAACCTAAATATACCTTAACTTTATAATAAGCTTTACATGAAAACGTACCTTAAATCGCTCCGCATCTTTAGCAAACTTTTTCAGATCAAACTTTGCTCCAGCTCCAAGTTTTCTGAACAAGTCAAAGGCGTCCATTGAAACATCTTACAGACATGACTAGTCGATCTCGTATTTATAGATGACACCGGACCGGGGCTCGATTATTACGCCTTTATTTTATTTATTCCTCTTTTTTTTTAAGATTTTTTTTCTCAAAATGACATTAGTATAAAAGAAAGAAAGAAAGAAAGAAAGATAATACTTTTCTTCAAAATATATACCTTATTTAAGGGCAAATATATGATAAAGATGCAAAGTTAGGTGCTTTACAGCACAAATAATTTCTCAATTAAATTTAGTAAATTGTTATTCTTATCCATAATACATTTAAAAGACTTTCCATTTCAAACAGAATTAAGTGGCATTTTGGTCGGCAGAATATAAAAGTATACCACAGACTCCATCTTGTTTTTCTTTTTTGGTACATATGACACCTTTCTGAGATTTTGAGGATACATCACAGTTATAAAATAAATAAACCAAGTCTTCCTCATTTACACCACAACATATACATTTTTTTATCAATATCCATATATTTAGATAAAGCTGCATTACAGGGGTGAATTTTGTGCAGTATTATAAAGTACATTTCTTTCACCTTGTAAGTAATACGGAATAAATAAGGATTTAGCTAAGCTTTTTTCCAATCAATGTCAGAAACTTGAGCATTCATTGAGTTTTGATTGAAATATTTGTCTAATACATTTGTTGTTACAGGGGGAACTAAGCCATCCATATTAATAGTGTTTTACTTGTCCAGTCAAGTTCACTGTTGCATTACGTCAACATCATGTTACTGTAACTGAAAGTTCATTCAATGCCATGTTGCTGTTTTGTTACAAAATCACATTGGCACATTCTATTGGAATTGTCTTGCAGAAAACGTAAAGCCTATATATTGCATTTTGCTTTTTTGGCATAGAGTCCTTAAAAACAACCCGCAAAAGAAACACATTTTAGGAACGCATGTATTTAGCAGGCAATTTGAAAAAGTTTTACTATAACTGTTATTAATACATTTTTCCCATGATCTAATTTATTTTATCTTAGCCAGTGAAAAAAAGCTGCAACATTATTAGAAGTTTGGTGTGGTTTAAAGGGGTATTTCATCCAAAAATGAAAATTCTCTCATATACTCTCAGATGTGTAGGTCCATTCAATGCAAGTAAATGGTGACCAAAACTTTGAAGCTCTAAAAATCATATAAAGGCAGCATAAAAGTAATTCATAAAAATCCAGTGGTTAATTCCATGTCTTCAGAAGCCATATGATAGGTGTGGGTGAGAAACATATCAATATTTTACACAAATGTTCAGATTTCCTTGCTTCCACTGAAGCACAGATGATACTCTTTGGAACAATCATGCTGCGATAACATGATCATCAAGTTTAATACAAACTTCTTGAGTCCATGCCAGGTTGACTATATATTTATAGATATTTTAATGAAAGCAAGAGAGAAATATACCAAAGATATTCTGAAATTCATGTAAAGCTAAATTTAAATGCCAGACACCAAAACGCACGCACGCACGCACACACACGCACACACACACACACACACTTGTATTGTATAATTTATTTTTATTGTAATGATACTCAAGATTGTTTCATTTATTCCTTTATTTGTTTTGGATTGAGCAAATACTTGAGTGAATTTAAACGTTCAACTTTCTAGAACAATAATCATTAACTAAATTTAAATTTGGTTCCTATGGCAGTGAGAAATAGATGAGCCAAAACAAACAAATTCTGTTGTCATTCAGATAAGTGTTCTTGTTGATGAGACACTGTATATGTAACCCATTGTCATCTCTCTTAAGTGTTTGGTGAAGTTGGTAAAGTCCAAAGAACTAAAGTCTTATTTCGTTTACAAAATGAAAGGAGCAGGATCTAAATGCAGCTAAAACTGTTTAATAAAATAAACAAACTACAGAATAACAGGATAAACACAATAACAAAGAAAACATCCACAACAAGATAAACTAAGGAACAAAGGAACCATATACTATGGGCTTAGGTAATACACAGGAGGTCAAACACATACAAAAACTTACAAGGAGTGAGCAAATAATAGGACTTTAATTACACAAAGACTAATGAGGTGAATGAGACACAGGTGAGAAACAATCAAGGACAGCTGGCAGTGATGAGGGCAGGGAATTATGGGAAATGTAGTCCGGGAGGAATGGATGACAGCCAAAACACAGGACAGACAACAGTGAATTGTGACAATAATAATTTAAGTGTAATTCCATAAGGAAAACACATAAGGAAAACACAATAAGGAAAACACAATAATAATTATATATATATATATATATATATATATATATATATATATATATATATAAGATCTATTTTAGCAATTTCAGACTGAGTGCATACTTTGTCATCAAAGCTGTCGGATTAAGTGTGAATCAATTAGTTTAGAAACTATGTGGATCTGTATGGCTTTTACTTCTGCTTTGTCTGTCTTAGATTTTTCACTTTGTGATACACAACATAGTAAAGAAAAACTGTCTGCTGTATATCCTGATTGTAGTTCAGAGGAATGCAATGAAAAGTTAAGTCTTTGAGAGTAAATTGTAAAATGTTTCGTTTCTGTATGTCAGCAGCTCTGGTTGAAAGCACATTGTAAGTATTATGATTATTTACTGTCATGGATTTATGTGACCTACTATGTGGCTATAGTCTCTTTAATCACACATTGGAAGGATTTTTTTATAAAAGAATTGTAATTATCTGTTTTCATAATATGATAACATATATAAATATATGATAACATATATAATGTTGGTAATGTACGTAATCTGATAAGATAATTATGGGTCACTCACTAGTAACAATTGCTACATTTCCCCATTAAATATATCTTTAATCTAATCTATGTAATACTCTATGAATAATAATTTTCATTGTAGGTACTACGGAGCCAAAGGCTGACTGAAGGCAGGATAATGGGAACAGAATAAGTGAAATATAGACATGAAAGCAAAATCTTTGGAAAGCATGGGAAGTCTAAAAGTAATTGCCTTATATGTTGCTCTCTTTGGATTTTTTTCTGCAGTTACTTCATTTTCCCTGAACAATTGCACCATCACTTCTTCCCGATATACTATCAAGTCTAAAGTGCTTTGCTACAAAATGGGCTTTTTTAGTGTTCCTCCACAGGTACCCAACAACACCCAAATATTAGATGTTTCCTTTAATGAATTTGTACAAATCAAAGTCGGAGACTATCTGAATTTTGTACACTTGAGAGATTTGAATATATCCAACAATAAGATTGCATGGTTTCAAGAGGGTGCATTTGATGGTCTCTCTAACTTAACACATCTCAATCTGACCAACAACAAATTGAAAGGGGTCTCAAGTGGTATGCTACTCTGTCTAACTAATCTGCTGGTACTACTTCTTGATGCTAATAACATTAAAGACATTGAAGAGTCCGCTTTTAGCACCCTTCAAAATTTAAATGTGTTGAACCTCACAAACTACCACCTATGTTACATAGAAAGAGTCAAACCTGTTCTTGCATCTACAGGTTTAGAGGAACTGTACATTGGAAGCAACCATTTTGATGTTTTCAACTCAACTGCAATGTCAACAAAGCCCTTGTCATTGAAAAAGCTGGATTTTTCCAACAACCCTTTGGGAACTTTTCAGCTCACCGACAATAAATGTCCTACTCGCAACCAACTTTATTTGTCTTTTTGTGGAAAAAATGGATCCATGACATGGAATGTTACAGGAAAGACTTATTTCTCCTCAGTAAAAATTGTATACTTCATGGCTGTTCACATTTCACACCAGAGTGTTGCTAACATGCTTCAGAGCTTCAAAAAGTATTTGAATGAAATCAGACTTAATGAAAACATTAAGTTGGTTAACAAGACAGACCTGCTGCTGAATGCATGTTCTCCAGCTTTGAGGAATATACGACTTCAGGTTAATAAAATAACAGACCTTACTGATGATATGTTTGAGCCCTGTTCTAAACTGACCGAATTAGATTTAGGAGACAATGACATTTTCCATTTGTCACAAGGTGTATTCAGAAGATTTACACAACAACAAATACTGCGTCTACAAATCAATAAACTAACTGAAGTTACAAATTCCTTTCAGGCGCTCACCACTCTCAAGTTCATAGACTTCAGTAGAAACAGCATCAACAAGCTAATCTGTAGTGATTTTACCAATTTGGCACAGTTGAAAATTCTGTACTTGTATGATAACAAAATCTCACATATTAGTCCCTGTCTTTTCAAAAACCTGAAGAGTCTTGAAGTCCTGAAGCTTGGAACAAATGATCTATTAAAGATTGGTGATGCTTTTAGAAATGGGCCTCATTCCCTGAAGGACTTGCAGCTGAATTTTATCAAGCTTAGCAAAATCGTGAAGGACAGTTTCATAAATGTATCCCAACCCAACAATCTGGAGATACAAGATAATCAGATTTCAGAAATTGAAGCTAATGCATTCAGAGGACTTCAGAAGCTGACCTCTCGGTCACTGTCACCGATAACAAGATAACAGCAAGAACATTCAGACACCCAAATGTGTTCTCAGGGATGCCCAATATTGAGAGTCTACATTTGTTTGCCAATAGCATTTCATTTACTGATAATAAATTTAAATCTTCACAGACCTGAAGTTACTTAGATATTGGCTATCCACAGTTAACAGCAAGGATTTGGCAAAGCACCCTCAAACTTGCTCCAAGGTTTATCCTCCTTGAAAATGTTTTATGGTGGAAACATGAATCTTAATCATCTAAATCCCAACATATTCAAGTTTAGCACTAAACTCTGGTTTTTGGATCTCTCCAAGAACGCATTTTCAGATGACAATGCAATCTCCTCTGAGCTTTTCCATCCCATCTCAGGGCTAACCAAACTAATTATCTCAAGAACTCAACTTCTGTTATGGATGTGGGAAGCAGGAGAAGGCAGACAGGTGGCTTGGATCCAAAAGCGGTTTATTTTATAAATAACAAATAAGTAAACACAAAGAAAAGTCCACGATGGGAAAAACTAACTTTAACACAAAAGAACACACAGCTGGAAGAACAAACACGAAGGGCAGGAAACAAGGGCAAAGGTACGACAAGAAACCATACAACAAAGGACAAGGGAAAAGGGTTTAAATACACAGACACAATGAAGACTAAACGAGACACAGGTGAGAACAATGAATGCAATGATGGCAGTGATGAGATCAGGGAATTGTGGGAAGTGTAGTTTTTAGACAGACAAGTGAAACACGGGGCAGACAAGAAGGAACACGTGACATGGAATGTGATCAGTGACGAGTGAAACAGAAAACACGGGGCAGACAACACGGGAACGTAACAACTTCGCTCGCTGAACTTCTTGTTGAATGCAAATCTCTCAAGACTTTCTTCCTTAAGAGCCCAAGGAAATGAGATTGACAGCATCAACAAAACATTGATTGAGTCTATGCCTCAACTAGAAGACCTCGACTTGCAGAAAAACACTTTTACTTGTGACTGTAACAATACCTTCTTCATCAGCTGGGCCTTGAAAAGTAACACTACCCAAGTCTTTTATTTTAACAAGTACACCTGTAGCTATCCTCCAACTTTGCGAGGCATGAGCTTATCTGATTTCAACACTGATTCCTGCACTGTCAGTATTGAATTTATCTGCTTTCTTTGCAGCAATATTATAGTCATTGCCACCCTGCTCTTTTCTTTTATCTGGCAATTTCTGCGTTTGCAGCTGGTTTACGTATACTACCTTTTCTTAGCCTTCCTTTACGACAGCAAGAAGAAGCAGATGCTCCAGCAACATGCCTTTCAGTATAACGCCTTCATTTCCTACAACACCCAAGATAAGCCTTGGGTCATGGAGGAAATTCTGCCAAAATGAGGGAGAACTGGGCTGGAGGTTGTGCCTGCACCACAGAGACTTTGAGCCAGGAAAGCCAATCATGGACAACATCATTGATGGAATATACAGCAGCCGTAAGTCCATCTGCCTGATCATCAGAAACTACCTGAAGAGCAACTGGTGCTCCAGTGAGGTCCAAGTGGCCATCTTCCGACTCTTTGATGAGCAGAAAGATGTGCTGATTCTGGTGTTCCTGGAGGATATCCCTACACATAAGCTATCGCCATACCACAGGATGCAAAAGCTGGTAAGGAAGCAAACCTACCTGCGCCGGCCCAAACCTGGAGAAGATACCAGGAGTTTCTGGCAAAAGCTGAGGATGGCTTTAAAAACCAAACAGAATCCGAAATCTGAGAGTGCTATTCTCTCAATGCATTAGAACAATGCGCAAATAGCCACATGCTATATAAAAAGGTTACAGTAAAGTTATCATTAAAAATTATTGTTATCACTTACCTTAAGTTATGGAAGTGTGTGAGGACAGCAGAGGGTTACAGGACTAGAGTCAGCTTTTCTGTCTTCTATCTTTCTAACCTTTGACACCATGTGTCCAGTAGTAGCTGACAAAGATCTTTCTGCAGAACTTTTCTGAAGAGCACACCTCCACGTTGTCTCACATTGTCCACTTCCCAGCATGTAACCTCTGCTGTCATGCTGAAGCCTCTACATGCTAATTGCTAATGGCCTACAATTACAATGCAACTGATTCTGCTCAAGAGGTCTCTTTGTTAACAGACTAGTGGGATAATGGGACCCCCCCGGTCAACAACTTTGGGGGCGTTCTCAGTTTGAATTTTATGGTATTCAACATTATACCACAAATTCTGTTGATAAAGCTTAACATGTACTGAATCACATTGCTTTAAAAAGTGTCTCGATCACTGATGTCCATTAGCTTATTGAAAGTAAAATGAGGGTCATCTTCTACTGGAACTGAATTACATAGCTAAATTGAATGAATATATTTTAGGAATCTTAGATATAATTACCTTTTTGTGTGAGCAATATTTGTTTGTATCTTTTCCTTGTGTAAGGGTGTGTTTCAATTTGTTTTATTTTTGTTTTGCTTTTAGGTATTTTTAAAAAAAAAAATTATAAATACCCTCTTATTCAACATAAAAAGTTTCCTCACTGTGGCAGCTTTTGCATGCACTGAGAAACCCAGAAACAGTGCAGTTAATTAGGAATGAATCCCCTTTCTTTGAGTGAAATTAAGCTCCAGAATATTCCTTTTCGCTCTACCGACTGGAACTTTTGCTGATTTAGCTTCTATGGGGAAGGAAATTGCAGTCACATGCTACTGAAGTCATGTGAAGAGAGTAAAGGAAATTACTTACTAAAAGTTTATTCTAAGATGATACTTACTTGGCCCTTTGACCTGTGTGACAAAAGAGGAAGTAGACCTAATGGGGCATGGAATACAAAAACACACCCTTTTATTGCCCATATCAGTCCCCACCCCTCTTTCACACCTTTAACTAGTGTGTGAAAGCTTTCTTAAGCCATAAGAAGCAAAGAGTGGCTCTGTATATAGTGTACATTAACTGACACAAATGCAAAAAACACTTTTATGAACAAAACACATTTTGACTACAAGTAAAAATGAGCACTACAACCAGGAAATATTCTTCAAAAATGTATTATTTCTGTCAATTTACACAAATATAAATATGATTGAGGTGATTCCAAAACATATATAAAAATAGCACAGTCTTTAGGAAGTTATACACATTTTCATAATATTAGCTACAATGGAGTAGTGTGAAATCAATCCCTGAGAAGCAATTACATTTGAAGGATCTTTTGGGATAGCTTTTATGTGCAAGTCCATGCAATGAAATGTAGAAACCACTGAGCGTGAATTTACATGGTAAAGTGATTATTTTTCTTTTAGAATATGGGATACATTTAAAATCTCAAAACATATATGTTAAAAAAAACTCACTTGTGATCGACTGACTATTTGTGTGGTTTTGCTTGAAAAGTTGACCTTGTATTTTATAATATACCATATTTCCTCATTAAATTGTATTTACAGCATAATGGAAGATTTCATCACCTAAAACTGACTGGTGTGAAAACTTTGGCTCAGTATTCAATTGTTCCAGCTAGTTCCATCAGTTTGTTCTGTCATCCACTATGGCTTAAAGGTGTTATATATAAATCACTATTATTAATTTGTCATAGAATCCAAAGGCATTGCCGCTCGTGTCGGTTCTCCACACTGAGAGGTTACCACAGTAACTGATGAATGCAGATGTCAGGCACTGCTGTTGCTAAGCTGCCGAGGAAGTTCTCACTCATGTGTTTATTCACCAGGCCTGCAAAGGACACTGCAAAAATGATAGAGAGTAGCGGTTATCCATCATGACTACAACTATAGGCTCAAAACATACACTGTAGGGACTACGGACGTAAATGAGCAATACTGCTATAATCCGGCTTGTTTACATCTTGTATTCTGTACAAATGTTCATCAACATGCTTTGTCCCTATCAAATAAAAGAAAAAAATAAATAAAATAAATAAAACATACACTGTAAAAAGTGGTAACCTGTTATTGTTACCTTAAAGAGCTAATTCTACCTGATAGAATCCTTAAAATATGTATTCAGGCTGATTCTGTGATATTAAATTATAGTTTTAATCTATATCAGAGGTCTCAGAGGTCAAGCCCAGTTCCGTGCTCGAGCCCCTAAATCATGGACAGCACACTGATTTAATTTACCTTAATGTGCTTCAGGAATATATATGAACCAGTGAACTCATGAAATGATGCTAGACATTTTCTCAGAGCAAATAGAGTAACCACATGTGTAGTTGGACATGTTTCACATTTGACAACCAGAGAGTGTCCAAATATGTTTTAATATTAATTTTGAAGAGTATAAATCTTTTTGTATTATATGATTTAAAAGCCTAACAAACTGTTTTTTGCAAACGGTTTTGCTTGAAATGTTGCTTGTGCTATCTTTAATTAAAACAAATGCCAGTTGGTTCGATGTTTTGCCATCTAATGCAATGACATACAGTGATTAAGTGTTAGTTCACCCAAAAATGAAAATTCTCTCATCATTTACTCCCAGATTTTTTTTTCTGCTGGAACACAAAGATTTTTAGACCACTATTCAGCTCTGTAGATCTACACAATGCAAGTGAATAGTGACCAGAACTTTGAAGCTCCAAAAAGCACAATAAGGCAGCATCCAAGTAATCCATAAGACTCCAGTGGTTTAATCCATGTCTTCAGAAGCACTATGATAGGTGTGGGTGAGAAACAGATAAATATTTAAGTCCTTTTTTGCTATATAATCTCCACTTTTACTTTCACTTCCACATTCTTCTTTTTTTTATTTTGGCAATTCAATCTTTGTGCATATCGCCACCTACTGTTTCTCACCCACACCTACCATATCACTTCTGAAGACAAGGATTTAACCACTGGTGTCATATGGATTACTTCTACACTGCCTTTATTTACTTTTTGGACCTTCAAAGTTCTGGCCACCATTCACTTGCATTGTATAGACCTACAGAGCTGAAAAAAGTGAAAGTCATAAACATCTGTGATGGCATGAAGGTGACGAAATTATGAGAATTTTCATTTTGGGGCTGAACTATCCCTTTAAGTGTCCTTGTATGGACAGATGCACACAGTTTATGTAAATATAGAAATGTCAACATGTCAAGATGGAAAATTAGCTGAGCTAGACCTGCTTGCTGGAGCCCAGATGTGTGATAGTGCTGGTGTCCATAGTCATGTATCGAGAGGGATGGGAAAACTGAGCAATGTCCTGTTTTGGAGAGTACACTAAAAAGACAACAGCAAAATGTGAGCTGACCATCAGTGTTCAATTTCTGCATTCATAAGAAAAGAAAAATTTGCAAATATCAAAGAACTGTATGCAATTACTTGTTCTTTGTTAGTTCAGGCTCTGTGTGTGCTCATGTGTGTGCTGTTTATTTACTGTGTGACTGTGAGAAGGGCTGTGTGGAGATGTGTGCTGTGGTCAGTGGCGTTAGGCTGGTGCTCAGGGGGAACTGCATTGGCTGCAGAGTGGTGAGCCCAGATACGCTGTTGATGACCGGCACACTCTGAGACTGAGGAGATGCCAGACCTGACAAACAATTATAAAAATGCTGTCAAAGTCACCAGTTATAGTTTTAAGTGATCTAAACTCTGTTTACCATACTCTTGAAATTCAGTTTTGCTGTAATTGATATCGTTTTTTTCTCAAATGTAAGTTTGGATAAAAGTATCTGCAAAATGATTATGTGAATGTAATACAAAATTGTAATCAAATGATTAAAAGTGCTATATCCTAAAGAATTTGATATTTCCCAGAAGTTCACTTATAATGTTTCCCTTGAACCAAAAACAGTTGCAATTTATTTTTTATCCTCAGTTTTCATTTAGATTTTAATTGTTTAATTTTAAATTTAAGGACAATTTTCCAATCTTTTTCTGATCCTTAGAATAAAGCAGGCTTTTTTCGTTTTGTACCTGCAAGGACCTATTCAGGTCGAACACATCCTAGTGCTCAAAAAAAACACTAGACACAAAACAGAAAGCAGGTGTCTCAAGACATATATTTTTAAAAGTTTAAAAGTTATTTTAAACTAGAAATAAATTGGAAAACAGTGCGAATGGATGCAAAAAAACAAGCTCTGAGTGAAAGGCCACTAAGACTTTTAAATGATCTAAGTTAAGATTGGCTAAGCTTCGCTTACCGATGTAGTTCATACTGACATTTATCATAGAGGTCCAAATTAGCTAAATACTAAATATGCATTGATATGATCTCAAGCTTTTGCAGTTTTCTTTTAATAAATTGTCTGGGTGGATTAGGAGCTTTATGCTGTGAAAGTAAGCATATGTCTACATAGCACATTGAACAGTTTTTATTTTAAACTAGCAAAAGAATCCTATCTCCATGATATTTGCCCTTCAATTATAGTGGTCCTGCAAACTAATGACTGAAGAGGATGAATATTACAAAGAAATGTTGAAGACATATTTCACATTTCACATATTTCATATTTTTTATACATTCTAAAAAAAAAAATCTGATTATATTTTTGCATTAATGAAGCCTATTTTAGCACCATTAAAATGTTTGGCATTGTGACATTTTCATGACTGTACATTTTCATTTCTGCACTCATTCTCAGTACTGAAATACATTTCTTACATTTTCCTGTTAAATCTTTCAGTCAACAAATAGAATTTAGTACAACAAATACAATCACAGTGTTTCCACTATATGCAGTCAGCTACATTTTGAGCACCGCTGCTGAAATTTCACATGGTTTATTAAAACTCTTCACGCAAAGTAACGCTTGCTAGACCCAGTCAGCTGTTCACTCTCTACACTGCGCACAGTAGTGATTTTTCTGTTATGAATGAATCTGGCTTTTTGAACGAATCTTCTTAGTCAATGAATCGTTTTCTTTCACCTCCATACACTGACTCATTTTTCTTGTTGCTGACATCTCTCCCTTTCTAAGTAAATAAGCTCTAGTTTAAAGCGTGAGACTGCTTTGGTGCTTTTCATGCCAGTAAAGACTCACTATAGTGTGAGACAATAGCATTCGAGTGCAGGCTGATAAGTAGCATTTCATGGGTTTGACACACTGAACGAATATGTCTCATTACTGAATAAGCAATGATCAGGATCTGTTGATCGACTGAAGGAGAGGAGGAGGTTTGTCGTTTGTATACTTTGGTACTCTCGTTCAAAAAGGAGAGAAAGTAGCTGCATGAATTTTGAGTAAAAGTGACTGATGACATTAAGACATCAGGACGCAATTGAATCACTTATAATTATTTTTAGGCTAATATCGTTGTCTTTTTGTATAGTCATGCACAGCAGCAAAATTTTAGCTATGTTCTGTTGTCATTTGTGGGAAAATACTTATGATGCTTAAACACTCTACTGAACTCTTTTAGTATATACACAAATTTGAATAAAATTAGATTTGTTTCAGTTGTGAATGACTCTGTCCTTTACAAAGGTTTAATGACTCACTTAAACACATATAACAAGTTCATTTGTTGCCACCTACTGGTTAAGGTGTGATTGACAAAAAAATTTCACTGACTGAATCAGTGAACAAATCTGAATGACAGACAGACAAACATCATCTAGAGTTAATTCATTCCACTAAATAACTGGGACATTTATTGTAGTAATAGGTTTTTGTAGTGTTTGATATAACTTTAAATTATAGCATTTGAGAAATTATTAATTAATGTTCTATAATTTTTTATAATAAACAGAGAACAAAAGGGAATGATTAGGACAGATGAAAAATGCTGCCAATTAATAGAAAGATAATATATTGTTTGTCTGTATTCTTCAAGCGATTTTGGTTATTTTTATAAATTTATAAATCTTTATTATAGAAAATTTAGCTAGCTTGCTTAAATTATATATAAAAATATATATATAATAAAAAACACCATCAATGCACCAGAGTGAAATACGTTAAAGGTGCTGTGTGTAAGATTCAGAAACCCTAGTTATTAATGACACCTGTGGTCGTTAAGTGAACTGCAGCCAGATGCCTGTTGCTCGCGCTCGCGAGATGTGAGCATTGACCAAAACAATGACGTAACGTAAAAAGAGGCTGAACGTGATTTACCGGCATCATGCTGACAGATGAGGTAGCATAATTAAAATTACACAGTTGTGATTGTTTTACTACAAACTTTGAGACTGTATATTATATTTGACTCTCCAGTGCTGAAACAGGGCTAAAACAAAGTGTGGATATAGGTCTGAATATGCAAGACTGTAATCACTTTTCTTTGAATGATGCATTGACTGCATTTATACGATTAGTGTTAGCTTGCTAGCCAGCTTTATCAATAAAAGTTAGCTAAATTTGGTGGATGATGACAGTAGCTGTTTATAAAATAGACTGTACATTATGTTGACACAATTCAGTATTGATGTGATTCCATCACAACTGTCATTTTGATATATCGATTTTAGCTTTTGAATGCTTTGTCAGGTTTGAAAGAAAATTGGGATGCGTCAAGTCCTGAGGTTAACTGAGTTGTTTGAAGACGGCACACATATAGTTACTCTACACTCAGAGTGGCACAGTGTGTTAAGCACTGGAATATAATTCTAATAGTCATGGGTTCGAATCCCCAACCTAAGTAGGTAATCTGGTTTGATTTCTCTTTTATGGAGTCTTTGTACTGTGCTTACTGAATGTTTGCAGGACTAATTTAATTTTTATTTTCATCTTTGTTGTAAAGTTATTTCAATATGAAATTGATCATGGTAACCACTGTGTTTGGCTGTGCTTACTGTCAGCATGGTATGACACTCTGGCTGGCTGTCAACCACGAGGCAGCAGGGTTCAGTGGATTGTACACAGAGCTGTAAAATGGAAAGGTACACAGTTCACTCCCTGCTTGGGATGACATGTATACCAGCGTACATTTGCAAAAATACACCATAGCCACTCTGAGGGTCCTATAGATCCTGTAGGCCATATAGGCAATTTGGGGGGCTTGGCCCCTTCATGGCTGCTTGCAGCTATATTATCTATTTGTATTTATGTTTTATAAAAATAGTGCAAGTAATTTTTAGCATTGAGGCATTTCATTGTTTGACAGTTATTACTATTACAGTTATTTGGGTTTCCAGAGCCCTTCAAGTGTCAAAAGCTCCCAGTAAATTAACACACATGACAAGTCGAACACAAATAAATGCATCTATAATGATTCTAAGGTCAGTTCAATCTTTTTCTTCACCAACACATGTAAATACGGGTATGACGTTGCAGGCAAGTGGACACTTGCACAACAGCACTGCTGCTGAAAAAAATCATAGGTAAAACACTGTATCATATATATATTTAAGCAATATCATACGAGCAATTGTGTGATATGGCCCTACATCAGCACTGCTGGGATTCGGACGCAGAGAGGAGGCCGCAGGCCGAGTGCCGTAAGTAATCACAGCTGTACTGATTTAGGTCCATATAGCATGATTGCGAGAGTAATATTGCTTATATACAACAGTTCAATGAACAACTAAATGTTAAAAAATTAGGAAAAACTGAGTACGGTCATAAAAAGATCATTTGTGCATGGAACTACTTTCTTACGCGGCGGATCAGAATTTGTTGTTGCTGGTTCAAACCAAATGATGCATCCAAGCCTCCGTTACTAATTAAAAAATGTCACTTTAGAAATAGTATCACAGCTTATGCTGTTTCAAACATGTTATTGGATAAACAAGGATTTATGGGTGTGTGTGTGTGTGTGTGTGTGTGTGTGTGTGTGTGTGTGTGTGTGTGTGAGAGAGAGAGAGAGAGAGAGAGATGGAGCGTGTGCAATCATTGGTTGCCACATCCAAGCAGAGATGCTGTCAGCTTTCTGAAGATCAGCTTTCTCAGTGGAAAAAAAGCCGTCCAAGCAGAGGGATTTATCCCTATTTCGTGGTAGCTGGTGCACTAGAGTCATTCACTAAAGAAACCGCAATGTCCTCCGTCATTTTAAACAGTATCTATCCAATGTGGAATCTCTGGTAAAAGGTAAGCACCTTGATTTCTGTAATCAATCAGTCTGTTGTGTTTCTCAGCTGTGATGAGCCTTAATGCTGAAGTTGTTCGTTTAAATCTGTTTAAAGCTATTTAATTATTAGCTATTTATTTCCTGGCTTTAGTAATGTAGTAGCAATACGAGCGATCACAGAGCACTGTTCTATGTAAACAATGACTAATGGATTCAGTATACACACACAGTGAAGTGTCCGAGTGCTGATGGTGTCAGACCATCAGTGCTCATGGAACATCTCACGTCCAATCAGATTCGAGGACCAGAACTAACTGTTGTGTGTGTCTATATACTGTATATACATATATATATCTATATATATATATATATATATATATAATATATTATTATTTAATTATTCTATTTATTTAAATATTATATTTTTTTTTATATTTTATATCATTTACACTAATGAGAATTAGATTTATTTTCACATTACAGTATTGGGGGTGCTTATTTGTCATGAAAATGTCACAATGCAAAAAAATATAATGGTACAAAAAAGGGATTATTTTCTAAATATAATACTTGACTTTGAGAAGAAATATGACCTTGACATGTTCTTCTAATCTCAAGTTTTGAGATTAACCCAGAAAATACAAGCTTTAAAGAAAGAGGAAATTAGAAGTTGATACACTCACTTTGAGCAGCCAAACTCATAATGAGGCTCTGTGCTTGCTGGTGATGATGAGATGAATGAGACAGACTATGAATGTTTGTCAGAGTACTCACAGGAGGCAAGACTCCACCTGACACTGAGATCTGGAAACACACACACATACACTGTAAATACATGTAAGGTACACAAACACTTTGCAAGTAAGGGCAAGGTTTCTTTTCCCCTTAGGAAACAACATCCACAGTATGCAATGTGTGTCTTTGTGTCCGAGTTTTTGGACTATGCAAGCACACTAACATAACTCATGTTTATCGGGGGGGAGAGGGGGATAATTTACACAAGTCATAAAAGTGAAGAAAGGCAGGGTTTCATATGCACTGCCTCCACATGCTGGATCAATGTTCTCTTTGACCTAGCTGAGTCAGTTTTCAAATAAAGGCTTTATCAAACACGTCTGTAAAATGTGCATTGATCTCTGCCGCATATGATATTTCTGGTATAAGAAACAGACGGGTAGAATGAACAGCACTTTTTATACTATATTTGTCAAAGCATACATGTCCATGATTATATTACATTTTGATTAATACATAGGACACTAGATACTAGTTTTTTGCTTTACCATTTTGGCATCTGATAACAGGCTGTGGCAGGGGTCCAGACTACCTGGAGACACCTGTTGCAATACTGATTGGCTGCTACCATGGTGACTGATGGTTGTTGAGGAAGTGACCTCACTGGTTCCTTGTTGACTATACCTGAGTTCTGCATTGAAAAAGACAAGAGAGAGAGAGAGAGAGAGAGAGCGAGAGCGATGTATATAATTAATTACACTACTAAGCTTTGACAATACATTTGCATAATATCACAAGGAAGTTTAAAATAGTGGAAAAAGACAGAAAACTTTCCTTGTTGCACATATTGACCTGATTCTGTCTATCTTTATTTGACCTTGTTGCATAGCTGTATATCAACAAAAATGATAAGAGTCTGCACAGCCCAAACACTCCTATATACGGCATTTATAAAAACTGTCTTATAAGACTGACATATTCTCATTCTTCTGTTACATAAACAAAATGCATTCCCCAAAACATACCTGTTTATGCTACATGTTAGTTGCTTTCTTCCTTCATATAGGGAAATAAATACAATCAAAAGCTTCTGAACAATTTGAGGTCAGTGACTGTAGCAGAACACACAGTTTGAGCAAACACACTGATCTCTGACTCACTCGCCTGACGTAATATAAATCCATTTGTAAACATTCTGCGGAATTCGCCCCATTTCACAGGCTGACGGTTTACAGCTTTTCAACCAAACGCAACTGTGTGCTCCTTTACCCAACTAAAGTTTAGCTGCAAACATAAAAAAAATATGTACGATCATGTTAAAACATCTACACTGTTTTAAAAATACTGAATCATTTAGGGGAAACATATGTGCTCAAGTGTTGTTGTTTTTTTATGCATTCACTCTCTCCTAGCAGGGCCAGCCCGTGGGGTTCATGAAAATGGGCCCCCTGGTGTGAAAATTGACATAACTTTAAAACATCCATAGAACCACTGCAAATGTTTTGAGCAGATTTTTTAAATAGAAAGCACTACAAAAGAAGCACTATACGGTATAGCAATAACAAATAACATGTCCAGTAGCTTTTTTTCCCAACATAAAGATGTTAGGTTAAAATGTACATGTATGCATAAGGAAATATGTGTATTTTAGGTGCTGTGATAGGTCACCATTTTATCGCCTTGATTTGATCTCCTTTTTCTAGAAGTACAAATAAACTAGGGTCTCAAAATTAATTTGAGGTCATGGAAACTGCTGGGTACAAGGTTTGCATTAGGTTTCATTAACAATGTATAATACAACTGAACAGTATTTATTAATCTTGGCCGATGTCGATTTATAAAAATGGATTGTTTATTGTTTGTTCATATTAGTTCATAATGTATTATCTAACGTTAACTTAAACAATTTTAATGTTAAAAATGGACTAGTATATGTAGACATGAACATTAACTAACATTATTAAGTACTGTTCATTGTTAGTTCATGTTAATTAATATAGTTAACTAATGTTAACAAATACAACCATTAGCATTTAAGTAACACAAAATAAGAAAATGCTGTTTAAAATAGTTTTAGATAGTTTAAATTGTATAGGATACTACTGACAATAATTGAAATTCCATTACAACTACCCACATAACTATTTGTAAATATTACACTACAATGTTACACAGCAAATTCAGTGAAAACCAAAAGTTGTCCAGATTGTGTGTAAAAGTGAATACAAGTTAAAACATCAGGGAAAATAAGGTAACTAAAATGTATAAATAAATAAATGTAAAATGTATAATTTTGTATAAATAAAATTACATATTTTTGGGCCTATAAACACAACACCTCAAAATATACATTTCTAAACAAATAAATACACAAGTAAATAATAAACACATACCTATTAGTGAGCAGAGATAGGATGGTTTGGTTATTTTCCATATTAAATGCTTATATGTTTCACCTCAGCAAGATGTGTGAACTGTGTCTAATAATTGTCTAATAAAGAAGCTGTGCTCCAATTCCCAGCAATGCTTTGCATTATGAATAAATTATGCAGATTAGTGTGAACTGCTTAGCTTTAATTCTTGCTGATTTTAGAAACATTGCTGCTATTTTATTTGATGTAATAGGTCTTTTTGTGATTATTCAGAGCTCGTTTTATACTCAATATGTTGTTTTCAGTTTTCACCGTCATTATGATTTGTATTTATGTTAAATTATCAGGTCCACACATGTTGCACATACTCCCAAATGTGTGCATGAATGGGATCATAGGACTTCAGAGAATATCAAAATTACAGTTATCAATGTTTCTTAATCTTATGGCTAGTTAATTTACTTTCCATGTGTTCGTGGGGCACCCCAGGCATGTCTGGCCCTAAGCGGCAGCCTGTATCGACCTGTAAGATGGGCTGGCTCTGCTCCTAGCCACCAAGCTCAAACCTTGACTTGACCCTGGTTTGACCCTAAAGATTGTGGCATGTGATTTTATGTTCTCAAATCTCACTTGTGGGTGTGTCAAAGGTACCGTTGAATTCCAATGAAACACACTCACACTAATTTGCTTTTGTGAGTGCGTGGGCATGTGTGTGTTATATGTGAGTATTTGAACTGCAGGGAAATCTTACTAGAATCTGAGTTGCTGTGATGGTGCTGAGTGTGTGAGGACATGTGGGACAGCATTGGGTTCATGCTGTGGGGAGTATACGTGTCCATCGCCAACTTCTGTCTGAAGGCCTCTTCCTTACGCCGGTTAGCAAACCAGTTATACACCCGAACCTCTGTGACCAGATTAGAACCCAGTCCATGAGCTTTAGAGGGCGACACACCCCTCTGCACACACTCTGCTCTAAAAACAACCAAAAAGTGATTTTAGTGTCAGAAATGACATAATTTTTTCATTAAGGGGCAATGTTTGCCCCCTAGAGTTAATTTTCAGGGGCATTTTTCTACCTTTAAAGGGCATTTTTTTCTAACCATATAATAATCACACTGTGTGTCATCCTTAATTAAATTTTTGGAATTTAATCAGTTCATAATCATGTTATCGATAAAATTAAAACAGTATCAAGTGATATATAATAAGTTCTATATTTTTTTATCATATATATATATATATTAATGTGTATAATTATAAAATCTAACAAATTAAAAATATATATGAATTCATTGCTGGGGCAGTTTGTGCCTGCACATTTTAAACTTCTGGGGCATTTGTGTCACTGTCGGTGACATTATTGCCCCAAGTCCCATTAATAATACTCTCTTATTTAATACACTCTTCTATCACTACCTTCAAATCTCAGCTCAGAACTCATTCATTATCATAGTTTTTCCTCCTCCTACTGCTAAATGATCATCTTTGATAATCTTTAATTTGTATATCACTGATCTATGCTCTTTTCACTTATTTGCCTTGTGATTTTTTGTTCTCATATTTGATTCTAGTCTTTGAGCTTTGAAAGCCGCTATATAAAAAAAAACGTAATAATAATTTCTGACCATGGTTAAAGGTTACCTGTTGCATTCCTCGACCAGTGCCTCCCTCTCTTCTTTGCTGGGGTTCCTCTGTCGTTCATAAGCCTGGTAGAGAATTTCCTGAGAGGCTGGACCCCATTTGAAACGGTTTCGCCTCACTCTCTTAGAGCCCGGCTCCCCCTCTTCTCCAACTGGCGCTCCTGAACCTCCCACTGCCCCGGAACTGTGTCCGCTATGGTTGAATTCTGGGAAAAAAAACAGGACCTGATCCTGACTGCCTGAGTCATTGGGGTCACAGCCCTGAACACGGTCGAACTCTGCGGAAATAAGAGGGGGACACCATTGGGGCAGAGTAAGGCAGATTCATGATAGATAGTGCTTGGATGGGGAGTCCCATAAAGAAGGCCCAATTATGAGTGCTGTTATGATGGGGCTTACAGAGCAGAGTTCACATTATATCCATTGACCTGGCCAAAAAGGTTGACCTTCATAAAAGTAAGTTGTTCAGAGCAAGTCAACGGCAAATGCATTCCTGTAAATAGCAGCATTTTTAAAAGTCTCTGCTCTATTTAAAAAAAGTAGCTGAAAAATTATTATTAATTTTATTTTTTAAATCACAAATAGAAAATATTCACTAAAGATTTTTATATTGATCAACATACCCCATGGTTAATTTGTAGATGTATTACTGTATTTGTATTATGTTTTAAAATGTAAATAATTAAAATGCATAATATTTGTAATAATAATGCATTAAAATGTGTCATAATATATAGGCTAAACTGACCGGTCTATAGCCTAAACAATTCAGTTTGATAATAATAATAATAATAATAAATAATATGTTTTGATTTTCTTTTAATATACATACATTCATATATATATATATATATACATATTATTATATATATATTATATATATATATATATATATATATATATATATATATATATATATATATATATATATATATATATATATATATATATATGAATGTATGTATATTAAAAGAAAATCAAAACATAACAGTTTAATTAGCTGCGTCACAGATTAAGTTGTTATAATGTGAACAATTGCAAAAAGAGAAGTTGACTTACGTCGGTCGATTTCGCGCTGTTTCTGGACATACCAGGTGTAAAGCGCGGCTCGTTTGGCAGTTTTCATCGGTGTTCCTTTATTCAGGTGCTGCGACAGGTGCGACTGATTGAGACCCGTGACATCAACCACCTCGCGCTGGGGAATATTATGCTGCTGCATGTAGCCTTTGACAGTGCGTGCGACCCGCCACGGGTCCTCTCTGACAATAACACAAACTAATGTTATTAGCATTCATAATCAACAATGTATTATTTTGACATTTATTTGCGTTTGTGTGTAGAATTAGCCTATGTCCCTTTAACACTACGGTTGTTTTGACGTTTGAAAATGCTTAAATTAGCAAATTAGCAAGCAACAGAAGTAGCCTGGCTACTGTATCTTGCATAAAAACTTAAACACGCAGGGACATCAGTAATTCAAATCACGAGTAGGCCTACTAATTAAATTAGTTAGTCTTTCAGAAGTGTATTCTTAAATCTATTTCACCATGAGAATATGTTTTCAATATTACGTTGACTATCACTGGGATTATTAAGCGTAGGCTATATAGATGCAAAAACAATAAATAAATAGGACCTAAATGTAGCAATTTAGCAAGACTATATGATAATATAGGTAAGCTATTTAAAATTTAAGCTATGTTACATAAACTATTTAAAATAAGAACTATATTTGTTTCACGTTCCATTTAATACCAGAAGATATTAATTTACCTTCATAAAACTAACTCCATATTTTGTTTTAATATCCATTAAAGAAAAAATGAAATAAATATGAGGTAGTCCGCAAATGTTTGTATTCGGAAATAAACCCTCACATTAGAGTGTGGTCGAGGATGTTGATTTAAGACTATAACTTTGGACAATGAATAACTAGATATCTTTTCCCTCTATTCGATATTGTGTATCTTTCTGTTGATGATTTATAGAAATAAATTAATAACAACAACACGTGGTTTCGTTTTGTCTTTGCGCGTTGTACTATTTCTATTTTTCGCGATAATAGCCTATCGAATTATGTCAAAAAGGCCTATTGCTCACTCAAAACGGCAAGTTATGTGGATGTGGTAATTAAAACAATAATTAAATAATTAAAAATAATATTAACTAGCCTACAATAAGATAGAAGGAATAACAAATATTTTAAAAACAATTAACCACACAATTTTGGAATAGGTTTGCAGATCTTTTTTCGGGCCTTTTTTGATAAATAGTTGAATAATTGGATAAACCTATTGTCTATTTTACTAGAGTCGGTAACTCTTTACATTCGTTTTTATATTCCAGTTTAATTACATAAGAAGCCTAGTGATTAAAACTAATGAACTACAATAAGCTGCATGTTTATTTTGTGGAGCTGCTCATATTTAGGCACTGTTGTTCTGATTGTCAGTTATACCTACAAATTAATAATAATAACATATAGGCCTAATGTGTAACATGGACACTGTGAAATGTTGCCCTGCATTGTTTGCAGAACTCAATGGCAATCTCTGACAAGGTGTAAATGACTCACGATAACATGCGCTCCACTTCAGCGCGCTGCTCCGCCGCCTCCTCCGTGTTCAGAGACTGCAGCTCCCGCAGGATCGGCGGCGTGTCGAACTCATCCCCGTCATCCGAGCCTTCATCACCGGACAGTTTGCTCCCTTTACCCTGCACGCTGCTCAGAGTCAGAAACACCGGCTTTGAATCGTCGCTACCGCCATGGGCACTACCTGGGGATAAGGGTTTTTCCACTTTTATTCCGAATTCTGGGGGACATGGACACAAATCCTCCAGCGCCTGGACCAGCACATCCTTGGTGACCCCCGAGTCCAACAAGGCGCTCAGGAGCTCCTGCTGAAGCGATGTCAACTTGGACACCATGTCAGTAAACATCAATACGGTCTCGTTGAAAATCCTCGCGGACTCGTTAAATACACGTAAAATTAAAATAAACTGAAATGTAGACAAAGAGTGGGGGCAGAGGTGACCAAATTGTCCTAACGCAAAGTTTAGCAGTTGTCCCGGGTTGGAGCGCACCTGCTAGAGGAAGTAGTCCCACGTTCCTGAGGGGCGGAGCTCTGGAAATGACTTATCATGCTGTCGCATGTTATGCAAATTATATTTGCTCTTTTTATGAATGATGCTGGTACAAATTCATAATTCGTTGCTATGTTTTACTCAACTTTTTAATTATTATTATTATTATTATTATTATGTGTTTTATGGGGTGCTATGATTGTCTTTTGACATCTCATACATATGGAGAATTTATTTTATTTACACTAGAAAAATATTCTACATGTTACACACTGTTTATCTAGCTTGTCTTGAGTATGTATTTATTAGCTCTTAAATCAAATATAGTCATATTGTGTGAGAAGGCTATTAATTAATTTGGTATATCCATCTTTATTACTTCATGTAAGACTACTGTATGTATCATTATTAGAACTGATTGATAACCTAATTGAGTGCTTTACCATGAAGTGATGCCAGTTTTGATTACAGTTTGAGATTTATTTTCAGTTTAAAAATAAATAAAAAATTCTTTGTCCTGCCAAAGTCTTCAAATAAAAAGTGATCAAATGTGCAATTTGTGTTCTTCAAACTTTTAGCATGTTTTGTGTGTTCCTATGAAATAAGAAAATTCCACTTTTTGGGAGATATGCTTTACTTTTTACTACCTACTCTTTAAATCATTCTTATGCCCCGCATGCTTAAATGTAATAACTTTAGGCTGATAGAATTTTAATGCGTGCTGCATTTCAACCCTTCTCACACATTTTGGAGACTGGTCAGTTCTCAATGATTAACAGTAGTTAATAACAAACTTACTGAAATTCCATATTTTTTTCCAGGATGTGAAACTACTTCTGTTGTGAAATCTGCTCTGGAGTGTGACTGTATCGGATGAATAATATGTTCATCTCTCCCTCTCTCTCTCTCTCTCTCTCTCTCTCTCTACCAGGAGGTAATGGAGGTAGTTATGTTGTTTCTTGACTCAATCAAAGGCTTTGCTGTCTCCCTAACAAAGCACCATTTCTTTACACCCCTGAAATTTTTACTGAATATAGGTGATTTGCCTATGGTTTAAAGGAAAAGTAGGGTTGATTCTTTATTTGACCAGTCTATGACAGTGGACTGTTTGACAGGACTGACCATTCATTGATATTTGGTTTCAGTTGCAAGAGTTGTCAGTCACTTGCCAGATACACTGTAAATACTAATATTTACAGTATCTGAAAAAAAATACAATAATTATAATTTACTCAACTTAAGCTTAATTTTTTGCTATTCTTTCTACTTTTAATTCAGTTACCGTTACTCTCTAAACCCTAATGTTGTCATTAATAAAAACATTTAAGTGGTCCTTGTAAGTGGCATCTTTTGATGTTCCTATAAAAATGCTTATAAATATCATTATGCTATATTATCACCAAATATTGGATTATAACATTTTGCCAACTTGTGCTCTTTTAATGAGCACAAGTTTTTGTATTTGTTTTTGGAACTTATTGATTGTAGGCCAAAATAAAAATAAGAGAAAAATTGAGTGTTCAGGAGCATGTTCATCATATTCATGTTCACATACACCGATCAGCCACAACATTAAAACCACCTGCCTAAGGTCCCCCTCATCCTGCCAAAACAGCACCAGCCCACATCTCAGAAAAGCATTCTGAGATGTTATTTTTCTCACCACAATAGTGCAGAGCGTTAATTTGAGTTACTGTAGACTTTGTCAGTTCGAACCATTCTCTGTTGACCTCTCTCATCAACAAGCTGTTTCCATCCACAGAACTGCTGCTCACTGGATGTTTTTTTTTGTGTTTGGCACCATTCTGAGTCAATTCTAGAGACTGTTGTGTGTGAAAATCCCAGGAGATCAGCAGTTACAGAAATACTCAAACCAGCTCACATGGCACCAACAATCATCCACGTGATCTAATCAGCCAATCATGTGGAAGCAGTGCAGTGTTTAATATCATGCAGATATAGGTCAGTAGCTTCAGTTAATGTTCACATCAACCATTAGAATGTGGAAAACTGTGATCTCAGTGATTTGGACCATGGCATGATTGTTGGATCTGTGCACGCACGCATGCACGCACGCACGCACACACACACACACACACAAGCATGCACATACACACACACATCAGAACTGTCTTTGCCCCACACTGACTCCTCTCCAATAGAATTAATATAATTGTGGTGTTCCAGTGATGACAAGCCATTGAAAATGAATGGGGAAGATCACAAAAACGTTTACTTTGAAATGTTTTTATTTTGAAATGCTTTTATTTTCTGAAAAGGGGCACAAAGTAACACTTGTGGTGTTCCCTGTCCAATCTGACCATTGTGACAAAGAAAACTGGCCTAAGCCTATTTACACCGGAACACTGTCATATAAAGAACATTTCATGGAACAAAAATAACAATACAGTTGATATTAATTTTATATTTTCTAATCAATAACAAACCAAATCAATGAACACCTGGTGGTTTTGTGTCCTTGTGAACATGATTGACAATAGCTTTTTGCATGTGCCTTGCAAATGTGTGCTCTGCATTTGAAATGCACAATGCTTGATGAAAGAAAGGTCATCAAAGAAAGATTCTATTGGAGAGGGGTCACTGTGCGGCAAAGACAGTTCTGTTTTCATATTTTATTTAATGTTGCCAAAATTATCCACAAATAATACTTTTTTTTCACTCAAAAACGGAGGTGCATATGCTCTGGTCAATGAGGCCTATGATCAATAAGCTCCAAAAAGAAATACTAAACCTGTGCTCATTGAACAAAAAAAAAAAAAGATTTAATCCAATATTTGGTGATAATATAACAAGCATAACAAGAGATTTGTAAGCAATTTTTAATAGGCTGGTCATTTTTGACCCGGAACACCAAATTAGGTTAAAAATGTCATCACAGTACAAGGGTTAACATGTATACAGTTGTAATCCTTATGACTATTGTTGTTGTTTTATTGTAGCTGGTTGATAGTTGTTATTTGTGTGAAGTCACTATTAGGGTTATTAATGTTAACTCTGGTGAACGTTTAGCCTGTTAAATTTAAGTAATTCATCTCTATTTAATTGTACTTTTCAAAAGTGCAGATTTATGTGCAATAAGAAGTACTGAGGATAATCCAATGTTTGATGTGACTAACCAAGATTCCAGCTATACTTTCCCTTATACAGTATAAGACTTGCTATAACTACATTTAAATGATGAAATAAAACAATGATACTTTCATCACTTATTAGATAAGTTTACTTGTAACTAGTTAACTTTACTTAAAAAATTAAGTTAATTTTAATTGAGCCAAATAAGTATGTTTTCTTAGAAAATACATGCAAATTGATTGCCTTAAAAATCAGTCAACTAATTTGATTTTACAGTGAAGCAACAGTTTTGCTGACATGCAAAAATTAAGCTTTTTTTGTTTTGTTAAAGCAAATGTTATACAATATATGTTGTCACACACACACACACACACACACACACACACACACACACACACACACACACACACACACACACACACACATATTGGGTTTCCATGTTTTATGGGGACTTTCCATAGACATAATGGTTTTTATACTGTACAAACTTTATATTCTATCCTCTAACCCTACCCCTACCCCTAAACCTAACCCTCACAGAAAACATTCTGCATTTTTACATTTTCAAAAAACATGATTTAGTATGATTTATAAGCTGTTCATGGGGACCGACAAAATGTCCCCACAACGTCAAAAAATTCAGGTTTTACCATCCTTATGGGGACATTTGTCCCCACAATGTGATAAATACATGCTCTCTCTCTCACACACACACACACACACACACACACACACACACACACACACACACACACACACAGACACACACACACAAAGATCCCCCATTTAGCCTGAACAGACTGTAGGGGCTCTTTGTGTGTGTGTGTGTGTGTGTGTGTGTGTGTGTGTGTGTGTTAGCAAAACAAAAAAACACACACACAGATATTTTAGACGTGATGGGCAAGCTGGGGAATCAGTGACCAGTGAGATGAGTTCCGGTCAGTAAGCTGGACCTTGACTTGGACTCAAAAGGACACATTAACACAAGTGTACACACACACACAAACACACATTGATAAAGATGGAGAGAACTTTATATCTTCTGAAAAAGGTTTCTTCAACTGATGTTCTGAGACTAATGTGAAGTCTCCAGGTATTTATTGTGTGTGCATTTGCAGTGATAGAGCAGTGTCCACAGGTGTTAAACCATATAAAGATTGTTGATCACCCTGTTAGACATTAACTGTAGTAATCTACTTGCATGAGATTCCTTTTCATGATGATGAGCAATGATGGATTATAAAACCTCAATGTACAATATATGCACTGTAGATATTTACGTTTCGTATATTGCAGTATAATTTAAAAATTACAGCCAAAAGCATGTATTTGCTCATTTAAATGGGCGTTCACTCAGAAATTAAACTTCTTGTCTATTTAGTTACACTCATGTCGTTCCAAGCCAATTACTTCCATCATTGAGTGGATATTAGCCTGTAATGACAGAATTTTAAGTTCTGGGTAACTAACTCTTTAAGTTTATAGAATATTAGGGTACAATGGTGCTAAAGCCCCTTTGGGGAAACAGGCACATTTCACTATATTTTCTACCAAAAAACTTAACAGGAACAAAAACTACCACAGCACTTTCCTTTACACCTGTTTGTCACTATAAATAGCAAAATATTCCTGATCCATGAGATAATTGCGTGCAATGTCTAAAGTATGATTTTGAGGTAATTTGGTCTAATACTAATCATTTTGATTCAATCATCCCTTATTTATAATTTTCAGTTTTGTTCAAGGTGAATAAATCAAAAGATTTTTAATAACTGTCCAATAAAAAAAATTGTCATTTAGGGTAAAAAAAAAAAAAAACCCTGTTCCTTTTCTTAAGTGGGGCAAATATATTTGTTATTAAAAAAGTGGTCTCACATTGACTGCTCCAGTCACAACAGAGATTAAGTTGTTTATAGAATACTTGAGATGTTATGAAATGACAAATGTGATTGAAATGAACAGAAAATGTTTAACCCTTTTCCGAAGTAGTTATTTTGAATAAGCATTATCTTAATTTGTTACTTATAAAGCATCTTGCTCTTGTCCCTATATTTACAAGATATCACTATAACCCCATGCAGAGGCTCCCTCTGTGAATAAATAATTCAGACAACCTTTTGTTATTATTTCTCTTCACACAAATTGTTGCTCCATCAGGGTTAGGGTTTAGGGTTAGGCTACGTGTGTGTGTGTGTGTGTGTGTGTGTGTGTGTTGTCTTATATAAATGGAGATTGTTTGTAACATATTGGTAACACTCCATTCCCTTATTACAGTAATTCCACTCATTTATTTTAAAACAAATTAATTGTCATATTATATTGTCATTTTCTATTTTAATTTAGGAGAATATATATATAAAATAATTAATTAATTGACTCATTTGTAATCATCGTTATGCACTGAGTCTAATGAATACATGAGGCAGCCTGAAATTCAATGCAAGCTCAGAGCATTTGTCAAAATTAAAGTAACTGAGAGACATTTCACTCATTTCCTTTAAGGAGGCAGAGGAGTAAATGATATCAGTTGTAGAGGAAATAAGGAGTGTGGGTGAAGCTACTCTCCCAGAACGTATTGCAGCTCTAAAGCCCCCCACAGATATGCACATACACACACATCGTCTTAAACATCCCCCTAAGAACAATTTACCATGGTAACCACAGGATTCACCAAAATAACCACAGTCGTTGTTTTTACAATAAAACTGGTAACTTGGTATTAGCAGCCACTGTCATCACAAAAAGAAATCAAGCGAAATGGCAAAATTATTTTGAAAAGCTTGTCAGGCGCTGATAAAAACTGGACGTAGCGTCACGATTAGAGCATAAAACAAGTGTCACGAGTCGTGTTTCTAACAACTTTGACACTATTTTTAACTTGAGGCGGTGCAACGGTCAAAGACGTTTCTATGTATACATAGAAAACCCAACGGAAAACAGCGCTGAGGGACGTAAACACATGTTCGGTGTTAAAGGCCACTGGCACTGTTGAGGAGACACATATCCATTTGTTATGGTTAAACGGTTGTAGCAGGCCTAAAAACTGGTATATCGCCGTAAACTATGGTTACTTTCGTAATTTAAAAAAATACTTTTACAAATCATATCACTCACACACAGCAGAATTTATTATTATTTTATTTTTTTTACATTTTTGACCTCCCATTCAAAGTGTTTGCTAACATCTATTGACTTTTAATGTAAATTGCACAGATCCCAAGACTATAACAATGCTTAAGTGAAAAGGTATGAAGCAGTACTGTGGTTTTACAACACAGTAAAGAATTCATGGCCTTTTTTTATGGATACAATGTTCAAAAAAAGACTTTGATGGCTCTTCATGAGGGGTCAAAATCCGAAGACAAGTGTCACTAAACCTACGGAAGTGAATAATTTCAGGCCGAGCATGTGATGAGGGCACAGTTCCAGACACTTCAAATGTCTGAGATTCATATGTCCAGTAAGCCAGGAGAGGTATTGGTGCAACATGATTTTGGCAGCTCTTTTTGTCTTTCTTTTACTCATTACTCTCAATTGAAGGGACATCACTCACCCATACCATACACAGTTATTTGGCTAAATGTTTACTCAGGTATTTCTTAACTAATGTGGTGTGAATCGTTCAACCAACACAATCAATGATCATGTTAACACCTCCCATCTTTCTTGACTACAAGTAGGCCTACTGTGGGTAGTTGACACACACTTTTTTTTAATCAATATCAATATTTTATGTTAAAATACATGCATAATTGAAAAACTGTACATTTCAGGGGGTGTAACTGGTCACCATTTCTTTTAAGATTTTCATTGTTTTTATTTCAAAAATGTATTTAGTAGCCTACAAATGTATGTCTCTCAATTACAGTGTTGGGTAAATTACTTTAAAATAGTAATCCACTTGAAATTACTAATTATTTCTCAAAAATTGTAAACTTATTACATTACTAATTACTTTAAAGTTACTTTTTAAAATGCTTCTCTTCTCCACTCAGCAAATGTAAAATAATGTATATATTTCTTATCATTGTTACACACAAGTCATAAACACAACACCTCACATTTCTCCTTCACAATGATGACTAGTTACAGGGCCATAATTCATGTATTCTACATAAATAATATATTAGAAATAAGCATAACCCTACAATGTACTTAAAAGTAATTCATTAAAAGTCAGTAACTGTAATCGGATTACAAGAATTTAAAATGTAATGCATTACTCTACCTTTTTTTTACTAAAAAGTAATTTAATAAATTTAGATGAACTATAACATGTCACACCGCAGGTCATTTCAACTACCCATATGTACTTCGTATTTCATGCAAACCCATAAAGCATTAGATTTACAGCACTTTTAATAACATGTTTAGTATTTGTAGCATTCTATGTGATCAAATCACGTACCGAGGTGTTTTGGGATTTACAGCCTCTATTTTGTTCTTAACCTGAAACATTAAGTACAAAATATTTTTTATATGTTTTATAGCTCTTAATTGTCCCTCATCAAGTTGTCATCAGCCCCCCCCCCCCAGTGGGAAGAGGGGGTTGAGGGTGAGTGCTCAGGAACAGACATGGTTGAATCAGCACTCCTCCTCCTGTTAAAGATGAGTGGACTCTGCCCGCTAAACCTCACGCTTGCTTGATCTGATCTTCACAGGAATCACACGTTCTGTCTTTTCTTCATGCTGATTGAACTCCTCCTGCTGCTTTCTCTCTCATGCATCAGTGATCCCAGGGCCCCTGAGGGCCAAAGTCAATCAAGGTCTGCTCAAACCAAAATTCACTGCTAATTTCATTGCAACTTTGCAAGTTTTCTCTTCCTTTGGTGTTTAGAGAGTCAAATCAAAATAAAAAATGATTTTATGCAATAGTATACCGATAGTCATGATTTTTAATAAAATACAATTAAACAGAATTACATTCACGAAAATTCATTTTACAGTAATAATAAAGCCAAAAATGAAAATTCTGTCAGAAACCAGTAAGATTTCATGTTTTTCTTGGAACAATAAAAGATCATGTTGGAAGAATCTTCACACAGCTATTGTCCATACAATGATAGTTCATATTGACATGTCTGTCTAGCTCCAAAAGTGACTTGATTTGGAATGACATGAGGGTGAGTAAATAATGAGTTCTAATTTTAGGGCAAATTATTCCTTTAAAACGTACGAGTTAGCCTACTCAGTATTTCAAGTAAAGAGTAATGAACATGTATGTGTAGTGCAAAATCTAAATCTGAAAGTTCTATTAACTTAAAATTGGGAGTTTAATAACTTTAAAAATGTGATGTTCTGCCAACTTATCAGGGTTTACAGGGTGGCTTAAGTACCCAAGATGTGACTATAAAGACCACTGGGAAAATGGCATTTAAATCAGGCATCTGTCCCAATCTCTGCTAAAAGAATGGAATTAATATAATATTTTGACAAATGTCCCCAACATTTGACTGCAGCGAGAACCTCTAAAACCTAGTTTATAAAAGAATGGGCCTTCTTCAGATATGGATGTAATTTATGGACATATCATGAACCCTTTGAACCTTTCTGGACATTTATATAATTTACTTTAAATTATACTGTTGAACAAGACATTAGAGTGAGCATCACTGTCCTGCTTAATGATGCATCTGTGAAAAACCAGGTTAAAGGAATTAGGTGAAGTTTTAACCTAATGATTAAAATATTGTCTGCTAATACAAGTTACCAGTTCAGTCCCAAGAATGAATGACCTAAAATCTGTAGAGTTACAATCTCATCAGAGTGTATATATCTGTGGTAGAGCAAAAGCTCCATAGTTGAACCCAGGTGTCTCATCTTATTTTCATGACAGCTCCTAAATTCTGACAGAATCAACAGAAACACCAGCAAATGAAACATTGATGTGGGCGAGACAATGTCTAAAATGTTCTATACATGGTATTATACAGTGCTTTAATGTAAAATAATAATACACATATATATTTAGAACACAAAAACACTTTAATATAAACACCAATAAGCCAAAACTTTATGATGACTCACAGGTGAAGCAAATAACATTGATCATCTCCTAACAAGGCCACATATTAAGGTCTGGGTAGATTAGATGCAAAGTGATCAATCAGTTCTCGTAGTCAACATGTTGAATGCAGGAGAAACGGGCAGGAGTAAAGCCCTGAGCGACTTTGAGAAGGGCCAAATATAGCCAGATGACTGGGTCAGAGCATCTCTGAAATGGCAAAGCTTGTGGGGTGCTCCCGGTCAGCAGTGGTGAGTACCTACTGACAGTGGTCCAATGAGGGACAAACCCGCTACAGGGGGTTGGGCACCTAAGGCTCATCGATGTGTGAAGGCCAGGAAGGCCATCCCGCCTGGTCTGAACCAACAGGTCTACTGTGGCACAAGGCACATAACATTTTTATGATGGTTATGGGAGAAATGTGTCACAACACAAGTGCATCATACTCTGGAGTGTATGGGGCAGCATAGCCGCAGACCGGACAAAGTGCCCATGATGAGCCCTGTCCACTGTCAAAAGTGCCTTCAATGTGCATGTAAGCTTCGGAACTGGACCTTGGAGCAGTGGAAAAAGGTTGCCTGGTCCGATGAGTCCCATTTTTTTTTTTTTAATCATGCCCGTTCATGTGAACATCAATTTGACACATGCACCTACATAAAACATTGTTGCAGACCAGGTACACCTCTTCATGGCAATGGTATTCCCTGATGGCAGAGGCCTCTTTCAGCAGGATAATGCGCCCTACCACACTGCACACATTATTCGGGAATGATTTGAGGAACATGATGAAGAGTTCAAGGTGTTGCCCTGCCTCAAATTCCCCAGACCTCAATCCAATTGAGCATCTGTGGGATGCGCTGGACCAACAAATCCGATCCACGGCACCTCCACCTCACAACTTACAGGAATTGAAGGATCTGCTGCCAGATACCACAGGACATCTTCAGGGGTCTTGTAGTCCATGCCTCAGTGGCTCGATGCTGTTTAGGCAGCACAGGGAGTACCAACAGCATATTAGGCAGGTGGTCATAGTGTTTTGGATAATCAGTGTAATTCATTTTATATATATACACACTCACCTAAAGGATTATTAGGAACACCTGTTCAATTTCTCATTAATGCAATTATCTAATCAACCAATCACATGGCAGTTGCTTCAATGCATTTAGGGGTGTGGTCCTGGTCAAGACAATCTCCTGAACTCCAAACTGAATGTCAGAATGGGAAAGAAAGGTGATTTAAGCAATTTTGAGCATGGCATGGTTGTTGGTGCCAGACGGGCCGGTCTGAGTATTTCACAATCTGCTCAGTTACTGGGATTTTCACGCACAACCATTTCTAGGGTTTACAAAGAATGGTGTGAAAAGGAAAAACATCCAGTATGCGGCAGTCCTGTGGGCTGAAAATGCCTTGTTGATGCTAGAGGTCAGAGGAGAATGGGCCGACTGATTCAAGCTGATAGAAGATCAACTTTGCCTGAAATAACCACTCGTTACAACTGAGGTATGCAACAAAGCATTTGTGAAGCCACAACACGCACAACCTTGAGGCGGATGGGCTACAACAGCAGAAGACCCCACCGGTACCACTCATCTCCACTACAAATAGGAAAAAGAGGCTACAATTTGCAAGAGCTCACCAAAATTGGACAGTTGAAGACTGGAAAAATGTTGCCTGGTCTGATGAGTCTCGATTTCTGTTGAGACATTCAGATGGTAGAGTCAGAATTTGACGTAAACAGAATGAGAACATGGATCCATCATGCCTTGTTACCACTGTGCAGGCTGGTGGTGGTGGTGTAATGGTGTGGGGGATGTTTTCTTGGCACACTTTAGGCCCCTTAGTGCCAATTGGGCATCGTTTAAATGCCACGGCCTACCTGAGCATTGTTTCTGACCATGTCCATCCCTTTTGGCCACCATGTACCCATCCTCTGATGGCTACTTCCAGCAGGATAATGCACCATGTCACAAAGCTCGAATCATTTCAAATTGGTTTCTTGAACATGACAATGAGTTCACTGTACTAAAATGGCCCCCACAGTCACCAGATCTCAACCCAATAGAGCACCTTTGGGATGTGGTGGAACGGGAGCTTTGTGCCCTGGATGTGCATCCCACAAATCTCCATCAACTGCAAGATGCTATCCTATCAATATGGGCCAACATTTCTAAAGAATACTTTCAGCACCTTGTTGAATCAATGCCATGTAGAATTAAGGCAGTTCTAAAGGCGAAAGGGGGTCAAACACAGTATTAGTATGGTGTTCCTAATAATCCTTTAGGTGAGTGTATATATTAGGGCTGTCAATCGATAAAAATGTTTCATCAAATTAATTACATGGTGTCCCGATTAATTAAATCGTGATTAATCGCATATACGAATATTTGCTGAGAAAGCCCCTCATATAACAATAATTCAATATATAATGATTTACATATTTATATCAATATATACACATATACATACAGTGCACCTGGAAAGTATTCACAACACTTCACTTTTTCCACATTTTGTTATGTTACAGCCTTATTCCAAAATGTATTAAATTCATTATTTTCCTCAAATTCTACACACAATACCCCATAATGACAACATGAAAGAAGTTTGTTTGAAATCTTTATTTTATTAAAATTTATTAAAAATAAAAAACGGAAAAAAAATAAAATAAAATCACATGTCCATAAGTATTCACAGCCTTTGCTCAATACTTTGTTGAAGCACCTTTGGCACCAATTACAGCCTTTTTGTGTATGATGCTACAAGCTTGGCACACCTATTTTTGGGCAGTGTTTCCCATTCTTCTTTGCAGGACCTCTCACGCTCCATCAGGTTGGATGAGGAGCATCAGTGCACAGTCATTTTCAGATCTTTCCATAGATGTTCAATCGGGTTCAAGTCTGGGCTCTGGCTGGGCCACTCAAGGACATTCACAGAGTTGTCCCGTAGCCACTCCTTTGTTATCTTGGCTGTGTGCTTAGGGTCGTTGTCCTGTTGGAAGATGAACCTTTGCCCCAGGTGAGCTGTCAGAGTGCTCTGGAGCAGGTTTTCATCAAGGATATCTCTGTACATTCATCCATTTATCTTTCCCTCAATCCTGATTAGTCTCCCAGGTCCTGCCGCTGAAGAACATCCCCACAGCATGATGCTGCCACAACCATGCTTCACTGTAGGGATGGTATTGGCCAGGTGATGAGTGGTGCCTGGTTTCCTCCAGACATGACACTTGCCATTCAGGCCAAAGTGTTCAATCTTTGTTTCATCAAACCAGAGAATTTTGTTTCTCATGGTCTGAGAGTCCATCAGGTGCCTTTTGTCAAACTCCAGGCGGGCTGTCATGTGCCTGTTACTGAGGAGTGGCTTCTGTCTGGCCACTCTACCATACAGGCCTGATTGGTGGAGAGCTGCAGAGATGTTTGTTCCTCTGGAAGGGTCTCCTCTCTCCACAGAGAAATGCTGCAGCTCTGTTAGAGAGACCATCAGGTTATTGGTCACCTCCCTGACTAAGGCCCTTGTCCCCCGATCGCTTAGTTTGGCCGGGCAGCCAGCTCTAGGAAGAGTCCAAACTAGGGTGGTTCCAAACTTCCATTTATGGATGATGGAGGCTACTGTGCTCATTGGGACCTTCAATGGTGCAGAAATGTTTCTGTATCCTTCCCCAGATCTGTGCCTTGATACAATCCTGTCTCGGAGGTCTACAGACAATTCCTTGGACTTCATGGCTTGGTTTTTGCTCAGACATGCACTGTTAACTGTGGGAACTTATATAGACAGGTGTGTGCCTTTACAAATCCTGTCCATTCAACTGAATTTACCACAGGTGGACTCCAATCAATTTGTAGAAACATCTCAAGGATGATCAGTGGAAACGGGATGCACCTGAGCTCAATTTTGAGTGTCATGGCAAAGGTTGTGAATACTTGAGTACATGTGATTTTTTATTTTTAATAAATTTGCAAATATTTCAAACAAACTTCTTTTACGTTGTCATTATGGGGTATTGTGTAGAATTTTGAGGAAAATAATGAATTTCATCCATTTTGGAATAAGGCTGTAACGTAACAAAATGTAGAAAAAGTGAAGCGCTGTGAATACTTTCCGGATGCACTGTATGTATGTATATATATATATATTTACATTTATGCATTTGGCAGGCGCTTTTTATCCAAAGCGACTTACAGCGTCCTTCTTACAGGGACAGTCCCCCCCGGAGCAACCTGGAGTTAAGTGTCTTGCTCAAGGACACAATGGTGGTGGCTGTGGGGATCGAACCAGTGACCTTCTGATTACCAGTTATGTGCTGTAGCCCACTACGCCACCACCACTCCATGTGTATAATAATATATATATATATATATTCTGCAACTGTCTCTAGAATTTACTCAGAACGGTGCCAAAAACATCCAGTGAGCGGCAGTTCTGTGGATGGAAACAGCTTGTTGATGAGAGAGGTCAACAGAGAATGGCCAGACTGGTTCAAACTGACAAAGTCTACGGTAACTCAGATAACCGCTCTGTACAATTGTAGAGAAGAATAGCATCTTTGCTTACAGGGGTTCTAAATACAATTATTATTTAATGATTTAATTTCTATACATATTTTACAATCATATTTAATGAAACTACACAATAATCACTGTAATTCATTATAGATATTATGGTTTAATTTGTATTTTTTGTTAATGCATGATTTCCTGTAAAACAGCTTTGAAACATGCATGTTGTGAAAAGCGCTATAAAAAAATTATTTGACCATTCTGAGATGAGGGTTGGCGCTGTTTTGGTGGCACCAGGGGGAACTACACAATATTAGGCAGGTGATTTTAATGTTGTGGCTGATATACATGTGTGTTTATATACAGGTGCTGGTCATATTGATTTATGTTGATTTATTTCAGTAATTCCATTCAAAAAGTGAAATTTGGATAATGTATACATTCATTCCACACAGACTGATATATTTCAAGTGTTCATTCCTTTTAATTTTGATGAATATAACTGACAACTAATGAAAAACCCCAAAATCAGTATCTCAGAAAATTAGAATATTGTGAAAAGTTTCACACTCTAATCAGCTAATTAACTCAAAACACCTGCAAAGACCTTTAAATGGTCTCTCAGTCTAGTTCTTTAGGCTACACAATCACGGGGAAGACTGCTGACTTGACAGCTGTCCAAAAGACGACCATTGACACCTTGCACAAGGAGGGCAAGACACAAAAGGTCATTGCTAAAGAGGCTGGCTGTTCACAGAGCTCTGTGTCCAAGCACATTAATAGAGAGGCGAAGGGAAGGAAAAGATGTGGTAGAAAAAAGTGTACAAGCAATAGGGATAACCGCACCCTGGAGAGGATTGTGAAACAAAACCCATTCAAAAATGTGGGGGAGATTCACAAAGAGTGGACTGCAGCTGGAGTCAGTGCTTCAAGAACCACAACGGACAGACGTATGCAAGACATGGGTTTCAGCTGTCGCATTCCTTGTGTCAAGCCACTCTTGAACAAGACACAGTGTCAGAAGCGTCTCGCCTGGGCTAAAGACAAAAAGGACTGGACTGCTGCTGAGTGGTCCAAAGTTATGTTCTCTGATGAAAGTAAATTTAGCATTTCCTTTGAAAATCAAGGTCCCAGAGTCTGGAGGAAGAGAGGAGAGGCACAGAATACACGTTGCTTGAAGTCCAGTGTAAAGTTTCCACAGTCAGTGTTGGTTTGGGGAGCCATGTCATCTGCTGGTGTTGGTCCATTGTGTTTTCTGAGGTCCAAGGTCAACGCAGCCATCTACCAGGAAGTTTTAGAGCACTTCATGCTTCCTGCTGCTGACCAACTTTATGGAGATGCATATTTCATTTTCCAACAGGACTTGGCACCTGCACACACTGCCAAAAGTACCAAAACCTGGTTCAATGACCATGGTATTACTGTGCTTGATTGGCCAGCAAACTCGCCTGACCTGAACCCCATAGAGAATCTATGGGGCATTGTCAAGAGAAAGATGAGAGACATGAGACCAAACAATGCAGAAGAGCTGAAGGCCACTATCAGAGCAACCTGGGCTCTCATAACACCTGAGCAGTGCCACAGACTGATCGACTCCATGCCACGCCGCATTGCTGCAGTAATTCAGGCAAAAGGAGCCCCAACTAAGTATTGAGTGCTGAACATGCTCATACTTTTCATGTTCATAATTTTCAGTTGGCCAACATCTCTAAAAATCCTTTTTTTGTATTGGTCTTAAGTAATATTCTAATTTCGGAGATACTGAATTTGGGATTTTCATTAGTTTTCAGTTTTAATCATCACAATTAAATGAAATAAACATTTGAAATATATCAGTCTGTGTGTAATGAATGAATATAATATCCAAGTTTCACTTTTTGAATTGAATTACTGAAATAAATCAACTTTTTGATGATATTCTAATTATATGACCAGCACCTGTATTTATACACACACACACATATACAGTATACATGCGTATATTTATATATAAAATATTTAAGTTAATTTATGTTAACTGTTCAAATGCTGTGCTGAGTGATACATGCTCATTATTAGATGCGTGTGTGTGTGTGTGTGTGTGTGTATGATTCACTATCTTCCTCTGAGTTAAAGCCTGATGTATAATATTAACTTTAAAGGAAGTTGAAGAAAGAGCAGAGTCAGCTACATGTAAAGCTTTTTTATTTTTGGATGTTATGGGCCCTGAAATTATTTTTACAGTGCAACTTAAAACTCCATTATTTTGTATTGGTAGGCAAAGGAAATGCCTTTGATACTTGCAGGGAAATGTGAGTTTATTTAGTATTTTTAGGATCAATAAAATTACCAGGCCTATTTTCTTTCTTAAATGGAGCTCACATAAAATGATGTTCCATAAAACAACTCAAAATCAGAGTAATGATGTCACGATTCATTCATTTGGAAAATCACAATGACATCAGTCTACACACTCTGTTAAGTCCAAAGAAATAATATCCCATATATATGATATACAGTATATACATTTAAATTAATTCTAAAATGTGTTTTTAAAGGAATAGTTCACCAAAAAAATGTTGATTCAAACCTGTATGATTTTCTTCTGCAGAGCACATATTTGTCCGAATGTTAGCCAGTTACCATTCCCTTTCATTGCATCTTTTTTCTATAAAATAAAAATGATTAAAGACCAAGACTTGCCTAACATCTCCTTTTGTGTTCCACAGAAGAAACAGGGGTTATACGGGTTTAGAACAACATGATGAGTAAATGACGACAGAATTGTCATTTTTGGGTGAACTACCCCTTTTAAATATCAAACACTTTTGTTATATGGCTTCTCTTGTATCTGTAATTTCACTTTGATTTCTGTGGCAGTTTGTAAAAGAGGAATTTTGGCTGTTGGATTATTTCATCACCTCCAAATCCCTCACTACTTCCTGTAAGAAATTCAACACGGTCTTCAGATCCTCACTGCTTTCAAACACAGGCTCTCCTTGCAGTGCCTTCAGCCTTGTTAAAGTCTCACTGAGCATCATCAACCCATCTTCAGGCACCTTGTGATCCCCCACCTCTTCCCCAGCATCACCATCACCGCCGGCAACCAAAGCCACTCCCCTATCACTAAGGTAACGAACCAGGAAGCCCTGAAGAACTGGTCTGGACTGGTCACTCAGCGTTGACCTCAGGGCTGGAAGGTCATCAGGCAGGCATAAGGACAGCAAGTGCAGGAGGGCATGACAGAGTTGAGTGCGTAAACTTGCGCAGTAACGATATTCAAGAAAGTCCTCTGTTTCTTCACTGTGCTCCAGGGCTTGAGACAAAGCACGCCACACTTCGGCGAACTGGAGAGTGTCTCCGTAGCAATCCCGTGTCTCAGGAATGGAGAGCGCAGCTGCAGATTTGATGCGTACTTTGAAGTTCTTGCAGGAAGTCACGACGTAGGATAGGGCAGAGTAGGCTTCCTTAGACCAGATAGCTGTACCTGAAGGGGAAGATGGAGTGTTTGTTATGAAAAACATCTATATTCAGAGTTCCCTTAACACTTTGACTAATGAATTTCCATGGCATTTGTGATTACTAGAAGGAATTTAAAAAACATTTTATAGAGATTGCATTGCATTGTCTAGTAGATTAAAATTTTTAGAGCTGACAATAAACAAGAAAAAAAAATCCCAAACGCTGCTTCTTTCTAACAGTATCTAAATTATTGATTCAACATTTTGGTCATACAACCCATGTCAGGTTTCTGACCTTAAAAAAATATTGTCATATTATATAAACTGCCATGATTTTTTAAGATTGCATTCATTTCCATGACTTCTCCAGGACAAACAATTACAATATTAAAATTCCCTGGTTTTCCATAATTGTGGGAACTCTGTATATTGGATTTACACCAATGAGCCAAAACATTATGACCACTCACAGGTGAAGTGAATAACATTGACCATCTCCTAACAAGGCCACATGTTAAGGTCTGGGTAGATTAGATGGTAAGTGATCAATCAGTTCTTGTAGTCAACATGTTGAATGCAGGAGAAATGGGCAGGAGTAAAGACCTGAGCGACTTTGACAAGGGCAACATTGTTGAGTAAGGACAAACCACAAACCGGCAACAGGGTGTTGGGTGCCCAAGGCTCATCGATGCGCGAGTGCAACAAAGGCTATCCTGTCTGGTCTAAACCGACAGAGGGTCTACTGTGGTACAAGTCACAGAAAATGTTATGATGGTTAAGGGAGGAAAGTTTCACAACACTGAATGAATTGCACCCTGCTGCGTATGGGGCTGCGTAGCAGCAGACCGGTCAAAGTGCCCATGTTGACCCCTGTCCGCCGTCGAAAGTGCCAACAATGGGCACGTGAGCATCAGAACTGGACCTTGGAGCAGTGGAAGAAGTTCTTGGTTCAGTGAGTCCCTTTTCTTTTCCACCACGTGGGCAGCTGTGTATGTGTGCATCGTTTACCTGGGGAAGTGATGGCACCAGGATGCACTGTGGGAAAACTGAGTGTAGAGGGAGTGTGATGCTATGGGACGTCAATTTGGCACGTGCCACCTACCTACCTACCAGGATAATGCACCCTGCCACACTGCGCACACTGTTTGGGGACATGATTAACAGTTCAAGGTGTTGCCCTGGCCTCCAAATTCCCCAGATTTCAATCTGATTGAGCATTTGTGGGATGTGCTAGACCAACAAGTCTGATCCACAGCAGTTCCACCTCGCAACTAACAGTACTTGACGGATCTGCCGCAAATGTCTTGGTGCCAGATACCAAAGGAGACCTTCAGGGGTCTTGTAGAGTCCATGCCTCATTGTGTCGGCGCTGTTTTGGCAGCATGCAGAGGACCAGCAGCATATAAGGCCGGTGATCATAAAGTTTTGGGTCATCAGTGTACTGTATGTGATATGTAAGTGGCCTTTTTTGCTTGTTAAACATTTGTTAACATGAATAGTAGCTTAATACTCTATTTATAAAATGATGCCAATTCCAAAACTTTAGAAGTAGTTGCTAAGGTGTTTTGAGTGATTTTTAACACTTTGCTATGTGGTTGCTAAGGTGTTCTGGAGGTTGCTAGGGTGTTCCTTACTAAAGGTATTCTGCATTGTGTTTAGCACATTGCTATGTGGTTTTTAGGGTATTCTGGGTGGGTGCCAGAGTGTTGCTATGCAGTTGCTAAAGTGTTCTGGTGGTTGCCAGGGTGTTACTTGCTAAAGGTATTCTGATTGGTCTTTAGCACAGTTGCTAACATGTTCTAAAGTGGCGTTTAGCACATTGCTATGTGGTCGCTAGGGTGTTCTTGGTGGTTGCCACAAGGTGTTGCTATGCATTTGCTAAGGTGTTTGGGCAGTTGTTTACTGGCCCATGTCAAATGTGTCCACCCACAAATCATTATGATATTTTAGTCCCTAGATGTGGCTCGGGACCTTCTTTCAATTTAATTCTACAAATTTTTTTCAAAGCCATTTAATGCCAAGTGAAAATTGTGCATCTGATCATTAAGCAAAAATATTTATTTTGTGTGTCTGCACTCACCCAGAGGCAGGTTGTTATTTCTGAAGGCATTGCCGAGTGCATAGCAGGCATTCCAGCGCACTTTCATGGTTGCGTCCCCTCTGACCGTGTCGATTAGAGCCCTCATGGCCTCCTGAAGAGGCTGCTCAAACACCGGCTTGCCCAAGTGCACTGGCTGCAGGAAGTGAAGCAGATTCCCCAGTGCACGCACTGCATTGCTCTTTACCTATAACACGCAAATCCCTTCCAATGTTTACAATCCATTATCACAAAGAATTAGTCTATGATACATTATTAATAGGTGCCTTTTGTTTCCTTTGTTTGGAATCTCCAACATTTATATAATTAGTATTGGCATGTAATGAAAATTTCTAGATTCAGCCTTCATCCTTGTAGAAGTGTTGAATAAAATGCTTTAGAAATCTTTTGAATATGCTATGACCATGTCAAGTATATCTAAAAATGATCTGCTAAAAGCGAATTCTGATAAAGTCCACAAGTACACTAACATATAGACAATCTTGATTTCACAAGGTCATTCATCATTGAGCAGACACTTTTATCCAAAGTGACTTACACATGCAATTCAACATACCCTGTCTTTATCTCCTGAGGCTTTGGTGGCTGATCGGAGCATATTCAGCAGCAGCATACCAGAGAACTCTTCCTGAAACTCCAGCCCCACTGACTGCCTGAGGAGCAGAGAGGAGAATGATTATTCTGCCCGCCTCAGCTCACAAACACATAAATGCAATGTGAACGCTTGTCTCACATGTTGACGATGAGTGTGTCTGTGAGGTTGCCGAGTGACCAGGCTGCTTTAGCACGGACATTGGGAGAGCGATCATCCAGAGCAGTGAGGATGGCATTAGCGGTGTCTGCCACAAACATCACATCCTGTATCCGGAAAAAAATTACAATTATCAGTCTGATTCTTCATGATTAAATCTGGTTAGAAGGGTTTTATGTTGGCTAAATAAAGGGCAATCTAGTGATACATTGTCATTTAAAAACAATATTTAGCAAAGAATAGCTATTAAAAGAGGTGATTAAATAAGACTCTCCCTTGATCTTTTGAAACTAAACAATTACATGTTTACATTTTAAAGGGTGATGACATGCCCTTAATTTGTGCCCTAAAATGTTCCTTAAGGTTAACTTATAATATAAGTAAAGTTTTCTTGCACAAAAAAAACATGATAATTTTCCACCCTCATTCTGATCCTCTGTCAAAAACACTTGGTTTTGTTGCTGCTTCTCCTTTAAGACTTGACAGTAAACGAACACTGTTATGATTGGCTCTCTGCTCTTGACTGACCTGCTCTCAGTGTTCATATCTTCAGTTTTTTGTTTTTGTCATTGTTTTAGTCTTTTAATGAAAATGTCCTTCAAAAGTAGTCAATATTTCTTCATTTCATATTCATTCATTTTAGTCAGTTTTACACAGACGAAAATGCAAAACTAAAATGAATTTTTGTTGATAATGACGACTTGCAAAATGGACAAAATTGTAACTGTAAAAGACCAAACTAATCAAATATTCAAACATTTAGAAAAAATGTATAAACATTTTCTAATGGAAACATATATTAAACATATTCATTTGTGTACTGTCCTTGTTGTGGAAAACCTGAGCTCCTGAAATAATAAAGAATAGGCTGAAGTATTAGCAACATTTTAGAAGTTAGACTACTGTACTCTGAATTCTTCACGAAAAGATATTATATTGCATGTGGCATGTTTTATCTCGTCATGTTTTCATCAACAGTATGCTTTATATTAAAATCGTTTAATTATCGTCACGATGGCCTTTATCATTGCATCTTCGTTATCGTGGATGAAGTCAAAAACTTTTTCGTCATTGATGAGATTATTAACACCTGCTCTCTTCTTGCCAGCTCATTGCTCACTGCTACTTGGCTGGCTTTGTAAGTGATAAGGTAAAGTAGGCAATGAAGTGTTGTTGTGGAGGCAGTCAGATGCAAATGTCTACCACAGTGTGACATCACAATGTGGAGAAAGTGGAGTATGAGACGTTTTGGCAGCTTGGTTTCAACAAATGTTCTTTTTGCAGTGAGGAGGAAGTTTTGAGTTCTGATACTTAAAGGCATTGCAGCAGTAAGGACAGAGACATGGTGGAATATGGTCCTTAAAAACTAAATTAAAGGAATATTCCGGGTTCAATACAAGTTAAGCTCAATTGATAGCATTTGTTGTAAAATATTGATCACCACAAAAAATTATTTCTACTTGTAAAAAAAGCTAAAATTTAGGTTACAGTGATGTACTTATAATGGAAGTTAATGGGGCCAAGCCATAAATGTTAAAATTTTAATTTTTTTCAAAAGTATAGCCAAAGACATAAACAATATGTGTGTTAACATGATTTTAGTGTTATAAAATCGCTTACTAACCTTTTCTTTGTAAAGTTAGACAATTTTAAAACTTTGTTGCCCTTACCATTGTAATGCGTAAGCCCTGCAATACTGGTAAATTACAATTTCAACAACTTTACAGCTGAAATAATACATGAGTTTTAACAGAAGAATTCATGTAAGTGCATTTATAAAATTATAAACTTCAAATTTTTGCCTTTAAACCCTCCAAAAACTGTCCCCATTCACTTCCATTGTAAGTGACTCACTGTAACCTTGATGTTTGCTTTTTTAAATTAAAGGAGGGAAAAGTCAGTTTTTCATGGTAATAAACATTATGTCACAAATGCTGTCGACTGAGCTTAACTTGTATTGAACCAAGAACATTTCTTTAAGGCTTGAATATCATTATACAGTACATGGAATTCATTGGAAAAAAATTGTTGATAAAATAAGTGTATGATGCAGCCCCTTTAAGAGTAATCATACAGATTAAAATAAGAGTCAATCTCTGAGTTTGTGGACACTGTACCTCTCTAAGGCAGGGAAAAAGGATGTAAACACCCAGTGCTCTAACTGCGGCTGCTTTCACAACAGAGTTCTCACTGTACGTCAGACCCAGCAGTATTGTGATACACAGAACCTGTGTCTTATCCTGCAGATATATATATATACACACACACATCAACACACAGGAGTCATGAAAGAGCACAAACTTTCAATTTAATGCCATAACAGACTAATGGACACTAAAAAAACAGGGAAACACACTCACAGGCAGCTGGCTGAAAGCCTGTGGTAAAATAGATGAGAGGGTGTCACATGCGCTGGTCTGCAGAGTAGGATGCTGCTCATTCTGTAAAGCTCCAATCAGCGGACCACCCAAGACCTCTGACCAGAACTGAACCACCTGAAAGGAAAACAGACCAACGTAATTACACCTTTAAAAAATTGAGAGGCAAATTCACCAAGCAGTTGTTTGCATTTTAGTGTAAAAACCTGAATCATATTCATGAAGCACCAAGTTTAAGCAGGTGCAATCAACGCTGAATAGAGCTGCGCCTTTACTCAAGTATTTAAATGAAGGCAAATGCATCTATGTGTAAATTAAAAATTTATTTACAAAACATTACAAAGCATTACATTTTTATTATGGCAGTAGTATCTAGTCAAATGAAGGAGAAGAAGTGTTATAACCTGGCATATAGTGCAGTCACACACTTTTGGCATGTTAAAGAGACGATTAAGGTGTCTGGATTAGAGATTGACCGATATATCTGTTTTACCGATAAATCTGTGCCGATAGTTCAGTTATCTGCAAAAATCGTCGGCAATACATTATTTTTGATTCTTTCGTGTTATTCTGTGGCCAAAACCCTTCATCTGGTGAACATATTGGCTACAATACATACAGTGAATATTTACATATAGAGCATTGTAATGGAGCCAAGATTATCACTTTTTATGGACTATTTCACAATTATCACAATTAGGTTATTAAAAGAAAACAAAATAAGTCACTTTGTCTCACCAAAATAAGTGAAAATAAGCAATTAATTTGTTTCCTGTGTGGTGGATTTATCAGCATAGAAATCATAACAAGCAGTTAATTAACATTCAGCAATATTGTATGTACAGATCTGCTTCAAGAGTCAAAACACAGCAACAATAATTCAGTGAAAAAAAAAAAAAACTGTTAAATGTACTTTTTACCTCTAATAATATTTTCCTTGTATCTGGATTAGTTGTGCATGTACAGTATAAATTATACACAGTTGTTAAAAAGAATATGATATCCACAACGGGCAATTAGGCAAAGAAATGTGTGAAGCAGCATTTTCCTTTAGGAACAAAGCACATGTTTCATTTTTTCAACATGAAGTGGTGCAGTACCAAAATATTACTTTGATAAACCCTTTGGCCTTTAGTTTAATGAAAAAATTATCGAAACAAAATTAACAGGTTATAACCGATTATAAGCATTTAAAAATAAAGTTTTCACTCCGGAACACTTGAAAATCACTTTGTTCCGGTTTTCGGTTATGTTCTGCTATAAATGTTGTTCGTTTTCGTTTTCCATTTTTATTCATGAACAGTTTTTAGTCCCGTTTTTAAAATAAGAGTCCTTGTTGTATTTCAGGCTTTTTTATATTTAAAAGTTCTACAGAAAATCTTAAGTTTTCTGGTTATTATATGGATAAGGATTGGTTGAACAATAAACTGCATTTGGGATTTTACTCATTTTGGACTTGCAATGTCTGTGCCCTCATAGTAAGAAAGATTAAGATTTATAACATTCAATAAAAAAAGATTTTAAAAATGAATGGCCGATTAGTCAGTAATCTGCATTTTCCACCACATTAGTTTTCCATCATATCCATATTGGCCGACCTCTATTCTGGATCACAGTATTTGAAAGATGCTGTACAGTCCTAGCAGATTGCACTGGTCTGCAACATCATTCACAACCAAGTGTTTAGAACCAACTCGAAAGTTTGGGAATTGCATTGTGCAAATAATGTTCACATACATTTAGAAAGTTCAATTTTAAAAATATCGTGCTACACCAAAACAACCTTTGTTTACCTGGGACACTGGCACTCGTCTGGCACTTTGTGGAGTGCTACCATCAGCTCTGTATTGCTGAATAATTCCTGTTCCCAGTTCTTCCAGAAGCTTGGAAAAAGACACAGAAATGTTAAAATAGACCTGGAAATCTGGAAAAAAATGGCAGTTACGTACTAGTCATTACTGGCCACTAATCCCAAATTCCAAGTATTAGCAATGGTAGTAATGTTATCCCTAATGAGACAGGCAGGGACAAAAATATAAAGATTTACTTTAGTGCCATGAAGTTGCACAGAAGTGTCCTGCTCTGTGAGACAGAGTGCGCTGAGATGACCCAACTCCAACAGTGACATCTCAGCCAATGAGAAGTAACCCTTCACCAGATGAGCCAGCACCTTGAATAAACACACACACAACCAATTAGGAATAAACATCTGTACTCTCGCCTCTTTAAGCAATTGTTTTTCTGTACTTGACGATTGTTGCTTGTCAGATTATACGATAAGTCCCCAGAGACATTTTTCGGTAAAAGCTATGTTTTCATGACCGACTACTCAATACACATTTTTGCGAAGGCTTTGGTCACGATTGACGGCATTGACTGGCTAATTTAATTTACCAGTCCTTCTCAGTTCTGATATTTGCATTTACACACAAAATTGAAATGATACCGCACAAACCCAAGCAAGCCAGGGAAAAGAGGCCACGGACTGCTGTATTTCTGTTAGAATGATCTAGGGATGCCTGCAAATAACGTTTTTTTTATTTATTTATTTTATAATTGATTAATCTTTGTTTATTTCTTCAATAAATCGATTAATTGGATATTTTGTTAAATCCTGTATTTTATTCAAATGTATTTATTAAATAACAAATGATTGTATGCTATACATTGTGTACAAAAAAGTTTGAAATATAAAAGTTACAATATAAATTGTATGTAGTTTAAAAAGTTTAGAATCAGCTGGACAATTTAAACTTCTCAGTTCTATATGAAAATAAAGAAAAACAAAAACACAATCAAAATGATTTTCGATTGGTTTGATAGATGCAGATGCATAATTGCTCAATGAAGGTTAACAGAGACTAGCTTGTGGTAAAGACAAACAGTTGAAATGGAACTATGCCCTTAATTTTGAATTATTTTTCTGTTCTTTGGAATACCCAATTTCCAATACACTCCAAGTCCTCATAGTGGCGTAGTGACTCGCCTCAATCTGGGTGGCAGAGGACGAATCTTAGTTGCCTTTGCATCTGAGACAGTCGCTCCACACATCTTATCACGTGCCTTGTTGAGTGCGCTACCGCAGAGACATAGCGTGTGGAGGCCCACGGCATTCTCTGCGTCATCCACGCACAATTCACCGTGCGCCCCACCGAGAGCGAAAATCACATTATAGTGACCACGAGGAGGTTACCCCATGTGCCTCTACCCTCACTAGCAACCAGACCAATTTGATTGCTTAAGAGACCTGACTGGAGTCACAGAGCACGCCCTGGATTTGAACTTCCGACTCCAGGGGTGGTTAATTAATTTAGAATTCTTAAATTATTCATTATAAAATAAAGAAAATAATAGTGAAACGTAGAGAGTTTTAAAAAACACAAATGTGACCTGCTCTATCATTTTGTCACTGAGTTTTTTGCACTAAAGTAAAAAGGAAAGTCATCCAAACATTTAAATGATTATATCTCAAGAAACATTCCTTTTTACTTTAGGTCATAAATCCAAAAATGGGTTTCTGGACCAAAATGACTCAAAATAATGGAGTAGGTCACATATGCTGTGGCTGTAGACGTCTTTGCAAGTGCACAACAGAACAATCACCTGGAGAGCTTCAAGACGAACAGGTGAAGGTTCCAGCGATCCAGCACTGGACCCCCCAGCGTCACTATCCGAACAGGTTTCCTCGCGAGGCTGCGTGACCAGACTAATGCACAGCTGCAGCAGCCAGCAAGGCCCCTCCAGAACCTCCTCAACTCCTTTAGGAGATGGCAAGGCATCTCCATCTCTCCGAACCGGCTGCCTCCAGTTCTGAGAGAGCTCCTGAGGTGTGGCGACACCAGGGGTGCTGAGGGTGGATGTGGACTCTGGTTGCTGAAGTAGGAGTTGGATCTCTGGGAGAGGAGCTTGAGTTGAGACTAATGCACCAAAGAGAGTGAGGCTGGACACACGTACATTCACATCTAACATAAGGGAGGAGAGTAAGAATGGTAAATATCTGAACTGGCAGCTTTTTGTGTCATATTGTTGTTTCCACAATTTTAATCAAAGCAATAAGCCTTCTATAAAATTGCTTTATTTCAACACTGTTGATTGGATGAGTAATGTTCTTTAAATATTACCTCTGTGGCGCACATACGGACGGATCTGTTTCCACAGTGTGCTCAGCAGGCCTGGTCTCAGACGGTTATAGGGCACATTGAATACCAGGTGAGCAAGGCACTGGAGTACAAAACACAAACTATCATTCACACTCAATAGAAGCAGGTTTTTTGGCCATATGGGTACAAAACTTCTGAACATGTTCCAGAAGAATAGCAATATTTGACCCAAGCACCTTGTGGGGACAGGACGGAAATAGGGACTAAATAATGTTTTATTTCTTACCTAAAAATTTAAAAAGTTGAATTTTAGGGTCACGGTCAGCCGATGGTATTTATATTTCCTTATATTAAGAACAATATATGTGAATGGAAAGTACCCACAAGGATACAGTGGCTGAAAAAAGTAATTGGATACTTAACCCTTGTGCGACCTTCTGGACATTTGTATCGTTTTTATTTTAGTTTTTTCTAATATTTTGGCTGTGTTAATGCCAATGGCATAAATTTTGCCAAAGGTGTGTATTTTTTGGGTAATTTTGATAGTTCAACCTCAGTTCCTATAATACATCTATTACACTCAGGACCTTAAGGACAAAAATGTCCCCATTGAAACCTATTAAAACTGTGTCAGTCCCAGTGCCATTAAAGCATACAATCATGAATTCTATGATATTATGCTTTCATTCTGGAGACCTGGCTTTAAAATTAATTATTTTATATTGTCATCCCCTTTTCTCCCCAATTTGGAATGCCCAATTCCCTACTACAAAGTAGGTCCTCATGGTGGCACGGTTACTCACCTCAATCCAGGAGGACAAGTCTCAGTTTCTGAAACCGTCAATCCGTTCATCTTATCACGTGGCTCATTGTGCATGACACGGCGGAGACTCCGCATGTGGAGACACATGCTACTCTCGGTGATCCACACACAACTTACCACGCACCCCATTGGGAGCAAGAACCACTAATCGTGACCACAAGGAGGTTACCCCATGTGACTCTACCATCCCTAGCAACCGGGCCAATTTGGTTGTTTAGGAGACTCTAGGGGTGGTAGTCAGCGTCAATACTCGCTGAGCTACCCAGGCCCCCCAAAATTTTAATTTTAACTATTTTCCACCAGATGGCACCATTTTTTTCATGTTTAGCCAATGGAGCAATTACGCACTTTTTTCCCTATTTTCTATTTGCTGTATTATACAGCACTGCAGGCCAATTGAATAAATTATGCTAAAAATGTGTATGTGTGTTGGATCCCAGTGTGTTTTTAATGTGTGTATTAAGAAATGTGTGTGTGTGTGTAAAAAAACAATTGGCAGTATGAAAACAAACTGGCATTTAAAGGGTTCAAATCCTTAAAATGAATGAATATTTGGTTGTTATAATCAGGACCGATGTTCGTTAAAAAAAGTGAAATAATATGAATATATGATATTTACAGAGTTTTTTTTTTTTTTATATATCCCAGAATGTGCTCATCCAAAAACAAAATTTCCCCATAGCATTTAGTATATGGAAAAACAACAGAGGCATTATATTAACAAACTGGCAATTAAACGCCATTGGTGTGTGAATGTGACTGTGGATGGGTGACTGGGACACAGTGTAAAGTGCTTTGGTAACCTCTAAGGTTAATAAAAGCACTATATAAGTGCAGACCATTTACCATTTACCATAAATGGTTAAAATGAATGCATTTTTGGTAGTTAAGATCAGGGCCGATGTTCGTTAAAAAAATTAACTAAATGAAAGTGGAAAATAATATTAATATATAATATTATTAAGGCAGTTTTTTGACGCAGACATTTTTGTCCTCTAAGGACTCTGAGTAACTTATAAATAGACGCACAAGGGTTGTTACATTTAAAAATGTATGAATGACATTGCATTAGATATCAAACAAAGTGTCATTAACAATGTTTCCATCCAAGGTTTTTTGTAACAATATCTTTACCGATATAGCTGATGGAAACGCAAATTATCGCAAAAATTTCAGAAGTGTCGACATATTTTTCCGTTTAACTCTAGCGCATAAATTCTATGTCAATACTTCAAAAGATGCAGAAAAACTGGTTTGGAAAATGTTTTGTCTAAAAATGTACATTAACGCAAAAATATAGTGTCACAAGACAGAATTTCCCCCAATCGTTAGCCTGTGTTAATCATGACGACAAGGTATACATCTTTGAAAGCCAATTTATTGTACGTGAAGCATTACTCGCACTGTTATGGATTGGTCTTAAAAGCATATCTGCACACCTCCGATGCTGCAAACACATCTGCGTCATGACACTTCCAAGAGTGCCAACACAAATATCTCTCATGCATCTCTCATCAACAAGTGCACAGAGAACAGATGAATGGCCACTCTTTGCAATTAATTTAATCACGGTAGCAATCAGTTTATTTATTCAAATTGCTGTTGCACACCATTCAAAATAATAGATGGCAGTCATGGAATTAGCCCACAATACAAAAAACATAATTTCTATGCACAAAGATGTTTTAAATTAAAAATAGTTACACAATACTAGGAGCCCAATTCTATAAATGTATTGTTTAGCTTACTTTTTCAAAAGTAAGTTGGCAACCTGCGATAGGCGCAACATCAGGACCAATATTACAGTCCTTTCAGAAGGGCAACTGTTCCCTTTTGATTGCAATTCCTCCTCTTCTGATTGCATTTATTTGTGAAATTAAAATGACAGGAAGCTGACAATTAATGACAATTAGTTCAATGAATTGTCTCAATACTCTCCCCATTTTACCCAAACTTCTGGGAAACAAAAATTAGGGACATCTGGGAAGTCGAAAGATGTGATAAACCAAAACTTATGTGACAAAGTGCTTTTTTTTTTAAGCATGACATCACGCACACCATTTTTAATCGATAAAATGCCATTTGAATGGAAAAAGGTAGAAGTGGGACAAATTTCGCAAAAAAAAAAAGTAATGGAAACCAGGTTACAGATTTTAAAGCATTTTTTGTTTTGCACTTAAAAAACAAAACAATTGTATAATGTTCAAAATTCAAACAAAATGCATTTGAACACTTAAATATTTTTGCAGATTTAATTTTTTGTTTTCCAATTCAGTAATATTTCACATTTTTACTGTGATTATTTTGGAAGAATTATTTGAATGTCTTCTATTACCTTTAAGACTTGAGTGAGTGTCTGGCACGAGGACTCTGCGAGGAGCGCTAGCAGCAAGCAGCGGTGAAGCTCTCGGAGGCTGGCAGCTAATGTGGCAGAAAAGGGCGTGAAGGCCTGGCGAGGTGCACTGGTGTCTTCAGCGATGGAGAGGAACTGTCGAGAACCTTCAAGAAGAGCAGACAGCACCTGCAGAGAGCCTGCCCGCACCTGTGAGAAAAAGGGGCCAAATAGCAACAGTACGTATTCTTTAGTGTTACTGGGTGCAAAGAAAAAAAAAAAAGGCAACAACAGTGAGCTTGTGTTACCTTTGGGGAGGGGTCTTTTAGGGCAATGGTCAAAAGTGTAAGAGGAGAGGGGCCACCAATCGATGGGGCGTCTGGAATGAAGGAGGACCAGTAGCCGTAAAGAACTCGTTTTTCAACACACTTCACCACAGCCAGGAAACACTGCAGCGCACTCTGCCGCACACGTGCTTGATACAGCCTAGACGGCAAACAAAACAAACATATACTACCAGTCAAATGTTTGGACACACTTGGACTTATTTTACATTTCGGATGATCAAACAAAGAGAGGGAGACCAATATCGGCTTCACAGATTAATCTGTGCCAATAGTTTTTTTTATTCATTTTTTTCTCCAGGTTCCTTATTGGTTGTACTATAAAGTGCATCTGGGATTTGTTTTCATTTTGACACCATGTCTGTGCCACAGAAAGGAAAGACCAAGATTTGTTTTTACGTTCTATAAATCGATTTTAAAAACAATTGGCCAATTAATCAGTTATGTGCCTTTTCACCACCTTTGTTACTGTATCCAAAATCCACTATTGGTCGACCTCTACTTACAAACCTATGGATCTAAAGGCTAATAAGGCTTATGCTTCAATACTTGAAAATAGTTTAGTGGACAATAACAAATTGTGCCTATGTATGAATTTCATTCATCTTTTTTTAAGGATTTGTTTGACCGGCTAGTAAAGTAAAAGCACTTAACAAGTGCCTTGAATACATGGAAACACTTTCAATACTGTTTTAAAAGCATCCAAGGTGGCACCTCTTAAAGTTTGTTGAGAGAATGCCAAGAGTGTGCAGAGATGTAATCTAGAAAATAGAGGCAACTTTTAAGAAGCTAAATAGCAAATAAAGTGATTCTATATTTTGGTCGATATATAGGGGAGACAGGGGCAAGTTGTGACACTTTTTACTCCAGAAAATATTTTTCAGAGTAAGTTTATTTTTGACAGTCAATTTCTATTCAGTAAAATCTTGTCTACAAAAAGCTATTGAACATTTAATTTCAACATTTGTGTTCAAGATACAGTTCACTGGACAATCGTTGACATTTTAGGACCACATTACAAGGGGCAAGTTGTCACAATCACAGTGCTGTAGATTTAATGTGAACTTTGTGGCGTGACGGGGGAACAAGTCCTCTCTCTCACAACCAAAACAAATCTACAGCTCTCTTTAAACCTATGCCTCCATTAAACAGCCTATTATAGGATTTTCATCAAAAGATAAAAAGTAATACAATTACAAAAGGACACAATTATTCATTCAATTAAGCAACAAAATTGAAAAGTTTATGAACAAAAATATCAAAACATTGTTTTGGCCAAAACATATTGTAATTAAGACATTTATTACACATGTGACAACCTGCCCCAATACAAATGTGAAAACAATCTGACCAGAAAGAACAAGCCCCGGTCTCCCCAAATTCCTTTACTTCCATTTGTGTTATTTTATAGTTTTGGTAACTTTAATATTAGTGTAAAATGTGGAAAAAAGTAACAATAAAGAATGTGCAGGTGTCACTACTGGTAATGGTAGTACACATTTACAACATGTAAAATAAATAAATAAATCTGCAACGTTGTTTTGTAACAAAACAAATACATGCCAAAATATGTGTATACATCAATTTATGTGTCAATTTTCTAGGTCATTTACCACTTGTCAATGTTTTATTTGACCTAATAAGGTAAGAAAGCTTTCAAGGCATTAATGGTGCACAGGGTCAAACCTGAGTTTAGATTGCATTCCTCCCTCAGGGTCTGAGAATTCTGAGTCTGAGCTTCCTTTTTTCCAGGAAGGGTAGAGATGAGGAGTCACCCCTAATGCAGATTTCAGACTAGAGGACTGGGAGCCAAGTGACCAGCCACTTTGATCCACTCCTCCTCCCCCAGATTTAAGAGGCTCATCACCCTCTCCCTCCTCTCCATCCCTCTTCCCCTCAGCTCCAGCTTTCTTTCCTTTCCCACGAGACTTCCGTTTCTTGTTCTGCTGGGACTAAAGTAGAAATACAACTACAGGGTGCAAATTACAAACAACTTTCATACTGTATTTTTGAGACATGTCCACTTATTGCCATGACCTTCTGAACTTTTTTAGCTAAAATTATTTGGCAACTTACCCCTGGAGTTTTTTTCTGTGCAGTCGAATCTTGTGATGGTTCAGGCTTTGCAGAGGAAATAGTCTCATACTGAGGGAGAGGAGCTGGATACAACACCTGCGGCATCTCCACACTTATTCCCGGCAGGCCATGGAACATGAATCTCTGACAAAGGACCAATAATAATGTCAAACTACTGATTTGATCAATTCATTTCCATGACTTTTCAATAGGGCTGCAACTAACGATTCTTTTAATGATTATTCGACTATTCAGCGATCATTGCAACAATTAATCATTAGCTCTTAACCGATTATTCAGCTTGTGACCAGACTTAAAAGGTTGATGATTGAAGTGAGCAGAAAGGTGAGAGAGTCTTCGCCCCATTATACACAGCAACAAAATACGTTTATGATTTGTTTTGGCTCGTTTTCAAATATAAATATCATTAAACAATGCACATTTTCTTTAGGAGCTATACTGAAGAAGAGAAAATTGATATCTGAGAAAAGTTGAATATAATATTAAAAATACAAATATTTTAAAATATCTAAAAATCCTTTAAAAAAAAAAAAAGATGCATTAACCTGAGAAGCAGCATGAGATGTTTTGACTTGCTTTTAGAGAATAGATCTTGAATACAAGTATATTTTGTATTTATTGCACTCGCAGAAGCATAACAAAGTGAAGAAATACACATATATACAAAATATACTTATATTTAAGATACATTCTCCTAAAGCAACTCTAAATATCTTATATGTTGCTTCTCAAGTAAATTTATCTTGTTTTAAGGATTTTTAGACAATTTTAAATGGAAAACCAAACAAAAACACTTGATAATAATAGTTTATTTTACAGTGAATTTCTTTACTGAATTAAACTTTAAAGTATTTTTTCCCTTTAATTCAGTGAATGTCATTTAGAGATATTTTTAAAAGATGATTTTCTTTCCTCTTTATTGTTAGTAAGTATGTTTAATACAACCTTTTAAGTAGGGGCACAAGCACAATAATCGGTTAATAACCATTGCAATAATCGTCGAATAATTGTTCTAATGATCATTACATTAATCAATTATCAAAATAATCGTTAGTTGCAGTCCAACTGAACACAAAGATTTTTAGAAGAATATTTCAGCTCTGTTGGCCCTTTCAATGCAAGTAAATGGTGGCCAGAACTTTGAAGCTTCAAAATGCATATATAGGCAGCATAAAAGTAATCCATAAATCTCCAGTAGTAAAATCCATATATTCAGAAGCAATATGATAGGTGTGGGTGAGAAACAGGTCAGTATTTAACATGCTTTTTTCCTCCCTGCCCGGTAGGTGGCGATATGCAGGAAGAATGTGAATCTCCAAAAACAAAAGAAGAAGAATATGAAAGTGTAAGTGGAGATTTAGAGTAAAAAAGGACGTAAATATTGATCAGTTTCTCATCCGCACCTATCACATCGCTTCTGAAGACATGGATTTAATCACTGGAGTCTTATGGATTACTTTTATGCTGCCTTTATATTCATTTTAGAACTTCAAATTTCTGGCCACCATTCACTTGCATTGTATGGGCCAACAGAGCTGAAATAATCTTCTAAAAAATCTTTGTGTTCTGCAGAAGAAAGGTAAGTCATACACATCTGTGATGGCATATGGGTGAGTAAATTATGAGAGAATTTCAATTTTTGGGTGAACTTGCCTTTAAGTGTTTTGAGATAACTGGTTAAGGATTTTTTTTAATCATTTATATTCAGAACGATTCGCTAATGAATAATTTAGAACATTTTGTAAATCAGTCCGGGTGATTCATTGAAGAGAACTCAAAAATACACAATGATTTGTAAGCAAGTTTTACTACACACAGAAGCAATATCTAGAAAAGGACTAGACAAGAAAATAACAAAAAATATTTAAAAGAGCAATATAGAAATTTCCACTACACATTTTTTCAATGACTTAGTCCACAATTTTAGAGTTTTTGATACTTCTAAGTTTTCCATGACCATGAAAACCCTTTAGATTTCTTTTAAATTGCACAATCAATCTGTAAATATATAGCTGTAAGAACATACAGAACTGTATATTTACCTTGAGCACAGCCAATAAGGTGCCTAGATCTTGGTTCTGCACAGCTTTCCATTTCCCCCCACTGAGAAAACACTGCATTCCCTTCAGAGCACTATGCAACAACTGAAACAGAAACATTTGAACAGTTTGACAGTAGCCTTTTACATCAGTCGAATTGACATGACTGAATAATCGTATAATATCATCAAATAAACATGTAGTACTGACTGTACAGAAGACAATATTCTCCACATTAGGCGGTTTGGGGTACTGTAGTGTCCGCAGCTGGATTCCATAACATACACCTTTATATGGCTCATCCAAACATGGCTGACCAGGAACACTAGTAGACACACAGAATTTGTTTAATTCATTTATTTCTGCTTCGTTTTAGCTTTAAAATGGCTTTTATACATATAATTTATTGTTTTAGCCTTCTTATCTTAAATAATGAAAATCCATCATAAAAATATTAATTATTACATGCTTAAAATTATGATAGTTTTTCAATATTTATTGAAGAAAAAAAAAAAAAAAGCATTTTAATATTCATTGTCTGAAAAAGATTTAACATTTAAAAAAAAAATTATTAACAATTAAAAAAAACATTTTGCCCCTAATAAATAGGTCCCCCCCAATAAATATTTGGCAAGGAGTGAACGATATGAGTGAAAAGTATATATGAAGTAATATGAGACGTGCGATACCTAAAAAAAAAGAAATATCAAGGTAACCATCACTTTATTCCTTTAAATATTAGACATTGGACACTGCTCACCTGAGGCACAGATTAGCCAAGCAATGCACGGCAGAGCGACGCAGCTCTATGTCAGGCTGATTGGGGTCACCGTACCTCACTAGAATACCACTTGGCCCAAGGAGCTCTGGAAGGTGCTAGCAACCAAATAAACATACATTTTTGTGCATCAGGCACATACACACTTAGATTAACTGAAATTTGCCAGGTCTGTTGCTCTTACCCGCTGACACTTGCATCCATTGCCATACACCAGTGATGAGAGGGCAAGCAGCACCTCTGGGTGAGTCCACGAGCTGCATGTCCGCAGAGCGTGTGTGCTGTACGACACCAGAATATCAAGCGTTTGTTCATCCACTATTACCTGCGATTGAAAAGCAACATGGGATACTTTTCAGATGATTGTGACACTCAAAGGGACAGCTCACCCAAAAATGGAAATTCTGTAATCATTTATTAACCCTCCTGTTATTTCAAACTTGTATGATGCTCTTCTGTGGAAGACACAAAAGGAGATGATAGGCAAAAAGAATGAGTCACTATTCACTTTTATTGTATGGAAAAAATATGCAGTGAAAGTGACCGCGCGCTGCCTAGATTTTCTTGACTTGCACATGAGATCCTCATCTGTGCGTATCGTCTGCGCATGCACTGGCCATTGACTGTATGAAAAGTGTCACAAAGCAGTTGAAGCGCAAGTGCGTCGAACACGTTCCTGTTCATTCGTGGTAAGAAAAGCTATACTCAATAATAAAGGCAATGTGGGTCAACCAGGCACGAGGCGATCCGGAACGTGCAAAAATGAAGTATACCTGGGCCTTCAGTCTCCATATGGGCTTGAAAGAACTTTAGGGTGAATAAATAATGACATTTTTCATTTTTGGGTGAACTATCCTTATATAGTATGAAACCACAATTGCATTCAATAGAATTACAACATACCTGTAACTGGTTTAGAAGTTGATGAATCAATTGGCACAGTTTAATAACCAGATGCTCTTGGCTCAGAGGAACCAGGCGACTCGCTTGCACAAGCAGCTCGCACACGACCTAAGGAAGATGACAGCATGGCTGTGTCTCAGAAACTACTTAACTGCCAACATATACAGCATTTTTGATGCCCCAAAATACTGTCTAGGTAGGACAGTACCAGCTCTGGTTCTCAGCAGGTTTATCGGTTCTGACAGCTGGTCTCCAAGCCTGACCAGCTGACAGGTGCCCAAAACCCTTTTAAAAGCAGCAAACAGACCAGCAAACCAGACATATCAGGTAAAAATAAGTGTTGTTACTAGGATATGGTAATGGAAGAATGCATTCCAGGGCTGCATTTCCCAAAAGCATCAAAAGCCTAAGTAGACTGTAAATCATTGGCGCCAATGGTCTCTACAATCAACTTAAGCTTGCAAAGCTTTTGGGAAACGCAGCCCTAGTCAGTTAACATAATTTTGGGCATCAAACTTGTGAGGCTCCTATAATGCCCAAACCTGTGGTCTAAGTAGGATACTCACAAGGTTTTGAGACAAAGCCCATATCTGTCATCACACAACTAGGCTCAACACGAAGTTAGCTGCCTACCTACAGCCGTGGCCAAAAGTATTGGCAGTGACATACATTTTGTGTTTTGCAAAGTTTGCTGCTTCAGTATTTGTAGATCATTTTTTTCACATGTTTCTTTGGTATACTGGAAAACAATGATAAGCGTTTCATACGTTTTAAAGGCTTTTATTGGCAAAAACACACAATTTATGCAGTGTCAATATTTACAGCGTTGACCCTTGTTCTTCATAACCTCTGCAATTCGCTCTGGCATGCTGGATATCAGCTTCTGTTCCAAATCCTGACTGATGGCGATCCATTCTTGCCTTATTAGTGCTCAGATTTGATCACAATTTGTGGGCTTCTGTTTGTCCACTCTCCTTTTGAGGATCGACCATAGGTTCTCAATGGGATTCAGATCCGGGGAGTTGCCTGGCCACGGATCCAAAATTTCAATGTAATGATCTCAGAGTCACTTCATTATCACTCTTGCCTTGAGACATGGGGCTCCATCATGTTGGAAAATCATCACCAAATTGTTGGGAGAAGTTGCTCTTGCAGGAAGTTTTGATACCATTCTTTATTCATGGCAGTGTTTTTGGGCAGAATTGTGAGAGAACCCACTCCCTTGAATGAAAAGCAACCCCACATATGGATGGTCTCAGGATGCTTCACTGTTGGCACGACACAGGACTCATGGTAGTGTTCACCTTTCTTCTCCGGACTATCAATTTTCCAGATGTCCCAAACAGTCGGAAGGGGGCTTCATCAGAGAAAATAACTTTGCACCAGTCTTCTGCTGTCCAATCCTTGTACTTCCTGCAGAATTTCAGTCTGTCCTTGATGTTTTTATTGGAGAAGTGGCTTCTTTTCTGCCCTTCTTGACACCAGGCCATTGTCCAAAAGTCTTTGCCTCACTGTGTGTGCAGATGCACTCACATCAACCTGCTGCCAATATTGAGCAAGCTCTGCATTGGTGGTGACACGATTCTGTAGCTGACTCCTCAGGAGGCGACGGTCCGTGGAAGCTATTTGCAATTATTTTAAATGCATCTGATCACTCTGGACAATAATCTATAAACAATTTGAATCAACACAAAAACAACTAAAGCAGAAAACTATGCGAAACACAAAATGTATGTCACTGCCAATTAGAGGTGGGTAGTAAAGCGTTACATTTACTTGAGTAACTTTTTAATTTAAGCTTTCAAAACAAAACGTTTTCACAAAAAAGTTACTCAAGTAAATTTAACTCGTTACTACCCACCTCTGATTGGCAGTGACATAAATTTTGTGTTTCGGGTACTTTTTACTCTCACTCAAGTACATTTCTAATATATTTTTTTTACTTTTACTTATTTACAATGTGTGGCGTTACAGTTGTTACATTACTGTGTTAAAATTTGAATTAATGTGTAGTTTATTGAGAGATTATTGAATGGGACTTTTACGAGAGCGGAAGTTCAGAGCTGCGCGTGATGAGACGCTCCCACTTGAGTGATGAGACTGTCACTCCACACAGTGAAAAAATTATAGATTCGTCATGCAATGCCTTCATTTAACACAAAGACAAGCTGATATTTCAAGATTAAAGTCACAGCTCCAACTGAGGGCAGCACGCTGAGGTAAGTTTTGGCTCTAAATCTAACGCTGGCTTTTCTGTATAATGAGATGGTCATTTTCAGGGTGATTCTGTAACTGGGCTCTTATGTTATCGGTTTTTAAGTGTACATTTTTAAATCAGTGCAGCATTATATTAGTGTGCTTTGTCCCGCATATCATTAGCAATATTTATGCATTTACTCTGCGCCCTCTAGGAGGTACTGGAAACTACTTCAGGAGGATTAACTGTATAAATCCATGTAAACATCCAAGTTGAGTGTAAATCACTGCTCAACAACTGGAGCACGAACAGACAGCATTTCTGCACGTGCACAGTGAGGTGCATGCATGTGAGATGTGCGGGCACGAGGCAATCGTGGCGAAGAGTGGCCGTGTCTGCAATCGTTCACTTATTCACTATTTCCTATAGAGTAAATGGCAGTTAGTGCACTATATCTCAGCAGTAAGTGAACGAAATGAGTGAATTCGGACGAGAGTGTCGTAGCTCTGGAGCTGGTGCAGAAACGTCATTTATTAAATTTTTAAATTCTTGGGCCTTATTTGTTATCCTTATTAAATAAAAATATATTAATACAATAAATCGTCATTCTGTTTGTCATTTTTAATATATACTGTGTGTTAATATAAAGAGTAAACACATTTTAAAATGTATCTGTATGTTTTGTCTCTATATGTTATTTTAATCCAGTAATGATTTGTCAAAAAGTAATTTACTACATTCAGCATGAAATAAAACATTGCAGGAGTGAAGGAAGCAGTAAACTCCCAGCTCTTACGTGTTCCCCGTGGTGGATTGTGGGAAATGAATGGTCATCGAGTGTACTTGAAATGTACACTTGAAATTAGAGTGCATTGTGGGTAAGTATTAGTGAACAGAAGTAGGGAATGAGTGCTCACTCAGAATTCAGACACTCCTACAAAATAGCAAAAACTCGAAATAGTGCACTATATAGCGGATAGGGGGTGGTTTCAGACAGGTGTACAGAACTGAAAACTGTAACTACACTGAAATAAGGATCCACACAGGACTTTAAAAGCCATGAAATAGCGAAAGGCGGCATTATATTTCAGCATTATATATAATGTCCTTGTGGGACATTATCACATTTTCACTGTAATATTTACTAGAAATTTTTCCAAACCTCTCTTCTTATTAACAAATTCATCCATATCTGACAAGAGCCCTTAAAGGGCTAGTTCACTCAAAAATTACAATTCTCATTATTTACTCACCCTAGTGCAACCCCAGATGTGTATGACTTACTTTCTTCTGCTGAATTTAAATTAAGATTTTTAGAAGAATTTCTCTACAATGCAAGTGAATGGGTGGCAACATTTTAAAGCTAAACAAAAAAATATAATACAGCATAAATGTAATCCATAAGACTAGTGGTTAAATCAGTATCATCAAAAGCAATATGATATGTGTGGATGAGAAACAGATCACCTTTACATTCTTCTTCTTGTGTTTTGGTGATTAACATTCTTCTATGCATATTGCCCCCAGCTGGACAGGGAGAAGAATGTCTAGCAAAAAATAACAAATATTGATCCGTTTCTCACCCACACCTATCATATCACTTCTGAAGACATGGATTAAACCACTGGAGTCTTATGGATTACTTTTATACTTTGTGCTTTTTGGATCATACAAATTTTGTCCTACAGAGCTAAAATATTTTTATTTTTTTTATCCGAGTTCTGCAGAAGAAAGGAAGTCATACACATCTGGGATGGCCTGAGGGTGAGCAAATGATGAGATAGTTTACACAAAATGAAAATTATCTCTTTAAAAAGTGATAGCTCAGCCAAGCGATAGCTCAGCCATAATTTAATATTCTTTCATCATTTCTCTACCCTCATGTTGTTCCAAACCAGTGTGAGGCTTTGTATTATGTGGAACACAAAATATGTTAGACAGAATGTTATATATATATTGAAAGTGAATGTTGACCGAGACTGTGTGTGTGTGTGTGTGTGTGTATATATAATACACACATACACATACACACACACACATACATACATACATACATAGGTAGGCAGCTAAAAAGGCTGACACACAGTCCATATGTATGCCACAAGATTCTAACTGTACATTTAAAAACTACTGCTGAGTGTTGATACCAGGAACTGCAACATTTTCAAATACACTTTTTATTTGCTTTCTCCTGTTAAGACTGAGGGACACCAGTGATATGTCTGGAAACCTAGTGAGCTGCCAAACTAGACAGCATTTCTGGGTATCAAAATGTTCAATTCAAACTTTTTTGACCATGCCAAATGAACGTTCCATTCAAACTTTTTTGAGCATGCCAAATGAACGTTCCATTCAAACTTTTTTGAGCATGCCAAATGAACGTTCCATTCAAACTTTTGAATGCGTCCAACTAAATGTTCGATTCGACTTTTGAACGCGCCAAATGAACGTTCGATTGAAACTTTCCAATGCGCCGAGTGAACGTTTGAATCGAACGTTATGTGACGCACACAATTTGTTGGGCTAACTAGGTTTTGAAACACACCTAAACTAAACTCTAAACAAAATCTTTCCTTTTGTGAGTGTGACTCTATTAAGGAAAATAAACCATACCTCTGGATTAATGTTGTCATAAATTGTGTAGTTTTCTGAGATTAGCTGATCAAACAGTAGATTGAGCTCAGTTTTGAGAGTCTGGCTCTCAGACGGTCTCAGTGATCTGAGTTTATTAAAGCAGCGACTGATCTGATCCTGCGCTTCCACATTGAGCTCATGTTGCGCCTTTGATGGAGAGGTAAACCTTGATGCATTGAGTGAGGTTGATGGAGGCTGAAATCCCAGTGTGTTGCGATGAGAAGAAAAACTTAAGTTCGAATCCAAATATGTTAACTTACCAGCCATCTTTACGGGGTCAAAATAGCGGCTTTACTATGGCGACTACGATCCACATCCTAGGTCAACCGGAAATGTTCGTTTGTATATTTGAAGTCTTTTTTTTTTTTTTTTGTCTTATTTTATTTAGTCTTTAAGTAAAATTAGAAACAAGTCTTTATGGCTGCAAGGACAAATATTGCAAGTATATTGAAAAAAACAACAAAAACAAAGTAGTCTCTCGTGCATTATATGTTGCTTTTTCCAGCGAAAATATGTGTCAATATTATAGGAAATCTCTCTAGAAATAATATGTATATATATTAAAATAAATATTTTATAACAGGGTTTAAAAAAATTTACCTACAGCATATAGAGGTCAAGTAATTTTTATTTGTATAGCATTTTCACAATACTCATCATTTCTTAAGCAGCTTTACAGAACATAATACGCTCATGTTTTAAAACCCCCGTAAACGGATTCAACATTTCTTACCAAAGACATTTAAGACTTCACTTTAACTTGTGGAAAAAAAGACTTCAGATCCGAGACTTTACCCAAACTTGCCCTTGAAATGGACTCTGCATCAGAGACTTGTGAACATCTCTACTAGCTTTTCCAAATTGTGTGTCAACTGCATACAGATTAATAGTAACGTTACATGTTATTGCCAAGGTATTCATCAGGACAACAAAGCGATGTTGAACATTTGAAAGTACAAGTATATCCATGAGAGCACATGACAAGGCAATCTGAAAGTTTCTCATCAGAAGTGGGGCCCTTGGTTGACTTTCTAGCATTCCTTGTAATATTTGCTGAGTAATAAGCTCATGACAGTATCCATTCCAATTATGGGTGCTCATTGTTCATTAGTGCATGTCCTAGGCAAAGCTAAAGAAAATCAGTGCAGATATTTGGTTCTCAAAAAACTCAAAATGCATCAAAGCCTTTAGTAAATGTTTATCCTTGAAATCTGAGAGGCATTGTATCCCTTTAAGGCTCTGTGTTTCCAGACATGTCTGTTCATTATTAATTTAACCCAGTATACTCCTTGCCTCAGCAAAAATATACATGCAGCAAGTGCTTCCATCTCCAGAGGAATTTGCACTTCGCAAGAAGCAACTGTTACATTATTGATTAAATGTAAAGAGTAAATAAAGTTTACATCATCTAACTAGGGTTACAATACAAAACAACAAACAAACTCTTATACAGACTTTTAAGAGATCCCGTATGGATGTGACTGAATTGGGTAAAAAGAATAACGTCTTGCATGATGTATGACATATCGTTCTTTAATGTAATTTAAAGGCAGCAGTCAAAGCATTTTGTACAACTTCAGGGCAAAACATATTTAGACTTGGAAAAAAAAATAACAAAAATGGTCTTGTTGCTTTATCTCGTGCAACTACAGAAAGCAAAAGTTACTGTTTTGCAACATATACAAATAACAAATTAAATATTATACATGGTCCATGCATTTATGCACAGCCTCTATATCTAAATTTGTGTGTGTGTGTGTGTGTGAGGTTTGAGTGTGGCTCAACCCATCAGTGCATCACAGTCCAGATTTGGAGCTGACCTCCAGCTTTCATGAATAACAGCGTTTCCTTCAGCCTGATTTGAACAGCAGAATGGCCACTTGACCCAAGTAGAAGTAAATGAAATGCTTTGTTTCATGCGTCACGTAACTGCCAAAGTTCCGTCCCACAATACAATGCCATGTCGGATTATACTTCTTATCGAACTCCTGTTGAGAGATAAGAGAAAAAACACTTATGGAAACAGAATTCTGTGTTTCTGGTAAAGTACTCTCAAAAGATTAGTTCATATCTCACTACTCTCAAAAAACTGTACATGATATCTATAAAAAGGACTCTATCTGCAAGAACCAAGTAAAAGCATTGGTTTGCTTTTTACAATATCAATTAAGCCAACAAAGGTCTCTCTCTCTTATAGCCTCTTTTTCACCATTGGGCCAAACAGTTCTGGTTGCTAAACAGAGCTGATCCGGGCCAGTTATCACGGTTATGGTTTCTTTTTCCACTGTGGTGCTACGAAATCAGAAATACACCTAACAAATACATCAGTTGGCAATGGTGTGAGAGGTAAACATTGGAGTGAGTGCGCTATGGAGGATGATCACACATTACAAATTTTAGGACTACTTAAAAGACATGTCCCATGTCACAAAATGGAATGCAAAGAGATATAGGAAAGAGGTTTACCATCATTTGTTGAGGGGTTTGTATATACCACCGGACTCGAACCCACATACAGGTTAAAAATTCCCAGACTAGCTTAAAAGACTCTATATTGTACGATTAATATGATCTAAATTAGTTTTAATGAGAAAAAAATGGTGTGCAGAGAAATTATGTACAAGACTAGTTAAACCATCATCATAAAATCTTGAAGATATGCAAGACATACACTAATTTATTTTAACAACACCCAAATATTAGCGAACTTGGCCAGCTACCTAGAAAACCTATGTTGCAATGGCATTGGCAAATTGACAATCTTGAGATGTTTCAATCATTCCATCAAGATTGAGCACGGTTAGCTAACTGTGCCACGAAATCCAGGCTGAGAATGGTTTGTAATCGTACAGTGCTCAATCATACCATGCTCAAGTGGAAATGCTACAGGAACCGTTGCCTTACCATGCTCAGAATGGTTGGCCCTGTTTGTGGAAAAGCCCTTTGGCTACATATTACTTTATTTGTTACCTTTTTGATATATGCAGCAATGTCTTTTTCAATGTTGTACTTCTCCATGGCCTGTGTGGCACAATCCACTGCATCCTGCTGCATGTCCTCTGACATATCAGCGTTCTTTATTACTGCCTTCCTGTCAGTCATGATGGCTACGAACACAAAGAGAGAGAAAAAAAAAAAAAAGAAAAAAAAAAAAAACTGTAAAGGGAGTTGCGAACCATAACTTAAAGTTGTGGTACAAAGAAGAACATGCCAGCATCATGAAGCTCATTTGATACTCTGGAGGGTTAAAAAGCAGAAATGAGAAACTCACATTTTGTTAAAGCGCTTCAATTATTCCTTAAAAAATAACATTTATTAATTGAGTTTAATAAAATTGCCCAGACCGTCATTTTTGCAGTGTGCCTACTTCTCTAAGCAAATAAACCTACAACAGTTACTTTAGTTATTCATCACAAACATGATTCCTGTGTTACTTTGGAAAAGTCAATTTCTCATATCCTTTCATTCATTATGCAAAAGTTACAGGGTTTACTGGCTGTACATGTCCAGGACAGGAGTTAAAATATTGGTTATAACTTTCCACAAACAAGGTTAATAAGCTATTTGTATTATTTTACATGTCTCATTTTATCATTTATATAATTAAGCTGTGTGGCATGTTTATTACCTTGCCCTGTGTACTTCCATTGTATTGTGGCAAGAAAAAGTATGTGAGCCCTTTTGTATTAGCTGGCTTTCTGCATCGATTCGTCATAAAAAAAATGTGCAAGCGAACAACAATCAATTATAATCTTTCATGTCTTTATTGAACACATCCCATAAAACATTAACAGTGCAGTGGGAAAAAAGTAAGCAAACCTTGGATTTAACTACTGGTGAATACTCATTTGGCAGCAATAACCTCAACCAAGCTTCTGGTAGCTGCAGATTAGACCTGCACAATGTTCAGAAGAAAATTTCTACTATTCTTCCTTACAGAACTTCTTCAGCTCAGCCATATTCTTAGGATGTCTGGTGTAATAGGCTCTCTTGAGGTCATTCCACAGCATCTCAAATAGTTAAGGTCTGGGCTCTGACTGGGACAAACGGTGAATTTTCTTCATTTGAAGCCAATGGTAAATGGTCTGCACTTATATAGCTCTTTTTTTTTAACCTTAACGGCTTTCAAAGCGCTTTACACTGTGACTAATTGACCCAAGAACACAAACGCATACACACACACACACAAATGATAGCAGAGCTGCCATACAAGGCGGTAGCCTGCCATTGGGAGCAACTTGGGGTTCAGTGTCTTGCCCAAGGACACTTCGGCATGTGGAGTGTCCTGTGGGCCAGGAATTGAATCACCATCCCTGCGATTAGTGGCCAACCTGCTCTACCACCTGAGCCACAGCCACCCCAATCTGTAGTTGATTTACTTCTATGTTTAGGATCATTGTCCTGCTGCATCACCCAGCTTCTAATGAGCTTCACAGCCACACTGACATTATCCTGCAGGATATCTTCACCATTGGGATGATGTTTTCTTGTTGGTATCTGGTGCACTTTTTATGGCATACGTGCTGCTGCGTGTTCTTCCAAAACAATTAGTATCCTTAATATCATCAAACCACAAAACATTTTCCTAGTAGCATTGTGTAGTGTAAAGGTGGTCTTTGGCAAACTTCAGGCATGCAGAAATGTTTTTATTGGAAAGCAGCGGCTTCCTTCATGGTGTACTGCCATGGACACCATGCCTGTTTAATGTTTTCCATATAGTAGACTCATGAGCGGAGATGTTACCCAGTTCCAATGATTTCTTCAAGTCTTCAGCGGTCACTCTAGGGATCTTTTTACCTCATTGAGCATTCCTGTGTGCCCTTTGAGTCATCTTTGCTGGACGTCCACTTCTAGGGGGAGTAGCCACAGTACTAAATTCAACTCCATTTATAGACAATTTGTCTAACTGTTGACAGATCTAAGCTTTTTGAGATAACTTAGTAACACTTTCCAGCAACAATTCTTGATCATAGGTCTTCTGAGATCCATGTTGGCAATGGCAAATTGGATGTTGAAATACTGAACAATCATGAATATTATCAGAGCTACTAACACGGCAACTGTAAATGAATTAGCGAAACCAATCTTTGACCACTTACAACCTCAGAGCTCTGTGGGTTTTATTCTGTGGTGTAGACAGTAAACCAGCAGAGGAGAAGTCTCAAGAGGGAAGATCTGCAATTTTTGCACTCAGCCAAAGACAGAATTTGCTTAATAAATAAAGCTGAGCCAAAATCCATTGTATTTATAAATCAGTTCTTTAGGTCAAAAACAGTTGTTCTTTAAGTTACAAACATAGATGAGAAAGGTCAGCTCTGGGACCTGTCTGAGATTACAGAGTCATCTACCTTTCCATTTACCTTATTAAGGAACTAGTGCATATCTACTAAAAAGGAAATTTGCAGTCATAATTTGACAAAAAGGAGGCCACCTCAATCAGCTCTTTTTTCAAAAGACTCTCAAGCACTCACAGCTGGGCCCAGGAGGACAAGGTTGATTAAATCCATCCAGCAAGACATTGTAGAAATCAGAACTTTATCCATCTTATTTATTTTTAAATGAAACCAAATGTATCCTTATGGCACGTACAACGGAGATGTTCTCTACATCAAAGCCATTAAAATCACTTGCATTCTGTAGAATGGCATTTAAACATATACATATATAGGTTATGCAGTTTCATAAATAAGATGACCTTAAAGCAAATGTTAAGAATTACATTTCATTGGGCAGGAAAGTTAAGTCAATTAATAATTCACACAGTAAAGGTATCTGTTGTTGATAAAGTCAAGAAGAGGGAATCACAGAAGGATGATATAACTTTGCATAACAAAGCTGTAGCCATTTTTTACATGCCAAATTACTGTAACTTTCACCCAAGCGCTGCCATGTCAACAACATACGCCTGTGATGTCCTCAGCATCTGCTTTCCATGGTCATCTTTGACAGAATTACATAACAGTAATTCTCTCGAGACGGCGAGCACTTTTAACTTTCATTTCACGCCACCGCCCTAATTACTGTCAAGCAACACTCCAGCATTTCAATGATGATTTAAAAGACTCATATCTGCATATCATTATTGCGACAGGTAGCGTCTCGCTGTGTATCCATAGTGCTTCATTTGAATTGTGGACTAAAGATTAAACTTGTCTGAAGGCATTTAAATAATGAAATACATAATGTTTCCTCATAAGCTATGTAGCAGAATGCATAGTAAATAAAATGCATTTTGCTCACCCTCTTTTGATGATTGTACACTGCTCAGGCTTTTTTTTCTTGAGACGCTGTGCTTCACGCTTGACTTCACTAAACACTATTTTTTTCGTAACTCGTCCCATGCGGCTATACTCGTAAATTACATCCAACTGCACGCCACGATACCCTACGTGCCCCGCCTACCGCACTGCACCGGCTCTCTTGATTGGTTGAGTTCGGGCTTCGCCCAGCGTGTTACAAGCGTTTTCCACTAGCTTCCCACTCTCTGCGTTTTATTTAATCCCACAATGCACCAGTCCTAACTGGTGATGGAGTCATCCCTACCAGAGAGTATTTAGCAGAGATGGGCCACTTCCATTTAAATGAATGGGAGAAAATGGAACGCCCAACGGATGTAGAAAAGAAGTCCCGCCTTAAAATTAAAAGAGCCAATCACCTTTTAGATTCAGACATCACCTGTCAATCAACTCGCTAATGCGCGTTAGCTATACAAGCCGGGGAAATTGCGTGTTTAAGCGTAATATGAGGTAAATAAGCACAATTTTTTATTCCAATATTATAAAAATATATTGCTGATTTGAAATATGTTATTTGATCGTAATCTTGACAAACCGTTTAGGAGAATTTGGTCTTTCTCAGTTCAAGTAAATAGGAGCTGCACTGTCATGACTGGAAATAGTCTCCCGGGATTGTTCCAAACTGGCCGACAGTGGACTGACTTGCTATAATGCCTTTGTCCCTACGCCCTAATCCCTTCAAAGGGTTTACGCTCTAGAGAGAGTGTTTCAGAGGGCTGAGGGGCATAGAGATAAAAAAAAAAAAAAAAAAGGGTAATTCGAAACACCCTTTAGCTTTATCTATCCAAGCCAAAGCAGCAGCTCCGTCGCACAAAGGCGGACGCTATTAAACATCAACAGCAGCTCATCAGAAATATTGGCACATGATTTTGCTTCACTAACTGCTTTCGAAATCTTTATGATTTTATTAAGAAATGTAAGCTTCATGTTGCAAAAGTAGTGTTTATCTATTTTAATAATAACAATAATAAAATAATAGACAAACGGACAAGGATTTATTAATTAAATAAAATGCCACTCTGTATAATTCTTTTATTTAAACTGCTTTAGAATAGCAGACCCAGCGAATTTACAGTAAAACACAAACATTAGCCAGTTTAAAAGAAAAAAGCTTTAAAAGACGAAGGGTTGAATGGATTTTTTTTTTTAGAACCAGATTGTAGTTGCAATTGTTTAATTTACACAATACACTTTGCAAACCTCCAGATTTGTAACATATTCTCTGGTTCCGGTCCGCTTGGCATTAAAGTGTCCATCAGTTGAACCCTATGGAAACGGCCGTTTTGAAGAGTCCATCGGTTTGGAACAACCCTTCAACATGGCGGCCACGGTTGTTCCCCCTTTTGAGGCGGATTTACCCAATTTGGAGCAGGGTGTTTTACTCATCCTCATGTTATTGATCTCTATGAGGTATTATCCACATAAACAGGGCCGTAGCAAGGAATTCTGGGCCCTGTGAAAATATATTGCTCTGGGCACCTTCCTATTAAAATAATAACATTTCAAATTTGTTGTGGGTCTCCCTGGACCTTTAGGCCCCTATAATCGCTACCACATTCTCCCCACTAGCTACAGGCCTGCAAATATCACATCAAGCTTGTAATGAATTTTGTGGCTATAAGTGTTTCCTACCTAAAATATTGCATACACTGTTTGTTCACATTTGTCATGAAACAAATTGCTTCTAAGGACAACTTCATCCTCTCTTATGTGAATTCAAAAAGTGAATCAATTTAAATACTAGGCAGCATCTACATGTGAACAGTACGGAGCCCCTAATGTGACCTGTGCAAAAAAAAAAAAACATCACAGAGACTTTCGCGTGCGCACGTGAAACGTTTCTTGTGGGCACGCGTTACAGTTTCCAGTGTGTATAGCTCTTTTCCGATTGCATCATTGCCATCATTCATTTACTCAAAGCTACTGAGAGCATGGATGCCCATTCATTTATAGAGATATATTTTAAACTTGACCTTCAATACAAAGACATTACTGTCTATGACATTTGTAATACTGTCATGGCTGAGACACACTTTGATCTTCCAAAGGACTCTAATCAAGCAATAGACTTGTACTTGCATTTAAAGAATGAGATATGAACCTCATTATAACCTGTGCTTTGCATGTTTTTTTATCTGAGATCCAGATATAAAATGTATATATTCATACTTATGTAATGTTATTGTGAAAGTGTTCACATTTGTTACAATTATTTCAAAGTTTAAAATGGAAGAAACCACGCCTCTTTCTTTGTCAATATTTACATATTACATTGTACCTGTGAGCAATGCCCCTTGTTTGTTACTTCAACAGTCATAAACTATTAAATTAATAATTCACCCAAAAATCTAAATTCTTCATTTACTCATTCTCACGTTATTCCTAAATCACATGACTTTCTTTATTGTGTAGGGCACAAAAGGATATGAAAGGCAGAATGTTAGGGACTAACAGTATCAGTCACCATTCACATTCATTGTAAAGAATATTGATGCAGTGAATGTGAATGGTGACTGAGGCTGTCATTCCCTAACATTCTGCCTTAAATATCCTTTTGTGCCCTACACAATAAAGAAAGTCTTGTGATTTAGGAACAACACAGGGGTGAGTAAATGTCAGAATTTTAATTTCTGGATACTGTGTTTTCCTTGGATGTAGGCTATTTAATAATGTTTCAAATGCCGTGTAAAAACAGTAAGGGATTTGTGGATTATGAACAAAATGGGGTAATTCTATTGACAGTATACTGTTAAAACAGACAATACACTGCTGGCATCAACTGACAGCATTTACAAACATGGTTACTCAGACCCGACCATGTGTTTGCTGCATTACAGTCAATTCTAATAACATAAAATAAATGACAAGTATACACAGTATGAATTCAAATCAAAGTGCATAAGAAACTTGTCTGAGTCTTGAACTGCATTATAATTGAACAGGCATAGCTTTTCATAGCTAAACAACTGTTTGGCTAAAACATTAAAAACTTTTGATTTATAAAACACTTCTGCAAAACAGCAATACAACATCTCATCAACTTCATGCAGTGAAACAAAATGATGGTACTCTCTGTGTCTATGTATACAAACAAAACTGTCCAACGGATGACTATTTGATATGATTCTGACTTGTAACCAATAAACATTGAATTACAAATCATATGTAACTGTACTCATTTCAAACACAGTAGTATTTTCTCGAAAAACATTCAGTTGAATTGAGTTTCAGGTTTTATATAAACAGGCCAATTTTGATTCCATATCCTTAGGATGTAAATGGAAACTCTGAAATGAAAGCTTTACTTTTCATAAAAATAATAAAAGGTAGTAAAAAAACATACATTTACAGTGCATCAATACGCTTAATTAACTAAATGAGCTACAGTCACTGATTTTTTCAATTACAGTATGTCCATTGCAAAGCAATCTCCAGTTAGCACATGGTCAAACTCTGCACGAAATTCTGGGTATGAGTTGTAGGTACATGGTAAGTTGAGAACTGCTCCGCATGTGTGTGCAACAGGACTCCATCCAAGAGCACATAATCCATTAAACATGACTTCAATTTTGTCATTACACATGGCAGTAGATCCTGTACAGAACCGTAAGAAGGTCTCAAGTTTTCTTTGGTCTAGGCTTCTTCGTTGCAAATGATTAAGGGTAAGTTGCTCCTGCTGGTTCAGAAAATCTTTTGATGGCTTAAACATTTGAGCCACTTTCTTGTTTGTAGCTTTCTTTGAATTATAAGCTTCCAGAATGCTTTGTGTGGTTAGATTCAGAATGCCACTTGGCATAATGGAGCGGAAGCAGTCAATTATAAATGTGGGCTCTTGAAGCAGGACTTTGTGAGCCATTGTCAAAATAGCAGAATGCATGTTCTGTTTTGGAGGCAGTGTGAGCCCATCCGTGAGAAGAGGTCAAGTAAATCTTCTTCAGCACTTTCATCCATGCTGCCTTGAACTGCTTTTTCAACCACGGATTGCTCAGAGATAGACAAATATTTTAAAAAGGAGGACATCAGAAGCTCTTCACCCACAGTGTCAACATGCCAATATAAATGCTGGAGACAACCTGACAGGAATCAAACCATGATCAGCATATCCTGTCACCCACACTCTTCCAACAGCTTGCCACTCTCTCTGAGTAGTCTGGCCGCAGTCTTGGAACTCGTTCTTCCTCACCCTCACACTGAGCAAGGAAATCTTCCCAGAAGGCTGTGTACAGTTCCCGTGACACTCCATCATCATCAAGAGCGTTTTCATTTGTGAGTTCAATTCGCAGGGCTATTTTCAGTATTTGGGGGTCCATGAAGATCTCCAAAACATCTTTTACAACATTGGCCCATCTTATCTTCACATATCTAATCTGTTTCACTCCCTTGGATGCTTCTTCTAATGCTGTCATAAGGTGGTGTTCAGAGATTGCTCCATCTAATTGGGGGGTTGACCATTTAATGGTGGATCCAATAGGATTAAAAATGGGAAAATTTGTATTACGTGTGTAGATAACATTAAAGAACACAGTGCCAGTGTGACTGTGGGCTTTTATTTAAACCATCTAGAAACACATCCAATCCATCTCATGAGTCATGTTAATACTAAAACAATTACTATACATTTATTGTGTCAGTTGTTATAAAGCCTAAATACATAGTTGTTGTAAAGCATCAGCCCACATTGGCACTAAACAAAAAAATTTATTTGGCATTATAAGATGTAATGTTTCACAGGTCATATAGTTCACCCAAAAAATTTAAATTCTCTCATCATTCTCATGTTATTGACTTCTTATGTTAAATCGCTTATTGTTCTCATATGTAAGTCGCTTTGGATAAAAGTGTCTGCTAAATGAATTATGCATTTATGCATTTGGCAGACGCTTTTATCCAAAGCGACTTACAGTGCACTTATTACAGGGACAATCCCCCCAGAGCAACCTGGAGATTTCATTTCCATATAATGAAAGCGAACGGGGACTCGGTCTGTCAAAACAAATTGAATGATAAAAGCACCATCAATTTTGTTCTATTTTCCAAGTTGTCTGAAGTGGTACAATAGTTTGTGAGGAATAGACTCAAAATTAAGTCGTTATTCACTGATAATCTAAGGATCTTGACAGACCAAGTCCTCATTCAATTTAATTATATGACAAGGAGCAACCAAGATTGAACCAAGATTGTGCTCTACAGAAAAGGAAAAAAAAATACAAGTTCGAAACAACCTGTGGGTGAGTAAATTATGAAAGAATTTTCATTTTGGTTAAACCATTCCTTTAAAGTTTTTTCTTTATATTTATTATAAATATAACCAGAGGCATTTCCAGCATTGAAGGACATCCGGGGCTTAGCCCAGACAATTTTATTTTCACACTAGCAACCACCTCTCTGTAGTCCAAAGCTGGTGAGAGGGTATTCTTTGAGTTTTGCCTGGGCCCGTTTCTACAGTTCCTAAATCTTCCACTCTAGTACTATCCTCAACATCCTCTCTCCTCCCTGAATCATCTGTGATGCAAAAGAACAGATACAGCACATAACTTATTGCAAATCAGCTTCAAACAACTAATTCATCAAGTGCTACATATTTCAAATTGTAGACCAATACCATTGAAGAAAATGTATTGGGAAGAGCAGATCAATGGGATTGCCCTAAGATCTATCATGATTCTTGAATTTTCATGTACATTACAATAAAGTCATCACAAAAGAGTTATACTATAGTGAGTAAAGTGAGGTAAAATTTATTGAATATAAATAATTTATATTTTTTGACATAAATAGTCAAAATGATGTATAAGACCCTAAGTTAAAGCAATACATGAATGACTTTAGTCTAAGTTCATTGACACACTATGGCATCGAACGGTATATAATTCTCCATGTTCATCTGTCAAAATCCTTTCATTAAGATCATTGAGATAAACAATGTTTCACTTTTAACTTTAAAGTAAAGTGACTGATTAATTGTTACCAGTTTCCATGCCTGATTCTGGCACAGCTGCTGCTCCTCAGTCTGTAGCTCATCTTTGCTACACTCTACAAAACCATTTAATCAAATCAAAGTGTATATTTACTACAAACAAATATCACAAAACAAGTCACACATACATTTTATGCTAATGTTTATTGGTTATCCATAGCAAAAACAACACCTGATAAACAAGAAAATACACTCTGAACGGGACTCGCACCAACGTTTCTGGCATGAGAGGCGAATGCGCTAACAAGGAGGCTAGAGGCTACAACATGTGTCGGTAGTGGACCTCTTCACGTTTAGCCTACTGTGGGTGAAAGCCAGCCAGATGATGATCTTCAGACTTTAAGGACAAAAACAAATGTGAATTCTTACCAACTGACTTCTTTCAAAAAAATCCCCAAAGCCTAATTTGCTTCATTTTTGCTGTCTTTCCTGCTAACTGCTGTTAAGTAACGTTAGATGATGTCATCGACTGTGCAAGCTCCTCCCCTACCTGCTGCATATTCAACAGAGAGGAAGAAACGGAGTCACCCATAGGCTACCGACAGCATAGAAACTTATTCTATAGGCTAGATTATGCCTATGTCTATTTTTACAGGCTGTATGCAGTATGTGCAAAGCCAAAGCACAATGAAATAAGGCAACTTATGATTTCGGGGGTTTACATAGGCTATTGTCCAGTTTCATATTTGTCAGTCAACTTTTCAAAATACATTCGGGGCTACACTCAAAACATTAGGGGTTGAAGCCCCGGCAAAATCGGCTGCCGCCGCCTCTGAATATAAATACCTGTCTAGGACCCACACCATCCTCTGTAGTCCAGGGAAGAGTGGAATCAGGATGTGATAATGATCATGAACAATTCCAAACTGAATCTCTGAGTCCTCCAGGGATAGATCAATGGAAACAGCAACCGATGCCCTGAATCTTCATTAAAATCATCCAAACTGTCAGTATCTTGGTGATACAGAGAGGCTCCTCCATTTTCCTTTTCAGAAATTTGATTGGCAGAATTGCTATCCTTCTGCTCAGAGGGTGTTGAATGACTGACAGGCACAGGGTCACTTGTTTGAAGAAGGGCTTGTCTTGTTCTTTTTGCAGTTCTTCTGGTTCTCTTAGTCTGTTAAAAGAATCAATAACAATATTATAAAAGTTCTAAGTAAACCCTTCAGTAATTTAAATACTGCAAACTGATGTAAGTGAAGCATTTATTCTTCCCATGAACAACTATAAAAATCACTTTAAGTTGAATTTAACTCATCAATTGCCTTACAGTACAACACAGGCCTACATGCCTTTTTAAATGATGTTTTCATATTGCCAATTTACCATTCTTGGCTCTCTATCCAGTTCTTCAGGCATAAAATCTGAGGACGATGAGTCTGATGAAATCACATGAGGAGCACCCTAGGTCTACTTCCGTCGTGCAAACGTACAATCGTAGCATTTTGAGTTTACTCTGCTCATACAGTTCATTTACTGTATTGCTTAATGGGATTGTTTTCGGACTGAAATCACGCATATCAAAAGAGTACTTTTCAGCGGGAACTTTCGAAGAAATCCCTTTAGGAAAAAAAATAATCTTTTCCCGTCATCATTAATTCCTCAACCGATGTCTTCTTTTTGACTGACAGATGTCGCGTTCCTCCTCCCTGTCGAACTCGGTGGAATTCTCCATTATGAAATGGTCTCCTTAGATGCATGTCTGTTTCCCATACATGCATTTTTAAATAAATTATTAGATGTACTGCCCCCTTTACCCTCATGCATCTTGTCTCAGTGGTGGTGGCGTAGTGGCTAAAGCACAGGGCTGTTAATCAGAAGGTCACAGGTTCTAACCCCACAGCCACAACCATTGTGTCCTTGAGCAAAACTCCAGGTTGCTCCGGGGGATTGTCCCTGTAATAAGTGCACTGTAAGTCGCTTTGGATAAAAGCGTCTGCCAAATGCATAAATGTAAATGTCTCTTAATCTCTGTAGGACTGTCGATTTGGAAGTTTCGCAGGCCGCGAGTCTTTGGCGGCAAAAAGCTCTGATTGCAAGACGGTCCCCATATCTAACGATATATTTTCCAAGTTCTGCTTCAGTCATAATTGCAATGACACTTATGTCAGTCTAAAATGAAAGGTCGATGATTACTATGACAATTAGAAACCGCCTACCTTAAAGTAAATGCACATGTGTGCTAACGATACACATTGTAATACAAATTGATGTTTGGCCTCCTTAACCAGGGTTGCCCAATTGGGCGGTTTTGCAATCTTTTTTGCGGGCAAAAATGGGTTTGGGCGGGTGGATAAAAATTGGGCTGGTTTCGGATCAGTTCGGCGGGTTTTTGTAGCCGAAAGATCGGTACTTCAGATCCTTCTTTCGGCGACTCTCTGTTCAGTAGCCTACTCTCACTCACTCACTCACACACACACACACACACACACACACACACACACACACACACACACACACACACAACAGGTCTGGCTGACGTGCCCCCTAAACTCACAACAGACTCCCTCCCTTCAGCTCACGTCACGCACGCCGGCACCGCCCTCCCCTCAAACACACTAGATTGCGCGGGGTTTTCAAACTTAGCTAGCTGACTGACACTGACAATATGCCAAAGTGGGCAAAATATAGAAAAAGTTACAGGAAAGAGTGGGAAAGAGATCCAGACTTAAAGTCATAGATTGCACCGGGTGCAGAAGAAAGACAGGCACACTGTATATACTGCAACGCTGATTTCCGTGCTCATTTAAAAGATCTTAAAGATCATGTATCCACCAAGAAGCATAAGGCAAGGTGCCAGCCAACGGTCAGACAGTTAGCAGAGTGGGTGAGTCCAGTAACCCTGACAACAATGACCAGAAACGACGAGAACTGCGGATAGCAACGTACATTGCGTGCCACACTGCCATTAATGCTGTTGATGAACTATCTGATATACTGAAAGACGAGACAGGTGCATTCCAGATGCACAGAACAAAAATCTAAATCACCTCTCTGTATTGTTCCAGAGACATGGCTCTTCTCATTCAGCACTGCGGGAAAAATATAATTTCCGGGTTTGGCCTTAGAATTAATTAATATGGACATTTTTTCCATATTAATTTGTGAATATTTTAAATGTTTAATAAAGGGGCAAAAAGTCATAAACAATGCGTCAATATATTTTTTTAAATTTATTTTATAAAAATAAATATTATATATTTATTATACAATATATATATATATACATACATATATATTTTTACTGCAGCATTTGCAGTTCAAATTCAAATTTTGGTGTTCAACTTTGTGTTTTAAAAATACAACAACCGTTAATTTTTGATTACAGGTTAAAAAAGGAAAAACGAATGGACGCAAAGTACACGGACCAATGGGTAATTTTAAAACTCGTTAATGATTATCATGTGTTTAAACGAGAAACCATAGCGAGAAACAAGCCAAAACAAATTTGGGCGGTTTTTGACGAGGTTTTAGGCTGGAAAACCATGCTGGCATCTGGCAACCCTGTCCTTAACGCTATTTTACCTTATCCTCTTTAAGTCTCTCACTTGATCCTTAAGGAACGTCTCGAGTCCTCAGAAATTCAATTAACTCTCCTTCCATTTTGTACAGAGCCCGATACATTTCCAAACCAAAAATGTTTGTTATTATTATAGTGCAACTGTATGCTTAATTTGTATTGTACCCAGATTATTCATTAACATATCTGTATAACTTCCTTATTCAGTATGTATTAGATCAACATTTTTCATGGACACGTTCATTTATGTATACTGTTGTTGTGTCAAAGTTTCATATTATCCTAGACAAAAAAAATGCAAAGTGTAAAATGGATTTTCAGAAAAAGTAAGCAATGAAAACAACAGGCAAGTTAAATGGACATTCATTCTTTATTTATAGAAGGGTGAAAGAGAGAAAAGGACGCACTAAATACTAAGAATAGAGGAAAAGAAACATCACTACCAACACAGCAAATGCCAACAAATGTATAAGTAATTTGTATTTTTGAAACCCTAAATAAACTACAATATCCCCTTAAAATATCCCTATTAGCCCACCCTCCCACTATAATTACCCTCTATTTACCACGCTCTTCATGTGGATTCCATCCAAAGCAACTGATCCAGCCTTCTGGTTCCTTGCTCTGCTCCTTATCAAATTCGAAAAACTCATCTCACAAAACAAAAGAAGCGCCTGGATCCTTTCTGCACGCATCATTGACGACTCACGGAAAAAAGAATTTGGTTTTAAAGAAGCCAATTAAGACGTCAAATATCCTTTTCTGCGTTTAACTCCTTTAATTGTGATTTGGTGGGGGATGTGGGGCTGGGGTTGGGATCCTCTTTTCATATGGTTCCCGCTCCCGGTTAATTTGATCCCGCTCCATGTATGTATCCATCCTTATCCTAATCCTAATTCTGCTCCTGATCCTGAACTGATCCAATGATTCGGCTCCAAGGATCGGGACACAGTGAGCCCCTCCTCCAATCCAAACCTTTGAATACCAGCAAAATCAAAAAGAGGGAGGTAACAAGTTAGAATCACAGCTAAATTAAGAGCTTCTGGTTTATCTACCATTTAATAAGTTGATTTTAGGAGTAGTATGTTAATATGTGTGTTTTTTTATATATTGTAAATGATAAAAAGGATACCAGACTATGATATGCTGTGGCAGAAATTTAGAGCACCACCTAAACACATTCAATTGAGCTTACTTCATTGGAAAAACAAGCCAAACTAACATATAAAAACAAAAAAGACACACTTTGCCTGAAACATTTTACATTAGAACTGCACATTTCAAAAGTTTATCTTGGGTATCTATTGCTAAATCTACATAAGGTTCTAATAAACCCAATTCCCAGCAGTATGGACAACAGTCCATTTAATATCCGACAAAATAGCCAAAAAATAAAACAATGCCGTCTTTATGTATGCACAAGCTTTGCAACATCCAGACAGTACACATGCATGCTTAGCAGCGACCCGTGAAAAAAAATATATATTTAAAGAGGGGAAGGGGGTGTTGTGAAGGAAGGAAAAATGGCAAAGCAAAACTAATGTGTTACTCAGCTATGAGATTCCAGACTATTGAAAGTCTTTAGAAAAAAAAAAACTGCCTTGTTTTATAGGTGCCTAAGCCGATTGTCGTCATACCATTGCTTCCTTAAATGAAATGCCTGCTCCTCCTCCTCCAAAAATGCTTTATCCTAATATGAATGAACTGTGCTTCAAAATCCTTTATTCCAATGCTTTCTTTAATCCTGCTCTTCTGTTGTCTATAGAAAGACATGAAAAGGTAAAAGTAGAACAGTTGTCCAACAAAATAAAAAACTTTCCACCCCAGAAAAAGCCAAAATTGAAGCATCATTAACAATATAACAGTAGCAAATTAAACATACAAATACTTAAAGCATTTCAACATTTCCCCTTATTGTCTCAAATATAGTATATAAGGGATGAGAATAAATATCCAGTTTAAATGTAAATGCAAGACAAACACACAAAATAGGGTCATGGGATAGAAGAGAACAAAAAAAAAGGACTGACAGGGAAGGATGAGAAAGAACGGAAAACATCCACTTAACTACAATTAGCGAAATGACAATCAAATAAAAATGTAATGTTTGGACATTCTGTAACAAACCAAAGTGGAATGCAAAGTGGGTAAAGTGGAGAGACAAAACAAGCCAAGAGAGCAATGAAGTATAACAGAGGGTCTAATAGAGGGCGACACAGGGTGTATGAGTTTGGCCAGCCAACTAGTTGTGATGTGGATGTTTAGGTGCGGGAACGGGAGCGGCTGTGGCGGGGCGAGTAACGTGGAGATCCTCGGCTGTGGCGTGGAGAGTAGCTGTGACTGCGGCTGTTGCTCCGGCTGCGACTCCTGCTGTGAGAGTGCGAGCGCCCATAACTGGGGCTGCGCAGGCCATCAACCTTTACACGGATGTATGCCGTCTCCCCCTGAAGAACACATAATGGAACACTTTCTAACTAAGAACTAAGAATTGACAGATTACTCATAATTCTGAAAAAGATTATTTAGATTTACAAGCACTGTGCCAAATCACATAACTGACAATTCTTTCTGTATGTGGCCTACTGAAAAAATCACTTACATTCAAAAGATCCATTCCATGGATCCTCCTAGTCCATGTGGCACCATCATGGGTCTCTGACATCAAGCTTACCTTGATATTTCCAAATGCTTAAGCTATGCCCTGTCCTGTCCTTTCCAATGGCGGTCTACTCTGAAGAACTCAAACCTACCTCATGTGACCGGAACTTAGTGTTATCCAGTTTTCGAACAGCGTAGGTCATGTCTTCTTTGCGCACAAACTCCACAACGCCGGTGCCATCTCGGAAAACGTCAGCATAACATACATCACCTGCTTCACGCATGTGATCCTTAAGGTCCTGCCAGCTGCCACTAGGAGGAAGTCCTGAGTAAAAAGATTCAAACACAAATCAGCATTGCTGCAGAATTTTCAAATCTAATTTAAGACTTTCGATTTTTTTTAAGACCTGAACAAAAAATTAATACTGTATGCCCATACAGAACAAACCCACACAATCTCAAAATAGATCACACATCACAGATTCTTTTAATTAAACCGGCTGAGGAACAGATTCAACAAGGCCTTAGAACTTGTAGCACTGCTTATCAGTAAAACAGGGAATTTCCCAGTTTAAAGTACTCAAGACATGTTTTCCACATACATATACACATCATATTAAAATTAGTTTATGTACCAGTATATAAAAGCATATGAATTAGGGGTTGACCGATACTGGCTTTTGCTGATACGATAACAGGGTTCCCACTCTTTTCAAGCCACAATTTTCATAGGACATTTTATGCACCAACAAGTGTAATATTTAAGCAAATACACATGCGTCCATTTAAATAGAGCTTTTATTTTGCCGTTTCTGTGAGGTTTTTGATAGTAGTTTCTCACCTCCAGATAAGCAGTATGCTCCATGGCATAGTGTGATTATTAATCCCCATAAAGCAGTAATTTAATTAAATACATTATCTGTATGTGCTGTGCAATTCATCTGTCTCTGTCATCTCACACACACACACACACACAAGTGTACACATGATCATGATGAGGTGTTTTCAGTATAAGTGGCCGGCTTTACACATTGATTTTGAAGCACGCATCACTTGCAGATTATTTATTTATTCAATTAAATCAGACACTTTAAAAAAACTAAAAATTATCACACTTGGACATGTCGCAATTTTAAATGTACATTCGAACATAAATTTTCGTCCTAATACAGTATGTCATATTCCATGACATTCTGCGATTTTTTTGCCAATGCCATTTTTTTTTTTTTACTATATTCCATGTTTTCTGCATACTACATGTTGTAACCGCAGAATAAGCGGATTCTGATCGTTGAAATACAGAAAATTAATTCACATTCCGAGATGTTAAGGCCGAATCATTACGCTATGAACCCAGTGTGAATTTATTTGATTTAAATCAGTGGTCCGACTGTCATCAACGTCTAAAGTTTAGAACTCACAGGGATGTGAACTCATGAGGGTCCAAAAAGTTGAGACACTACTCCACAGACATGTTTTCTGGGGTTATTTTTTATTTTTTTTAAAGAATAAGCTAAAAGCACCAACTTAAGCTATTTTAATGATTCAATATAGAAAATTATCTGCACAATTGTGTAGAATTAGCTGCAAAAATAAAGGTATTTTGATGTGGCTTGCTTCTGTTTCACAAATATGTTCAGATTCAATAACACTGTGTAACATTTTTTTTTATTGTTTTGGTTCCTGAGTAGTGTGTTATTTCCTAATTGCTTATGCCTCAAAAGTATAGAAAATGGCTATTATTCCCCACAAACTTTGCTTTTGTGATCAAGACAGTGATATTTAAAAATGTACCCATTTTCCAGAACATTCCAAATAGATTCAGTGCCGAAAAAAATTGGAGTAACTTCTAGAACTTTCAAGAAATTTCCAGTAATATAAATAGTAGAATAAATACAGGGGCCTTAAGCCCACCAGTTCAGTTTAGTTCCAGCAGCCTAAGTGGATACATATCAAGACCTTGCTGGACGCCTTGAAGTATGATGAGTATGATGAGGCTGGGAGGTCTTTTTTTTGTCCCTCTTTGTTTGTGATTGTTTTGATTGTTTAATATGTATGGTGTTGTTGTGTTTATGTTTTGCTACGCACCGACAGTGGAAACACATTTCCTCTTTGAGGACAATAAATTATCTATCAATTTATAGGAGACTTCAAAATAGTGTCATTCCTGATGGGTCTACAAGGCAGGTTTACCAAGTTTCCCTGCCATCTTTGCCTTTGGGACACACGGACACCAAGGCACACTACCACAGTTGGGACTGGCCACAACGGACAGAGTTCTCTGTGGGGAGGAACAATGTCAAGTGGGAACCACTGTTGGACCCCCCGGAAGGTGCAGATGCCACCACCACATCAAATTGGGCCTTATGAAACAATTTGCCAGAGCTCTAGATAAGGAGTCGGCAGCCTTCAAGTACCATCAAGACTTCTTCCCTAAGCTGTCTGAGGCAAAGGTCAAAACCAGTGTTTACATCAGACCAAAGATAAAGAAGATCCTGGAGTGCAATTAATTCCCCAAGAAGCTCACTAGTTAGGAGAAAGCAGCTTGGAACAGCTGTCGCAGTGGTTCGGGGCTTCCTGGGCAATCACAAGGTCAAAAAGTATGTGGAGCTTGTTAAGGCTCTGGTGAAGAACTATGGCACAATTGGCTGTAGGATGTCCCTCAAACTCCATATCCTTGATGCTCATCTTGATAAATTCAAGGAGAACATGGGAGCACACTCGGAGGAGCAAGGAGAGCGCTTTCATAGGATATACTGGACTTTGAATGGCGCTATCAAGCACAGTATAATGAGAACGTGATGGGAGACTACATTTGGGGGCTGATTCGTGAAAGTGATTTACAGTAGAATCGTAAATTTAAAAAAACTACTCGCTTCTAAATCTTTTGTAGTCATTTATGTATTACTTTAGTATAAATACATGTTAATTTGGATTCTTATGTTGTTTATTCTGACATTGTGTATGAAAAGACTGTGCCCGTTTTCTCATTGGAAATTGGTACATTTCAAAATATCACTGTCCTGGTCACAAAAGCAAAGTTTGTGTGGAATAGCAACTTTCTATACTTTTGAGGCATAAGCAATTAAGAAATAACACTTACTACCCAGGAAAAAAAAATTGTGTTACATAGTGAAATTGATTAGTTTAGTGAATCCTTCTGCAGATGTCACTAGGTGGGAACAAATGAAAGTTTAAAGTGCTATGAGCAAGTCATTGAATCATTTGAAATGTTCAAAACTGAAATCTGCCAAGAGACTATATAGTATTTAAGCATTATAATAAAAAAGCAGATCAATAATTTCCACTCAAGTTTGTGAACTTTTGATCTAAAAAGACAACAATAATAGTCTAATAATAATGAGTTTCAATAATGTCCTTACCTTCTACATTATAAAAATGTGCATGTCAAATCTACTGACATAAGCAGAATTTAAGCATTATAAAAACAAAGCAGATGTACTGTATCATTTTCCTACAGTATTTAAACTGCTGAACATGACCTATCAGAAAAGACAACAATAATAGCATAATAACAATAATTTTGAGATTCAATGATGATCCTTCGTCATTGTAAAGTGCATTTCACATGAGTTGAGTAGTTTTGTACTCTCAAAGACATCATTTGTGAGGCAAAATGTGTGTGAAAAAAACTTTGAAGATGAGGTTGTGCTGACGTCAATGTACTCGGCAGCACTGACACAAGTCATGTGACATCCCCTCAACATGCAGAAACATCAGTCACTTTTACACATTAACAGCTATTCCGCCCTTTTTGCTCCATGATGAACCAGGTAGACTAACATGCCGATGCAGAAGTAAATGAAAAACATGCCCCCTCTCATTCAGTCGATCGGTACAAGTACCAGGTCATTCAGTTTGTTTATGCATGAGACTGCACCACAATGGCTGCTGGTGTAATCAATCATGAGGGTGTAAGCACCCTTAACAGCTGATGTTGTTTCACAATGTGCAGCCGCCAGCAGTGAAAAAAAACTATACAAATGTGTATTTGACTCCTATTCTGAGTCAGATCGTTACCATGTTTTTGTGCTTTATAACAGAAACCTTGCCAGCAACACACTCAAATGGTTAAATTAATATTTTCCAGGACATTTAGATATTTTTTCTCATTTTCCATGACTTTTCCATTACTGGAAATCTGCATTGCAAAATTCCAGGTTTTCCAGGATAATTTAATGCTTTTTAATGCCATTTTTAATCCCATACATATATATATATATATATATATATATATACACACATATAAAAACCGATACATTTTTAAAAAGCCCATGTCCCAATTGTAACCATTCAATCTGACAATGATGATAATCTTGGATATTTGAGACAATCTACATCATTTAAATAAACTGTATCACTCTGATCTGAATTAGCAATGGCTCAGGAGACAGCTTAAAATATAAAAATGTATTTGCAGATGTGTCAAATTTAATTTAACATAGTACCAATCAACTAGATATTGAATGCTATAGGCATACTGAAAAATCAGTCCATGACTGGAAAAAAAGCCATTATGTTTCTGTTTGTGTAAATTGTACTGCCATCGAATACACGTGACCTCCTTCAACTATAACCACAAATTCTATCAGTCTGGACAGTGAAGGAAAAACTCTGAACTTTTTAAGGCTGGAAATGAATGTATGAAAGTGCTATAGAAATTACAGTTTTAACTTTGTGTAAATAAGAGAATTAATCCATTGCATTAGTTCGCTCACTTTTAGTTCCAACTCTGACTCAACATTTTTCAAGTCATTGCATTTGTGCTTGTATCTCCTCATAGTATTAGATTTTGTAATCATTTCAGCCATGAGTGTGTTAGATTTGTTTTTGGCCTGCTCAGCTAGTTGATCGACATCATTCTGAAGGCTGGCGCACATCTCAATCGACACCTCGCTTTTCTTTTTCAGTTCTTTCAGCTCATCTTCCAAAGCTATTCTCTTAAGTCCACGCATGGCACCCTCTCTCTTGCTCCTCTCTTCATCTAGGAAGATCCTGTATAATTTCCTGGCTGAGGCTACAGAAGCCAGTATTGTTAAATCGCAGAAATCAGGGGGCAAGTCCACATTTTAAAATGTAGCTTGTTTTGTCCGTTCCACAGGTGAAAGATTTGGCTATTTGCGAATCAGGAAACATTCCCTGGAACAACTCAGAAACACCTTCATTTGATGCGTATGAGTGGTGCTGCACCTCTGCCTACAGCGTCGAATTCGAAACAAACGCTGGTCAAAGTTCGATAAATTTTCCTTCGGCAGTGGCTCCGCAGGAAGCGGTGGTCACTACAGCAGCAGTTGTTGTGGTGGTAGTAGTAGTAGCTGAAGATGTTACTTTGTCGGTCACGGCGAAGCCAGCCGCTGTCCAAATATCCGGCGGTACGTCAATTTTGCACCGGCCGGAGGCAATTACCAAACTGGATCCGCGTGATTATCACACCAATGAACATATTTTGCGACAGCAAATACAAGTTATTAATTGTGAAGGCTATATTCAAAACAAATTGGTAATATTATTTTTTCAAAACTATCTAAAATTTGTAATGCCTTTAGGAATAACATTTAATACTTTTTAATGCTATTTAAGGCCTTCATTTTCACAAAATCCATTTAATGACATTTAATGCTTTTTAATGCCCCACGGAAACCCTGTATAGTTTTTAAAATCAATATATAGTATTGAATGTGTTAAAAACAATTCTCAGTATTTCCTTCCTGTGAAAGGGCAAACCAGACAGAGGTTACAAGAGTCCAAATTAAATTAAATCCCACAAAGAGATTATTGTGCAACCAAAATCCCAATAACCAAAAATGAAAAAAGTACTGTTAGTGGTACTCCAGGAAGAATCATTTTGAGGAAGAAAAACAACAGAGAAGCACATTTGGATGTCATAATAAAGAGTAACAGGTTAGACACATTCCTGATACAAGACAAAATACAACGCAACATACCACCCGTCCACTCACCTGACACTATGACCCTGTATTCAGAGCGTCTGGATGGGGGGCCATATCTGCCTCTGGGAGCTCCAACACAACCACCCCCTCCACCTCCACCTCTACCACCTCCCCTGCCACTCCTTGGGAACTCCACTCGAAGACGATAGCCATCATAGTCATAGCCATCTCGTCCATATACAGCATCCTCTGCATCTCTGCAAAGATAGAAAGCAATCAGTTGACTTATTGTGGACTTCCAAGTAACCTCACTGTTCATCACAATATGGACATTTTAATTTGTTTAATTTGATTACAATGCTAAAATAAAATAAGAATGCATAGAAAGGGGAACTGCACAAAAAGCAAAAAGAAATGCAATAACTAAAATAAACTATTTGCATAAAAAGTACAATGAAATACATGAGCACTGACAGGACCCCTGTAGTCTATCTAGGCATATGACCTGGCTGACAGATTCGCGCGCCTATTTGAGTACGTAACTCAGGCCTGACCTAATACATCAGTTTTTGCATTATAAGTACGTATAGCACATAGCGGTAACATTTTAAATATATTATTGGCTATCGGTTTAGCAACACCTGTAAATGGGCCGAAACAGGCATTTGGACGCGTAGATACTGGCCAGACGGTTTGATTGGTGTATTTACCTCGGATCCTCGAACTCCACGAAGGCAAACGGCGGACCTCCTCTTCTGTTTTTCAGGTCAATATCCCGAATGGCTCCGTATTTGTAAAACACATCCTCCACGTCCTTGGTGCGAATATCAGGGGGTAAATTACCCACGTAAATCCGACAGTCGTTGTTCCCTGCAGGGCCTCGAATTACACCAGACATATTTAACGAGAAGTTACGCTGATAACGTAGAGAATTGCTGTGTCCGTCAAACAAAAGAATTAGCAATTAGTGTTGATATAAATTAACCAAATAAAGCTACAGTTTATTTCCCAAGACGAGAAATGAAAAACAATACATTCCCTCGAAATATGGCGCCGTTGCTTCGTCCCTCGGCACAACTCGCTCCTGCGCAGAGGAGCCGCACGAAGAATAAGTGCATGACAGACAGTTGTGCGGCTGCGGCAGGTGATTTGCGTTTAAAGAAATATTCCGGGATTATTAAAAGTTAAGCTCAACCGACAGCATTTATGGCATAATATTGATTACCACAAAAATAATATTGACTTGCCCCTCCTTTCTTTAAAAAAGACAAAAATGTGGGTCAAAGTGAGGCACTTACAATAGAAGTGAATGGGGGCAATCCGTAAACCTTAAAACACACACTGTTTCAAAAGTTGCTGGGTCATTCAACAGAAACGTCCACAGAAATCATACACCTCGAATCCACTATTTAGGCACAATTTATTTGCATGCTTTATTAATATAAGATGTTCTTTGGACAGTTATACCTATTTGAGCCACAAATTATCCAATATTTGTTTTTAGTCAATTATTTAAAATTCCAAGTACCATAAATGTTGGGTTTTAGGGGGCAATTTTGAGTTTAAAAATACATTTCTCTCCCATTTAAAATGTAATAATGTATACCAATATCACATTTATTAAATTAATGACATAACTTAATAAGATCTGAAATAAATATGATATATAATATGATGGAAATAGTTCTCCCCTGGAGTCATGTCAGTGGTGTTACCACTTAACAAAACATCCTTGATTGGAAAAAAATATCCAGATTTGTACGTCACTTAGGCCTGCTATTTGATGCATCCACTTGCTGAAGTTGTGTCAAAAGGTACATTATAAGTCTACTGCCTCTTTTTTATATAGTCAGAAAGTGCCTCATTTGTCTCATAATTTCCTTTGAGTCTTTTAGGTGTCATCACTGGTAACTTATTTTATTACAAGGGAATGGCCAAAAAATAAAATACAAATTGGTTAAATGACATGCTTTAGAGTACAGAATAATTAGCAACATGTGATTTGCGGTACTGCAGCTGCCATTTTTTAAAATCCATATTTCATGAAAATTGTCACTGGTGTTACCTTTTCTCAGTGATGACCAGTAACACTAGTGACAGGTTTGTGTGAATAAGCTTTAGTAAAAGCTGTTCATGGAGTTATTATGCATAAAATAGCACTCGTTATCATTGTTTGTTTTAGTCAGGTATATGGCCAGACATGGTATAGAGGTTCTTCTGGCCAAGATCTAAAGATGATTTGCTTCATCCCAGAGCCACTGACACTGATCAAGTATTTTATTTGATGTATTTTTTCCAAAAACTATAAAGTAACACCATGTGGCAAAAGTACGGCATTTCTGTGGATTCATAAAGCCAAGGGGCTTAAATGTTACCTTATTTTTTAAAATAGAATATATTTTCATGCATTTTGCTACCTAAAAAGTGGACTATTCTGTAGAATGACTTAGCTACAAGACATAAACAATATGTGGGTTAACATGATTTTAGGCTACATTCACACATCACATTGCCCAGAATGCAGACGTGAGACATGAAACTTTGTCAGATTGGTGTACAAATTGTGCAGAATGCAGTTGTCACATGTAAATAACATCCTGTGTGTGAACCTTAAAATCGCTTACTAACCTCAGTGTAAAATTATAGTATTTAATGCATGACCATGTAATGTCAACAACTCCTAAAATTACTGTAAAAGTGACAATTTAAACAACTCAAATAATACATGAGTTTTAACAAAATAATTAATGTAAACGCTTTTATAAAATGATAAGCTTAACATTTCTGCTTTTAAGCCCTCCAGAAATTGGCCCCATTCACTTCCATTGTAAGTACTTCACTCTAACCTGAATTTATGCTTTTTGTTTTTTTAAAGAAAAGGAGAGATGAGTCAAAATAAGTTTTTGAGGTAATCAACATTATGCCATGAATGCTGTCGATTGAGCTTAACTTGTATTTAACCCTGAATATTCCTTTACATTAAAGGTGTTATATGTAATATGTTTAATGTAGCTACTAAGTCATAAAATAACCATAATATGTCATTAGAGATATAGGAAACATGCTAAGTTGAAATACTGGCTTCTCCGATAACAATGCTACTTCCAGTATATTCTACTTTGAAGTTTCCATTCTGGGCTGGAATTTATGTTTATGTTTTGGCCTGTGTGATCCCGCCCACTGCACACTCACCAATAGGCCTAGTATTTCCACCCCGACGGGTGAGCTTCGAGTCTGGGGCGGGGCTGAACTGCAGTACCCATTTCAAACGCTTGTTGTCAATCTTACATATAGCACCTTTAATATATGTAAGATATTAAATTTGAAGTCACTTTTATTTTTTCTGTGTGCATTAAAATATCTGGCAATCTATATTTTAACAACAACATTCGCATTTAAGGATAAACGGTATGCAAAGTTAAAAATCCATCTATCAAAGGCTAGTCCCGAATGTGTCATAATTCCATGTACACTAAAAATGCAGTACATCGGTTATTAGTTTATTATCAATTTCTAATCAAACTGTCTATCAATCCGGTATTCAGTATTTCAACAAGCCACTATCTTATTTTGTATGACAAAGCTTTATTTTTGTTATCCTGGGAACATTCAGTAATATTTTTTGTTGTTGTCTTTTTCTTATTTTTTATCTATTTTCAATGACTTTTATGTATGTGCACTTACATTTATACAATTGTTAACCTTTATTGCATTCCCAATAAAAAATTAAAAAAAATAAACACGTAAAAAAATGAAACCAGACAGCCTCGATGACGTATACGGCCGACAAATGTGACCTCCAGAGGACGCAGCCTTCCAAACGAGACACAGCCATTGAAACATCTGTAATTAATTCTAAATAAACACACTCTGCATGAGCTGTGCGAATGGGGAAATAAACTGTAGTTAGCTCCATGAATAATACTTTCATCCACTCCTCACATTTTGATTTAGAATAATATAAGTATTAAAAATGTTAACATAAGCATAAAACATTATATCAGACCATGTTACATTTAAGAAAACTGTATGCTAAGGTTGAAACTTATGTCAACATCAGAGCAAAAGGATTTTTACAAAAGAAATTCATATTACATTTTACATTCTGGCATCGTCCCTGACCAAAGGTTCCCATTAATTTCAGTTAAAAACTCTTGCTATACATGAGTCATGACCCTATTTATATTGAAAACTCCCATCAATCCAACATTCCCTGACATTCATAACTGTTAACACAAACTAATTATTTGTGTTGCTCCCTTGAAGACTGTTTTAATTCCAAGATTCCCTTAAAGGAATAGTTCACCCAAAAATGAATATGTTCTCATTAATTACTCACTCTCATGATTATTACTCACCATCCCGGATGTGCATGACTTTTCTCTTCTGCAGAACACAAACAATTATTTTTTTGAAGAATATCTTAGGTCTCCACTGTTTTAATCCAAGTCTTCTGAAATGTTTTTAGGTGAAAACAGACCAAAATATAACAATAAAGCTTGACATCAGCAGTCTCCTTTGCAATCATGATTTCAAGCTCGATTTCACTTCCTAGCATCATCTAGCATGAATAAATGACGAAAGAATCTTCATTTTTGGGTGAACTATTCCTTAAATAAAAGATACACCAATGTGTGCCAAATAAACACTCAACAAGACACATATTTCATATCATTACATAAGTGACATACTTTACTTGACAAGTTACTTTAAACTAATTTTTCAATTGATGACTCTGCTAGACTCCAGGTGTAATAAATATTGAGAAAATGTACCCCACACATCACCTTTTGATATAGTTTGCTGAATCAGTTCAAGTGTGTTTAAAACAACAACAAAAGGCACACTCTATGCAAGTGCAAGTGTGTATACACCAGACAAAAGTCATTTTTGGTTGTTTATCTGCTTGCTTTTTCCTAGCTTCGCTGACAATTTTCAGCAGTGAGAGTTTAAAAGGCACACACATGGTAGGAAAAGAGGAATGTAAATGGCAAACTTCTGATCATCTGGAAAATAGAGGAGATGCAAAAGAGAGGGGTCGAAAAAGGCTCGAAAACTCTCTGAAGCCAAAATGGCTTCCCTGCTGTGCTGGAGTCCAAAACCAAATTCCCAGCCTCTAGCTCTGCGACAGCAGACTGCAGTGACGTCATTGCACTAGAGACCTGTGGAAGAAATTGCTAAATTGTACATTTTAGAATTTATAGAGGACGAATATTCCAAAATTGTACACCAGAATTATTTGATGTGTGTGATAAACTCCATGTGGACCTCCTACCTGCTGTGCAATGTTATCCAAAAAGAGCCGATCCAGCTCCCAGTCAGCCAGTCCAGCACTGCCTGGACTCTGCTGCACAAAGCCTGGGGGAGGATGAGTATGCTGTACTCACAACAGAAGCCTGAAAGCAGGATGAAGGAGAGAAAGTGATATAAAAAAGTTTGAAAAAACAAAAACTCAAACAAAAACTCATTTAATTACAACTGCTGCCAATACAGACTTCATATGATATAAACAGATCAGCCACAACATTAAAACCACCTGCCTAATATTGCATAGTTCCCCCTCAAGCCCCCAAAACACCGCCAACCCGCATCTCAGAATAGCATTCTAACATGCTATTCTTCTCACCAAAATTGTACAGAGCAGTTATCGGAGTTACCGTAGACGTTGTCAGTTGACCTCTCTCATCAACAAGGCATTTCCGTACACAGAACTGCCGATCACTGGATGTTTTTTGTTTTTGGCTCCATTCTGAGTAAACTCTAGAGACTGTTGTGTGTGAAAATCACAGGAGATCAGCAGTTACAGAAATACTCAAACCAGCCCATCTGGCACCAACATTATCTAATCAGCCAATCATGTGGCAGCAGTGCATAAAATCATTCAGATACGGGTCAGGAGCTTCAGTTAATGTTCACATCAACCATCAGAATGGGGGAAAAATTTTGATCTCAATGATTTCTACCATGGCATGATTGTTGGTGCCAGCTGGATGAACCAGCCCATCTGGCACCAACAATCATGCCATGGTCGAAATCAAAATCACATTTTGCAACCAAATTAAGCACTGACTTAGTAACAAACTAACAATTAACAAGTCTTAGTGTGAACTTTATGTCCCAACTTACATGAGACCTTACACACACAGCAGGTGCCACCCTACCCAAGACACTTATTTCCCAATTTTTCATATCTAGCTACCAGCTTACCTCAACAGATAAACAAAGAATTGTCAGTACTGCTCAGTAAATGAATTCAGGGCTCTTCTGAATATTTGGCTGATGAAAATGCGTAACGTCAGATCAACATTCATCTGCCGAAAAAAAGACGTGATTAAGTAAATTGTCGCCTAACTTGCCAAGTTGTGTATCCAGTGCACAATGGTACAGGTTTGGGAAAGGAAAAAAAGATGCGGGCTCAATACAAATCCTTGTTCATATTGAAGCCTAGCAAGTCTCCAAAGACTGAACCTCAGCTTGAGTTTCCATCTTGCTTGTGAAATGGGTGGGTTGTGTGACATTGGCACCAGGGTGGCAGATTAAGGATGGATTTTAGGGCAACACTGGGAGGCTATTGGCCCGATGGTTGGAATGAAGATTAATTCTGGACTTGCGACTGGAGGGTATTGGCCCCGACTGACCAGATGATAGCCCTGGCTCACATTGACCCGATAGTTGAAAATTGGCTATTGACTCAAAAGAACGATTCACTGACAAATCAGAAATCACAATATCTTACAAACTGGGTTTACTCTACAAGTGGAAGAAATCTAGTTGATGAGATATTTTTTGTCCATGCAAAATTAGTAAAAGGTATATTCATTATAGATATGTCCATGACTTTTCCATGATCAATTTCCAATACTTTTCCAGGCCTGTAAATCATACTTTTAAAATTCTCTGATATTTCCAGGTTTTCGATGACTGTGGGATCCCTGCAAAACAGATAAAATAACAGATCCAACATGTATCCTAGAGGTTTGAGGGAATATTTGTTCACTAGACAGTACTATGATGCCACACCAGCGGGGGCTGTGAAAGCCATTGGAGGGCACCTCCCTTTTGGCATGGAGAGGAGAGTGGTGGGCACCTGGCACATACAGCAGGAAGTTTAAAACAGGGTTTGAGGAAGCTGCATTGGACCCTGCATGACAGAGCATAACAATAGGTTTTAGTGAAAAGTAAACAAATCCAAAATAAATGCTAAAATGCTGAGACTTGTCCTCTGCTACCTGGATTGAGGTGAGTAACTTGCGCCACCACGAGGACCTACTAAGTAGTGGGAATTGGGCATTCCAAATTGGGAGAAAAGGGGATAAAAAGTTTGTTGAGGTGTGTCAGAAGACATGGAGGACTGTCCGTGTCAGCATCTGATCTCTCATTAATTCTGCCTAAGCAACAGTGTGATAAAACGATGGCAAAATGTAAAACTATATGCGTTCAAACCAATGAGTTTATGAAAATCGTAATTAATGAAAATAATTTGTCGACATTTATTGCCAGCCGTAATATAAAGCAGAATAATCTAGTATTTTTGTATCGCTAAAATATCTGGAAGTGGCTGATACCAGAAGTCAACATTCAGTTGATAATTGCGATGCCCTAGTTTCACTGAAAAATAAGGTGGATAGGATTCAAAGTATTTATAATAAAATGAAATGGATATGGGCCTAGGTAGCTCAGCAAATAAAGATGCTGACTACCAAACCTGGAGTCGCAAGTTCAAATCCAGGGTGTGCTGAGTGACTCCAGTCAGGTCAACGGATGTAGAAAGAAGCCCCACCTTACAAAAAGATCCAATCACCTTTGAGATACAGATATCGGCAGTCAATTGACTTGAGAACGCACATGCTCATTTGTTATACGATCTGGCCAAATTGTGTTTTTAGCATAATCTGAGGTAAGGAAACACAATTTATGATACTAGTGTTTTCAAATGTAATGCTAATATATACTGTATATATATATATATACTGTATATATATATATATATATAAAAGAGATATGCCCTTTCATATTTACAAATTTCAGCAGAGCTGTGTATTCAGTTGTGTAGTGATCACACTAAGACTGTTTCAGAAAAACTCTCAATTGATATGTGTGTGTAACTGTATGTTATGACACAAGATGAGCAGTTTGAATGTGAACTGTCTGTGTGAGTTAATAATGCACAGGATCTGAAGTTTCACATTAATTTTATTTTTATTTTTACTATCTGACACACAAAGTGCTTAGAGAACAACACAAAATCACAATACCACAACTTGTTCAACAGAGCAGTGACTGCTCCCCTCCCCAGAAGCTCTGATTTATAACCAATGGAACTGAATTATTCATGGTGCACTGTCATAGAGAGAGAGAGCAAGATACACTAAAGCACACAATACAACGGATCACAATTTTAAAATAATGGTCTATGCTTTCAAACTTATGTTGTAAGTATTTTATATTAAATTTCTTCAGTAAACACATACAGCCCAGTCAAAGCATTAATATTATGTCAACACAACATGATATTCCATCATGCTAAGAGAATGCCAAGACTACTGAGCAAATATATATTTTCTGTGTCTTTCCCTATGTGATAAACTGTGCCTGTTGGGACACACTAAAGTGTAACTTCAGTCATCAAATCACCAACACAAGACAGTGTGTCTTCATTATGAGGACTGATGAGGCCATACTGCACTGAAAGTATTGACTTTTATAGGACTTTAAATAAAACCGTGGTCTCTGGAATTTTGAAAAACATACATATACATACATAATTTAAAACCAGCTCTTGGGCCACAAAAATACTGTTTTTCCTTTATTATGGAATGAAACCATGCCTTTCTTTGTCTCCTTTCCATTTCTAAAGTTTAATACATTTTAAACAGATACAGTATGAGACATTGCAATGACAACCCTACAGTACAGAAGACAGCATAGGCCTGTGATTGGTTGGTGACAGGAAGGGTAGCAGCTGTTCACTATACTATTGGCTGGCAGAAGCTGGAAACCAGGATGTTTAGTAGGCATGATTGGCCACGTAAAGGGACTGTCCTGCTGCCGCACCAGTTCCACTGGAGACATACTTGCCCTGAGCAGCCAAGCTATTAGCCTGAGGAAAGGTTGCAAAAGTGAGTATAAGTTTTCTGAATCAGTAGTTTTAGACAGGCCTTACATTGACAAATAACTAAACAATGATTCTAGCTCAGTGGTGGTCTAACAATTTCTTAATCTGTTATTACTGCAAGCCCAATAAATTGTCAGTGCTCTGACATTTAGTATTCTAATGTTCTCAATGCTAATTGACTATGTGATTATATTCAATATGCAGAAAACTACTATAAGTAAGTAGGTTTAATAAAATTGTGTTAAGAGGAAACAATTTGAATAACTGACCTCCGCACGCTTGATGAACTCCTCTGTGGCGGCCTTCTCATTTTCCTTGACTCCGCGCCAGGCGTTTAGGGAAGAGGCCTGCAGGGCACGTCCATAGGAGAAGGTGAGGGCCCAGGGCTTTGTCAGAGGGCAGGTGTTGATGGCGTTCAGGTTAATAGAGGCCTCCTCCTCACTTTGACCCCCAGAGAGGAAGGTCACACCTGGGCAGAGAAAATGGATAATGCAGCTTTTCTGAAATTGTATTGTGACATCACTACATACTACTACTTATTAGTTAAATTTCAGCCAATGAATCATTCTGCATTAAACCGAGGCAATCATTGTGACTCACCTGTGACTGCGGGGGGAACGGTACGACGCAAGGCTGTCACTGTTGCCATAGCAATTTCTTGATTGCTATATTTGGTGGGGCATGAGTGTCCAGCAGTCACCATGTTGGGTTTCAGAAGCGTACCTTCCAGATACACGTGATGGTCAGACAGAGCCTTGTAACAGGCAGCAAGGACCTGAGGATGAATGGGAAAAAGAAGATAGTGGTTGGATACTGGGCTCACTCAAAGTCCCTTTCAAAACAAATCAGTCCACTCAGCCGCCATCTTTGATACGCTTCTGGGCCAATATTTTCTCAGGATACAAGTGGCATAAAAGTACAGCTCCTATCTACTAGAAAGTGTAAAGACCAAAAAGATTATGATTTAAGAATATCTGACAACAATGGTGTAACAAATCCCTTTTAGTTCTCGGAAAGAGGAAGCGGGAAATCATGTGTCTTGTTCCAAATATTTTATTTTGATACATTTCAGTATTCATTACACACTCAATGTTTGCTTTTCAGCAAAACTGGTTTCTGGGTCTATCTCTCTCTGCCGCCATCTCTTCCCCTTTTATCTCTCTAACCTTTTATATCTTTTTATGTCATGGCTAACTGGGAACACAAACAGATGTTATCACAGGTGCAAATCCTTAACTACTCTGCCTTCCCGTCCAAACACCCATTTTGAGAGAGAAAATCAGCCACAGCCATCTGCTTCCCCGGTCTGTGGACCACCTTGAATTTAAAGAGCTGAAGTGCCAGATACAACGAGTGATCCACACGTTGGTATCCTTCATGCGGTGGAGCCACTGAAGTGGGCCGTGATCCGAACCGAGGGTGAAGATCCTCCCAAGCAGGTAGTACCAGAATGTGAGGACCGCCCATTTGAGATTCAAGCACTCTTTCTCTATCGTGCTGTACTTTATCTCTCGCACCGAGAGTTTCCGACTAATGTACAGCAAAGCGGCGCTCCTCCCCCTCCACTACCTGGAAAAAAATAGCCCCCAACCCCCTGTACGTCACGTCCGTCTGCAACAACAAAGGGAGAGAGAAGTTGGGGAATGCAAAAGTGGTCTGCCACAGAGTACAGCTTTCACTTGTGTAAATGCCTGTTGGCATGGCTCCGTCCACTGGATGGGGTAGGGTGCTCCCTTTTTTTCTCTCTCCCCTTTTCTCACCAATTTGCGCAAATGCAAGTCCTTGTGGTGGCATAGTGACTTTCTATGCCACCATAGTGAATCTTAGTTGTCTCTGTGCCTGAAACGTCAATCCGCACATCTTATCAAGTGGCTTGTTAAGCGCGTTACCGCAGAGACGTAACGCGTTTAGAGGCCCACGCTATTCTCCGCGGCATCCAAGCACAACTCACCACACGCCCCACTGAGAGCGAAAATCACACATTATAGCAACCACCTGGCTAAAGTAGCTCAGAATGCCCTGGATTCGAACTCAGGACTTCAGGGTGGTAGTCAGTGTCAATACTCGCTCAGCTACCCAGACCCCTGGTGCTCCCTTTTTAATGAGACCAGTCAGCGGGCTGGTGACATCTGAATATTTAAGTACAAACCTACGATAATAGCCAGCCAGCCCCAGGAACTGTCTCACCTCCTTTTTGGTCTTGGGTCATGGACAAACAGCAATAGTTAATGTCGTGCCTATTTGGGGATGCACTTCTCCATGACCCAAGTGGAAACCCAGATACTGTACATTCACCTGTCCAATTGCACACTTCCTCGGGTTTGCTGTGAGTCCAGCCCATATCAGCGATCTCAGAACGGCCCTCCGAAGCAGGACATGTCACTGCCAATCATTGCTATAAATAATTATATCATCCAGGTAGACAGGGAGATATGCAGTGTGCGGGCGGAGAATTTTGTCCATGAGTCACTGAAACATAGCCAGGGCCCCAAACAAACCGAACTGAAGGGTAACAAATTGAAGTGAGCCAAACGGAGTGGAAAATAAATTTTTATCTCGGGAAATGGGAGTAAACAGGATCTGCCAGTGTCGAAAAAAAGCAAGCCACACCTAACCGATTGAGCAGTTTGTCAATGGGAGGCATTGGGTAAGCATCAAATGTAGACACTGCATTAACTTTTCTATTGTCCACACAAAACCAGACCGACCAGTCACTTTGGGACTCTCAATTATTCCCATATCAAGCATGGACGGCAGTTCTCCTGGACCACTTTTTTTTCTTGTGTTCCGGTAACCTATAGGGGTGAGAACTTACCACCACCCCTGGGGTTGTCTCAATGTGGTATTCTACGACCTCTCGTACGGAAAATAACAGGGTCCGATTAAATTGTTTTTAAGGGTCCGATTAAATTGTTCGAGCAGTCAATCCATCTGAGGATGGTAAACGCTGGTGTGGATCGACTTAATCCAAAATAGTTCATACAGTTTGCATAGTGTACGTGACATTAACTAGGTGCCCTGTTCATTAAGGATCTCTTTCAAATCCCACCTCGGGAGATCATTTTGAACAGTGCCTCTGCAACACTGCGGGTTGAAATGTTGCACAGGGGCACTGCTTCTGGGTATCGGGTTGCATAATTCACCAAGACTAATACAAAGCGATTCCCCATGTTGTCCGTTCTAATACGCAATTAGGTCCATGTCAATTCTTTCAAAGAGGACCTCGATCAACAGAAGAGGGCGCAATAGCGCTTTTGGAGTGGCCTGTGGATTCACCAACTGACATTCGTGACATGCAGCACACCACGTGCGTACATCTCCACGCATGCCCGGTGAATAAAAACAGGCCATGAGAGAGCACACTGTCTTATCTTGCCCTTAATGTCCCGCCATCAGGTTATAATGGGCCGCCTGGAAAACCATTTCCCTGTGGCTTTTCTGAATTAACAACTGGGTTGTATCTGCTTTTGTTTGAGCATCCAGTGTCACTCGATACAACCTATCTTTAATAACTGAAAAGTATGGATAGGGAAGCGCAACACCAGGCTGAAACTTTTGACCATCAATTACTCTCACTTGGTCAAAGGTGTGCCTGAGAGACTTGTCTCTTGTCTGCTCCAGAGGGAAATCCCCTATGCTGCTGGAGTACCCCCTGTTCAGGAGGGCCTGATGTTGCATCTGGTGGATGCCAGCAAGGTTTTGGATGATCTCTAATTTTTTCTCCATGTCATGGCTTACTCGGAAAACAAACAGGTGTTAGCAGGTGTAAATTCTTAACTCCTCAATCTTCCCGGACCTCACTCTCCACAGATCGGTGCTCGATCTGATGGTCGTATCAACATTTTTTATTCTTTGGCTCATATTACGCAAAAAACACTATTTTCCAAGCTGGTCCAGCTACTGCACCTGCGCTTTCTTGAGTTGAATGACAGGCAATGTCTGTATCTACAATAAAAGAAGACTGGCTCTTTTGCCTGTAAGGCAGTACTTCCATTTCTACATGCACAATATTTGGTGTTTCAATTTCTCCCCCTCATTTTAATACAAGTGCTTAGTATTTGGCTAAATAATCTTTGGCTTACTGTAGCTATCATTATGTTGGCTTGAGAAATTGGAAACCCAACAGTCAATGGATATAGAAAGGAAGTCCCGCCTTACAGGTAAAAGAGTCAATCACCTTTTAGATACAGACAACGCCTGTCAATCAACTCGAGAATGTGCATGCGCAGTAGCAATACAAGCCGTGAAATTTTGTTAATTAGCGAAATCTGAAGTTAAGTAGCATAATTTATGATATCAGTGTTGTCAGATTTACTGCTGATTTTAAATATGTTCCTTCATCGTAATCTTGACCAATTCAAAGTCCAACTGTCAAAAACTTACACAAAAGACTACCGACCTGCCTTACAATGCTATCCATCCATCCATCCATCCATAACCTTCAAACTTCAATATTTATTTAAAACTAACTTTCATAAAAAGCTTTGTCAAGCCAACATCATATTTTGTCAAACTTTACCTTTCTAGTTTGTCTTGTCATTGAGTAAATGTAACTATAAAACTGGCCGTGGCCCATTAAAACAGACGCTCCATTATTTTAAGTGTAGTCTGTATTACATCATTTGATGTAACTTTTTCTATAATTCCCTCCTCTCACTTTTCATGTACCTTCTCTGTAACATACTGGCAGCGTTTCAAGTCATGGTCACCATCAGGCAAAATCTCGGGTTCCACAATGGGTACAATGCCATTCTGAAAAAACAAACAGAGAATGTTACTTTTTAAAAAGACTTGCTAAGACAACATGCTCAATTAGTGTTAACTTTAAAACTATATACAGTTTATTCATTCAATATACAGTACTGTGCAAAAGTTTTAGGCACTTCGGATAAATGTTAAATAGTGAGGATGTCTTCAAAAATAATGCCATAAATAGTTTTCATTTATCAATTAAATGTTATACAAAGTCCAATGAACATAAAAAAAGCTAAATCAATATTTGGTGTGACTACCTTTGCCTTTAAAACAGCACCAATTCTCCTAGGTACACCTGGATACAGTTATACTTGGTAATTGGAAGATAGGATACTCCAAGCTTCTTGGAGAATTTGCCACAGTTCTTCTATCTATGCAATTGCTTTGGTCTCTTCTTGTAATCCTAGACTGACTCAATATTCAGTGGGGGCCTCTGTCCATTTGATTATTGAGTCCTTGATAATGACCATGCCATCTGTTGCAGAGCTCCCTGTTCTTCTATTCTATTCTATTTGCAAAATAAATGTTTGGGAGTCTAAAATTTATATTTCCATTCACTAGCTGAAAATATAAATAACAATAACAATAACAATAACAATAATTCAATATATAATGATGAAATAATTATACATAGTTATCTTTAAATATACAAAAATTATATATACAGGTGAAACTCGAAAAATTAGAATATCGTGCAAATGTTCATTAATTTCAGTAATTCAACTTAAAAGGTGAAGCTAATATATTATATAGACTCATTACAAGCAAAGTAAGATATTTCAAGCCTTTATTTGATATAATTTTGATGATTATGGCTTACAGCTTATGAAAACCCCAAATTCAGAATCTCAGAAAATTAGAATATTGTGAAAAGGTTCAGTATTGTAGGCTCAAAGTGTCACACTCTAATCAGCTAATTAATCCAAAACACCTGCAAAGGGTTCCTGAGCCTTTAAATGGTCTCTCAGTCTGGTTCAGTTGAATTCACAATCATGGGGAAGACTGCTGACCTGACAGTTGTGCAGAAAACCATCATTGACACCCTCCACAAGGAGGGAAAGCCTCAAAAGGTAATTGCAAAAGAAGTTGGATGTTCTCAAAGTGCTGTATCAAAGCACATTAATAGAAAGTTAAGTGCAAGGGAAAAGTGTGGAAGAAAAAGGTGCACAAGCAGCAGGGATGACCATAGCCTGGAGAGGATTGTCAGGAAAAGGCCATTCAAATGTGTGGGGAGCTTCACAAGGAGTGGACTGAGGCTGGAGTTACTGCATCAAGAGCCACCACACACAGACGGGTCCTGGACATGGGCTTCAAATGTCAAACATCTTACCTGGGCTAAAGAAAAAAAGAACTGGTCTGTTGCTCAGTGGTCCAAAGTCCTCTTTTCTGATGAGAGCAAATTTTGCATCTCATTTGGAAACCAAGGTCCCAGAGTCTGGAGGAAGAATGGAGAGGCACACAATCCAAGATGCTTGAAGTCCAGTGTGAAGTTTCCACAGTCTGTGTTGGTTTGGGGAGCCATGTCATCGGCTGGTGTTGGTCCACTGTGCATTATTAAGTCCAGAGTCAACGCAGCCGTCTACCGGGACATTTTAGAGCACTTCATGCTTCCTTCAGCAGACAAGCTTTATGGAGATGCTGACTTCATTTTCCAGCAGGACTTGGCACCTGCCCACACTGCCAAAAGTACCAAAACCTGGTTCAATGACCATGGTATTACTGTGCTTGATTGGCCAGCAAACTCGCCTGACCTGAACCCCATAGAGAATCTATGGGGCATTGCTAAGAGAAAGATGAGAGACATGAGACCAAACAATGCAGAAGAGCTGAAGGCCGCTATTGAAGCATCTTGGTCTTCCATAACACCTCAGCAGTGCCACAGGCTGATAGCATCCATGCCACGCCGCATTGAGGCAGTAATTAATGCAAAAGGGGCCCAAACCAAGAACTGAGTACATATGCATGATTATACTTTTCAGAGGGCCGACATTTCTGTATTTAAAATCCTTTTTTTTATTGATTTCATGTAATATTCTAATTTTCTGAGATTCTGAATTTGGGGTTTTCATAAGCTGTAAGCCATAATCATCAAAATTATATCAAATAAAGGCTTGAAATATCTTACTTTGCTTGTAATGAGTCTATATAATATATTAGTTTCACCTTTTAAGTTGAATTACTGAAATTAATGAACTTTTGCACGATATTCTAATTTTTCGAGTTTCACCTGTATATATAATTTTTGTATATTTAAAGATAACTATGTATAATTATTTCATCATTATATATTGAATTATTGTTATATGAGGGGCTTTCTCAGCAAATATTTGTATATGCGATTAATCACGATTAATTAATCGGGACAACATGTAATTGATTCGATAAAAAATGTTAATCTATGGAAAGCCCTAATATATATATATATTCTGACTGCAACAGTATCCTGACAAACATACAGGAGTCCTTGCCTTAAGATATAGTACGGTGTGAAGGTTTTAAGGAACTCACCTGCTGGCAGATACTGGCATAGCGAGCCAAGACGTTGGCATTCTCCATGATTGCTAACTCTGAGGGAGTGGTCTCACTAATTTTTAACACAGAGCGCCACTTGGCAAAGTCTGCACCATCTTTTTTATATTGAGCACAACGTTCTGACAAACCATCAAGTCCTGAAGACACACAAGTATACCATCAACAACAAATCTTGTCGCTGTGATAGTTATCAGAATTTTTAGCTAATGTTTAAACAGTGAATATTCTCCAAGCTTACCCTGTGTTGTGGTCTCGCCATTTGTTCCTGCCAGTGGGACAACACCTTTGTCAACCTGTAATGGAGGAGAAAAGGGCTTTCTTTAGGATGAAAGTACCATGGCAGCATTATCAAGGACTCAATAATCAAATATCACATAGTTCTAGTTTTATATTTAAAATTAATAAACCTATTATCATAAATAAAAAGCAACTATAAAAATCATTTGGAAGAATATTTAAAATGTTTACAATTGTATATTACAAAACACATGCAAAAATAACAGTGCACTGTTGTGGAAAACATGAACAATCTCCTTTAACCTGATCATCTAATCCTAATCCTCTGGCTGCTGTGTTATTTATAAACTCTATTCTCTTCTCCTGATAAGCACTGCTATTATACATGCTTACAATGCTACCGGGTTTTTTAAGTATACAGTATATAATGTATATAATTGACACCTGAGGACCATTAACCCCCCACCCAATCTCATTCCCGTACCATGGACAATAAAATCATATATTAAGTATTTATAAATTATTTATACATCATGGTAGCATTTGTTAAACTGGTCAAATCAAACTAATAAAACAGCCTTGTACCTTGATGCCCACAATAATGCCCCTGTCCTTGATCAATTTGGCAAAGTTTGTGCCATCATCAGCATTCTGGTAGAGGGTCTCGTGAAAGAAGATAACACCACCGATGCACTTGTCAATGCGCTCATCAGCAGAGAAAAGAATCTGGCGATACAGACGACGGTTCTCCTCTGTGTTTTCCACGCCAATGGGGTTCAGGCGCTTAGCCATGCTGCCTGTACAGACGCACATATACATAATGTTGTGTTAGAAGAACTGGTAGAAATCCAACATGGGAGTTTTGCTCATTGCAGACAACAGGCTGCTTTCTATACAAGTGTTTCTCAAACTTAGGGGTCTGTTTACAGTAGGGGTCTGCGGAAAATTTCTATTGAACTTACAAACATTTATACTTCTAGTCAAGGATGTAAGTTCTCTTTTAGTGATGCAGCGGCAAATCATGTTAAACATGGGCGAGCCAAGTTGAAAGTTTATAGATTATTTGTGTTCATACAGTAAACGCCATTTAGTATGTAATTTCCTGTTATTAAAACACTCAAGACTCAGCTTTTCCTATCATTTTTACATGTTTGACATGATTATTCTTGAAAAACACATTACAAAACATGCTTTCCTGTCTAAATCACATTTAGATTTTTCAAAGAAGTACAAATTACTGTGGCAGTATTTACATAATAAATTTTAATTTTACATAAAATGAATAGCCATTGTTGAAAGTGAATGGCCGTCACTTATGTAATTGCCAGATTACAATGTGAAAAATTTGGGGTTATGTGTAATTTCTTTAATTTTTTTGAAGAAACCCTGGTATATACCACACTATTATTGTATTACTAAATGGGCTATTTTGATATAAGGTGCAGCCCTCACTGACCTGTGGACTCATCTGCAGCGAGGATGCCCTTCCCAGAAGCTACGATGCGCTGAGCGATGTCCTGCAGCTCCTTTTTCTGCTCAGTTGTGAGTGCGGGGTACTGGTGCGTCATGATGTCTGCAGCTCAAAGCAACCTGTGACTGAAGAGCGACAGAGACACAGATGTAATTTCATCAACCACATTGGAATTGTAGGCTTAATAGGCTGATTTCGCTGAAAAATGTTAAACCCCATGGCCCTCTCAAAATATTGCTCTGTTAAGCATCCAGATCAACCCAACAATGCAATATTATCTCAACCAATGGTATGAGTTAGGAGCAGGACTAACTGTTAATGTAACCAATGGTAGATGGGGGTTACTCAGGCGACCTCATTAAACAATCATTATTCTTCTATTCTGTTTGGTGCAAAAATTACACACTTCAGCTTTAAGTAAAATATACAGATAGCTTTATAAAGAGATTTAACAAACCAAGTTGATATGGGAAGCAAATCAAGACCTGCTTGGAAATCTGGCAGAGCTCCCAGCAGCTTAGAAACCTTTGTCTTTTATCTAAGGAAACTAAGTCACCCAAGGAAAAACAAGCGGTCTTGTGGAAACCCTCAACAGCTGGCTATGAATAAACAAAAAATGTGTCCCATTTTTCAGGGTATCTAAAAGGGTTTGGTTAAAATTCCTGGCCACTCTCCCTTCCAGCTCTCCAATGAGGCTGGATTGCATAATAACTCAGACAAAAGTGCTGCCAGGTCAGCAGAGCATTTTCACCCAGCTGCCACCCCCACACATCTCATTCAGGAAATTGTGGCAGGAGAGGTTATGCAATAATGCTCATCTAATCGGTGCTGTCAATCCCCATTAGACATTCCCCAGTGTCTGAGGGAATCTGTTAATACATGTTTTTAGAACACTTTATTAACAACACATTTCCTTTAAAGGGCATCCTTTTTTATTTTAAACATAGTTTCTTTTCTAAACTGCATTTTCTTTCTCTGAGTCACATGATCGATTGTCATATTTCACAGTGACAGTGCAATTTATTGCTTGTCTAAATCCTTTCTATGGCTGCATATTGATCATTCTCACACTTCCTGGTTCAGTGCTCCCCCATCTCTGTGCTCAATGGAATGAGCTGAAACTGGCACAAACTGGCTGGCCTTTGTTGATGAAAATCACAGTTGGATGCACAGAGACCCAAATGGGCCAGTTTAAGCAATGATATATATATTATAGAGTAAATATTAATAAAAACAACAGAATGAGAGAGACTAAATCTAGGCTAATTAACATTAACCTCTTAAAGGTATATTCCAGTTTCAATACATGTTAAGCTCAATCGACAGCATTTGTGACATAATGTTGAATACTGCAAAATTGTTTCGACTCATCCCTCCTTTTCTTTAAAAACAAGAAAAATCGAGGTTACAGTGAGGCGCTTACAATGGAAGTGAATGGGGCCAGTCCTCAAAAGTTAAAATACAAACAGTTTCAAAAGTATAGCCACAAGACACAGGCTAAACATTATAAAGTTTAACATGATTTTAGTGTGAAAAAAGCAGATAGTTACCAATTAGAGTGTGTTTGCAAGACTACAGGGTTTACCGGCGACGAGTCAAAATAATTGTTTGTGCTAATCAACATTATGACACAAAGTCAGTCCACTTTGCTACCTTTCTTGGAAATATTTTCTATGGATACAAGCTGTAGAAGAAGGGCATAAAAGTATAGCTCCTATCTACTTGAATGGGTAAAGAATGAAATCTCCAAAATGGTTAGTCAAGATTACGATCAAACAACATATTTCAGATCAAGGCCGTTTCTAGGCATAGGCGAAGTAGGTGGTCGCCTAGGGCGACAAGGTCACCAATGATGAGATTGTGCCGGCTGACTGGAGCATCAATAATAAGGTAGGTGTGGGCTGTAGCTCTTCTGATAACATTAGGCATTTTATCAATATCATGTGATCAGTGGTGAATGACCAGACTCCGGTCACTGCCATCTCAATTGCCACTGAAAAGGCGTTTGATATGGTAGACTTTCAGATTACTTTACTATGGATAGCAGCACCCGACAGGGTTGCCCTCTTTCCCCATTATTGTTCTGCCTTGCCCTGGAACCATTAACAGCCGCGATAAGAAAGGAAGTGGATTATCTTTTGCTTTATGCTGATGATATTTTATTATTCGTCTCCGACCCCACTAGATCTATGCCTTGCCTCTACAGAATTATTAATTCCTTTTCTAAGCTCTCTGGATACAGAGTTAATTGATCTAAATCTGAAGCTTTGGCTCTGACAGCGTACTGTCTGATCACAGCTTTTCAGCCGAGTGCCTTTCAGTGGCCCAAACAGGGCATTAAGTATATGGGTATTTTATTCCCAGCAAATTTGTGTAATTTGGAGGTAATATTGACCCTTTAATAAAAAGGTTTTGGAGCGATGTGGGCAGGTGGGTTAATTACATTTATCGATGATTTAGAAGGTTAATGTTATTAAAATTAATTGTATTCCAAAATTCAATTTGATAACATAGTGAAATCCTTCATTTAGTATGGTAAACATCCCAGATTAAATTTCAGTAAACTGCTTAGGCTGATTGACAAAGGTGGGCTAGCCCTACCCAAGATTTTGTTTTATTATTATGCATTTGGTCTCAGACATTTGGCTCATTGGTCACTCCCACTTGAGAGATCCCCTCCCTGGTTTTGTATTGAAAAGTTTTTGCCTCTATTTCGCCATAGCAAAGCCTTTCTATCAAACAAATGTTAAGTTACGAGAAGTTAAGTTACACCCCACTATCTCGCATTTGCACTCGGTATGGACAAAAGTGTCCAGAGTTTAATTCGCACTTTTAAAAATGTTGCCTCAAGCATTTGGCTGAACCCAAAATTATGTATTAATAAATCCCCTTTCTGCTGGTCAGATTGGATTGTGGGGGGCTTTAACTTCAATCAAGAGATTATGGGAGTAGATTTAACTTTGTATTGGAGGAGGGAGTGTGAGCTAGGATTCCAAAAAACATCAAGTCTGTATCTAGAGATGCAAGATTATGCAATTCAAGATTTTACATCGGTTCTATTGGACTCCCTCTAGTTTGTATTGGCAGTGGAAAGAGAGATAGTTGTCAATATGTGTGATATATATATATATATATATATATATATATTTTTTATTTTGTGTATGTGTGTGTTTATAATCAATTATGACCACTGGGATGTTGTTGGGGGCCAGGGTGTGGTTGGGGATTGGGAGGGTAATAGTGGGGTTAATTGCTGATTCTGTGTATATATGTTTTCTTTTTCTGTGTTCAATATGTAAATCAATAAACAAATTTTTAATCAATTGGCGCGAAGTCTCCAAAACACCAGCGACCGACGCCCATTTGTTTTAATTTGAATACAAATGATTTGTGTCTGACTTAACAGTCTCTGGCTGAGCTTAACTTGTACTGAACCCGAAACATAAGTTAAACACAGAGCCATGTTAATTACATTTTGGCTAATTAACCTACATTTATATGTTACCGAAATTAATTAACAAGACACACTCCACTGTGGGATCTGGCTAAAACTGTCATTTCTATGCTCAGCCAGCAGATGGTTTATCATGGTATTATTTAAGGTGACAGGATGCATCAATCCCTAAAAGCTGGGATTTATCTCTGAAGAAACTCAAGCCGAGTGAATGAGTCCGCTTCAATGGTTCAGTTTAACAGTGGAAGTTTCCACTGAAAAACATGGCCTATGGATGACACTCTATTAATTCAATATAAAATTCTAAATACCCATCAGTTTCATGAGGGATGCGTTATGGCATGCTCTTACCATTCTTCTAACAACAACATAATATCAATCTCATGTTCTGTAGGAGTCTTTTTTCAATAGCAATGCTAAAGGCAAGAATGGCATTATAACATTTCAGTGATAGTGCAAACAAAGGGAAAATGGAGGTCATTTTAAAGTATGACCACAGTCAGTGACCTATGATGACCAGGAGGTGCCCACTGACAATGGCCCTCATAGTGACCTCCATCTGCCCTTTACTTGCAACACAATGTCACTAAAACGTAACATATGGTATAGTAGGAAAGTCCCAGTCAAGCATGTGAATGCATACTGTTATGCATGTAAACATACAGTATATTCTTTAGCATTAGACTACCAGCCAATATCAGTTTATTATACAACACAATATGAGAAGTCAAATGCAAATACTGTTTAATCAACGGCTTACAAGAAAAAAAAATACATTCACTCAAAAAAAATATTTTTGCTGCTCGTTTAATTTACTTAAAGCAACACAATTGCACAAACACTAATCAGTACATAAATAAATAATAGAGATTTATCTGAGTTACATTGACACGTTTAATTGTGTTGTGTTTACCCATTTAAACTAGGTTCTTTCTACAAAATGTGTTTATGTAGAGATTACATAGTAAATTTAAGTTAAGAAAACTCATTTTAAACACGTAGAACCACTGACCATGATTGAATCAAGTTTAGCCAAATAACTATTGTTTGAGTGTTGTCTTATTATTTATAAAGAGCCATGAGCAATTATAATGCAAGCTAATACATTTTGATGAATCATGGTTTAGACAATGCACGTTTGTGTTATTTAGCCAAGTTGGTCTTAATTCTTAACTGTTTTTAAACAAATCACATAGTAGATCAAATTAATGGTTGTAAGGCATTAATCTGGAATGATCGTTGGGTAACCAGAATGAAAATAGTCAGATGGAAGGAGCTAACCAGCCTTTAATCAATCATGGTCGTGAAAAACAGCTGCTTCAGCTCGTAAAATGGTGACATCACAATGCACCTGAGGAGCTTAAAGGGTTCACCCCAAAATGTTTATTCTCTCATAATTTACTCACCCTCATGCCATCCCAGATGTGTATGGATTCTGCTGAAAACAAAAAATGATTTTTAGAAGAACATTTCAGCTCTGTAGGTCTATACAAAGCAAGTGAATCGTAGCCAGAACTTCGAAGGTTCAAAAAGCACATAAAGTCAGCATAAAAGTAATCCATATGACCCCACTGGTTAAATCTTTATATTCAGAAGCGATTTGATAGGTGTGGGTGAGAAACAGATCAATATTTTAGTCCTTTTACCATAAATTAGCCTTCCTGCCCAGTAGGTGGTGATATGCAGAGAATGTGAATTGACAAAAACAAAAGAAGAATGAGAAAGTGCAGATTTATAGTAAAACAGGACTTAAATAAGTATCTGTTTTTCACCCACACCTATCATATTCTTCTGAAGATTTGGATTAAACCACTGGAGTCGTATGGATTACATTTATGCTGCCTTTATATGGATTTTGGAGCTTTAAAGTTCTGGTCACCATTCACTTGCATTGTGTGGGTCTACAGAGCTGAAATATTCTTCTAAAAATCTTTGTTTGTGTTCTGCATAATAAAGAAAGTCATACACATCTGGGATGTGTGTGAGCAAATGATGAGAGAATTAAACATTTTGGACGAACTATTCCTTTTACTAAAGGTCATGGTTTGTCAGATACAACTTCAATAAGGTGAAAAGAAATGTAGAAAAAGACTACAACTCAGTGTAATAAATATTTCATCATTAATTCTTGTCCGGTTTTCCAAACAAATGTTTTTCAGAGCATTAATAACGGCGTGGGAAGCCTTACAGAAGATGCCTCTCAAAGAAGATGTTTGAGACAGAAGTGACTTTAGTGATTTAGTATGCATCCCTTTGACAAGGTCTGTTGCTCTGTACTGCGTCACAAAGAGACCAAACCCTTTGCCAGCTCAGTGCAGGCTTAGAAATAGATCATGTCATGGAATAGTCATGTAAAAGAGAAAATATGTACATATGTAGAAAGAAAGGTTGTGTTTTGTCAGTGCAATGGGCTAGCGTTTAAAGAACAGTACATACTGATGTGCTTTAGTCTCCGTCATCAGCTTAGTTCGTTTAACATCCTCAGAACGGGGACACCACCATCAGCACGTACACAACACAAGAGAGGATGAGAACACAGCACGCCTGATTCATTTCAAACCGTTGACGCTGCAAGCAAGTGACGCGACAGAACGTGCAGTTACGACAGGAGCGTTCTAGTTGCGTCGCTAACAATATAAATGGGATTTGGGATAATATTATATTTTAGAAATATAAATGGAAACATTAAGTGTGAAGGACAGTTTTGACCAAATGTACATTAGAATGACGAACTTTCACTGTATATAATTAGTGATAACATCATGTTGTAAGGAACAGTGCGCACATTGCGCTAGACTGACCGTTGCGCCGCGTATCGCTGTTCCTCCAGCATCTCGCGCAGGAGCGTTGCGTTTTTTAGACGCTTTGTCAGGTTATTTTACCTTCAGCTATTAAAAACGCGTTTCGAGACACCTTCGTTCTGCTGCGTTTAGCGTTTTTAAAACAACAATAAGATCTGATTGAACGACCACTAAGAGTGTGTATTAGCTTATCAAATCGCTCTAGATAACGTTATTTTTCATCATGTTTGGCTGTTTTGAGCTAGGCTAAGCTAATCTGCCGTCTCATCTAGGAAGTTCCTACGTGCCGAACGACCGCACACCCTTCTGCAGTCATCAGCCGCATCAATCCATAGATTCATATGGAGTTCCGACAATGATGCATTTACAGTATTTGCATTATAGACCGATAGTTTTGAGTGCCATTTTCGGTTTGTATGTTGTCTCTACTCCGCCCAAATATGCGGAAGAGATATGATGCTGATGTCGAAGCCCGTGCTCAGGGTGACATTGAACGCCATGAATATTGATTTATTTATGTTTATCTATTCACACTGGCTTTGGATGCTTTCTGAATCGTAAAAAAATAAATAAATAATGTTTTACAGTTAAATGCACGAGAGACATCTGCTATAAACAGTCTGACATAATTATTATTGTTCATTGATGGAGGAGAAGGCCTTAGATACTGTAACTCACAACCACCTGTCGGATGATACATATTCACTTATATTCGATTGATGCAAAGCAAATAAATACAGATGCACTTTTTGAAAATACTATTTCAGAAGGAATTTATCAAAAGATTAGTTTCTACATTAAAATATAGAATTGTAAAAGGCAAAATCACTTATTCACTATAACACAATTAATTCACGTATATATATGTATATATTATAAAACATTAAGTTTACATACCTATTTAGGAAATGAGAGTTGTCTGAGGAGAGGGATGCAAAAGAAGCTTTGCAGTCGACAGTCTTCCGTTTCAATGCCGCAACGCAACGTGACCGCCCAGAAAAATCAACGCTGCCGGGGGCGGGGCTTTGTGCACGACCTTATTATAATAGTATGAAATATTCATGAGCCTTTAAAGTGAACCTCCTACGCTACTGTCAGCGTCACCATCACATTGTACGTTTCCAAGCTTGAGGTGTGGCGTGGGAGCACGTAGGCTTTTTGAAAATTGAGAAATCAGTGAAAAAAATGATATAGCATAACTAGCTAGTTAGTCAATGTAAACAATTTTACAGTATGCAAAGCTAAATCCCAGTGAAAATATTTAATTTAATAAAATAATGCCATTAATGTTTGTAAGAGAGCTAACACAAAATAGACTAGCACCATGGTATAGAGGTTTTTTCTTTTTTGTGCATTTGATGCAATCTTTTTATTTATATTAAATAAAAATGGAAATGATACCATTCTTATAGTTTTCAACACTAAATAATTTATCAAACTACTTATGAAACAAAAACAAAATAAAAGGAAAATGCCAGTGGAATTAATTGTACACTGAGCAGTACTGGCTAAGGGGTTGGTCTCTTTGTGACGCAGTACAGACCAACAGACCTTGTCAAAGGGATGCATACTAAATCACTAAAGTCACTTCTGTCTCAAACATCTTCTTTGAGAGGCATCTTCTGTAAGGCTTCCCACGCTGTTATTAATGCTCTGAAAAATATTTGTTTGGAGTACATATGTAATTCAAATAAAATTCACAAATATTTAAAGACTTAAGGTGTTTGTTTGGACATTCTCTTTGCATTCTCATTGTGTTTTTTTAAACCTTCTCTGTGCTATGACACTGTCACAAACTATTTTAATAATCATTGCAATAGCTGGTTCTACTATAACTATTAAACAAATATGTTATATGCATAAACAAAGAGGCTCCATATACTTAATAGGGCATTTTTTTAAACAATATTTACTTTCATTTTCTTTGCTTAGATTTGAATGAAGGATCATTGGTGTCAAAAATAAGAATTATCATCTCATTGGGATAACATGCTGTATAATGTCTAGGTTACTATTGTAACCCCCGTTCCCTGATGGAGGGAACGAGACGTTGTGTTGATTGAAGTGACAATAGGGGCTTTTTTGGGAGCCACGGTTACCTCTTATTTTGAGAAAAGGCCAATGAGAAATTGGCGAACAGAATCTGCATGTCCCACCCCCGGACATAGAGGTATAAAAGGAGGGAATCATGCATCTTTTAGTTAGGTTTTATTCTGAGGAGCCGAGAATAAGTTTCGGCCATTACAGCAGTTTGCTATAGTGTCGTGGCAAGGGGGACACAACGTCTCGTTCCCTCCATCGACGTTACACGTCTGTCACTCACTCGACGTTGTGTAGATTGAAGTGACACTAGGGGTCTCATTCAATAATGCCACAACACTGAACCGTGTTACGTGAACTTCTGTTGCTGATGCAGGTGCAAAGCAAGCTGTTGCGAGCCAAAAGAGCAGGTGCATCAGACTACACGTAACCTTCCCCCAACGCCACATACAACGTCATAACATGGTTCCTTTTCACTCTCTATGTTCTCTCTCATAGATCGATGGGGCCATTTAAGCTATAACATGCATCGGGAAAGGCATTCTTTTCCAATCCTATTCTTTCAGGGGGAAAAGCCCCCACGGAGACCACAGCCTGCCCATGCTTTGGAGGTCAAACATGTGGCAAATACGTCACATGGGCTTACAAGCCACACATGGAAGTGGCATGGTGGTAGGTCCTGCCTAATAAGAGAGGAGCTCCAGGGTGGACCTCTCAATCATTGAGTCGCCTGTCTCAGGAACACTTGGGAGCCTTCTGGGTCGTCGAAAAAGTTCTGGAGACGGGGGGCATCCGCTTCCTGCGAGGCGCTCTACGCGTGGTTTTAGAGCTGGGCCCGGGTTGTGGTGGAGCTACCTGTTGTTTTGTAGACGCAGGGGGACATAATAGGTGATCAAATGGGGCTCTAACCGAGGTGGAACTATGCCAAGGCATGATATGTTGAATCGCCTCTGTCTGCTTCTGCACCGCCGAAAACTGCTGGGCAAAGTCTTAAATGGTGTCGCCGAATAGGCCAAACTGGGAGATGGGGGCATTGAGGAAATGCGCCTTGTCGGTGTCCCACATCTCGACCAAGTTCAGCCACATATGGCGTTCCTCGACAACGAGGGTGGCCGTGGTGTGACCTTCGTGGCCCAGAGGGCGAGGTCAGTTGCTGAGCGCAATTACTGCAGCACAGGTCAGGACTACCCAAGTGCAGATCTTTCTGTGCTTTGGCCTGGTGGACTTGCAGGATGGCCAAAGCATGCAAGGTGGTGGCGGCCTGTCTGGAGGCTTTGTAGGCTTTAGCCGTCAGGAACGACGTCATCCTACAGGCCTTGGAGAGGAGTACAGGCCGATTCCGCCAAGTGTCCGTGCTTTGTGGCAGCACTCAAAACCGAGGAACCAATCATATAGCCGTGAGGGTTGAGGGAGGACAGAGGGTTCCAGTCCAGCCCAACACCCACAGTGGCCTGGGCAAGCATGTCAAACATCTGTGCATCAGCCTCAGGCTGGGCGGGCAGTCCCGAAGATGGCAGCCCAGTTGAGTCCTCTGCATCAGATGCTGCACCGCTCTCCAATGCAGCGGTGATGTCATCATCCACCTGGGGAGGTCCGAAGGAGAAAGACTGTCCTTGAGGCGAGCCGGTCTCACTACGGGCTCGGATGGAAGCAATCGAGTGTGTGTGTGTGTGTGTTTGGGGGATGTACCCGGCGAAACTGTGCCCACTGAAGTTCACAAATCGCCTCCATCGTCAGCCGGGTCGACCTCAATCCAGTGGGAAGAAGGTGCAACGCGGGGGACGGCTGGAGTGGCGTTTCCTTTTAGAAAGGAAAGCCGCGACCGCAACAATGCCATGGTCAATTTCTAACAATGGGAACAAGAGCCATCCACAAACACTGCCTCGGTGTGATCGTCATCTGCCACATCGAGGAACAACACAGAGGTGGAAAGGTATCTTTATTCAGACACATCTTTAAAAAGACAAATCGACACCAATGTGAACTCTTTTAGAGGAATATGCTCTTTTAGGAAGCGCTGTGGAAGTGCCCAGGGGCATAGACTGCACTGGCATGCAGAGAAGAGAAAGCCGCTGGAAACGCGCCGTATGATCCAACAGCAATGCTTCTTGTAGAGGCGAGTGAACAGTAGTGAATTCGGCTCCTAATAAAGAATCTAACTAACAGATGCATGATGATTCCCTCCTTTTATACCTGTATGTCCGGGGGAGGGACATGCAAATTCTGTTTGCCAATTTCTCATTGGCCTTTCCTCAAAATCAGAGGTAACCGTGGCTCCCAAAAGAAGCCCCTAGTGTCACTTCAGTCGACACAACGCTTCTTCTTATAAATTACATTTAATGTACAAAACAAACATTTTAATACATGCTTGAGCTAATTCTTCAGTATCTTTCAGGACAAAAACTTCCATAGTATGTATCATATCCTTTGTCAGTCATAACTCAATCTTTTAAAAAAATATATTCAACCAGCAACAGCAATAAACACATGGGAAAAGTGCGTAATGCACATTACCTGAGAAAATACACAGTTCTGAGCATACATGTCATATAAAGCTATAGGTAGCCACTTTTTGGATATTACCATTTCACACATGAGCAATGATTGCTTTAGGATTAAAATATGTCCCTGAGATTTTGATGTTGCTTTTCCTTAAAATCTGGAAAGAATTTAATTTGTGGTACTGTATCTGTTGAAAAGAAATTCAATATTGGCTTATTAATGATGACAAAACAGTAAAATATTGTCAAAGGACACGAAGAACTATGAACCGCATTTCACCAAATGTCTAAACAAAATGTAAGGATGTAAATGTAATGCAAGACTACTTCAATAAAAGCAAAATACATTTCACAACCCAATTATCGTTTCCATCTTTCCCCACATGCTTCAAAAGTGTTTAATCTTTGATTCTTTGATCTTAAATGAACGTGACATTCTAACTCCTAAATAAACTGTCTTACACTAATTCACAAAGCAATAACTGACATTTTTCTCTCTGGTCTTTAAACAAACACCTCTCTTTTGGAAGCATCATCCTGAGGTACATGCTTTTGCATGAGTGCTTCTACTCGTTCCATGTTGGCAAGAGTCGGGGACAGATCTGGAGCTGTGGGTGTGCATGGATGTAAAAAGATAATTTTACTGTTTAACTAACAGTAAAATTGTAAATTATGTTTAACAAAAGAGTACATGTAAGTTTTATGGAAAATTATTGTTAAAATTATGATAAAAACCATATTGGTCCGTTCCCAGAATTCCCTGCGTGACCCATCACATTTCATTATATTTTATGGGAATAGTTATGTTTCTTCTTATCTTTAATATCAGTTAAGTACTATAGGCTGTTCCGTGTTATATTTGAGGTAATTTAGTTTATGTTTATTGCATTATTTTAATTTCATATGTGTTAACCTGATAATGTTTGCGTTTGTGTGAGTGAAACTGAGCGCTCTCTCTACATGATTATTGATCATTGCTCTTGGAAGAGCATCTATTGATGATTATGTAATTATTTGTCTTTCTGCATTTACTACTGTGATTAACAACACATTATAAAGTTAAAAGCAGATTTCTATTGTTCCAGAATGTTAGCTTATCAAATTTACAGTCAGTTTGAACATTTTGGGGAATAAACCCAGCAAGAGTCCAGCGCTGACCTCTGTAAGGAGGAGAGAAAAAGCAGGAGAGAAGTTTTTTGGCATCTCATAAGGGAAGCCATGTACACTCCTCAGCATGCTACAGTGTTCTGGCTCTGGAGACACAGGAAACTGAGACAAAAAGGTGGGGGATGGGTTAGAATGACTTGGCAAAAAAAAAAGAAAAGAAACAAAACATTCACACAGACACACACATAAAATTTGGATTCTAATTCAAGTTCTAGTAGGTAATAAAGGTATAGGTCACATAAAAATGAAAATTCTGTCAGCATTTCCACACAAGATAATGGTGACATGGTAGAAAGATGTGGTGAGTAAGTAAACATAATTTACATTTTTGGGTGAATTTGCATCTTAAGCTAGATATTTCCTATTTTTTTCTCCCCTTTGTGAGATTTTTCCCATGATAGGTTGTAAAATATAAGATGTTCAAAAATATGAAAAGCAAGGCAGAGAAAGACTGCTTGACCTACCAGGCATTGTAGACATTAAAGTGTTCAGTCACGTGCATTTGACACACTTTGTGACCTCACCTTGCCTTTGGCCAATGCAAAGCCGAGATGCCGAGAGACCACCAATCAGCAGAGTGGTTGTAGGGGACACCACCAAGGACTTCAGGAGCTGTAGAGACCGACATTTTCATAGGAATCTTGTTTACATTCAAAACATATCTAGACATAAACATCTTTTCATTAACTAAGCCACAAATTACATTTAATGACTCATTTTGAATTTTCAAGTGACTATTTAAGTATACTATTCTACGAATAATTCAATTGAATTCTACATATGTTTTCATTTCTTGTTTTATTATAGATTTACCCATGTATTGGATTGTTCCACAAATAGTGAATGCCCTCCCTCCGCACTCAAGACGTGGAGACAAACCAAAATCAGCCAACCGTAGATGGCCTGTAATATAAAATATGTGATATCAAGACCGACATTTAAATGGTTACACATAATCTTACCACTATAGGGTGAATAAACAGATATTCAGTTGACAAAAGGACAAATCAATCTACTGCATTTGATTAATTATTTAAAAATGACTGTGCTCTACACTTTATGCTGTTTATTACATTATATTTTAATTGTATTGGCACAACATTTCACAATTTTTTTTTATAACATCTACTGAAATAATACACTACATTGTTAAATTAATAAGACAATAAGAACAGACATTTTTTGTTAGATTATATGTATTAATACTGTATATTCCTATAAATAATATATTCACAATACTATAAATACAATTTAGAAGCATAAATCCTAGATGTTCTGGAATATTCCATGTTTACACAAAAATGCTGACGCATACTGCCCTCCACTGGAGGGTCTGAACAATACAGGCTGTCTCACCTTGATCTGTAAGAAGGACATTCTCCATCTGTAAAAAAAAAAAAGAAGACATTTTTGGATTCATACATTTGACAGTTCAAATATTTATCTAAGGTCAACAATATCTGCCATCAAATCATCATCAACCATTCATACCTTCACATCACGGTGGATGATTCCACAATCATGGAGGAACCCTATAAACAGAGATGATATGTTAAGCATAATACACAATCATATGGTAATAAAAACTCATAAAACAACTTTTGAGGATGACATTAACTTTTTTTTTCATAATTTCTTATTTCACAAGCAATGAAATGTTATGTACAGCTGTAACATGAGTTCAATCAAGACAACTCTTGGAAAGATCTGCATGTTAATGTGGGCATGATATATTGATAGGATATTGATCATGGTGGACTGGATCTACTACACTGCTGTTGCCGAACAAGTACGGATACTTGCTACTGTTTGAACTTAACACAGACATACAGAGTTAAGCATATATAGACATGCTGCTGCAGCTGCACATTTTGAAAAACACAAGACATGCTGTATCAAGCATGTATGACATGCTGCTGCAAAACTTGACAAATACGCTCCCCATAGCAGATCTAGACCAGTGGTGCTGGGGAGGTGGAGGGTTTCACAGAAAACTATCCCAGCATGATGCAGTTAAACTGTTTACAGGTGAAACTCGAAAAATTAGAATATCGTGCAAAAGTTCATTAATTTCAGTAATTCAACTTAAAAGGTGAAACTAATATATTATATAGACTCATTACAAGCAAAGTAAGATATTTCAAGCCTTTATTTGATATAATTTTGATGATTATGGCTTACAGCTTGAAAACCCCAAATTCAGAATCTCAGAAAATTAGAATATTACATGAGATCAATAAAAAAAAAGGATTTTAAATACAGAAATGTCGGCCCTCTGAAAAGTATAATCATGCATGTGTACTCAGTACTTGGTTTGGGCCCCTTTTGCATTAATTACTGCCTCAATGCGGCGTGGCATGGATGCTATCAGCCTGTGGCACTGCTGAGGTGTTATGGAAGACCAAGATGCTTCAATAGCGGCCTTCAGCTCTTCTGCATTGTTTGGTCTCATGTCTCTCATCTTTCTCTTGGCAATGCCCCATAGATTCTCTATGGGGTTCAGGTCAGGCGAGTTTGCTGGCCAATCAAGCACAGTAATACCATGGTCATTGAACCAGGTTTTGGTACTTTTGGCAGTGTCAAGTGTCAGTGTACTTTTGGTGCCAAGTCCTGCTGGAAAATGAAGTCAGCATCTCCATAAAGCTTGTCTGCTGAAGGAAGCATGAAGTGCTCTAAAATGTCCCGGTAGACGGCTGCGTTGACTCTGGACTTAATGAAGCACAGTGGACCAACACCAGCCGATGACATGGCTCCCCAAACCAACACAGACTGTGGAAACTTCACACTGGACTTCAAGCATCTTGGATTGTGTGCCTCTCCATTCTTCCTCCAGACTCTGGGACCTTGGTTTCCAAATGAGATGCAAAATTTGCTCTCATCAGAAAAGAGGACTTTGGACCACTGAGCAACAGACCAGTTCTTTTTTTCTTTAGCCCAGGTAAGATGTTTGACATTTGAAGCCCATGTCCAGGACCCGTCTGTGTGTGGTGGCTCTTGATGCAGTAACTCCAGCCTCAGTCCACTCCTTGTGAAGCTCCCCACACATTTGAATGGCCTTTTCCTGACAATCCTCTCCAGGCTACGGTCATCCCTGCTGCTTGTGCACCTTTTTCTTCCACACTTTTCCCTTCCACTTAACTTTCTATTAATGTGCTTTGATACAGCACTTTGAGAACATCCAACTTCTTTTGCAATTACCTTTTGAGGCTTTCCCTCCTTGTGGAGGGTGTCAATGCTGGTTTTCTGCACAACTGTCAGGTCAGCAGTCTTCCCCATGATTGTGAATTCAACTGAACCAGACTGAGAGACCATTTAAAGGCTCAGGAACCCTTTGCAGGTGTTTTGGATTAATTAGCTGATTAGAGTGTGACACTTTGAGCTACAATACTGAACCTTTTCACAATATTCTAATTTTCTGAGATTCTGAATTTGGGGTTTTCATAAGCTGTAAGCCATAATCATCAAAATTATATCAAATAAAGGCTTGAAATATCTTACTTTGCTTTTAATGAGTCTATATAATATATTAGTTTCACCTTTTAAGTTGAATTACTGAAATTAATGAACCTTTGCACGATATTCTAATTTTTCGAGTTTCACCTGTACTTGCAAACTTACCAAATTTAAATGTTAGGCAAAGAAAGTGTACGCAAGTTGACTGGCTATCCGATTACACATCTTAGGACCTATCAGCTTACACAATGTGTGCCAATTGGCTTGACATATTACATGCGAGTGAGCTGACTGGCTAAAAGAGAACATGTTCAAAGAACCAATCAGCTTGCACCATTCAGACTTTCATGCTGGAACTTAGTCAATTATACTTATAATAAATCTTTAGGCAAAATTAAATCATCACACAGTGCTTTATATAATAAAATCATCCTTGATAATATTTATTACTCATTCAAATAGCAACAGGAGCCAACAATATTATGTAATATCCATCTTTCTTAGCATTAAAAAAAAATTCTGCTTGGTGCCACCCTGATCCTTTAAGGTCAGCTACTGTACTACAGCAACATAAATAAATAAATAATATAAATAATATATATATATATATATATATATATATATATATATATATATATATATATATATATATAGATATATATATATATAAACAGTGCATGAATGTACAAATCCCAAACACAGACACATAAACACAAAGATAAACACAAAACTCTAACTAATACAGGGAAAGTGCAAGTTAACACAGTGAAAACATCTGCCACTTTGGGAGATGACTAGATTCATATTAATGCATCAGTCAAGACCATCTGTTTCAAACATTTATGCACTCACACACAAATTCAGAATATTGTCTATATTGATAAAACATCATGTTGTTCACACTACGAACAGAATATCCTGTGTTGAAAACAAGGATCTAAAGCTTGAAGATCTTGGTGACATAAATGAACCCAATTGTGATCTAGACTGAATAAGTATCTTCACAATGGCACTACAACAAAGGAATAAATGTAAAATAAAATGCGGAGGTGGTGAATGAAGAATCAGGTGATAATCAAAGTAAGTGCCATGTTCATCACAGCATTAGCTAGGAGAAAGCATTCAAGGGCTGAAAACCACAGTGGAAAAGGGAATTCACTCTCTCATACTGTATTTACTGGGAAATCAGACACTTGGGTTGGAAAATAAGGTTAGGTTTGGATTGAGGCATGGGCGAGGCTAGCCCCTTTTTAGGGGTGCTTCAGCACCCCTAAAACTTGGAGTAAGAAATGTTGTTATTCAAAAATTTTTGTTCGTCTTTGACAAGGTTAAATAATGTCCAAAACATACTCCGTAGTTTGTGGTTTAAAATGTATGTGTTAAGGATGAAAATGAAAACACCCCCGCTTAGCAAATGGTGTCATCCTCTTCTCTTCTTCTACTTCTCCTCTGTACCTGCACCGCTCAGCACGACCGTCATCCAGCGCGAAACACACGCAGAGTGAGAACCCGTTATGTAGCGTTGTGAATCAACTAAGTTGCTCCAAAGCTGTGTCTCACACTTCTTTCCTTTTACCTAGAGTTGTTCCGATTCTGAAACCATATCGGTGAGTACTGGAGTCAGTATCCTGAATCACCATGGTACACCTATAATAAGTGTTTATTTTCGGACTATTTTAGTCCAGCGGGTCGCCGCCGCTGTGGAGTAGCACAGGACCTGGGTGACTCGTCCATAGTCATAAACGGAGAGAAGTAGCGCCGGTTACAATGTTCTTCCACAAGACGCATGCAGTTCTGTTTATTAACTGCTAGAGCATGAAACAAAAACAGCCAGCGCGACAAATAAACTGCGTACGTGTGTCTCTGTTGTTAAAGTTTATCGTTAATTTGATACTCATTTTAACAATCGGGAGTCATGTAAACATTACATCACGTGCATCTTTTCTGGTCAGTCGTCATGGAAACATGATGCCCTGACGTTTGGACCAGAGTAAAACAAACACATCACTGTATACCACCAGTATGTGTGAAAACACTCACTGTGGCTTTTTAAATGAATAGTTATTCATTCCTAGATTTATATCTGTTATTTTTCAGTTGTGGCTGACTATCAAACTAGACAATAAAAGAAAGTTTAATGTTTTTCTTTTGCTGTATTTATTCATTCCTCACACACAGAGGATTTAACTTGAACCAGGCTTAACTCCTGAACTCCTAGCATTACTCTCTCTCTCTCTCTCTCTCTCTCTCTCTCTTTCTCTGTGTGTGTGTGTGGTCTGCCAGTGAGCAATGGACATACGACAGTTCTTTAAAAGAAAAAAGACAGATTCAGGTGAGAGACTAGGGACAGTCCATAATGACCTCTGTCTTGTTTTTTGTTCCCTTTACAAAAAGCTTCACTACGATGCTGCGCTGCTAAGCGCTACGGGGAACAACTCTAGCTGTGAACCGAGCTGAATAGTGTGTGTAACACGTCAATGAACATTGACCGGAATTTATAGCCTCGGCTGATGTAATCATTAGATACACCTGCGGCCAGGCTATAAATGGATACGTCACTAGGTGTCGTCAAAAACTCTTTTTTCAGAGCGATTCTGTTTCTGTGTGTTTTACAAACCCTGTCAAAACTTTCTTTCCTCTGTTAGGAGTTAGAATCAGTTAGGCAGTGTGCAGTGAACGTTGTTCTCTTTTCTCTTCTGTTTAGAAAATATTATATATATATATATATTTAAAAAAAAAGAAAGAAAAAAGAGAGAATGACTGAAAGCCGCAAACGGTGCGTGTTCCCCTCTTCTCGCTCTATAGCTGAAGACGACACACATCAGTTTTTGCTCTGTTTGTTTGGGGGTAAGAGCACGCTGCTCTTGCGTTGCAGCAGGGTGGGTGCGAGCACTGCGATTTGCTTTAACAGGCAGAGTGCGTTGTAATCGCCTCGCTTGCTTCCGGGAGTCAGCACTCACGAAAAAAAAAAAAAAAGATTGTTCGTGGGGCATGGATTTGGCTGAGGAGCAAGAGACGGGTTGATCCCTTTCTCTCACTCTCTCCCCAAACCCAGCTGGTCCTTCACATGATCTCGAAGCGTGTTCCGACGCTTCTTCGGATCATGAGGTGGATCACGATTCTCTTCCCGCCTCCGAGCTTTCCATCCACGATAAAAAATCTACGGAGGAATTGCTCGATGTTGTTACTCTTGCGGTCGCCAGATTGGACTGGCCACGCGAAAAAGAGACCCCCAAACGCTCCAAACGCTCCAAATTAGGGGATAGATTTTATCTTCCAGTCTAAGAAAGGGAACGCCTCATGGGTCCCTTCCCTTCTTTGATAACCTCCATGAAGAGCTTTTTCGGCTCATGGAGAACCCCTAAAAAAAATAATAAAAAAAAATATATATATATATATATATATATATTTTTTTTTCTTCCCGTGTTCACATACCCTCAACGTCATTATATTCGACTATCGTGGGTGCTGAGGCACGGGGGTATTCAGAGATGCCGCCGGTCGAAGAGACGCTTGCGGGCTATCTCTCGTCGGGCTCGGCATCGTCACTTAAGAAGCCCTCTCTCCCCTCAAAGCCTTGTAGGACAACCTCCACTTTAGTGGAAGGGCTTATCAAGCAGCAGGTCAGGCTGGTGCTGCTCTGCACACTATGCTGTTTTACAGGCGTACCAGGCTGACCTCCTGGACGACCTGAGTGTGGGTTCTGCGCTTGACGAGCAAGCCTCAGACCCGCCTCGGTCCTGACTGAAGGGAGGCTCAAAAGCAAAGCGTGGCGAGTTGTGCTCCTCCTCCCAGGGATTGGGGACAGTCTCGCCGCCCTCGCCAGCCCCCGAAGCAAGACCTCAGGACTATAAATTCTAGTAAGAGAAAACCCTGACGGTCTTGCGTCTAGATTGGGGGTAGTAGGGCTGGGACGACGCGTCGACGTCATCAAAATACGTTGATGCAAAATATGCGCGTCGATTCGTCAGACCAAAACAAAGATGGCGGCGCCGGAGAGTTGAAGCAAAACGAGTGGCTCCTCAGACTACCAGAAGTGCAAGGCGGCACGTACTCGTTCATCTAAAGTGTGGGAATTCTTAAATTTAAAAGGAAAAAATTATGTGATATGTCGTCTTTGCAAAATGGAGATGGCTTTCCATTCTAGCACCACGGCAATGCACCAGCACTAGGGCTGGGATGACGTCGACGCAAAAAATACATCAACGCAAAATATGCGCGTCTAATTGTCAGACCCAAAACAAAGATGGCGGAGCCGGCGCCAACACGAGTGGCTCCTCAGACTATCAGAAGTGCAAGGCGGCATGCACTCGTTCCTCTAAAGTATGGGAATTATTTAATTTAAAAGGAAACAATTCCGTAATATGTCGTCTTTGCAAAATGGAGATGGCCTTCCATTCTAGCGCCACCCGGGAGCAGCCGCAGATGACAGAGCACCGTAAATTTTTTTTCAACTCCCCACTTTGCACTCGATGTTGGAGTAGGCTATAATACGTTGTCGACACCTTAAGTTTTCGCTTATAGCTATTAATAATGCGCTTATAGCTATGAATGTTGTGAAAAATACATAGAGGACACGGACAACGTGCTGACAGACAGGACCAAGCAGGTAACATTTAATAAAGTCTCAACTTTCAAATTTGGACATTCAAAGAAAATTAAACCATAAATAGGCGTACTATTTTGTGGCTCTTTAATGTGTCGTGACAGATTGCCTCAGTTAAAGCTGCTCGTGAACCGATCATCTTTTCCTTGGTTAATTTATAGCATCAAATAGGCTAAACATGAATGTAGCCTACATCAGAAGGACTGTCGTTTTAACCACGGAAAGACGTCAGTACGGTAGCCTACAAACCATTATTCAAATTCAAATCCACCGACATTAATCTTCTCTCTCCTGACTACTTTGTCAGACAAAAATGGTGTATTATGATTGATTGATCAGATCGCCAGTCAATCAAACTCCCAGCAAATGTGTTTTTTTTTTTTTTACATTTTATACACCCCCACCCCCGATGAAATCGGTATTACCGGTGTTGTCACAAGTCGATTAATTGAATCGAAATCGAATCGGACTGAAAAAATGAATCGTTAGATTAATCGTTGCATCGGAAAAAATAATCGCTAGATTAATCGTTTAAAAAATAATCGTTTATCCCAGCCCTAGGGGGAAGCTCCCCTCGGGACAGGGTGCGTGCTTCACTTCACCCCTCCCGGTACCCCCTCGAAGCCCCTCCATTCCCGCCACCTCTTGGTGTTTCGGGTTGCAGAGGCTTCCGTCAAAATTGGGTGTTTTCGCTGTTCCTGCATTTTATTCAGGACGCGAAACACTCGACAACCCCTCAACAGGAAGTGTTAAAATATAATACCCATCTCAGAGATCCTGGCAACGTAGAAACTTCTGCCGGATATATTCTTTTCTGTGGGTCTTATAAGGGCGTCAGGATTTAATTCACTCGCCGCTTTTCCGTGTTTCAATGGCGTGCTCTCACTACCGTGAACCGGATTTCTTTTTATGTAAAAACAAAAAAAAAACTCAATCTCCTGGTCTCCATGGTATGTGTTCCATTTCCAGAGAGAGAGTTAGGTTACTACAGTAAATACTTCCCGTTTCCCATGGAGGGTGAGGGGCGGCGACTGGCTTAGATCTTAAAGCTTGAACTACCCGTGGGTGTTCAAGTCCAAGATGATGCCTGCCAAGACGGTCGTGTCTCAAGCCCTACAACTCGTTTGGCTGGTCACCATCGATCTTATGACGCACTTCTATACTTCATTTAGAAGTTCTACCACAACATGGAAAGTTCCTGAGGTTCACTTCCGGGGGCGAAGTCTTCCAGGGTCAGGTTCTTTCACTCAGCCTAGCCCTTTTTACCCGCACATTCACAATGCATGATGTAGCGCTGGCTCCTTGCGACTCCGGGGCATCTGCATTCTGAATTATGTTGACGACTGGCTGATCCTAGCGCAGTTCCAGGAACTGGCAGTTCAGCACAGGGACATCGTCTTAGCTCATCTGTTTCTCTGGGGTTGAGGCTCAACGCCAAGAAAAGCGTCCTCTCTCCCACTCAGAACACTGTCTATCGGGGCATCGTATGGAGTTCAATCACAATGCGGGCACAACTGTCTCCCGCTAGGATTGAGTCCATTCAGATCACCCTGAGCAAATTCAGGCTAGGTCAAGGTTGCACTGATATCAGTATCAACGATTTCCAGGCCTCAGGGCGACCATGTCCACGGTGATCCCTCTGGACCTTCTGCTCATGAGACCGTTTTTGTTGTGGCCAAAAGCCAGGGGATTTCTTCCAAGGGCCAAAACCCCTAGGCTAAAAAGGGTTACGTGCCTCAGGCTTCGTTCCCTTTCTATGTGGTTCAGACCCCAGTTTTCTGCCTTGGGTCCCACTCTAGGTGCTAACGACAGACGCCTCCCTGACTGGAGGGGTAGCGGCCTTAAGTGGTCGTCCAGCTTAAGGGGATAGGAGGGTCGTCAGCTCGGTTGTCACAGTCACTGTCTCGGGATGATGGCTGTATTTCTGGCCCTGAAATACCTCCTCCTGAGGCTGCCATGTCTTGGTGCGGGTGGACAATACAGCGGTAGCCTCTTACATAAATCATCAAGGAGACCCACGTTCTTGTCAGCTGTATTTCTGACACATCGGATTCTCCTTAGGGCCCAGGGTAAGCTCCTGTCACTCAGGTCAGTTATATCCCTGGATGCCCATATACGGGAGCAGATTTACGGTCCAGACAGAAAATACCAACGGGGGAGTTAAGAACTCCACCCTAAGGCAGTAGTTGCCCAGAGTTCGCCAGCAAGGGTTTTTGCCTCTTACTGATAGCACCGCGTTGGCCGACCAGGGCTTGGTTCTCGGAGCTAATCTCTTCCCTCGATGGCTCGCCTTGGGCGATTCCGAACAGGAAGGATCTTCTATCTCAGGCACAGGGCAATATTTCATCCCTGCCCCGAATTGTGGAATCTTTCATGTTTGGCCCCTAAGGGTACCAACTGAGGGACACAGGGCTTTCTCCTGAGGTTATTGAGACCTTTTTAAATGCCGGGCTTTTTCCACTTGGAACAAGTTTGGGGGAGATCTTAGGGCAGAAGAGGACCTCTTCACCTCTATGAATAGCGCAATGTCTCTTCTACTTCTCCCTGAAATCACCCAGCCCCCTTGGGTCTGGACGTTAAGACACATACATGACCCGGAATGCATCTGTATGCATTTCTTTCCCCGGTTTCTCTGCTCCCGGGAGTCTTGGCGATGTTCACCAGCAAGGGTCTTGCCTCCTATTAATGGCTCTGCGCTGGCCGAACAGGATATGTTTCTCGGAGCTAATTCCTCTCCTCGACGGCTCGCCTTGGGCGATTCCGAACAGGGAGGACCTTCTCATCCTTGGCCCGAATTGTGAAACCTTTCATGTCTGGCCCCTAAGGGTACCAAATGAGGTTCACAGGGTTTTCTCTTGAGATTATCGAGACCATTTCAAGTGCTAGGGCTCCCTAGCTGATCTGGGTAGATTTTACAGGGCAGAAGAGGACCTCTTCACCTCTGTTGATAGCACAATGTCTCCTCTACTTCTCCCCGAGTCGCCCAGTCCCCCCCTCTCGTGAGGGGCTGATCGTAGTAACGCATACATAGCACAAATGCTCCTGCATGCGTTTCCTTCTACTAAAGTTCTAATTACAGAACCAGCTTACTGCCAGTTTGCTTCAGTTCTGGATTTTCTGTAGAAAGAACTGTCAGCAGGCACTTGCCTCGCCACTGCCAGGTTCTATGTGGCCACTGCGGTTTGCCACGGCTTGGTGGGCGGGGTGCCCTCAAAGAGGCATCCTCATTATTACCCGGGCCTACAAGGCGCACGGTCAAGCTTCGCCAGTAGGTTTTATTGCGCACTGTACCAGAGGGCTCTCCTCCTCTAAAACCTTGGCTAGAGGTCTCCCTCTGCAGCAAGTTTGTGATGCTGAAGGTTGTCCTCTCCACACACATTCATTAGATTTTTATAGTTTGGATGTTTTGCCACTCTGGGCTCTTATGCCCTTGAGTCGACATCTCAAGCACATGTCTGGACAAGTTTGTGATGCGGCAGGCTGGTCCTCTCCGCTCACATTCATCAGTTTTTATGACAAGTTTGTGTTGCGATAGGGTTCTCTTCGCACACATTCATCGAACTTTATGGGTTAGATGCTTTGCTACTCCGGACTCTTATGTCCTTGAGTCGACATCTCAGCCCATGCCTAAACAAGTTTGTGATGCGGCAGGCTGGTCCTCTCTGCTCACATTCATCAGTTTTTATGACAAGTTTGTGTTACGATAGGGTTCTCTTCGCACACATTCATCGAACTTTATGGGTTAGATGCTTTGCTACTCCGGGCTGTTATGCCCTTGAGTCGACATCTCAGCTCATGCCTGAACAAGTTTGCAATGCGGCAGGCTGGTCCTCTCCGCTCACATTCATCAGTTTTTATGACAAGTTTGTGTTGCAATAGGGTTCTCTTTGCACACATTCATCGAACATTATGGGTTAGATGCTTTGCTACTCCGGGCTCTTATGTCCTTGAGTCGACATCTCAGCCCATGCCTAAACAAGTTTGTGATGCGGTAGGCTGGTCCTCTCCACACACATTCATCAAAATTGAATGATTTAGATGTTTATGCTACTCCGGGCTCTTATGCCCTTGAGTCGACATCTCAAGCTCATGTCTGAGACCTCTCGCGTTTTTGTGAGTACACTGCACAACCGTAGGGGTCCGGACAGCCCCAAGTGCGGCGGCCTGGGTATTGCTTCCACGTAGCGCTTAGCAGCGCAGCATCGTAGTGAAGCTTTTTGTAAAGGGAACGTCTCAGGTTACATGTGTAACCCTTGTTCCCTGAAAAAAGCGGAACGAGATGCTGCGCTGCTTTGCCGCACTGGGACGTCCCAGGACTGCTCTTCAAAAAGAAGTATCTGACGACACCTGGTGACGTATCCATTTATAGCCTGGCCGCAGGTGCATCTAATGATTACATCAGCCGAGGCTATAAATCCGGTCAATGTTCATTGACGTGTTGCACACATTATTCAGCACAATTCACAGCTAGAGCTGTTCACCGTATCGCTTAGCAGCGCAGCATCTCGTTCCGCTTTTTTCAGGGAACAAGGTTTACACATGTAACCCGAGACGTTTTCCTCATGGGGACAGACAAAGTGTCCCCACAAGGTCAAACATTTCGGGTTTTACTATCCTTATGGGGATAAATACTCACGCTCACACACACACACACACACACACACACACACACACACACACACACACACACACACACACACACATGTTGTGTTTCCATGTTTTATGGGGACTTTCCATAGACATAATGGTTTTTATACTGTACAAACTTTATATTCTATCCCATGACCCTAACCCTATCCCTAAACCTAACCCTCACAGAAAACTTTCTGCATTTTTAGATTTTCAAAAAACATAATTTAGTATGATTTATAAGCTGTTTTCCTCATGGGGACTGACAAAATGTCCCCACAAGGTCAAACATTTCGGGTTTTACTATCCTTATGGGGACATTTGGTCCCCACAAAGTGATAAATACACGCTCACACATACACACACACACACACACACACACAATGTATTCAGTATTCAAGAAAATTAACATACTAATGACTTATAGTTGTTTCTGCATATTAAGTTCAGATACCAGAAAATAAAGTATCTGAACTTCAGCCGAACTGTGTGAGAGAAGGTCGTTCTTTGCTTTCTGTTGGGTGCACATGATGCATGGTTCAATGAGAAATGTAAACTTAAGCATGCTACTCTGTGTGTCTTCATTTAATATTTATACAGACATGCTGTATTTTAATCAGCCGAGTCCATCTTTCCTGGCGCTCCAACTAGATGTAACACAAACATGTTCCCGCACATGCAAGCAATGGTTGCTTCATTCAAGTGCCTTATAAATGATGCATGAAAATCATATTTTAAAGTTGTATTGTACCATGCAATTATTTATAATTTGTATGACCATAATGTCACATTTGACAACGATAATACTATTTTTGATGTAAAATAATTCAGCATTGTCACCTACATGTACAATAAGATGCAGGTGCAGAAATAAAACCACTAGGTGGAGCAAGTGTAATTTTAAACGTTGACGATTGGCGCGTTTACAATGAGGCGATTCCACTATTCTATTTAGAAACTGTGATTTGATGCATTTAAAAGTTTCATGATACACATACACTCTATTGCTTTATGTCAGTGTACAGGAAGAATGATCTAGTGTGGTAAGAGTCTTTAATCCTCCTGGTGACTGGCTAACATATGTAAAACAAAGCTGACTAAGAGAGCCATTGCCCACCTTTTATGTAGTGTCACTGTGCATATGAGAATATGATGAACACTGCAGGATGATGAAGTGGAATGAGAGCCCAGCTGTTGATTAGGAGGGAAAGAGAATCTTTAATACAAGCTAATTATGTGTCATCTAAGCTATAATTGTAGCTGATCCAGCCATACATTGATATGCAGTCCTGACCATTACACATGCATCTCACACCGATATTTGCTGTAAAGGATTCCAGGACAGTCAAAGATATAGGAATGTAATGTGTGGATGTTCCCAATGAACAATCGAAATGATACACAGTAATATAAAGATCAATACAGAGGTCACATTGATTTGACATTGAATTGACTGCAACGGCACAGAAAGTCTGTTTATAATGGCTTTACTGTATCAGCTGGCATATACTGTAGATACAGTAGGATGTTTGTAGTCATATGCAATCCTTGGTTAGAAATATAACAAATAATTCAGTGTTAAATGGTTGGTTCACCTGAAAATTAAAATTCTGTCATTTGAAGTATCCAGTTAGTTTTGGGTGAGAACAGACATAAATATAATTCCTTTTTCACTGTACATCTTGCCATTGCAGTCTCCTTGGCGATCATGATTTCAAGCTTGATTACACTTCCTAGTGCTTAGCACATTTGCAGAGCATTAGATGGCGCTATAGGAAGTTTAATCAAGTTTGAAATCATGATCGCCAAGGAGACTGCAATGGTAAAATGTACAGTGAAAAAGGAATTATATTTATGTCTGTTCTCACACAAAACCAACTGGATTGCTTCAGAAGACATTGATTAAACCACTGGAGACTTATGGATTACTTTTAGGCTGACTTTATCTCCTTTTTGGAGCTTTTGGAGTTCTGGTCACCATTTACTTGCATTGTATGAACCTACAGAGTTATTCTTCTAAAAATCTTTGTGTTCAGTAGAAGAAAGTCATATTCATCTGGGATGGCATGAGGGTGAGTAAATGATGAGAGGATTTTCATTTTTGGGGGAATTATTCCTTTACAGTACTGTTGACAAAACTTATTTCAAAAGCATATTTTCAAGTTTCATAACTACAACAAAAGTGATTGCTAAAAAATGGAGCCATTTATTTACCACTTGAAATTTGGTTGTTAATGATTTTTAAACTGTATTTCTGCTTTAAAAATGTATTTCACACATCAGAGGCTGAAATTATGTGTGCCAACATCAATGCTGATTCATCCTAGATATGACCAGTTTTTTGTCCAGAGAGCTGTTAAAATTAAGAATTCAATTGGTTTGCCTTGAGTAAACATGAAATGCATTCATTATAATATTTTTCTGTAAGAAGAGAATGTTTTCATGCATGTTATGACTGCCTAAGGTTGCAGTTTAAGCACCCCAGACTAACTAGAACATCAGCCCATGCCAGCTGACAGCCATTCAAACTCCACAAATTGAATTTCAAGTCAAAAGAAAATGTAAGGATCAGGAATGGACATTGTGACAGACTATTCAGATGTGGCCATGGAGAGAAAATACTGGGAGGGAAGCAGCCACGCTTCCTTCCACCCAGTGCTGATGAGATGCTAAAAATAGCAACAGAGCAAGAGAGAGAGAGGCATGAAGCTTTTGCAGTCATTGCTGTTCCAATTCTCTTGCAGTGGTTTAATTGTACATACCAATACACACATTCTGACCTTTACTCACCTAACAGGCCACTGAGGGAGCTTTTACCTTTCCCCCGGGGAATGATACCTTTTATCTGTCTTACTCATCACTCTTAATGACTCACTCTTCACCTGCAAACAGTTTTTTTTTTTTAAACAAACCCCTTATCCAGTCTGCTGTGCTCTGAAAGCCGCTGATAACGCCTCACTCAACTAAAGGCTTGTTTTCACTTTTTAGGCTTTGCATCAATCCTCACCTCTTTTCAGTGAGGAACAAAGGGACTAATTCGAATTATTTAGGAAAGGAAATCTGATAATACTAAAAACAGTTTAGAAATGAAATAGTAGATCCTGTAGATTCTGTGCACTGTATTATACTCAAGGTCAACATGAAACATTAAGATCAATCGACAGCATTTTTGGCATAATGTTGTTTACCACCAAAATATTTTCAACTCGTCCCTCGAAGCAAAAACAGTGGTTACAGTGAGGCACTTACCATGGAAGTGAATGGGGCCAGTACATAAACAATGAAGTACACAGTTTCAAAAGTATAGCCACAATATGTGAACATTTTACATTAACCATGTCAGTGTAAAGTTATGTCCAATATTATAGAGATATCATCACACTAAAATAATGTTAACACATATAATGTCTTGTGGCTATACTTTTGAAAGTGTATATTTGAATGTTTATGAACTGGACCCATTTGTTTCCATGTTGAGGGAATATTCCAGGTTCAATAAAAGTTAAGCTCAATAGACAGCATTTGTGGCATTTTAAGAGCCTCAACGTAACCTCGATTTTTGCTTTTTTTTAAAGAAAAGGAGAGATGAGTCGAAATAAATTTTTGTGGTATTCAACATTTTGCCACAAATGCTGTCGATTAAGCTTAACATGTATTGAACCCAGAATATTCCTTCAACCATGTTTTTTTGCCTTTTTTTAATTTAAATATACAAGTGACAAGTCTAAAATATTTTCTGTCAAAATCAACATTAGCATCAAGAATCTCAACTTTAATGCCACAAAGAAAAGTCATTTCAGATGTGGCCACTTTTACTGTACATTGATAAAAGATTTAAATTAGGTTATTTCTTTGAAACAAACAAAGTTCACAGATGAATCATGCCCAATAAATCCAGGAATATGTGAAAAGAAATACACAGGGTCAATTTTGATTTAATGTTGGCTTTAAATGAATTGGCATTGATAAGTGGTATGTGGAGAAAGACCTGGGTGTGAAAACATGTCTGACAAAAAGGTGTGTGGGCATACTGTAACACCTCCTTTACCCAACACAGTGAGATGATGAATATATTAAACTGTCTATAATGTTTAAACAAGTCTACTTAAACAATGTTGAATTATCATATTAAAGGGATAATTTAACCAAAAACAAAAATTCTGTCATCATTTACTCACCCGAATGACAACCCACATTTCAAACCTGTATGTCTTTCTTTCTTCCATAGAAGACAAAAGGAGTCATTGAACAGATTTCCCAAAAAGTGCTTTTTTCATTCAATCAAAGTTGTATGAATGTTGATTACAGTTGTCAAGCTATTTCAGTTTCACTGAAATATCTGCCTGTTCTTCTCACAAAGCTATCGCATGGCTTCAAAAGATTTGGAATGTAATACACAAGTCGTATGGGTAACTTTTGCAGTTGTTTATTGTCTTTTGTTGAGCTTGACAGCTACTGGTGTTTATCCACTTACAAGTATCAAAGAGTGCAGCTCGAGCATTCAGCAAAACATTTCCTTTGGTGTTCCATGGAAAAAAGATAGTCATACAGGTTTAGAACAATGAGAAAATGTGACAGAATCTTCATTTTTGATTGAACTATCACTTTATATCAAGGTATGTAAGATAACCAGAGCTTTTGTATCTTACTAGGAATCCCATGAGCACTGTAAGCCTGTATTAAAATGTCAACAGAAACAGAATATATAAATTAAAATGCTGCTCAGGGCATTTTAAAATACATGTGATAGATGTGAGCCAGTATAAACACTGCAGCTTAAATATATTAGGCAATTCTTCCTTTACAAATAATTCATGACTTTCTCCATGTGTGCACTCATGTTGTTGTGTATTTTTGTGAGTGTCTTTAGGAACGTCAAATTCAAAAGTCTCTGAAACACAAGGAACGAGATCCAGTTGATTATGCATAAGCTCCGAGCCATTAACAAGTGGTTAGCATATGTCAATGAAAAGAAAACAACCCTCCGCTTGAATAACATCCACAAGGCTGCCGGAGGCTCTCAATATTTAAACTAGTGCCTGCTTTGAAGTGTATTGGCAAATAAATGATATTTCATTCTTGAGTGTCCTTTGACACCACTGAGGATTATTCAAGTCCATTGTCTTTCTCAACTTCTCTCTTCTCTTGGTGAGTGGGAGGGAAAGAAGAAGCTGTATTAAATTTGCATAGGGTGACCATATTCTAGTTTTCCAAAAAGAGGACACCTTTTTGCTTCGCAGAGCTAATGTTTGCTTCTAAATCACTTGCACCTTTATTAGCAACTGACACATAAGTGCCAACTTTACATGTCATACATTCTGCTTCCCACGGATCTCAACCTGGACGAAAGCATGGGAGTTTTTTGTGCAAATATTCTGTCAGTTTACACTTTCGTTTGGGAATTGTTTCTACTCAGCTGTCATTTGCTGTTACTGTCAAGAAACTGTTTGCTGCTGAACACAACAGCACTTCGCGCATTCGCAGAGAGATTGACAGGCAGGAATTTGGCCAATAGTTGATGCAAACCTCTTATAATCAACCAATTGGTGTGCGAGAAGGCAGGACTTACAAAGAGGGGTTAAAGCAATGCAAATATGCGCAAACACACAATAAAGTATTTGACCAGATGCACATCATAATGCAAATAAAGTTGAATCCCGGACAATTTCGGAAATTTAGAAATCCCGGCAGGACATGTCTGGGAAAAAAAGGACATATGGTCACCCAAACTTTACCAGCCAAGTGTGTATGTCTTGAGCCACTACCTACTGTAGGGAGTATCGCCCCAAACTAACACCATTGGTTGAGCCAAAACCAGCTTGTTCCATTCAAAGTCACCAAAGTAATTACCACTGAGAAGAATGGCAATACTAACAGATAGATTTACTCAGTTATTATGACTCTTTATCTCAAACAAACAGATTTTTTCGAAAGTGCCACAGTGTTCAAATGGTTTACTTGTTGTTTTCTCTGCACATTATGTCTCGGTGAGTCCGCTGGTTTGTTCTATTTGTGTTACATTCTCTTCATGTGTTTCAGGTGCCGCTGGCTTGCGGAATCAGTGTTGCCATGGGAACCCTGATTGTTTTCATAGGAACACTGATCATGCCAACTTTTAGCGGACAAGCGTCACGTGATCGTGATTTGTTTCCTGCCTATATTTACTCCACTCTGTTTTGTGTTCTTTGCTAGATTGTTGTGGTGTGTTACTTATCCACCACTCTCTCTCTGCCCTAGTCGTTCCTGTTGCGTGCTATTTATATTGGGTGTCTGTCTTCTCTGTAGTATCTGGAATGTGGTTACCATCCTGTTGGTCGCTTCGCTCACCTTGACGCTTCACCTGAGTTTACCTCATTGGTTACGTCTCTGCACTGGATTTGCCCTTCACACTACCAAGACACATACAAACCTACAAACACACTATCCTCCAGAGGATTCCTCGTTGATCTGCTCTCAACACTACCACAATGCACACAAGCCCACGAACACACTCTCCATCTCCACGCTGCTGTCGGTGCCGGGTTCTATGTGTTAAATTATCAATAAAATCTGCTCCTTTGCATCCACACTTGGATCTGACACGTTAAACTGTGAAAGGAGAACATATCATAAGGTTCCTATAGCTCAGCTGGTAGAGCTTAGTACTAGCAATGCCAAGATCATGGGTTTGATTCCCAGGTAACACACAAATGTATACCTTGAATGCACTATAAGTCGCTTTGGATAAAGGCATCTGCCAAATGCATAAATGTAAATATTGTCAAAATTACACACTGCACCCTTCAGATACATTATACTCAATAGAGGGGATATCAACATCGTGTTATTATAAGTGGTAAATCATAGAGTGGAAAAGAGGAAAAACAGGTAAACATGTCAAGAAAATTAGACTGTGCTTGTGAACGTATAACATTGAAGGTTGTTCATTCGATCTGATAGAAATTCATTTGTAAAACAAATCATTATTGGTGACTCACAGAAGCAGATGAAACACCATAATCTGTCATTATCACTGGCCTCCTCTAATATGTAAGTACTGCATTTATAGAGACATTTGATGTAATTCTTCTCACATCTTAGAACCAAATGTACCCATTCAGATTGGCTGTTTCACAGGTGCGGAGATGGCCCATTTTGCCACTTGCAACATAAAAACATGACCCAACAGAAAGAAGCCCAGCACAGCAAGAGGTGATTATTCATTTTGCAACCCAGATGTGGGACAAAATACACTATCTCAGCTTCTCACCAATATACACTACATAGCCAAAAGTATATGACAGTGTCACTCAATCACTGTCTGTAAATTCCTTCAGAACAATGGACAGTCATGTTGTGTCACCACAATCATTTGAAAAAAATTAATACAAAAAAGTTTTCTAGTATTCTATTATTGATGAAACACCAGTGGACCCCCAAGTTAAATTTTTTGTCCTTATTGAGGGTCCCTTTACCCTTAAGGGGGATGCAATTTCAAGCATCTGTAACACATTTCATAAACACACGCTCATAAATAAACTTACAATTTGTCACTCTGGCATGCAGATTATTAAACTCCAGAACAGGTAGTTCCAGATGCAGCACAACATGACCTTCAAGGGACTCAAATGAGGGCACAGACTTTTGGTTTACATGGGATTATAAGATTATGGCTTGCATTGACTCACCAATAGAGACCACAGGTCTTTAAATTCATAACAGATGCTCAGGTAGCACTTGAGCTTTAACCCCTTCACCATTTAGAGAGGGTTAATTTGGGTCACCAAATAACCAAATGAGAATTTTATATTTAATGTGTTTTTGCAGCAGTTGAGTCTTGTAACCAATTATAGACTAAGAGGACCAATGTGAAGTTGACCATTTACATTTACTGATATAAAGTACATTTACATTTATGCATTTGGCAGACGCTTTTATCCAAAGCGACTTACAGTGCAATTATTACAGGGACAATCCCCCCGGAGCAACCTGGAGTTAAGTGCCTTGCTCAAGGACACAATTGTGGTGGCCATGGGGTTAGAACCTGTGACCTTCTGATTACCAGCCTTGTGCTTTAGCCACTACGCCACCACCACTCCATTCAAAGTAATACATAAACAGTTCTCAGCTTGTGTTGGACATGTAGCTTACATAAAAATATGGCATGCAGTTGATCCATCCAAAATAAATATATTACTGTCATTTGTTTTTATTGTACTTACCCCTAAATGAATCACAATTGCAATATCAAAGGAAAGAAATTATAAATATGATTTCCATCATAATCGCGCAGCCCTACCTGGCAGCCATTTTTTCTAGCTATGTTAGTTTCATGTCTCGTATTTCACCACGGTATCTTTCTTCTCACATTATAAAGAAGAAAGAGACCTCTCACATTGTAAAATCATTTAAATTAAATTGATATTTATTTGGTAAAATACTACAAAATAAACCTTTTCAGGATGACTCAAGACCCAGATTAGAGATTGGAATAATGACTGGCTGACTGTATATTTTCCATTTCTTAGTTTACCTAAATGGTGAATAAGTTGAAGTTCAAGCACTTAAAGCTACCTTACAGTTTGGACTGAGCACACTGTGAATGCGGGAACAGTAGGTCAAAAGTTCTTCTTCTTCCTATGTTCCCGCCATGGTGCAGGGTTCGTTATTTTGCATGTAGTTTGCCACTTTTTCTGTTCCACTGCATCTTCTGAGTTTATTTAGACAGCATGCATATCTCCTCTGATAGTATCCATGCACCGTTTCTTTGGTTGACCTTTTGTTCACTGTCTCATCAGTGTCTTCACCACAGAGGCCTTGTGGCTTCTGACTACATGTCCATACCACCACAGTCGGGCCTCTCACATCTTGTCCTGGATTGAGGCCACAGAGAGTGTCTTTCATACATTGGTGTTGGCAACTTGGTCCAACCTTGATAGTTCTAGTTTTCACCTGAGCATTCACATTTCTATGGTGTTGAGCGTTGCTTCGTGCCTCTTAGTGGCTGCCCAGCATTCAGCTCCATACAGTGCAACTGGCCTGATGACTGATTTGTAGATCATTGACTTCAGGCGCAGTGGGATCTTGTGGTCGCACATGGCTCCATTGACCTGGTGCCACTTCATCCAGGTCGAAAGTTCTGTTGCTGAAATTGGTCTGTTTACCACAATTGCAATCACTGCCCCGAGTGGCCAAAGCTGGAAGTGTCATTGAACGAATGAGTGAGCTTCAATTTCCGGATGAAATGTCCACAGAGTGGCACCAAAAACGAGTTTTATTATTAGTTTTAATTGATGTAATACAGTCAACAGGAATGCACATACAGAATTATTAACTGTACTCCCCAGCCCATAAAACTTTTATTATAGAGCAAAAATGCAACCTCAGAATCACACTTGACACATAATTTTTTATGTGAACGAGATAATTTCCTGGTATACATGGGACCAGATCCCATGTTCTGGATGTTGTTCACACAACACAATATCAGTAACGCTAGAGAGAAAGGTGATTTCATTTGAAATTAAGAAGAAATATCTTATAGGGGATGGCACTTGTCAGTAATTCGCTACATATCCTGTGTGATCATCTTAAACAGCTAAAGGAAAGTCTCTGTCCATGGTGCTTAACTAGGCAGAGGATTTGATGGACACATCTGACTCTGAGCATGGGAAGACATCATAATAAAAGCATTCATAATTGTTATCTATATCTTAGAGAAGCCTAGCTACAGTTCATTAAGGTTTGTCCTGCATTTGACCAGGGACATTATCCTAGGTTGCTGGATTTCCCCCCAAGGAGCAAAACTGACCTGTTTATGTCAGTATTTCACACTTGAGAGGCAATTGTGGAACTACTGTTGCCATGGTGTTCTTTTTTGTGTGTTCTCTCTTGTTGTGCAGCCTCTGTCCACCTATGAGGTGAAAAACAGTGCTAAAAGGGCCACACAGTTCCTTGGAAGCACAAAAAACAATCACGAATCATTTATGAACAACTATTTAAAAAATAATAATTCTCTTGACATAGACCTCAAAGGTTCACCCAAAAATGAAAATTCTGTCATTAGTTACGCATCCTCAATTGAATGTCATTCAAAAACCATTTGACATGTTTTTTCATTGTTTTTTTAACCTGGCAGCCTCTTGTCACTGCATATGTTCATACACTCAAAACATATTTTAGCCTATTTTCAAGATGTATCCATTTCAATTGAACAACACATTTCCATCTAATTGAATTGCCTAATCTTTAACAAAATAAAATGTACAAATCTTACAAAATGCAAGTTTTATTCATTACATTTTCATCAAGACTTTTCAAATCAATTAGATGGAAATTTGTTGAAATGGATATTAAAAATAGGCAAAAGTATTTTTTCGAGTGTAGTAGCCTATTGGAAAATTGCAGTGTGTTCTGCTTCTCCCTTTTAGTTTCAGAAAATCAAACAGGTTTAAACAACAACAGAGTAAGTAAATGATGACAGAATTTTCATTTTGGGTGAACAATTCCTTTCAAATATAACCATTATTATTTTAAGAATTCTGTGGCCATGTGTTTCCTGAGTGCTAGACATTTTTGATCTTTTGAGGATCAAAATCCCAGTTAGTCTAATTAGATTTCATACAGCTGGTATGAGAAGCTGGGGGTGCCATGATATGATTTTAGAGAACCGAATCCTCGAACTGATTCACAATTAAACTGTCACGACAATCCAGAAATCAGGGACTTCTTGGGTGCGTGTGTTGCTAATGATTAATAATATGCAAAGTTATTAAATAAACACGTACACACAGGCTTCACCTCTTAAACCAGACAGCAACATTGATGATCCTCGTCATAATAGTGGTGAGGCTATACATTCGCCAGAGATGCGTTCGCGTGACATGATAGGCTACTTTCCACTTTATGCGTCATCGTACTTCTCAGCCGCATCACTTTTTGGCGCGATTCTGGAGATTTAATTCCGACATAAGCGAGGCAGGGAACACTGCGAGGACATTGGCGACTCAGTGCGCGACATTGGATGATTGAATCGTAGGCAGTTATCTGAACAATGGGCTGCACTTGACGGAGGTGCTTGACAGGTAGTTGAGGACTGCGAATACCGTAGTAACTAATTTTAGGTCACCAGGTGGTCTGTGAGAATACGCGTAGACCCTCGGTTTGGGAAATATCAATTGATTTAAAACTAACACACACAAGCGCATATGCAGGGACAGGATGGCAAAAGAAACGCGAGGTAAGACTTACTCCTGTCTCACAGCACGCATTCTTCATTTCTAATGTGAATTCCGACACGCCGGTAGAAAATTACTGTTAAAATGCATGTCATGTCAGATTGATCATTGTCCGTTGAAGCGTGAGGGGTCAGTTTTCGGATGGTCATTACATTAGTGTGACAGCAAGCGATCGTTGACTCTCTGATACAGAACTGCATTTTAAATGATTTATTATTTCAATAAATAAGAGAGAAAATGAAGTGGTCTCGCATTTAAAATTGGCTCCGGTGTCTGCCTTACATACCGATGTTTTTCTTTCTAATGCAAGCCAAGTGCATGCTTGTTTTTTTATGTATATGCGTGACGTATTAGTGTATGAGTTTATCTCACTGTTATTTTGTCATAGGTAATTTGGTAAACTATTGACTATTTTGACTTGATGGTACCATTTTCCATTAATGTTCCCTTTGTTAAGCGGTTCATCATTGACCAATAATTTATTTACAAATGAAACGCAGTATTAAATCATTGACATGTGGTTATAACAAGCATAAAAGGGTGACTTTTATACAATATCTGCCAAATAGTGAACCATTATACCTAACATGTAGTAAATGCTTAATAACATTTATTCAACATGAGTAACCTAAATGTACCTTAATTGGGACACATGTGAAGCAACTATTAAGGAGATTCTGTACATAAAAGTGAAGAAATGGTGATCAGGCTTTATTATATGATGCAGTGAATGATCTTGAAGATCTGCAAAGTGTTTTTGCAGAGGACTGGAAAATCATTCTTATGACATAAATGTGACAAGGAAAGTGACAACACAAGCACATTAGGCTACTGTTAATAATAGAAATACAAAATAGACTGTAGCAAAGTGACATCACTCCTTTTAATCTCACTATAATAATCTATTTTGCTATGACATAAATGATGAATTAGGGCATTTTATGCAAGACAAAATCGTCAAAATATGAATAACTAGTCTTGACCAACACAAAATAGGTATCATTTGAAAGCTTATAAACTGTACTTTACAATGCATGCTGACATCATGACCAAAACTGAAAAAATGCTTTGAAATTCGCAGACAAATCAGAAGTGTTTTGTTTTGATCATTAATCAAAAACAAAAATTGCACTGTAGATCTTCGTCACCTTCCTAAAATAATTGCCTAAGTCATTTTTTAACTTTTCTCAGAAAACACAAAACACTGAACCAATAATTGAATATATGATATTTATTGATAATGTCACTCAAAAAGGTTATGGCATAAGATGACTATTGACATACTAATAACAATGCATGTCAATATGTAACGTAACGGGAATAAATGACTTAGGCAGATTTTTAAACATGCCTTTGTTACTTAGGCAATTTTAAATTGACAACTCTGTCAACAATAAAACACTAACAAACAAACTAAACATCATTCTGAGGAGGCATGTGCATCTCCTCCCTTCTACCTCCAGCTCTTTGCTGGGTTCTTGCCTGATGCCTATTAATGTGGCAAATTATCAAAGTAGTGATGACACTCAACAGGCATGATGTGTTTCATTGACTGGAGGTCCTGGAACTTTCTCTCCTTGATTGGCCGACCACATGGAAACATTCGTATCCATAGTATCGGCTCTTTTGGCAACTGCACCCTCTGTGGCAGTTCTTCCCACACAGAGTCCCCCGAAAAGGAAAGCTTGAAATGGACCTTGCCTTCACTGCCAAACTGAATAGCCCGCAAATGATGCACAGTCGGATCTCCAGCCTTTTTGCCTGGTCTGATGCTAGTGAAGTAAGATCCATTCATTTTCAGGAACTCATCATGCTTGAGCACCTTCACATGGTAAGGTGATGGGTTGATTCTTGCAGTCTGGAGTATGATGACGTAGTCTCTCGGTGTAAAGACATCCGTAACTATTTTGCGTTCAATAGTACTATGCATGCTGTCACACTCACATTTGTTTGTGGCCTGCAACAAGGTATTTCTGTGTTATTAGTACCCCATATTTCCTCGCAAGCTCAGAGAATGCATTCGCCACACCTGCATTGCGGTTCTGATAACCGCAACCGTCGCTCCACACTATGATCTCTTTGAGTTCTGGATGGTCTTTGATCACACCTTCAAAATGGCGATATTGAAGATGTGCAAATACCTCGCTACTCAGGTCACTCTCTGATTCGTCCCAAATGTAGCAGTATCCTTCTTTTGATCTCAAGTCGAAGAGGGTAAAGTTATGGACCTGCAGTTTCGTTTTGTAATACAGGCTGCTGGCTTGGGTTTTTGGACACAGCAGCACAGCTTGCAAGTCCATTGTCCAAACTGACTTCTCATTATTCGCAGAATCCTTGTCAGAGAATTTCTCTTGCCTCGCTTCATCTTTCTGGGTGACATGTGCATCATATTTGGCCTTACTGATATTCCCATGCTTGAATGAAACACAAACATCACACTGATCTTTTCGCGGAATGAATACAGAATAGTTTTCTTCATGGAATACATCTGTGAAATATCGTATTCCAACGGCCCTCACTCCAGTAGTTGCAGCTGCCTGTTGATATTCCCGATGTAGTTGGGAGATGGTTGTGCCTGGGTGAAGGAACTTCTTGTTTTTGTAAGTCTCTGTGCTTCTGCAGTAGTGTGAATCAACAGTGGGTTGGTCCCTCAACCAGTCCTTAAGGAAATCCTTGACATCAGCTTCAAGCTTTGCATGCTTGCCACTCATAGGTCCAGATTTAGACGGAGGCACTGCTGCTTGTTCGTCATGGTCGAGGGTGTCTTTGTTCAGCCAGTCTGTAATGGTTCTTTCAGGGAGACCAAGTGTAGATGAAAAAAGTGCCTTGCACACTTTGAGAATCGTTCCATCTTGAAGCTTCAGTTGGTAGGACAATGATGAACTGCGTCGGGATCCCTCAGCAACTTTCTTTTGCTTGATGTTAACCTTTGTGACCAAAGTGGTGACGTATAACCGACGTTCTTCCCAGGTGTTCATTGCCCAAATCTTCTGAAATATCCACTGCTGCTGCTCTTCTGTAATAACTTGGCAGTCTTGAGTTGAGACTCGCTGACAGAACTTCGAGTTGCAGGGAGGACCCATAGCCTTTGCACTTATTTCTTTGCCACTTTTGCTCTTGTATGATATTCCTTTGAGACGTTTCTCCTTGGATTCATTTTGTTTCCATGTTCCCGTACTAAGGCATTTATTTCTTTTCCTTTTGACCGTATTGTTTAAAGCAACATCCTCATCCTGCTGTTCTGGAGTTGTTGCCACCATGGTTAGGCTGTCTTCATTTTCAGGGGCAGAGGACTCATCACAGGATGGGTTATAGTCTGGATCTCTGATGAAATCATCAGATATGTCCTCTTCATGGTGTGAATGTATCTGCTTGGCATCTTCAACAACATCAACAGGAGTGTTTGAGGTATTTTCTGCTCCATCTGAAACTGAGTCTTGGCCTGTTACAAAATCTACATAATCTAGGATTAGAGTTATGGTCTCGTTGTCATTTTCAGTGGATGTGACCTGATCAGTGCTCCTGCCTGCTCTTGACCTGCTATTGACCTCATTGTCAAGTGCATCTCCTACAAAAAAGAAAAAACATTTAAACTCTTTGAGGTGTACAGTCACAAATGTGTGACGATTCTGAAAAACATTAATTGTTTTGTGGTCAGAGGTGGGTAGTAACGAAGTACATTTACTTGAGTATTTATTTGGAATTTTTTTACTTTTAAGAGTAGATTTAAATGTCGGTAGGCTACTTTTACTTTAACTCGAGTACATATCTAATGAAAAAACTTTTACGTTTACCTGTACACTTTATATTAAGTGGCTTTAAGTACTATGTACTTACATCGAAAAATAAGTACAATGTACTACTTATTGTGTTCATGTTGTATTGTAAAACACTTTTGCTTCTATTGAGGTGTGATACTGGTAAGATGGACAGGTGTGGTGGTATGGGTCGGTTTAAGGGTAGGTTAAGGTGTAAGGGAAGGGTCAACTGTGTAATTAAAAATGTAATTACTTACATTAATTACAGCTGTTATTACATTCTGGTATTTTTAAAATATAAGTACAATGTAAAACCATGTATTTACACAATAAGTCCATTGTATCAAGTTATTAATTTCAATGTAAGTACATAGTACTTAAAGCCACTTAATATAAAGTGGGACCCTTTATTTTAACCCAATAAGTTGTTAAATGCATAGTTTATTCCAAGCGGGCTGTATCTTTTTTTTCTGGGCATGCGCGATCCTCAATTAACAATGAATCCCTCTTTTGAGTCGATTCTGTTCAAATACTTTTTTTCTGGGCACGAGCGATGCTCAATTGACAAATGAATCACTCTTTTGTGTCGATTCTCTTCAAAGACGTAATGAAATAAGTTGACCGAACTGTCTAAATCAGTTCGCGAATCAGTTTGAATGATTTGTTCGGTTTCCTGCACGCACTAATCTGAGGGTTTCACACTCGGACTCGTAACAGGAAGATTTAAGAACATCAAGCGTTGGATGAAGTGGCCGTGGACCATACAGTACAGTCTAGTGAAAGCAAATCTGCAAATTAATTATTTTGTTTGCCAGCAATAAAGATATTTATTAGTTGAACATCTTCGTATGCTGTCTGTGAATGAATGATTCCACAGGACGATGCATTCGATTTCATTTCATTCAGGTAATAGCTACATTTTACAACCAAACCGATTATATACACATCGTTTCTAGATGTTTGATTACAATAAAGCCTATTCAAATCTTTCTTAATTAGATCATGTAATGTGGAAAAAATTAGACAAAAACTAGATGAAATATTGTTTAAAAATACAGAAAAGAGTTAACAGAAAGCCTAATGCTAGCTTGACTTAGCTATTTTTCTTGACTAAAATGCTGACTAAAAAGACTAAATAAAAAGACAAAAACACAATATTTTTATGCATTTATAGTCTATAGTAAACCTCATCACTTACCAGTAGGGGGTGAACCCTGAATCATGGAAATAACTTCAGAGGTTGAGTAGCTTTTCCATCTTCTTGATGCACCTGCCATCTTAAAAAACTTGTAAAATTGTCTCATTGCCTTTTGACTTAGGCAAAATAAAACGGCCTAAGTCACACACTTGACATAGGCCATTATACTATAGGGGTAGAATTGCATGATCTGTTCAACTGAGGATGTGGGCGATTTTACCAAAGGTGGCCAGCATCATGAGGAGATGACTTATGCAAAAAAATCATTTTTGTCAAAAAATGACTTAGGCAATTATTTTAGGAAGGTCCCCTTATTACAATCAGTAAAAACATTAAACTGATCAATTAACCATGTGTCATGTGTTGTTGGAAAGCTCTCAAGAATACAAACAGCCTATTTGTTGTAATCACAGACAAAAATACAGTGAGTAATAGCTAAGTATATGTCTTTGACAATTATGTGGGTGTTGCTTATGCCGCGTTTTAGAGGAGGTGATTATTTTTCAAATGAGCCCACACACAAGGCAATCGGATGCATAGATCATTAGATAGTCCACACGAAGCACAATGTTACATACACAAAAAATTATCTGTAATTTTAATGGTTAAAAACTGTAAATTGATTCATGAATATTAACTGTAAAATATACAGTACATTTATTAAATAGATTTTAAAAGACAATACAGTAGTTTTTACAATAAAATGTGGTAAAAAAAAAAATAAGTGTAAAAAGCAAGACAGTCCTCTATAATTAATGGTAAAAATTTACATTATGTATAACAAGAGAGTACATGTACTTTTTACAGTAAATTATTGTTATAATTACAGTAAAAAAAGTTACCGGGAGTTCCCAGAATTCCCTGCGTGACCCATTACATTTCATTATATTTTATGGGAATAGTTATGTTTCTTCTTATTTTTAATATCAGTTATGCACATTTGGTGTGTTCTGTTTCATATTTAATGTAGTTTAATTAATGTTTACTGAATTAATTCAATTTTTACATGTGTTACCCTGATGGTGTTTAGTGTTTGTGTGAGTGACACTGAGTGCTCTCTCTACATGATTATTGGTCATCGTCTCTGGAAGAGACACCATTGGTAAACATCATGTCATCATGCATAGGCGGAAATTGCGGGGGGTTCAGGACCCCCCCTAAAATATAATTAAATTATGTGTAATGTAAATAATATAATGATATATTCTTAAAATAATTTTTTAAGAAATAAAATAATACAAATGCAAACGGGGCAACAACAAAAAAACCCTGGTGTCCCCTTCAAACATTGCTCTTGAGAATTGTTATGTTTATTGTCCCCCCCAACATTTTGATGAAATTTTCGCCCCTGTCATCATGTGCTCGTCTGTAATATTTATGGTGATTAACAACATTATAAAGTGAAAAGCAGATTTTTATAGTTTCAGAAGGTTACTATCAAGGTTATCCGTTTTTTATTTTTACTGTAATTCTAATTTAAATTATTATTTTTTTTTTTAAACAATGCCAGCTTGGTCATGTAAATTGCAACAGTTGTAAACTGTAAAATTTATAGGTTGCTTGTAAAGTTGTTTACGTTTTTACTGTATTGGTTTACATAATTATTCTGGCAAGCACAGTTGCCAGTTTATTTTGTTGGACAGAATAGTTTGACATGATCTGACAAAAGCAGTTTTTTGGAGCTACCTTATTTACACCCATATATATATATATATATATATATATATATATATATATATATATATATATATATATATATATACAGGTAATGTCATATAAGAGTAAAAGTAAATTAATTAGCTAATTTTGTTTATTGTTTTTATTTTTCAGCAGTTTCTTGTGTTGAGAGTCCCAGAATGTATCATTATCAATATCATTAAAAAAGTGAAAAGTTTTATTTTACAATGATACCAAACACTTGACCCTCTTTGTTTTTTTTTGTGTGTTTATTAGTTTTTTGTCAAGTTATAAGCCTTTAATCTTAGGTATGCCACTGAAACAGGAAATCTTTAAAAACACCTTCAGAGCTTTAAGGGTTAATTAAGCATTTATAACTTGTAAGTTATAATGCTTACTATCTGTCAAGTGTTAATTGAAAGTTGCCATTTTTTATGCTTGTTGCTTTAACTGCATATCATTTTTATTATGCTTTTGTAAATGACTTATTAGTCATGAATGAACACTTTGTAGAAGCTGTGGAGTGGTGGTGGAGTAGTGGGCTAAAGCACTTAACAGATAAACAGAAGGTTGCTGTTTCGATCCCCACAGCCACCACCATTGTGTCCTTGAGTAAGGCACTTAACTCCAGGTTTCTCCGGGGGGATTGTCCCTGTAATAAGTGCATTGTAAGTTGCTTTGGATAAAAGTGTCTGCCAAATGCATAAAAAAAAATAAATAAATAAAAAAATGTAAATCAAAGAAACCTTTAACAAAAAGAACATTAATGTAAATTGTAACTTATTTGTCACTGATACAATGTTGTGTCCAGTCTATATGCAGCTATGGCTCATACATTCTAGTTATATTAGTAACAGACATACAACATAAAGCTTTTCAAAAGGTACTTGAATGAGGATAGAGTGACCGTTTAATTGATCATTGGTGTATATTTGTTATCCTGTCTCTAATGAGGGTCGGGGTGGAATACCATGTTTTTTATTGATTGTTCTTTTTTATGTTTGATAACGGACTACAATTATATTACACAATCATTAAAGCCTAAATAACATTAATGGTATAGTTTACCCAAAAATGAAGATTCTTTCATCATTTACTCACCTCTACATTGTTCTAAACCCAAATGACTTTCTTTCTTCTGTGGAACCCAAAATGATATTTCCCACAGAATGTTAGTGATTGGGAAGTTCTGTCACCATTGTCCTAAATTGTGGAAAAAAAGAAACAGTGAATGTGAATGGTGACCGATGCTGGAAGTCTCTACTTTCTGCCTTTAAAAGAAAGAAATTATGGGTTTGGAACAACGAAAGGGTGAGTAAATTACATTATTTGGGTGGACCATCCCTTTAATAACATATATGCACATTCATTTCACTAATTAGTTTTAAAGATTTTCAAGTGTTGCATAATTGCATTGCTGAGAAAGTTTAACTTCAAAAGACTGACAGGCTTTCTGAGAGATTGACATTATTTGAAGAGAGTGGGACAGAGAGAGCTGTGGACATTTGTATCCTTCATTCACATAAAAGATTTCCAGTATTGAAAGAGCCGACACTGCCATGTCAGTGGCATAGCATGTAATCTAAAGAGCATGTGTCACGTTTCTATGGACAATGCTGCTTGTTGTTTGCATGCTGTGTTTCATTTTATATGTGCAACTGTCTGTTACATAAATAGAATGCTGTTAAGATGGTTACTAGGGAAATGCTTTCATTAAATTCTACCACAGCAGATGCAATTAAAGTCAACTTTGTGTGCACAGAATTAGAAGAAAAGGCCCCATTTATATAATATTTTCAAAAGCATTTCACACATGATCCATGATAGCAGGAAAATCAAAGTACAGAAAATAATCAAAACTCTAAAAGGGATAGTTTATATTGTCCTAACCCTCATGTTGTTCCAAATCCATAATAATCAATTTCTTTTATCTGTGGAACACAAAAGGAGATGGAATAGTCACCATTCAATTTCATTGTATGAAAAAAAAAAAGAGAATTAATGCAATAGATGGTAGAATTTTATTTTTGGGTTAACTGTCACTTTAAGGCACAAATGTTGATTCTAACAGTTTGTTGTCTCATAATGTTATGTGTGATTGACATGAGAATCCACAGGGAAGGGATATTGGTCCAGACATAAAAGCAATGGCAAACATCAAAACACATGGGGTTTTATCTGCTAACTGTGCCATACTTCTTAAGATATGTGTATTACAGAACATCAAACGGCGTTCCCCATCTTATCTGATGTGTTTCAATAGCCTAAATTAACCTGTGTCTCTGTTGTATTCAGCCTCGCTCAGTTCATGTCTGATCAGACAAAATTACAAACACAAAGACACTGTTGTGCCCTGTGAGTGATGCTCTTGTTTCTCTGGTGATAGTGGCACTGCTCATACTGAGACACTGGATTGGACAGCTGTGCTGTCTAATGCTATTGTTCTGTTTTGTGGGAGAAACATTGACAAAAGCAGTCTGATACTGTGGCATAACAAAAAGCTAAAACAAAGATATTTGGATAAGGAGTAGGGTTGTTAAATTGAGCATTACTTTTCAGCAGTTGTTAATTAGAGAGCAATCCCTTAATGGGAGATTTCCATCTTTCAGAAAGGGTTAGACACATCTGCACAGCTGCAGCATTTTGTGTAGACTAAGTTTGACTTTGAATCACTTTTGTCTCTCTAATTTACTCTTGGTGTTCAGGCTATATAACGTATCGGTTACCTAACGTAACCTCGGTTCTCTCTAGATGAGGGAACGAGTATTGCGTAAGCTAGCTTACGCTACGGGAAAGATTCATCTTTTCTGAGATATTGAAGCCAAAAAATTATCCTTAATTTTTGTATCCATTGTCAACGCAGTGCGGCAGCTGCAGACCTTGAGCTCGCTAGCTAGCGAGCTCATAGGTTGCTCTGCGGCAACTGCTGCAGCCTATAGACGAGCTTGGGCGAACTCGCATCCAATGAGAGGCGTCCGCGCTCACTGCATCAAAGCCCGCCAAAATGGGCGTGACTAGAGTGCATATAAGCGTAGTTCAGTAGGCTGGAACCCTGGTTTTCATTGACTGAAGCGAAAAGTCAGCCGTGGCGCTGAAGCACGGCCGACTACGCAATACTTGTTCCCTCATCTAGAGAGAACCGAGGTTACGTTAGGTAACCGATACGTTCTCTTACGAGAGGTTCTCTCGTATTGCGTAAGCTAGCTTACGCTACGGGAACCCATTGTCAACGCCGTGCGTGCCAAGCATCCACTGTATGAGCCCCAGGGAATTAAGGGGGACCCGGGGAGCCCTTATGAGTGAGGAAATAATATTTGGCCGGCAAGAATGCGGGTCATTGATTGTGTAATACATAAGCACATAGTAGGACGGAAGCGACAGAGCGGCGGTGCCGGTCTGTGTGGAATGTGTCCCATCAGTGCAGCTCACCAGGGGAGCTGTAGCGTATTAAACCGCTAGTAGTTTTGCCTGCAGAGCGGGCACTTCCATATTGTAAAATCTGACAAAGGTGGAGGGGAAGTCCATCCCGCTGCCACACATATGTCGTGAATGGAAATTCCGCTGGACCATGCCCACGAGGATGCCATGCCTCTAGTGGAGTGAGCCCTAATGCCCAACGGGCATGGCAGGTCTTTTGACGCGTATGCAGCAGCAATAGCGTCCACTATCCATCTAGATAGTGTCTGTTTCGAGGCGGCGAGACCTTTGGTGCGCCCTCCGAACGAAACGAAAAGCTGCTCGGAGCGTCTGAAAGCAGCGGAGCGCGCAGTATACAATCTCAGTGCTCTGACCGGGCAAAGGAGATTGGCGTCGCGTTCGCTATCCGGTGCTGGCAGCCGATAGGGAAATGACCTGTGCTCTGAAAGGAGTACCGATCACCTTGGGAACATAGCCGTGTCTAGGCTTTAAAATGACCTTGGAGTCACTTGGTCCAAACTCAAGACACGCAGCGCTGACAGACAGCGCGTGAAGGTCTCCCACACGTTTGACTGATGACAGGGCAGTCAGAAAACGGTTTTGAGTGAAAGGTATTTCAAATCCACGGATTGAAGTGGTTCGAAAGGGGGCTTTCATAGTTTCGAGAACTATAGAAAGATCCCAGATAGGAACCGATGGGGGCGCTGGGGTTCATCCTTCTAGCTCCCCTGAGGAAGCGGATGACCAGCTCGTTTTTACCCCATGACTGGCCGTGCAGGGGTTCAGCGAACGCCGCAACGGCCGCCACATACACTTTGAGCGTGGATGGGGATCTGCCCTTATCCAGCAGCTCTTGTAGAAATACGAGCAGCGACGCACACCCCACATGTCCGTGGGTCCAGGTCTCTGTCGGTGCACCATTTTGAGAACACAGACCATTTTGACGCATAGAGTCTTCTCGTGGAAGGGGCTCTAGCGTGTATGATGGTGTTTATTACTCCTTCTGGCAGAGCGACGGATAGTCGCTGATCACCCACGCATGCAGCCCAGCGCTCTGGGTGGGGATGCCAGATTGTGCCGCGAGCTTGAGAGAGGAGATCTGCTCTCACTGGGATGGGCCACGGCGCTGTCAGTGACAGCTGCGTAAGCTCCGGAACCATGTCTGATTCTCCCAACGCGGGCTATGAGGAGCACCGAGTGACGCGTTTCCTGATCCTCTGCATTACCTGTGGCAATAGCGAGACGGAGGGAAGGCGTAAGCGGGCGCCTGGGCCAGTCCTGGGCCAGCTGCGCCTCGCTGAGAAAAATATTGGGCAGTGAGAGTTCTCTTTGGACGCTAAAGAGGTCTATCTCTGCTCTGCCGAATAGGTGCCATAACGCCTGGACTGTTTGAGCGTGCAGGACCATTCCCCTGGGGAATATTGTCTCTGGACAGTCTGTCCGGCCGCCGCTCAGGTGGCCTGGCACGCGCGCCGCCTCAGCGAGCGCAGGTGGCACTGGGACCAACTCAGTATGCGCTTTGTCAGATGGAAGAGGTTCCTGGATCTGACACCGCCCTGACGGTTTAGGTAGGATACCACAGATCTGTTGTCCGAACGGACCAGGACGTGGTGACCCTGAATGACCGGGAGAAAGCGCACGAGCGCGCATCGACCGCTATCATTTCCAGACAATTTATGTGAAGGAGCTTTTCCTGAACTGACCATAGGCCAAAACCGGAGAGCCCTCGCGAGACCGCGCCCCAACCCGTGTTGGACGCTGCCTGTCGAGATGACTTTTCGGCGAGATACAGCTCCCATTGTCACTCCCCGCTGATACCATTCGGCCACTGTCCAGGGCTGCAGAGCTGATATGCAGGTCTGAGTCCCCTTGATGGGCTGGCGGCCTGTGGCCCAAGCCCGGCGAGACGCGCTGGTGTTTAGCCAATGCTGAAGCGGGCGATGTGCAGTAAACCCAGCTGAAGTACTGCTGCGGCTGAGGCCATGTAACCTAGCACTCTCTGGAATTTCTTCAGAGGCGTGAGGCTGTTCATCTGAAAAGATGCGCTAGTCGCTGAACACGGCGTCGCGCGCTGTGTAGATAAGCGAGCCGTCATTGCCACGGAGTCTAGTTCTATTCCCAGGAAGGAAATGGTCTGACTGGGCTGTAGTGAGCTCTTGGTCCAATTGACTGCAAGACCCAAACTGTTCAGATGGCTGAGGAGAACTGCTCTGTGAGACAGAAGCTCCATATGTGACTGAGCCATAATCAGCCAGTCGTCCAAATAGTTCAGAATTCGCAAACCCTGAATCCGCAGGGGTGCGAGCGCCGCGATCCATGCACTTCGTGAAAGTACGGGGTGCTAAGGACAGGCCGAACGGAAGGACGGTGTATTGATAAACCTGGCCGTCGAGGCTAATCTCAAGAATGGCCTGTGACGGGATTTATCTGAATCTGAAAGTATGCATCTTTCAGATCGAGAGAAATAAACCAGTCCCCCTGGCGCACATGCGCGAGGAGTTTCCTGATTGTAAGCATTTTGAACGGTCTTTTTGCAAGCACCTTGTTCAAAACCCTGAGATCTAATATGGGTCTGAGGCCGCCGTCTTTCTTGGGAACAAGAAAATAACGGCTGTAAAGCCCCGACTCGCTCAGAGAGGGTGGCACTTTTTCTATGGCCCTTTTGCACAGAAGGCTTGCTATTTCTGAACGAAGCATGCACGCTGCTTCCGTGTTCACAGTGGTTTGTGGGCGCATTTATTGACTCTAGCGCTCGAGCGGTTCGTAACCGCTTTATGTGAGCGTGCTCTGGTGGGGACACGAGACATGCAGTGCTTGTGTGCAGAAGTGAACACTGGATTGTGGGCACATTTTCTACACATAGGGCTGGTCGTGTGACAGAGCGGGCAGAGAATGGGCGCCGCGACGCATTTGTGGGCGCCTTCATTGACTCTGACGCTCGAGCGGTTCGTAACCGCTTTATGACAGCATGCTCTGATAGGGGCACGGGATGTGTTATGCTTGTGTGTAGGGGCGAACCGTGTTGGGTTGTGGGCACTTTTTCTACACATAAGACATGTTTGCTCTTTACAAGATTTATTTGGGTCGCCGTGAAAACGGCGTTTGAGTGCAGGCAAGCGGGCAGTGTCACCGGCTTGTTGGCTGCTAAATTCACCACTGTAGTAGCCTGAGAGAAGGGGACTGACAGGGGGTAAAGCTTTGACAGTGGTCCGGCCGCGGCGGACTGAGCCGTCGCTTGTTCAACACAGTTAGGAAGACTTCGGCTGCTCGGGTTTCAAGCGCTACCTTAGATCGAGGCCCGCGGGGCGGCGGTCTGCGGCGGCTGTCTGAGCGCTGATCGAGGGCGGCCGCCCTGTCAACACTGAGAAGTCTGAGATTGTTGAACTGGGCGCTGTGAAGAGGCTCGTGCAGGAGGCTGATCACGTGAGCGGCCTGCAGAGGAGCTAGCGCGACGCGGCAGGAAGAGGTTCATGGCTTGGGTGGCTTTCTGGACTTCTGAGAAGCGGTCAACAATGCCACTCACCGCGGAGCCGAAGAGACCGGTTGGAGAGAGCGGTGCGTTGAGGAACGTGGAGCTCTGCTTCTCCCATGTCGGCTAGTGTTAGCCATAAGTGTCTCTCGGTCACAGTCAGCGAGGCCATGCACTTCCCTAGAGCTTGGGCTGCAGCTTTGGTAGCGTGAAGGGCGAGGTCTGTCGCGCTCGTAGATCAGTAACAGCCTCTGGGTGCCTGCCTTTCTCATCCCACTCCCGAAGAAGGTCTGCTTGTAGGATCTGTAAAACGGCCATTGAGTGCAGAGCAGATGGCTTGGCCGGCGGCGGAATAGGCGCGGCCAACATAGGCGGAAGTCGCTCTGCAGGCCTTAGACGGGAGCACAGGCTTGGAACGCCATCTCGCGGAGGGCGGACAAAGGTGTGCTGCTACCGAGTCCTCGACCGGGGGATGGAGGAGTAGCCTCTCTCAGTGGCGCCGTCCACCGACGCGAGAGAGGTGGAGACGTGTGAACGGGTCCTGGCTGAAAAAGGAGCGTTCCACGACTTTGCAAGCTCCGTATGTAATTCCGGCAGGAAGGGAGCGGCCCGGCCGCGGGTGTAGAGCGGCGATGGCTTTGAAGAAAGCAGCCGTCGAGTCTGTTGGGTGCCTGCTCAGGGGCGGTGACCACTCGAGCCCGAGGCGGTCGACGGCCTGTGTGAGGAGGCGTGTTAACTCCCCTCGACTCCGGCGCGGGTCCTGCTGGATTCCTGGGCTGAGGAGGAGGCTTGGGAGCCTGTCCACTCCTCGCTGTCCGAAGCCATGATGGAACAGCGGCCCTTATCCTCCGCTTCGTCATCCGAGATGGCAGCAGTGCGGCCGCTCGGCGGCAACTGCGCGTCCCGGGGTCGGGGAGGGTGAAAGCGATGCTCGAGGGAGAGGCTCCGGCGAGGCAGTCGCTTCAACCACAGTTTCCGGCAGCCTTTGTGAGCGGCGCTTCTTCCTGCGCGGCTGAGGGTAAGGCGGCTGGCGGTTTCTGCTTTGACCGCTTCGAGTCGAGCCCGCAGGGTCGACATCGGTAGCTCCTCGCAGAAATCGCATCCGCCCTCAGTGAGGGCGAGCTCTGCGTGCCCCAGTCCCAGGCAGAGAGCGCAGATGATGTGGCGGTCTCCTGTGCTGAGAAGGGCGCGACATGAGGCGCAAGTGGAGCGAGGCATCTTGAAAAAGACGCTCGTACTCTTTTGTGAATAGTTCGTGAGAACTAGCTTGCTGAATAAAAGGATACGTCGTCGGATGGCGTAGCTCGCAGGATGGCTGAAGGTGGCTGAGACGGCCGGCTTCTTCTAGCGCTGTCCACGCTTGCTAGATGCCCCTCAAACGGCGACGCGGCTTCCAGGTCAGTGATGCGGAGAGCTTCGCTGAAGAGATGAAAATCAGGGTTCCAGCCTACGAACTACGCTTATATGCACTCTAGTCACGCCCATTTTGGCGGGCTTTGATGCAGTGAGCGCGCGGACGCCTCTCATTGGATGCGAGTTCGCCCAAGCTCGTCTATAGGCTGCAGCAGTTGCCGCAGAGCAACCTATGAGCTCGCTAGCTAGAGAGCTCAAGGTCTGCAGCTGCCGCACTGCATTGACAATGGATACAAAAATTAAGGATAATTTTTTGGCTTCAATATCTCAGAAAAGATGAATCTTTCCCGTAGCGTAAGCTAGCTTACGCAATACGAGAGAACCTCTCGTAAGAGAACCATGTTGTGTCGTGTTAAAAAGTCCATTTGAGCTACAGAGCTTGTCAAACCACTAAGCATGATTGAATTGTAATTTTTCTCTCCCTTTTCATTTTCCTTCACTCTTTCTCTCTCTTTCTGCTTCCATTCACACAGTTAGACGCCTCTTATATGCAGATAGCCAAAATGTGCATTTTAGGTTTATTTAAAGTGCTTTTAAGTGTAACTGCATTAAATGACTGTGTAATAGCAGCTTAAATATAATGGACCGAATGGAAGTGTAAGTTTTTCCGCAGCACTGAAAAAGTTAGTAATCTCAATGGAAAAAGAATGTCAAAATGCTACAATAAAAGCCTGTTCATTGGTTAGCTGTTAGTTACCTTGCCATATATGGGAAGAAATCAGACTAGTGACAACTAAAGTGCTGTACCCCCTAACCCAAGCCCCAACCATATCAAGGTTTATTGTCAGGTAAAAAGTAGAGCTGCAATTTTTTAAATAATAATTAAAATACAGTGTTTAATCAGATTTAAATAAATTGCATTATTGTGGCAGATAAGTAAAGCATTAATTTGACAAAACAAAAAGAGGTCAATATATTGGTTGTTTTATTCTCATATCATAGAAAAAGCCTACAATCAACAGCAATCCATTTTGCAATTGAGCTCATCAATCTGACCTGTTCTCACAGTATGTATTCTTGTGTTCCTTCTGCCCTATTTTTAATTATATTGTCGTTTATGTACATAAGCATCAGCTTTATGGAGCATCTTATTGGTTTTCACAGTCATAAACGGCAAGTTTTTAGGATGCTGTTTGAAGTATAAGTAGTTGAAACTTTAAAAATTGCATCCCGAGATCCCTGCATTCTGTTGTACTTCATCCAGCTGTCAAGAATGCAACCTACTTGATTACATTTTTGTAACAATTTTGACCTAATTCTTGTTTATTTGATGTCACATGCATTTGAGTTGGATAAACATTTTGACATAATGTTGCTCAAAATATTGAGGATTGATATGATTTTTTGTGTGTTTTACCGGCTACTTTGTGTGGCTGTTTCTGATTGAAATAAAAAAGGCTCTTAAAATGTTTTTATTCTGACAATTTTGGCATTAACATATTAGACCAGTTTTTTGTTAATCAACGTATGTAAATTTTTTAAGCTGAGTACAACAGCAGTTCGTGAAACTAAAACAAACTTTACCGCACTTATGCAATCAGTTATGTGTGGATTACTGCTCCACCTTAAGTGTAATTAAGGCTGGTCGATAGAATCAGGTTTGTGTGTGCAATTACACACTAATTGGAAAACTCTCGAAAAGTTGACTAATATAAGCTGTAGGCTGATTAAGAATGAAGAATTAGAGGGATCGATATATGAATATGTAATCATGTAATCTATTAAAGTAACTGTAATCTGATTCTAAGTATTTTAAAATGCAATTTAATTATCTGATTACATTACTAATCTAATTACAAGTAATCGTTCTTGTAATCTGATTATGTAATCCAAATTACATGTAACCAGTTACTTCCCAGCACTGCGGTTCAGAAGGCACGATTAATTGCATACATTTTTTAACACTTCTTATTTTAATGTAATTAATCACACTAAATCAACGTGTTAAATCAACAGCCCTAGTAAAATTTTAATTTTAGAGTGAAAATGCAACCTCCAATTTGAGCTCATTGTTTATGTAAATGCGATTACTTCCTGGTTCCCATGGGACCAGAACCCATGTCTTGGAGGCCATTTGCATAAAACGGTATCAGTAACGCTAGATGGAAAGATGAGCATAATGGAATAGGTCTGATGGGGAATGGGCTTTTGTCAGTATGGGGTTAATTTCAGGGTACATGAACTTTTGGAAGCAACATGTCAATTTCCCATGTGATCATGTTACATCATCACTATATATATATATATATATATATATATATATATATATATATATATATTTCGATAAAGTTCTAGCAACCATAGCTGCCATTATTTTACTGTAAATTTAAAAACGCATATGTGTGACATGCAGAGATTATCTGTGTGGTTTTAGCAATGCTACACATATTTCCTCGCTTCTGTAGCTGATTATTAGTCTTACCTTACAAATTGCAGTAAACATGGCAGTTAAAGCTCTATTCTTTTTTGTTGGATTAAATGGTTGGTTCTCAGAACTGAAAGCCTAAAGGCCCCAATATACTTAGCATATGCACCATATCTATAGTATATGTAGAAGTTCTCATTAGTTTTTCTTTCAGGGGTAAAAATAAGTTCAAAACAGCCGAGAAACGGTATACTGTTTCCGAACATTCAGACACCAGTCACACCTTAACTAATGTGACTTTAAAATGTGTTATCAATTTTATAAACATTACTCCTCATTCTATGAGTAGAATTCACAAGAGATCAGTAAAATAAGTTGTTTTAACCACTAGAAAATGATTTAATTTTATATATATGTGGCAGACAATTTTTAATTCGTCTTGTTTACATTATTCATTCATGATGCTAATGCGCTAACATGCTATACACAGGCAAAATATGCTCCGATTACACTCTGTTATTGTAATTTATGATGACACTGATACTATTGCAAAGGTAAGCGTATAAAAGTTTTAATGTGCAGATTCTGAATAAAGACAAAAGAATGATGTTAGGTTTACTTTGGACAGATGTGTGAATGGCTATCTCTGCAGATGGCACATGAGTGAATAAGCACTTGTGAGTATTTGGGCAGATTTGATTCCTTTTGTAGACTAATTAAACAAAACAAAAAAATTTATGACATGGTCTTGGTAAATTTCTCTAAATGAATGATCATTCAGCTGTAGGTAAAACCAGCTGGCTAATAACTCTACACGCCATGCGTTTATGTTGACTGATTTTTACTGACTGAACAACACAACAGAATAAGCTGTCTGTGTCAAGGTAGATGGAGCTCCAGGTCACATCTACCGATGACATGGAACAATGGCTGTAAGAAGGTGTTAAGCAGTCGGTTACAAGTTTCCCTAAAAGTTTGCCCAGGCAAGCTGTTACAAACCACCGAAACGAATGCAAAAACACAGTCTTTTTGGCCAGATTTTGTTCTAAATTACATCATACCCGTTCGTTCTTCGATTTAAGTATATTTGGGCCTTTAGGGGAGCAGTATACGAGAAGACCTCTGTGGCAGCTGCTTTCGTGCTACTGATATAGTGATGTAGATTTCATCCCCCCTGTCCACTACAGTTTATAGACAAGCAGGGCATCATCCTCTGTCTGATGATCAGAGACTGATCCTTTGTGTCAGGGCTGGTCTGCTACAGAGATGTGGCAGACAGCAGATAGGCAGTAGGGACACAGCTGTCTCACAAAGGCAGGAAAGAAAACATGAGGACTAAGAGAAGAAAGAGAGACAAAGAAAGAAAGTGACAGATGTAGACTAGGAAAATATACAGAGGCTAAATTCATTGTTTCTTGTTCAATTCACTTATTGTAACTGGTTCAATTACAATAATGCAACAAACACATTTTTTTTTCCTGGGTCAAAATTGGTCTTCAGTGGTGGTTGACATACACCATACATCATGATGCAGGTTTTTTTTTTACACAATTGCAATTAATATTTAAGATATGCAATTGCATTTCATGTTTGTAATGAATATGATTTTTTGATCATCTAAGCATCTAGAAACTTCTATGCCATGATATCGAGGGAAGCCCAGTTGAATCATGCATACGATCTGCTCTACAATATCCTGTCACCGGAGCTGGCGTATCGACGCACGTGCACTCCTGTGCTGCAGAAATTTAGTAGGAAAGAGCAGAGCACACCACTTGCACGAGTGATTCTCACTGGATCGCACAACATGCACCTGAAACCAGTCTTCAATCATGTCGCGCACATCCTTCTTGGAAACTCGTGTGGAAATCTTCAATTATGATTTTGCCGAAATGCTGGTGTGCTACATTACACAACCTTGTCGGCACCCAGGGAGATGTACAAAGTTTCATGATTGCATTATGTGTTATTAAAGCTTGTTTAACAATCGTTTGCAGAGACAGGTGTACAAAACATGGTAAAAGACACTCTCTTTTGATAATCGTACATCTGTAGCACAAATGCTAGCATTGCTGCATTGTTTATCAATTAGGTTGCTAGGAGATGTCTCTGGTTACAATCAAACACCTGCTAAGCTAACGGGAGCTTTCATCTTCTGAGCATTTGGCAATGGAATGCCTTTATTGGAAGAGATTGGAGATTGTGACAGGGCGGAGGGCGGGGCCGGGTCGTGATTATACACACCCGGTCCCTTATAAGGCTAATTAAGCCTCCGAGAGGGATAAAGGGTGACTGCGGAATGTGGTGCGAGGAGAGAGAAATCGTTTACGGTCAGCTGACCGTCATGTGTGTGTTTGTGTCTGTGCATTTGTTTAAGTTTATCATTAAAATATTATTTATATTGCCAAGCCGGTTCTCGCCTTCTCCTTGCCCGTCTATATTCCCTTTACAGAGATATTAAGAAGGATTATGCCGAATAAGACATTGAATGGAACACAGCATAAGCACTATGAATTTCATATTGTTGTATCTGCTACTGAGCATGCTCACTGGAGTAGCAATTTGTCTGGAGGCAATACCCATAATCCCTTATGCTTGAATTTATGTGTGATTGGTCAAAGCATGGTTACACATGACGATATGTAACTCTCTGTTGTTTAGAATTAATAGATGGCTTTTCCTTTATTTAGTGTTTTAATGATGTCTTGCTGTAAAATGTTGTATTTTAGTTTGAAGTGTGTTTTGTTTGTTTGACTAGTGTTCACTTTGGTTAAGTTGCTTTAGTTTTTAAATTGACTTAATTGTTTTTTTTTGGTTTAATGGTGATCACTTTCACTGCTTTTTAAGACAGCCCAACTAATAGGTAGGTTGGTGGCTCTAACTTGGAGTGGAAATTGACATGGGAGTCTGGCTAACAAATAATACATTTTTCTAAACACTAAAAAAGCAAGCTTGTTCAACTTGGATATACATGTAGAAATCTACTTTTATTTCTGAGTTTGTTGAACTAACTAGTTTGACAAATGCCCTGAAGCTGGTTTCCTAATTTTTAAGTTTTCTCAACTTCTGATATTTTAAAATGCATAATGGAATCAAGCTATATTGGCAACCTAGTCTCATAGAATGAATGTTACTATAACGAAATTTTAGCAAATGTACCACTTTCTACATTTCACTGCAGTTTTCTGGTGAAATTAATATTAGAGGCACTACAACATCTGTGTGTTCTATTCACCTTCAAACAAATCAGGTACTGAACAGGTACTATGGCTGTTTAGGACTTTATAAACACTTATTATTCCCACTAATATTCACATTCACAATAATGATATCAAAACACTTTTACTCTAACACATCATTTTAAAAACTATACATTTTAATGCTTTTATTACAGATCTACATTTACACACGTATTCCAACATGATTAGCTTCCTTGGTAGCTCACCTGATAGAGTGTTGGCCTTTAGACTTGGAGGCCGAGCCACAATGCTTGGAGTTAAACTGAAGAGAAAGTGCCATAGAGGTGACATGAAATGATGCGGTGGCTTCAGTAAATGTGCTTTTCATGTAGAATTTGCTTTTCGGTTAGGTGTAGGTGTTGGTTTAGGGCAGGGCTATTCAACTGGCCGCCCATTTGAAATTTTCAGTGGCCCATCTGAGATTGTCAGTTGTCTTAGGGGCTGTTCACACTGAACTTGTTTTGTGTCTGTTCATGCTGTTTTTCAAATTGTTTTCGAATGTAAACTTGAGCAAGATGAACGTTGCACCACTTCTCAATGTTTTTACAGTGTCTTTTTTAGACTCTTTCAGAGGTTGCGCTATGAATTCTCATTTTCTGTCATTCTGACGGAATGGGAAGATTAAAGAACTAAAATCATGGACGACTGATAAGTGTGAGTTCGGAGAAACAGAAAAGGTCTGTTCATTAATTTGTTCAAGAAAGCATTTGATTTGAAAAGTCAAAAGCTTAAATCATTGCATGTATAACAAACTTTCATTTGGGTAATGTTGGAACTTCACTAACAATAACAAACTCCACTGTTGTTGTTTAATAAAATTTGTATCCTGTCTACCCTTTACAAGACTGAATGAACATTTAACTTCCCAAGTATGTTGATTCTTTGAGAAATTGTTGCAAGGATGAGAGTTTCCCTTACCGTGCGTTCAGACCAGAGGAGGTGAGAGCATCAAAATTCGCTCTGGCTGCCCTGCCAACAACACTATTGAAGATTCGTGGACGTTCTTACGTAGTTGAAATAGGTGGCAATGTTCGTTCGGATTGCTTGATTTTGTGAACTATATTTAAAGGGGCCTAGACTGCGCTAGAGTGGAGCACTTCTATATTCCAATAGGTTGCTGCCGAACCATGTCAAACTCATTGCCATAATGTTGCCCGCAGTTGAACTTTCCTCTGATGCCCATAATGGCCAAGACGCAGCGGCCACGGACGCATCGCTTCTCGCCGCTGAGAGACACTGGCTGCCATTGAAAATGAGTGATGCCTCTGGTCTGAACGTACCATTAGAGTGAAATGAGTTACAATAATGCTACACTGCCTGACCCCCCCAAAAAAAGCCATTTGGATTGAAATAAGCAGATACTTAAGAGCCTATAATTGGATCATTATTGCTGGATTGTCTTGAAAGAAAATATGCTGTTGTTTCTTTCTGCCATTGAGTTTTTGTGCTGGTTTGATACATTTCTCTCTCAACAAGTATTGAATTGGTTCCAGAGAGTAGATTGTGCCACATGGTCAGAGGCGATCTGAAAATGATTTCTTGAAGTATCTAAATGCCATCAGCTGCAAGAGCTTTTGAGAGTCCTTCAAAAGAGAGATTTAGAACAAGGTAAATCAAGACAGTTAAAGGACTGGTGAAAGAGGAACAAAACTAGGGATGTCAGATAAAGATAAAGGCTTACATATGACCAACAAATACAGAGTCATAGGAACCATGACTATACTAGATATTCTGCGAGGTCCAGAGATTCTTCAGAGTCCTTCTCACATTACAAGCTCAATTTGAAAAATGGCAAGATACCGGATGTTAAACCATCTGCTCATCTGAATATAGCTATCAATCTAGTGTCCACCATTAGTGGGATCAATTATATAAGTAACCACTCGAGAAATATAACAACCACAAAAGTTCTACAAGTTCAAAACAATAAACAGGCCAGATTGAAAGTCTAATGAAATTTTAAAATGAATTAAAGGTGTTAATGTGGATAATTATGGATTTATTCATACCCACTGATTTAATTAATTCCTTCCTAAGAAGCTGCCCTAAATTCTATAAGAACAATGCAAAGTAGAAAATAAAGCAATACACAATCCCTTATAGCCGCAATGCAGATTTATTTGGTATTTTTAGGGTTGTTATCTGTTTATTACATGATTTGTTAAGTTTAGTAAATGCAATGGAATTCATTTTATATATTTTATATTCTGATATATCATAGATAACATGTTTGTTTTTAAAACACAGTGGGCTCTCCCCTAAATAGGTGCAGCATGAAAGAAACCTTTCTTATTTGATATTTATTCAACACATAGAATAAACCTACTTTTATATACAAATGACACATCTAGTATACATGATCAAAGATAATGTATTCCAATCCTTCTATTTTGTTGTCCCAGCCTCCAGATACATCAGAAAATATACTCTCCCTAATATCTGTTGAAGTAGTTATCAGCCTTGTGGCAACATACTGTGATCATTTCTCATAGATGACTATAAAATAAGGCATTTCGTCAAAGACAAGCCTTTGGGATGATTTATGGTGTGTATAAACCTAATCTGCCTTCTCCCTGTTGAAATGTTATTCGTTGTAAGTCTTTCCATCCGCCGCAGTCCTCAAATCTCATGCGCACTTCTGAGCATTCAAACATGGTACCTTAAGAAATACTGCAGTAGGTTTGATGTTAATTACGCACAACATCAATAGTTTTGTAAGTCTTGTGACTGTTTATTACAAGTTTTGAACTGAATACAACCGGGAGCAAATTAAAATTAAGAGCTATGGTGGAAGGGAAGATTTTCAGCAAATAACAACTTACATTTTAGTCTGTTCTTCCCACAAAGACATTATAAGGTTTCAGGCAACTTAGAATATAACACACAAGTCATATGCAAGGTTTCCTTCTATGTAGGTTTTAAGCTCGTCAGTATAAATCACCATCTACTTCCATTTTATGGAAAGAGTCCATCAAATCTTTATTTAGGCTGTAAAATGTACTTATTTGTAGCCTTGGTCTATCTTTCCATGACCTTTCCATGTATTTTCCTAAGTTGTTAATATTTTTATTCTAATTTTACAGAGAAAAAGTTTGTGGGATGATAGATTTGAAAATGGAAGACATGAATTCTTAATTGTTAACATTTACTTTGAAAGGTTATATTTGATTGAGCAAGCTCAGAGGTGTTCCAATACATTTTTGAATTTCATTTGTTTTCAGGCAGAACTGAGCAAGCTGATGAAATAACTATTGATACTAAAGATTGATTTAGCAAACACCTTTTTAAATAGCCTTGGAATGTAATCCACATTAATACATCGAATAATTATTTAGGTCATAACATTTCTTTTCTCAACACACTCTTCAGAATTTATGGTGTTCGAAGCTAGGAGACAAGGTTGATTGGTTGGTCAGGTCACAATTTTGTTGTTAGCTCTAGTCTGGGTCAGATACATTTTGAAGGTAACATCTCGGTTACTGTCGTAACCTCCATTCCCCGATGGAGGGAACGAGACATTATGTCGATGTAGTGACACTAGGGGTCGATCTTGAGAGCCCCAGACACCTTCAGATCTTTGAGAAAAGGCCAATGAAAATTGGCGAGTGCCAGCTGCAGCCTTTTCTCTCTAAGTTTATCTCTCCACAGAATATTAGATTTGGCTGGGGCCTTTAAATGCTCATAAAATGTGCCAGGGAAGGCGTTCTTTTCCCTTCATATTCTTTCAGGGGGAAACGACCCCGCGGAGACCACACCCCACCCTGAAGGGTAGGGTAAAAAGTGCAGAATATGTCATATGGGCCCCAGGTCGCAAATGGAAGAGGGGTGGCGTTAGGTCCTGCCCTTCATAGGGGAGGAGCTCTACAAACGTAGCGACCGGGGCAGTGAGGGCTCTGCCAAGTGAGACGCGGGTCTACTGAAAGTGAGACCGTACCATGAAAGATACATCGCAGGAGGTTACCTCTGGCTAATGAATTCAGAGGAGGAATTCATAGTCAGACCCAGTACGTGTGCTAACGTGCCCTGTACTGGGGTAACTGAGACCTGTGGAGCACTTACCCCATTACAGGGCATGTTAGCACACGTACTAGGTCCGACTATGAATTCTCCACCTGGGGATGGAGTGGTCTGTCTACACAGACATATCGATCCTCGGGTCTCCCATCTCAGGGGTGCTTTGGAGCCATCCTGGGGGTCTCAGCGGCCGGCCCAGAGGCGGGGGTCATCCCTCTCTGGCGGGGGGTTCTGTGCCGGGGCAGAGGGCTGGGGCGGAGCCGCTTGGGTTTGTGTAGCCGCAGGGGTAAGCCCTCGGCGAACAGAGGGGATGCACACTCTTGAGCTGCGCCGGGGCAAGACTCTTGAGCTGACCGGCAGCGCTGTAGGCTTTGGTCGCCAGAGACGACGTCATCCTACAAGCTCGGGAAGGGAGTGCCGGGCACCTCCGCCAGGTGTCGGCGCTCAGCGGGCACAGGTGTGACGCGATCGCGTTATCCACCTGGGGTATTGTGGCATAACCCTCGGCCACCCACCGTCGAGGGTAGTGAGGGCGGACGAGCAGAAGGATTGGGTTCGGGCAGCGAAAGGTGTCTTCCAGTTGTGTCAGCCCAGTCAAGCGACATTACCAAGGCGTTCTCCGATGCAGCAAGCGACATCTCATCCGGCTTGCGAGCTCTGAAAGAGACATTATGCTGGCACTGAGGCAAGCTGCCTGTCTCATCCCAGAACTGGACGGGAGCAAACGAGCGTACCGGGGAGTGGGCGGTTGTGGGGGATTTCCTGGCGGAACCGTACCCATTAAAGCCCCCGAATCACCTTCAGCGTCAAACTGGCCAGCCTCATACCCGTAGGTAGAAGGACCGGCAAGGGGGACAGATGAAGTGGCTTTCCCTCGAAAGAAGGAAAGCTGCGACCGCAACGTTGCCATGGTCATGTTCTCGCAACATGTATATCAGCTTTGTATATCAGCTTGCTGAAAAAATCTGAATGAATCCACATTCCAGCTCCATTTTATACCCATATGTTGGGGGGAGTGGCATAAAAATTTTACTCACCAATTCTCAATGGCCTTTTCTCAAAGATCTGAAGATGTCTGGGACTCTCAAGACAACCCCTAGTGTCACTACATCGACACAACTTTGAGTGAGTGACAGAAGGGGAACTGTAATTATCTAAAAAAATAATTAAATAAGTCACAATTGACAAAGTATTTCAGAGACAGATTGGAGAGACCCTACAGTTATTAACTGCAGTTTACATCCTCAGCAAAACCTCATCGTGATAGGACATTATTCAAACCGCCAGAGATAAGTTATCAAAACTGTGCACTTCCACCATAAACTATTAACATTCGATCAACGCTTGCTTATGATGTTGAGCTGCTTAAGAGTTCCAATGTAAAATGAAGTTACGCAATACAATCATTAATACCTATTAAAGTAAACCCTATTCAAAGCACTCTTTGCTGCTTGTCTTCTATGAAGGACTTTGTTTTGACATTTGCTAGACATTTCTTTTATACTCTCTCAGCCAAATGTCTTTGAGGAACTTCAGTACTTAATTTAGAAGCTCGTCTCAGTTGTACTTTTAAACCCACGGTTTGCAAATACAATCTGCAAGGATTGCAATTCCCGAACTTATTAAAATCCAGGCCATGTTTATGTTTGCATCTTTTCCTTGGTATATTTCTGTGCCACAACCAAAAGATGAATAGCTTCATTATAACCCTATAGGGAAAGGAGAATGAGTGTTTTGCATATATGTGAAGGGGCTTAGAGAGATGAGACTGTATAATGTAATACCTTTTTTAATAAAATGAGAGAGGGAGTTGAGCTGAGATGATAAAGATCTACCTATCTATCTATCTATCTATCTATCTATCTATCTATCTATCTATCTATCTATCTATCTATCTATCTATCTATCTATCTGTCTGTCTGTCTGTCTGTCTGTCTGTCTGTCTGTCTGTCTGTCTGTCTGTCTGTCATGATGGTTTATGTACACATCATGATATTGAGAGATCAGGTAATAAACATTTTGAATTATTGGCGGTTTCATCCAGGGAGACAGATTGTATAATATAAATGAGAAGGGCATTGATTCAGGTGAGAGTGCAAAAATGAACCCCTCATCAGATGGAAAGGAGACAAGGAGGACCCATTCGTAAATTCCACCACAGACCTTTAATGATTTTACTTCAATGAGCCTCTTATTAAGTTCTCTCATCATTTTCTTTAAAGCACATATGCACTGTTAAGGGAAGGGAAATGTCTCTTTATGATGGGAATGGCAGTCTAAACCTATTTAACTACTATCCACATTACTGTAAAGGACCTTTTTCATGCTTAGATAATTGCTTAGGAAATTATCACAAGTGCCATACTCTCTCTTGCCAATAGCTGTGGTAAGAATAAGTCAAGATTATAAATTTAAATGTTGATGAATTTAGGCTTTCCAATCCTCCACAGTGGTTTCTCAGTGTAGGCTCAAATATTTCATATATTCTTCTAGTGCCACAAATAACTGCCTCAACACCTTAATGTGTTGACTGCTGAAAATAAAGTTCTAGTTGACCACCATGAGGTCATAGGTTCAGTTATGATAAGTATATTGACGTTACATTTATGCTCTTAGCAGACACATTTGTTTACCAAAGCTTCTTAAAATGAAATAAACAGCACATAAGTGACAATTAAATCTGATGTAACTTTTTTGGTGTTAAAATACTTTCTTCTTTTCCAGTTTAATATGAGGAGACAGCTATAAGTAAGCCATTCATTGGTCAATTTTCTCAAAAATTGCAAACGCTGTCTCTGTAGCACTATGGAAATGTCTGTGTTTGAGCAAACCGCTCCAACAATACTACTCAACCATTGGTGTCAGTTGGGGGGAGGACTATTGGACTGTTTGAACAACTACAGGCAAGGGGTGTATTCAAAAAGCTGTTTTGAAAACATTGTTTATTTTTTAAATTGCATTCGGTGGTACTAGTGTTGCAGAAATTACACACTTCCTACTCACTAAAATCTGTTGGGTTAAAAATGACCCAACACATAGCCCAATGGTGGGTTGATATAGCACCGACCCATTGTTGGGTTAGTTTAACCCAATGCATTGGGTAGCAACTTTTACCCAATAAATTGGGTTATATTGGGGGCAAAATGTTGCTTTAACCATCCTAGTATTATTGGTACTATTATTTTTGTTGACATTATTATTATTATTGCTGTGAAAATGCTTTATTTCCATTAAATTAAAAGTTGCAAACATTTTAATTAATTAAGTAAATGGTTGCAATTGTGTTATCAATTTACTTCCTATCATTAAGTTACTTACAATCATGTTTCAATTTACAAGAACCACCACAAATAAATAAGTAATCACTAACTAGGCAATGGTGTAACATTGCTGGCAAGGATGAAGACGATGGAGTGACAAACCGAATCATCCTCGACATTTGCAAAACAGTAAATGCGTTTCTCAAAACAATTCATACAAATAACAAAACGCCATGGATTACCTGCAAAAGCCAGTCTCTTGCTCAAAATCCTTAGTTCATCTCTCAAAAGTAAATATCTGTGTCAATGAACATGTCAGTGCCATCAGAAGGACAAGTCCTTGTGTCATTGTGTACGGATAAGACAGTCAAATTGCTTAGTCATGTTGTCAATATAACAGTGTACTCTTGAGGGATGTTCTGATGTAAACTATGGCTAAAGTTTTGATGACAATTATTGTAAATTGTAGGTTACACCTTAGTGTATGTGGGAGTTTGATTGCAAGAGACTGGACAAGATTCACATTTACGCTTTTACTGTTTGTTCTATAATTTGTTGACAGACCATGTTATTGCGATACAGAAAGGAAAAGATAGCATTGCATAGCACAAAGAAAAAAAACAAAAACCAAAAGTAGAAATGTGAACATAGGACAATCTCCTTAGGGAAAACTGCACATGCAGTGCTGTAGGAATTACAGTGCAGTCTTGCTACACCTCCTGACGTTCCTGTCTGTTGGGCCACAAATTCTCATCCACATCACAACGAATATCTTCTCTTGCAATGCAGCATGGAAATAATCTTTTAGAGTGTCTTATCCAGCCTCTGCAGGCATCTGCTGTGATGTCATCACATGCTGCATCCATGGCAGCCAGAAGGGTCATCTGTGTATATGGCTGGCGATCATATATTTGCATCCTGTTGTGGGCCGCAAACCATTGCCTGATGATGTTGGAGTGATGGAAACTGACATTGTCCCAAACTATCATGTACATTGGCAGGTCATCTCCAATCTGACCCCACTCTTGTTCAGGGATGAGATCCCTGTAGAGAGTGTCTAAAAAGGTGACAAGACACTCTGTATTGTATGTCCCAATAATGGGAATATGCGTTAGCACACCATTCTCAGAGATAGCAGCATCCATGGTTATGTTCGGAAGAGGTGTAAGAGTGAGAGGTGGTGGACAGGGTAGAGGGAAAAGAAGAGGAAGAGGAGATGGAGAAGGAGCAAGAAGAGCTGAATATGTAGGAGAAAGAAGAGCTGAGGATGTAGGAGAAAGAGAAAGAAGGGCTGAGGATGAAAGAGAAAGAAGAGCTGAGGATGAAAGAGAAAGAAGAGCTGAGGATGTAGGAGAAAGAAAGAAGAGCTGAGGATGTAGGAAGAGGAGAAGAGAGAGGAGTAGAGGGAGAAGAGGTGGATAGATTGGAGGGCAATGGTATAGTGGAAAGAGAAAGAGTAGAACATATAAGAAGAGATGGACAGAGAGGAAGAGGAGGGCGAGGTGTAAGAGGAGGGCGAGGTGTAAGGCAAGGTGTAAGAGGAGGGCAAGGTGTAAGAGGAGGGCAAGGTGTAAGAGGAGGGAGGAGAGGTAGAAGGATAGGGTACACGCGTGTTTCAAATGAAATCAGAGCCACACTGATTGACCATGTCATAAATCATGGTCTCTCACTGAGAGAAGCTGGGCAGAGAGTTCAGCCCAATATAAACAGATCCACAGTGGCTTCAATTATCCGCACATTTCAGAGGGAAAACCGGTAAGTAACTATATCATTCTACTTCTACAATGATAGTCCATGTAGTCTTGTTTGACATAGGTCTAGATTTCTACAGTAAATGTTCCTGGACAACGAGGAGGCAACATCACTCTCTGTGCCACAATTTCTACAACTGGTGTTGTGGCACACAATGCTGTCTTGGGACCATACAACACAGCAAGGCTCCTAAATTTTTTAAATCTCCTCAGTGAAATCCTCTTTCCGCAGGGTGATCAGGAGCAAATGGTGCGGAATTTTGTAGTTGTTTGGGACAATGTCCAATTCCACCATTCAGCACTAGTGCGAGAGTGGTTTGAGAATCACCCACGATTCAGGATGGTGTTCCTTCCACCATATTCTCCTTTCCTGAATCCAATTGAGGAATTCTTCTCCTCTTGGAGATGGAAAGTACATGACCGCAACCCTTACAACCAAGTAAGTCTTCTTCAAGCGATGGAAGAGGCCTGTGGAGATATTGGGGCATAAGCATGTCAAGGATGGATACAGCATTCAAGGCGTTTTTTCCCACGATGCATGACTCGTGAAAACATTTGCTGTGATGTTGATGAATTTCTCTGGCCAGATGTAATTGAGAGGCATGATCAATAAATTAATTGATTCAATGAATGAGGTTTTTTTTTTAAACTTATGTACTTATTTGCATTTTTTTTTTTTTTTTGGTGGGGTGACAACTCATTGTAATACACCTGGACTCATCATTAAAGAACTTAATGAAAAACATGTATTTGCATTTATTTCTTTGTGTATCTTCAGCTGAATTTGTTATCAAATCAACAGAGAACACACTTTTAGTTTTGGTGTTAATATTGAATTTTAATAAATGCATTACTAGAATAAAATGCTGTGTTTCATTGTGCAGTGAATACTTAACTGTTTCGCCAACATAAGAGTGTGTTTAGTTTGCTGTGTTAACTGTTTTGAGAGCAGTTACCTGAGTTTGGAGAAATGTACCAAATCGATTGAGAAAAACTGTACATGCAATTTCATTTTGGGCAAGATACAGTTACATCAAATGTATACAGCACATATTGCATCTTTTCTACAGCCATAGCAAATGTGTGTAAGGTCACACTTAATGTACTGTATATCACTATACAATGTTGTACTGTTTACTGTGAGGTACATTTGCTGCATGCTCATACATACCTGTACATACTGGTAGCGCAGCTCCTTCACTCTTTCTTCACTCAGTGTACAGCTGCTTCATATTCATTTGGTGTCTTTTTAGGTTGTCAGTGGTTAAGATGCTGACTGTTTGTATGTTTTCAAAGATGTTATTGTCTTCTATAATGGCATTCTTTATCTCCCTTAGTCTTATGGCATTGTATTCTACAACCATGGTGCAAATAGCCTCCTCCTGGTCAGGTGTGAAAAGGGGCCCTCTGCTACCCATGTGAAGTTGTCTTGCAGTCCTACGTGGAAAAAATATAGTAATGCAAAACACAAAATTGAGTAAGATAAAATGTCACTGATTACATGTAAAGTAATGTATATTGTAATATGCAAGTGGAATACTGTAGTATTGTATGAAGCATTACAGAAAGTATACAGTATTACAGTACAGTGCCTATTGTTAGGTTACATACCTGTTCTGTCGACGAAAAGTCTGAATGATTGAGGACACAGTTGTTCTCCCAACATTTGGCTGCACCCTTCGACCAGCCTCGGCCATTGTAAGCCCATGAATGAGAACGTTGTCTACAAGTGTGGCTGTTTTGCCTCCCAAATCCTCCACCATGCAGTCTCACTCCTCTTCTTCTCTCTGGCTGTTGACCCCGTCCAATTCCTTGTTCTTCCATTGTTAGACATTGTAACATTGTGTTGTGCTCCGGCTATATATATATACTTGCCAGTTGATGGTTCATCAGATGCACCTTCGTTAGAGAAAGTCAAGATTTTCCTGGGAGCAATTTACCAATTCAGGACAGATTTAGAAAAAAAGTATAACGGAAATGTATAGAAATATGCTTGACATATTATGACAACTTGTTCAACCATTTTGCATGTAAAGACTTATGCTATGAACTAATGCCTAAATGTTGTGGGGGGTGAGACTATTCAACATAGACCCATTATAATACATTTTGATCAACATGTCATGAGCAATTGATAATGTAGGAAACAGCAGAGAATTGTACATAATCATTTGCATGGATGTACCAAAGCATTTGCATCTGAGAAACTGCTTTTTTGATGTGCACAAGTGACACAATGATGTGAAGATTGAACAGGTAGTTTTGAGAATTTCAATTCTGATCTGAGAAATGTACCAAAGCAACTGAGAAAAACTGTAAACAAAACTGAGATCCAAAAACCCTAACTAGAAACATGAAACATAAACATGAACATGACTAAACTAGAGTTGACTCTTGACTAAATCTTGACTTGGCTTGGCTTGACTTGACTTGACTTAAACAATAAAGTTACATTAACAATACTCCACAAAGGACAATATGTACAATATGACAATAAAATATTTTATGAAAGCTCTGATCTGAACGATGTGAGATCATGTAAAAAAATGGCAGAGACCACAACAGTTAAAGGTAATTTACATTTTTGTCTGTTTAATACAACAGTTTATAATAGCCACTGGTACCTGGACCACTTTCCTTGTTCTTAAAGTATCCAGGAACATACTGAGGTGAAAAGTTCAGAGTAGAATTCATTCCGACTTAAATAAAACATTGTTCTGACAGTTACTGGGAGTTTTTTTGACCAATGAGGAGCACAAATGCAGAAGTTCTGGAGAAGAATGACTCTTAGTATAAAGAGAGGCAAGTGATCTAGGTGAATTACTGTAGCAGCTGGACTGGGTGTAGTCCTACAGTTTGATTTGTGATTGACGGTAGTGAGGGTCTAGGCCAGGAAAATTCATCTGATGGTCCTCAGGTCAAATCTGATCCACGTGAGGTTGTCAGTTGTTTTTGGGACTGTTCACACCAAACGCCTTTTGTGTCTGATCACACTGTTTATCAATTGTTTTCCAGTGTTAACTTGAGCTAAATGGAAGTCGTGCCTGGTCTCTATGTTTTTACAGTGTCTCGTGCAGGAGTGCCACATTTTAAAATGCTTTCAGAGGTTGTGCTAAAAATAATCTTTCGTAATTTTGACAAAATGGGAAGATTTAAGAACTAAAATCATGGATGACAGACAAGCGTGAGTTCTGAGAAACAGGAAAGTTATATTCATTAATTTGGTCAAGAAATTTGATTTTCGATTTGAAAAGTCAAAAATTTGAATCAGTGTATCTATAATCTATAACAAACTTCACTGTTATTTTTCAATATAATGTTAGTATCAATCTATTTAGGCCTACTCATGGACCAATTTTAAAGCACATTTTAGTTAGAAGTTATTTGTTCTTGTTTTTCAGAATTTCCTGCTTTGACAAATTTCCTGCTTTGACAAATTCTCAATGTTTTATTTATATAGTGAACAAATATTATAGGCCTATTATAACACAATATCAATATAGTTTTTCGTTAACAAAAGCTTCTGCCCCTGAGTTTTTTAATCTGGCCCACTTGTCTACGAAGTTGATTAGCACTTGTCTAGGCCATTGGCTAAGCCAGGAAAAGTATCTTGGACTGAATTCTAGTGCATACATAGAGTCAGGGTAAAACCTGAGCTGATAGTTCACGTGAGAGAATTCCCTGAGGTTGAAAACAGGCTGAGAGGAACCATTTTGGATGTGCTTGAAGGAATGTATGACAGATGCTGGCCAACAAGTAGAGAGTTGCAGTTATTGGCACTTTTCTTGTGTAGTGGTGCATGAAGCAGTAGGACCACATAGTTGTCGTAATATAGTGTAAAAAGTCGAGATGATAACCTAGGATGACAGCTAGTGTTTTTGGGGGGATTTTCTCCCCAATTTTGCCATGCCCAATTCCCAATGTGCTCTAGGTCCTCATGGTGGTGTAGCGACTCGCCTCAATCCAGGTGGCGGAGGACGAATCTCAGTTGCCTCCACGTCTGAGACAGTCAGTCTGCGCATCTTATCACGTGGCTTGTTGAGTGTGTTACCGTGGAGACCTAGCTCGCACTATTCTCCACGGCATCCACGCACAACTTACCACGCACCCCACTGAAAGCAGAACCACATTATAAATCACAGATTTACGGGGATTAATAATCACACTGGGCCATGGGCCATGTAGCGAACCACTTATCTGGAGGTGAGAAACTACTGTAAAAAAACCCCCCACAGAAACGGCAAAATAAAAGCACGATATAAATGGACACGTGTTTTTGCTTAAATATTACCCATGTTGGGCACATAAAGTGTCTTGGAAATGTCCTGGAAAATTGTGCCTTGAAAAGAGTGGAAACCCTATAAAAGCTTTTCTGACCAATCCTGTCTCCACTGTTGCTGGGTCACCATTACTTTGACTCACGTTTACTATTTTCTAATGAGAGTCTATGTGTGTTTGACCAGTTTTAAGAGTGATTTTATCAAAATGATCCAAAGAAACTAAAAACACTTTGTAACAGTGACACAAGGTTCCTAGAGAGGATAAACAACACAGTGTTTGTTTCTTTCTTTTTAAAAAGAAATCTTTAAATAATTGTCAAGAAGAGCATACAATGGATTAAACTGTGTCAGCCCTCATTCCCAAATAAACATGAATAACATCAGTGAGGACACCTACATTTGCTCCTAGGTAAATCAAAGCTAATAATTTAACCTTTATTCATTTTTTTGTATTTTTTCAGGTCTTAGCAAAGACGATTAGTAAATAAAGAATTCAGTGGGTGTGTTATTAGACATTATAAGCAGTTCTGTTCACTTACATTAATGTTATCAGGTGTGTAATCGTTATTAAATGACACTTTTTTCTTTTCAAGTGACTGTGATAATCGTTTGCTTTTATTCTGATTCACAGTCTCCAGAGTTTTCAACCAAATTACTGTGTAATTTAACAGTAACAATTTATTTGACAAAAAAATGTCAGATTGATATGCCTTACAATGTCACTCTTCATTCCAGCCTGTTGGTCTAGTCGGGATTACTGTAATGCTCTCTTAGCCGGCCTTCCTGCATGCACAATAATGCCTCTGCAAATGATCCAGAATGCAGCAGCATGTCTGGTCTTCAATGAACCCAAGGGAGTGCATGTTACTCCCCTCCTGGTCTTTATACACTTGCTGCTGGTTGCTGCACGTATCAAGTTCAAGGCTCTGATGCTGGCATACAGAACAGTCACTGGGTCTGTTCCAGCTTACCGAAAATCTTTCCTGCACAGATACGTTCTCATCAGAAGGCTGTGTGCTGCAAATGAACGGTGCCTTGTTGTACCAACACATAGAGGCACCAAATAACTTTCCCAGACTTTGGTGGTTGAATGACCTTGGTGGTGGAATGACCCTCCCAACTCCATCCATGAAGCAGACTCCCTTACTGTCTTCAAAATATGGCTAAAGACACATCTTTTTCGTGACCACTTGACCATATGATAAAAAATACAAAATAAATCCACGCACAACTCACCACGCACACCACCGAGAGCGAACCACATTATAGTGACCACAAGGAGGTTACCCCATGTGACTGTACCCTCCCTAGCAACCGGGCCAAATTGGTTGCTTAAGAGACTTGGCTGGAGTCACTCAGCACGCCCTGGATTTCAACTCGCAACTCCAGGGGTGGTGGACAGCTACCCAGGCCCCCAACTTTTTTGGACATTGATTTTGCTACGTTTACATCTCTTATCCACACCAGAAAAGCATTTTCCTCCACAAAAAACATAGACTTGAGAAAACACTCTCCATTATCGCATACTTTGGAAAATGATGACAATAGGAAACTGAAAATGAAGTTTTCAAACTTAAACAGATTAGTGTGGACATAGCTTTGGATGGGTGTCTTGAAAGAACAACTTTCAGCAGGTTATAAGTCTGATGGGATTGCTTCACTACATGAATATTAAAAGCAGAAGAGATTTCAGGCAAAATATTTTATGGTGCGAAGCGGTAGACGAGAATGGGAGGGCATGTATAGTATTTGCTTGCTGCTTGGTAGAGAAGACGATTTCAACTGAGATCAACAGCGGAGTAGGTTATGAGACCAAGTGGTGAGTAGTGTTAGGGCTGAATGAGAATAAGTAGCATACAGTTTGATGGCAACTCTGTTTTCAAAGTAGGTCATGAAGTCCTCAGCAGTAAGTGTAGATGGTGGAAGAGGTGGGGAGGAATAAATATGGAATGATAAAGGGTAAAGCAATTTGCACAGATTTAGGATAAAAGTGTTGAATCTGTATAATGGAAGTACGATGACTAGGCTGATTTGATGTCAGGGGAAAATTCCCTGTGAAGGATGTAGCATTTCTATCGGGAAGACACGCAGGCTTGTGTGAGGTTTAAGATGCCATTTATTTGATGAATGTAAAACAGAAAAGTAATCTCTCTTTGGCGTAGGCCCCGTCTGGTGGTCCGAGGGAGTTGCACTCGGAACGTCATATCCTGCCGGAAATAGGAGGCAGGGACGAGGAGCCTACCCCCGTGTGGGACAGGGCTCAACTGGTGGTGGTGGTGGAGGTTGCCATGTTAGCACACTGAAACAGCAATGTGATAGATTGTGAGCAGACTTAAAAAGCAATGGCTTACATGCGATTGGCTAGGAATTACCCAGCTAATGGTGTGATGATGAAAAGCTGCTAGTTGTTCATCATCACAGAACCCGCTAGAACTACGCTGCACTTTCATTTCTTGGTTTTCTTATATTTTCTCTGTTCTGCACATAGATTTGTTCTGTCACTAGAGGGTCAAAGGCTGGAGGAAGAGCGACAGGATGGCATTGATACTGCATGGCGAAGGCCCTTATCAAATGTTGATGAAAGGGTGAAGTTCAGAGTGGATGGATGAGTATTTGCAAATATGTAGGAGAAAGATTAGCAGGAGGAAAGTGAGGTGCAAGCTAATAAGGTGAATGGTTTAAAATCCTCAGTTGGAATGGTTGTTTCGTTAAAGCTTCTAAAAAGGGAATGGAGAAATGTTTTGACCCACAAACCTCACAATTTAAAATCCTTCTTTTTCATACACTTCTACTTCTGGAAAATAAGTAGTAACTGATAAGTAAGAAAATAAATTAAGAGCATTAGAGACAGTAAGACCACAGTTCAGATATCTCTTCAGAGACTCAGGGACACCTTATACATGCAAAAATAATAATCCTATTCTTAACCAGCCCGGTCGTAAATCATAATAATAATAGGAGTGGTGGTGGCGTAGTAATCAGAATGCTGCTGGATTCCCACAGCCACCACCATTGTGTCCTTGAGCAAGGCACTTAACTCCAGGTTGCTCTGGGGGGATTGCCCCTGTAATAAGGGCAAGTCGCTTTGGATAAAAGCATCTGCCAAATGCATAAATGTAAATAGTACAAGTTGGCAAAATCTTACAAAAATGGTCAAATAAACTAACCGACAAACAATGTTATGATTTGTCCTAATTTTAACCTCCACACCACACCACACCAAACCTAAACCTAACCATAAAATATCACATGCTTAAGGTAAGTGAAAAATCTGCCAAAAGACAGTACTAAAAATTATATTCATGATACAGTCTGAAAAAAAGCCTTAATATCTTGTACTATTTTGCTTATTAGGAGAATTTATCTTGTTTGAAGGATATTTTAATATATTTAAACTATGACAAAGGTACTATACAGTATATACACTCATTGAGCACTTTATGAGTAAGACCTGTCCTGTACACTTACATATTCATGCGGCTATCTAATCAGCCAATCGTGTGGCAGCAGTACAATGCATACAATTATGCAGAGACAAGTGAGGAGCTTCAGCTGATGTTTACATCAACCATCAGAATGGGGAAAAAGGTGATCTCAGTGAATTCGACTGTAGCATGATTGTTGGTGCCAGGCTGGCTGGTTTGAGGATTTCTGTAACTGCTGACCTGCTGGGATTTTCATTTCCATGCACAGCAGACTTTTAGGGTTCCTTTGGACCCATATAATTTTTTAAAATGTCTTAAATTCAGTTTTCCAAAATTTAAGGTCATAAAAATTTTAAATGATCCAAAAAAAGTCTTAGTATTTTTTAAAGATTTGGGTCCGGAAAACAAGAATCATGATATGACATAATGTGATTATCAAACACATGCGTTGCGACCTTCAGAGTGAAAATGTGGCACTGTATATTCTCAAAGCACACGGGCGCTTGTGAGTGTTTTCAGCTGTTGCAGAGCTGTTTATACAATTTTATGTTTATGTTATTTACTATATTAAATTGTGTGATATATCGGCATTGTATGGCCATTAAAAAAAAAAACATATCGGTCGACCACAAGATGTGGGATTCATTTTAGTTGATCAGGTCTTGATAAAGGTCTTAAAAAGTCTTAAATTTGATTTTAAAATCTCTGCAGCTTCCCTGGTCTTTAGAGTTTACTCAGAAAGGTGCCAGAAGCAAAAAACATCCAGTGAACGGCAGTTCTACGGATGGAAATGCCTTGTTGATGAGAGAGGTCAACAGAGAATGGCCAGACTGGTTCGAGCTGACAGAAAGGATACGGTAACTCAGATAACCACTCTGCACTATAGTAGTGAACAGAATAGCATCTCAGAATGCACAACATGTCAAACCTTGAGGCGGATGGGCTACAACAGCAGAAGACCATGTCGGGCACTTTGTAAGGAACGTAGTGTTCCTAATTAAGAGCTCAGTGAGTGTATATAATTAAAAAAAGAGTTTTTAAGCAGTGTAGAAGTCAATAGTCACAGTTCAGTCTAGTGTGGCCACTGCTGGATTACACATAATAAATGGTTTGTACATGTGTTCCAGGTCTATGTCTATTAAAATATTCTACCCTGATGTTTTATATAAATAACTGACATCGAGAACATTTGGTTTGCATTAGTATTTTTGTTCAATGTTTAAATATCGGCATTCATTTTGCCAAGGCAACACGCTTATTTCCCAACATCTGATTCACTTTTACACAAATTATTTGTTGAAAAGAGCACAGGACATGTCTTCTCTCATCTCAAAGCAGCTTCTAATGTCATTGCCAACAACAACCATATTGTCCCTGCTCTCAGTTGAGGTGTAAATAAGGAAAATGTGCAGAATCTACAAAGCAGTTGGGAACAATGCAAGCATGAACAGAAAGGTGGCTTATCAGAGCTCAGCAAAATCCAGCCTTGGCTCTCTATTTGCAACTGTTGCAGTGTAAGCGTGCTTTTCATTTTTAATTAGCCACGCTCAGCTTCAAAGTAGCACTCCCTGGGGGAGATATTATGATTAACAGTATCCGCTAGATGGGGAAAGTTTAGCAAAGGGAACATCATTCACCCTATGCACCCTTTTTCTGAAGTCTTTATGTCCTCACTTAAGTGACAGTATACAATAAAAAAAGGACAAAATGTTTTTGCTGCAGTACAAACTTTAAAAGTGAACTGTGTAATTGTGCGGCACTATTGTCACCAAACGGTATTGCAAAAATAATGACTATTTTCAAGCAGGTTTCCCAAATAACTCCCCTATCTACCATTGTTCAGCAAACCAACCTGATCACACAGGAAATCGACATGTTGCTTCCAAATGTTCATTAACCCTGAAATTGATCCCATTATGCCAAATTACTGACAAGCACCATGCCGACATTTTTAGAAAAACATGTTCACTTGTTCTGTGTGGTGCTACTGATAGTGTGTTGTGTGAATAATCTCTGAAACACATGCTCCTATGGAAACCATTGAAGTGATCACGTTCATATAAAAAATGATGAGCAGTATTCAGGGGTTGCATTTTTATCTAAAAAAATTAGACCATTCCTGTTGATTGTATTACATTATTTACAACTAAAAATACAACTTGTGTGGATCTTTCGCCTCAGCAACACTTTGGCCACTAGGAGGCAGTGGTTAAAATTTTGGTAAGCACACACCACAGCAGAACTCCTGTTGTCGAATTTACAGTGTGGTCAGTCTCCATCAAACATATAGTCCCGCCCCAAACTCATGCCATTGGTTATGCCAGTGTTGCTGTGTTGGGCTGGTTGCTCAAACAAACAGAGCAATGTTTCGATAGTGCCACACAGTTTACAGTTATCGGGAATTAAACTCTGAAATTAACACTCACCAACCTGCCAAATGTGGGTAAAAATGGGCAGTGGCAGGTAACTCTTACTAACTCTTACTCACTCTTACTAGCCACTTTAGAAGGTGACGTTTTTAGGGCTTTCCCTGCACTGAAAATTCTATGAATGTCGGGCCACTTGAAGCCGCAGCCACAGCAAATTAAATGCAAAATGAGCATGAATGAGTGGATAGTAAACCTGGAACACTAGCCACAGTGGCCGGTGAGCCAAAAAATGGCAAGCCCTGGTTGTCTCTACATATTAAGCTTGGATAAGTGAAGGTATTTTAACATTCAAAAAATACACAGCATAAAATGTTGTGGTGGGTTAATTCAAAAATTATTTATCAAACAGTGTTTAACATTAGTATATTTAATATTTAATAATGGTGTATTATTAATATAATTCTATAAATTACTAAACTAATTTCTGTAATTTGTTTTAAAATAGTTGTTTGCTCTCTTGTTTTCTAGTGCCCTTTCGAAAACACAGCGCCTCCCACTGGAGACTCCAAAACATTGCACAGGAATCTGTTGAAAGCTCAGATGAGGAGTTTTTTGATGCCCGGGGTAAGATATGATTTTGTTCCTTATTATTGTTTGAATTTAATTTAACATCGTCTCTTGTGAGGCACTTTATGTTGGCGGAGAACACGTAGAACTAATATAAAAAAAACCCTGATGTCAACTGAATTACAGTGATTTTTATTTTATTTTTTAATTGTAAAGTGTAAGTGTAAGTACTTTATTGTATTTGAATTATATGTCTTTTGCAAAAAAATGAACCAATGCACAATGCATATGAATTGTGTGAAGTGTGTGTATTGCCCACAAAATACCCCTAAAAATCATTGGAAGGAGCTGCTGAAATCCCTTTTGGAATTAGAACAGCACACAGTCCAACCAGAACTATACTTAAGAGACTACCAGGCTATTTCTGAAGGCTGTGGGGCTTACAGAAAATAAGTGGATAAAGAGGAGGCAGTGCCTGTCCTACCCTATTTGGCACCCTAGGCGAGACACTTAAGGCATTTAGTGCACAGTCTATTTGTTCCGTGGGGGACGCCGCAACACGTCATCGGAACACCCAGGGCACATTTTGTTTGACACAGATTGAACATATACTTATTGGCTTGGTAGATCGGCGCCCTGAAGCGATGCAGCCCTAGGCTCTTGCATAAGTTGCCTAATGGTTTGACCAGCCCTGAGAGGAGGGAAATTCTAGAGTCACATTTCTAGAGATGACACATCAGTGCAGTGCTGTCCCAATGTCATAACTCAAACGATTTACGTTCAAATAGCATTTTTATTGCATACGATTCTATAACCTTTATTTTAAAACGTATGTGATGTCACTTACATTATATATATACATTATTTGTCCCTGTACCTGGGGTTTAGTAGAGACTGCATTTAATTGGACAGGAAGTCTGATCCATGGTCACGTTTTCTTGGCTCGACAGCCAGTCTAAACAGAGGTAAAAGAAAAGGCTAAAGTAATACATCACAAACAACAGAGTCAAAACACACATTTGTTTTTCTATCATGTTGGGGACTTTCCACTGACTTCTATTGTTTTTTACTGAGCTAACAACATTTTCTACACCCCACCCCAAACCATGACAGTGTTTTTCTGTTTTCATTAAGACATTGTTTATCAAGTTTATAAAAGGTTTTCCTTGTTGGGACTGTAGGCTGGTACAGTAGGTAAGAAACTTTGGCAAAACATTGTGTGTTTTGGCCCTCAAGGACAAAGAAATGTGAAACACATTTAAATCAGTTTTACTTATGCAGTATGCAAGCATGTAATTCAGGCCATGTTTTGCTTATATTTCCATTTATATTAATAAATGTTATTTCTTCAGGCTGGCTCTTTAGAATACAGTGGTTGTGTGTTGTGAAACCAAAATGATAAATTAATACCAGAGAACTTATCAATGACTCACACATATGTTGATGCAATTTGTTATGGCTGCCAGCAGGTTTATAATTGACTCAATTCTGTTATTCATGAGGTACAAATTGCCCAGTGGTATTTTACAAGCAGCAACCGCTCTTAAGTTGCGCAAGTACGATTTGTGTAAATGTTTATGGACAAATGTTTTTTTATGTTAATCCCAATAGTAAAGCATCTGGAATTGCACTGAAGGGGCTGATTTGGATTGTATTTACACATTGCAGTATTTCATTCACACCAGGATATCATCTCGCACATATTAATGAGATTGCCGTCATTGGTAAGCTAGAGTACCTGCGAGTTATTATGATTGCAATCTCTACAGAATCAGTTGGGGAAATTGTAGCTAAGTTTAAAGGGATATTTCACCATCATTCTCTCACCTCATGTTGTTCCATACCTGTTTGAGTTTCTTTCTTTGGTTGAACTCAAAATGAGATATTAGGCAGAATGTTAGCCTTGAGGCCAAAGTATAATTCGGTAGTCCATGTTGCTGATCGGAACCTGCAAAGTATGCGTGATGCAAATTTCGTCATCAGCACAGTCTGCGTGGACTGTCTGCGTACTGCCCAGATTTTCTCAACAAATGCACAGTCATTGTGTGAAAATAAAAGATTAAATGAAAGTGTAGTGTGTCTTACATTCTGCCTAAAATTTCCATTTGTGTTCCACTGAAGAAAGAATGTCATACGGATTCGGAACAACAATTATTTTTAATTTTTGGGTGAACTATCCATTCAAGTACACTGATTAGCCAAAACATTATGACCATCTGCCTAAAATGCTGTTGGTCCTTGACTTGCCGCCAAAACAGTGCAGTGCTACAAGACCCTTGAAGGTTTCCTGTGGTATCTGGCACCAAGACATTAGCAGCAGAACTTTCAAGTCCTGTAAGTTGCGAGTTGGAGCCGCCATGGATCGGATTTGTAGGTCAAGCCCATCCCACAGATGCTCAGTCGGATTGAAATGTGGGGAATTTGGAGGCAACAACTTGAACACTTCATCATGTTCCTCAAACTATTTCCAAACAATGTGTGCAGTGTGGCAAGGTGCATTATCCTGCTGAAAGAGGCCACTTCCATCAGGGTATACCATTGACATGAAGGGGTCTACCTGGTCTGCAATGATGTTTAGGTAGGTGGCAAGTGTCAAATTGACATTCACATGAATGGCCGGACTCAGGGTTTCCCAGCAGAACATTGCCCATAGCATCACACGACCTCCACCGGCTTGCCATCTTCTCACAGTGCATCCTGGTGCCATCACTTCCCCAGGTAAATGGCACACACATACACAGCAGTCCATGAGATGTAAAAGAAAATTAGATTCATCAGACCAGGCAACCTTCTTCCACTGCTCCAAGGTCAAGTTCCGACACTCTCATGCCATTTGTAGGCACTTTTGACAGTGGACAGGGGTCATCGTGTCCATTCTGATGGTCTGCAGCTACACAACCTCTTACGCAGCAGGGTGCGATGCACTGTGTGTTGTGAAACATGCCTCCAGTAACCATCATTAATATTTTCTATGACTTGTGCAACAGTATATCTTCTATCAGTTCGGAACAGACGGGATAGCTTTCGTTGCCCTCACGCATCGATGAGCCTTGGGCACCCAACACCATGTTGCCGGTTTGTGGTTTGTCCCTTTTCGGACCACTGTCAGTTGATACTCACCACTGCTGACCGGGAGCACCCCACTTGCCGTTTCAGTCGCTCTTGCCATAACAATCTGGCCCTTGCCAAAGTCACTGAGGTCTTTTCTCCTGCCCGTTTCTCCTGCATTCAGAACGTTGACAACCAGAACTGATTGTTCGCTTACCATTTAATCTACCCAGACCTTAACATGTGGCCTTGTTAGGAGATGATCGACATATCCGTTTTACCTGTGAGTTGTCATAATGTTTTGGCTCATCTGTGTATATGTACGTATGAAGCATTTGAAGTCTAAAAAATAGTGAATGGAAATAGTACATGACAAGGCCATCTAGAGTGTAGTTTCAATATTTTATGTGCATGGTATTGTCTTGAGAATGTCTTCTTAGGCTACAACAACAGCAGACGTGCTTTACATTTTAATTAAAATATTTTTTACATCAATTCAGAGGCAAAACTGATGATACATGTGCTTTGATCTACATCATCCCAGTGATAATAAAACTGAAGTTGGCCCAAATATTTAATGAGCCCATCAGTAAAAGCCTGAAAAGCTAGCCATCCATTTGTCTGCATCACACTGTTATCTAGATAGGCTCATGTGGGCACACAGCCCTTAAGGCTCTGCCGATTTATTACTGCAACACCTGTCAGACTGGGCTGTATGGTGCCAGCAGGTATTAAGTTAAATAAGGATGATTTAGCATGCTAATTAGCCTGCACTCTCTGGTCAGTAATCAAGCTGGATTGTTGTATGTTTATGATTTGGACCTAATTTGCAGAGAGAAAAGTGTTTGTTAACAATAAAAAAATATAAAGTTACCCAATTTCTTGCTTCATTACAGGTTTGTGTGGTAAACTTATATTAGAGACATAAATCTTTTGAGATGGTTTAACAAATACATTTGTATTCCTTAACTAAATAACTTATGTCTTTCAATAAGCTGTCACTGTTTCTCTGACTGTTTCTCAAGCATTAAAGGGGTAGTTCACCCAAAAATGAAACCCCCATGTTATTCTTAACACTTATTACACTTTTTTCACACATTGAAAGTGAATGATGACAGTGTCAGTCAGTCATTTACATTCTTCCTAATATCTCTTTTTGTGTTCCATGGAAAAAGACATTTGTCAAAAACATTATAAATGTGCTTATGGGGGGCCTGGGTAGCTCAGCGAGTAAAGACACTGACTACCTCACCTGGAGTTGCGAGTTCAAATCCAGGGCATGCTGAGTGACTCCAGCCTAAACTGGCCCGTTTGCTTGGGAGGGTAGAGTCACATGGGGTAACCTCCACGTGGTCACTCTAATGTGTGGTTCTTGCTCTCTATGGGGTGCGTGGTGAGTTTTGCGTGGATGCTGCAGAGAATAGTGTGAAGCCTCCACACATGCTATGTCTCCGTGGTAACATGCTCAACAAGCTATGTGATAAGATATGTGGATTGACGGTCTCAGATGTGGAGGCAACTGAGATTTGTCCTCTGCCACACGGATTGAGTCACTACGCCACCACGAGGACTTAGAGTGCATTGGGATTTGGGCAATCCAAATTGGGGAGAATTTTTTTTAACGCTCTCATATTAGTATGCTGCTTCAGTTTACATATGTGGAGAGAATAGTTTTTGGTTTGTTTTGCTTTCCCAGAGCTTTTCCTGTCAAAGCTTGCCTCGTTTTCTTTTCTGTCTTGTATTTTTCTGAATCTCCCAATCATTTTCCAATTTTGTCTGTCAACTCCTTTCTCTCAAATATTGATTCTCCGAAGAAGTTGTTGTACAAAATGGATGAGCAACCTGCCATGTCCATTTTCGTCCAGAAGACTTGACATGATAGCATGTTTTCTGAGTTTCTTTAATGGAGGCTGTTGGGTTTTTGTGTTGCTATGTTGCAAATATTCTTGTTGCGTTTATGCATTAGTTTTCTCTTAGTACCCACCTACACATTGTCACTCCATCTCAGATTAGTCTCTTATATTTCTCCCTTGTACTCTATTAATATGCAAACACATTTGTGCACATCAACACAGATACAGACATCACACAATAACACACTTGACACAAAAGACATAGACTTGGTTTCAACATTTGGGTGGGGTTTAAATGTCACCTAGACACAATCCCTCATCATCTGCAAACAGTAAGATAGATGCCTCTGGAGAGTAGAGCATTCATACTGATGTTTTTCTAGACAAATAACTGCATCCTCTTGTCAGACCCTCAACATATTACAGCTCAGTCTATCTACACACGCAGTACATTAAACAGTAGATTAAAACAAATAATTCATTTAATATTAAAGGAATAGTTCACCCAAAATTTTTAATTCTGTCTTCATTTACTCACCCACATGTCATTCAAAATGATTTGAAAAATCATATTTATAATATTTTTTTTTTTACATAAATTCACAGTTTATATATGTAGTTACTGTGGCTGTCAAGATTCGAAAAGGATGAAAAAACACTGTTAAGGAATCACAACAGAAGTCCACATGACCCTTACGCTACATTCCAAGTCTTCTGAAGCCAGAAAGCTTGTTTCCAGGAACAGATGGTGTTAACTCGTCCTTTGCTCACTTTGAATTGTAATTGTATCACAAGAGCTGCATAGCAATTCTTGTTCCACTAAAATAAAATCACTGTACCAATTTAGAACTGCATGAGGGTGAGTAAATTATGATAGAATGTTCATTTTTGATTATCTATTCCATTTAAAGCATACCCCTCGCCATGTTCAACACCATTTCTTTATTTGTATACAGATTTGCCAATATAGTTTAATTTAAATAAAGTCTAAAAGGGATAGTTCACCCAAAAATGAAAAGTCTCTCATTATTTACTCACCCACATGCCATCCCAGATGTGTATGACTTTCTATCTTCTTTAGAACTTTTTAGAAGAATATTTCAGCTTCGTAGATCCTCAAAATGCAAGTGAATGGGTACCAAAATTGTGAAGCTTCAAAATGCACATAAAAGCAGCATAAAAGTAATCCATACGACTCTGGTGGTTAGATCTATGTCTTTTGAAGTGATATGATAGGTGTGGGTGATAAACAGATCAATATTTAAGTCAATTTTTCCATACATTCTCCTCCCTGCCCAGTAGCTGGTGATATGCACGAAGAATGTGAATCACCAAAAAGAAAAGAAGAAGAATGTGAAAGTGAAGATTGATAGTAAAAAGGACTGTTTCTCACCCATATCTATCATATTACTTCTGAATATATGGATGAACTTCTGAAGTCTTATGGATTACTTTTATGCTGTCTTTGTCTGTTGGAGCTTCAAAATGTCAGTCACCTTTTACTTGCATTTTGAGGACCTACAGAGCCGAGATATTCTTCTAAAAATCTTTGTTTCTGTTCAGCAGAAGAAAGAAAGTCATACACATCTGTGATGGCATGAGCGTGAGTAAATGATGAGAGAATTTTCATTTTTGAGTGAATTACCCATTTAATAAAATAATGTTGGCTCGTACAAAAATGTACAGCTTTTATTACTATAGAGAAAAATAAACAAACCAATGAATAATGTTATTACAAATTTTCCTACGTCTTACCCCTAATCCAAACCTAAACCTAACCATGATTTCAATAGGAAAATATATATTTTTTTTACCATGGAAGAAAGGAACAAATTGTGTTTGGAATGAGTGAAACGTGTTACAGGTTATTGACATGCAGTTCTTCAGTCATTTGTATTGCATGAATAAATATGGAATGAGTCACTAAAAATGTGTTCACAGACATTTCCTTCAAAATAAAGTGTTGGATAGGAGGCTAGCTAAGATTTGATGCCTGTATTGTATTGATTTTTTATTCTTTAGATTGGTTGGTCTCTATGGGAATAAAAGTCATACTTTTTCATATGAGCCAAGCCATAAGATATCTTACAATTTAAATGATTATCTTATCTTACTTGCATTATTATGAGATGTCATGAGACTATGTTGGGTTTGCATTTCATTTCTCATAATCCCTATATATTCCTTCTTTTTCAGAATGGTTGGTATCTTGGAAGAAGTCATTCAAACACGAACAATCCTTGGCCGTTATAAAATGTACTAATGTTGTTGTCGCAGATGGTCAGAGAATGAACCCACGGCCTCTTGCAGCAGACTAATCACTGACTGATATGAGCAAAATATAGTTTTTAGACTTATTTCTTAAATTATTGGAGAAAAAGACAGAGTTCATCCTCAAGAACTGGCTAATGTACAGCTGGAGGAAAACAGAAGAGAGTAATTCATCTTCATTAGTTTCTTATCATCTTATTCCACAGCCTCCCATTCTCCCCCCCCCCCCCCCTCTCTCTCTTCGCTATCTCTGTGGTTTATTTTTGGCTCCATTTGAGTTTTTTGCCCTTTTGTCTCTGTGTGTTGTACCATACCTCTTTTAAATGATTCCTTGAGAACATTTTCCTCTTACCTCAGTTTTAAGGGCACTTCATGGAGACATGGACTAGAAATAGTCCTTACTTAAAAGAAGCACTCATTTTCATAGTGCACATTCTCATAGAATAAGAGGACCTTTTTTAAACCCATACACTTCTGAAAGCTGTTACTAAAGGCAAAAATCAAACTTGAAATCTGTGTATGAAGGAATATTTGCAGCAAAAGTGATGTAAGAAGTGATTTAGTTTTTAGCTGTAAATTGTTTCATGGAACAAAATATTGTCCTTCATCAGTGCTTCCAAGTGGTTTTGCTTCAAGTCCATTGACAGATGAAATTGTGCCAAAACACTGTATGGTTTTATTGGACGGAAAGCCTTTGATGTCAACAACCATTTTTGGGATGTGACACACCTGTTGAGAACCACTGTCCATACGATAACATTGTAGACCTCAAGTTAATTCACTGTATTGAATGATGGTTTGCCATGTCCTGCTGGTGTGCAGATGTTATGGAGGGGAAGACGGCCATGCTGCTGGGGATGAGCCAGTGGAACTCCAATGACCTGGTGGAGCAGATTGAGACACTGGGACACCTGGAGCACTCAAGAGGTACAAGCACCAACTGACATCTCACACAGGTCTCCTAAAGAGGTCTGTTCTCATGAGGTGATCTAGAATAGTCATAATTTTCAGATCATCTTATACAAAGTTAAAGGTAACCCACTGTAAAAATAAAAATGTGCTGTTGTTATAGGGGCTGTTCCTACATAACCTTACACATATAAATAACATTTGTTGGAGTAACCTCATGTAGTCATTAGTCAGATTGACTCAGTCATAACAAATATATTTTGGACTTTTATAAAAAGTATAATACAAGTATTCATATAAAGAATATATTTACAGTTTTTCTCAATTGCTTTGGCTCAATTCTCAAATGAGAATATTTTTTTTAAAACAATAAATTCAGCGGGGGGCCTTGGTAGCTCAGCGAGTAAAGACGCTGACTGACACCCCTGGAGTTTCGAGTTCAAATCCAGGGCATGCTGAGTGAATCCAGCCAGGTCTCCTATGCAACCAAATTGGCCCGGTTGCTTGGGAGGGTAGAGTTATATGGGGCAACCTCCTCGTGGTCGCTATAATGAGGTTCTCACTCTTGGTGGGGCGTGTGGTGAGTTGTGCGTGGATGCCGCGGAGAATAGCATGAAGCCTCCACACACGTTATGTCTCCACGGTAACACACTCAACAAGCCACGTGATAAGATGTGTGGACTGACGGTCTCAGACGCGGAGGCAGCTGAGATTCGTCCTCCACCATTGAGGCGAGTCACCACGCCACCACGAGGACCTAGAGCATATTGAGAATTGGGCATTCCAATTTGGGGAGAAAAGGGAGAAAAAAAAACAATAAGTTAAAATCTCTGAACAGTTCCCTTGTTCACACCAGATTTGAATTTCTTATTAATTCAAGCAAAATGTGTTTTGGCACATGTGTGCTAAAGAGTAAGTAATTGTGTACAATTTGCACAAAAACTAAATGCACATGGCTTGCTGATTAAACAAATGAGTTGATTCTCAGTGAAATTGTCATATTCTTCACAAATTCTAAACATTCTTTCATTGTGTGAGCCATCACATGCTAAGCGATCCATTCAATTATCAAAATCTATCAGACATATATGTATATTCCATAAATATCTATGACATGGAATGTTTGTGATGTCTGCTAAATCTCTGGCCAGACCAACAAGAGTGACAGGGTGTCCACCAAGAAGATAGGAACTTGTAGTTTTATGTACTGTGAGGAGGTACAATTTATTGTTTTTTACAAAACTACCGCAGGTTTTATAAGTGTTGCAGGGCTTTTTTTGTGTGGCAATTTTCTGTTCACTATATATGACTTTACATGTAAAAATGTGTAAAAATGGACATGCAAATGTGAATTTCTGTTTACATTTTACACATTGCTACAAAAATACTGTATACATAAAAAATTTGCATATCCCTTTTCTGTGTACTAAAGTATTGTACAATATTGACTTTTCCCAGTAAACTTTTATCTACTGTTATCAGTATAAAAAAGATCAGTGTAATACACAATAGCATTCAGCTAGACAAAAATGATATTCTGAAATGTGTATATAACAATGTGGAAACATTTCCAGGGTTGACTGCCATGGTGAAAACACATCTAAACAGTTTGACCAGTATGGCTCACACAATGACGAAAATCTTTTCATTTAGGTGGCATTGGCTATTTTACTGACACAATAACTAGGCTTTGAAGCATGAATTAAATGTTTTGGGTGAGTTACTACATTTTGCAGACATGCAATAGAGTTGTGATGTCCCATAAAACAGTTGTGACATTCGCACTTACAGTTCAGTGAATATTTAGACTGTTTCAAAAATTTTGCAAAAGCGACTGAGAATGACTATTGGATGAGCCATGTTTTACTCCGTTGAAATTAGTATTTCCCCTCCAATGTGATCGCACATTCTGTATTATTACATATTTATTGCTTTGCAACTGCAAACTTCAACAAGCATTGTTTTGAATTATTTTTGTTTATAACAACATTGATTGAAAACAGTATAAATGTATTCAGACTGTAAAACATTTTTTATAACATCTTTATTTACATCCATTTAACTTGTCACAATCATTTCTGTCATATGTATCACCTCGAATTTCTTTATCTTATAATCTATCTTCTAGTAATTTAATTAAAAGTGATTAAACAAATGAAACAGACTTATGACTGCAGGTTGTACTTTGATAAGTTTGGCACAACTTTGATCTTTAATTTGAAATTTAAGTAATGAAAATTAAGTTCCCCGTCTGTCGCTCACTTTGACGTTGTGTCGAAGAAGCGACACTAGGGGTCTTTCTTGAGCGACGAATATACCACTGATCTATGAAAAAAGGCCAATGAGAAGTTGGCGGACAGAATTTGCATGTCCCGCCCCCGGACATACGGGTATAAAGGCGGGGAAATGCATCTGTTTCATTCAGAAAATTATCTTCGGAGCCGATGGTCGTGCATGCAGCGAGCTGCGAGTCTCACACACACCTGTTCCTCTTACCTCTGGTCGATCTGCTGTTGGATCTACGGCACACATCAGCGGCTTTCTCCTTCTCTGCACGGCAGTGCTGTGTGCCCCTGGGCGCTTCGACGGTGCAAACTTAAAAGAGTTTAAAAGAGTAATTTTCTCTAAATGAGTATTTTCCTCTAAAAGAGCAATACACAGCGGCGTTGAACGTCCTTTTCAGGACGCGTTTTAATAAAGATGCCCTTCCGCCCCTGTGTAGTTCCTGGATGTGGTAGAGTGCTCTCCGCTTCAGATGGCCACAGGCGCTGTCTCGTGTGTCTGGGCTGCGATTATACCGAGGCAGCGTTTGTGGATGGTTCATGTTCTGACTGCGAGAACATGACCATGGCAACGTTGCGGTCGCGGCATTCCTTCAACCAAAGGAACGCCACTCTAGCCGTCCCCCTCGTTGCTCCTTCTTCCCACGGGATTGAGGACGACGCGGCTGGTGATGGAGGCGATCTGGGGGTGGTAGCAGGCTCGGTTTCGCCGGGTACGTCCCCGCGAACCTCCCGCCCCCCGGCACACTCGTTGACTTCCGTCCGGGCTTGAGGCAACAGCGGCTCGCCTCACAGCCAGCCTGCCTATCCTCTAGAGCCCCCCCGAGCTGGATGAGCTCGCCGCTGCATCGGAGAGCAGTCCGGCATCTGACACAGATGACTCGTCTGGGCTGCTGCCTTTGGACCAGCACGCCCAGGCTGAGGCTGACGCCCAGATGTCCGACATGCTTGAACACTCCGTCCTCCACACAGCCGTTGCGGCTGGATGATTTGTTCCTGGGTCTGCGCGCCGCTCACAGCCACGCCCCCCCTGGTCCCTTTTTTCCCAGAGGTGCATGATGACCTGACGAATGCATGGAGAGCACCCCTCTCTGCTTGTCACAAAGCCCCTCGCTCATCCGCTCTCACCACCCTCGACGGTAGAGTGGCCCACAGGTACACGGGGATTCCCCAGGTGGAAAGGGCGGTTGCGTTCCACCTATGCCCCAAGAATGGGGTTGGGGCGCCCCGTGCAATGGGCTCGCAGCTGCGGGCCGTTGGAAAGGGGCCCTGCTGCGCTGGCACATCAACTGCCTGGAGTTGCTGACTGTTTTCTTTGCCCTGCGGAGGTTTTTCCCGCTAGTTCAGGGCAAACACGTCTTGATCAAATCAGACAGCACCACCGTGGTGGCGTACATAAATCGCCAAGGCGGTGTGCGCTCCCGCCACATGTCACAATGTCTGCAGCGACTCTGCGTGCCACTCACATCCCCGGCAACCTCAATGTGGTAGCGGACGCACTATCACGACCAAGCTTGCCCAGTGGAGAGTGGAGGCTTCACCCCCAGTCGGTCCAGCTGATTTGGGAACGGTTCGGCAAGGCTCAGGTAGACCTGTTCGCCTTGCGAGAAACCGCCCACTGCCTGCTCTGGTATGCCCAAACAGAGGCTCCCCTCGGGGCAGACGCACTGGCACACAGCTGGCCCACGGGGCTGCGCAAGTACACATTTCCCCCAGTGAGCCTTCTTGAACAGGTACTATGCAAGTTCAGGGAGGACGAGGAACAAGTCACTCTAGTGGCTCCCTACTGGCCCACTTGCGCTTGGTTCTCGGACATCGTACTCCTCACGACAGCCCCTCCATGGCAAATTTCCCTGAGGAAAGACCTCTCTGAATGCTCTGGCATCCGTATCCAGACCTCTAGAACCTCCACGTCTGGCCCCTGGATGGGACATGGAAGATCTAGCTGATCTACCACCTGCTGTTGTAGACACGATCAACCAAGCCAGAGCCCCTTCTACAAGGCAACTTTACACCTTGAATTTGCTTTTGTTCGTGAATTGTGTTCTTCCCGGGCTGAAGACCCACAGAGGTGCGCAGTCAGGTCGGTGCTCTCCTTCCTGCAGGAGAGGGAGGCTATTCCCGTCCACCTTGAAGGTGTATGTAGCTGCTATCGCGGCCCACCACGACGCAGTAGACGGCAAGTATTTGGGTAAGCACGACTTGATTATCAGGTTCCTAAGAGGCGCCCAAAGGTTAAATCCCTCCCGGCCATGCCTGTTCCCCTCCTGGGATCTCTCAGTGGTCCTCACGGGCCTTCAGAGATCCCCCTTCGAGCCGCTAGAACCAGTTGGAATCAGGATCCTCTCTCTAAAAACAGCCCTTCTGATCGCGCTCGCCTCCATCAAGAGGGTCGGGGACCTGCAGGCATTCTCTATCAGCGACACCTGCCTGGAGTTCGGTCCGGCAGACACACATGTGATCCTAAGACCGCAACCGGGTTACGTGCCCAAGGCTCCTACCACATCTTTCAGAGATCAGGTAGTGAACATTTACATTTACATTTATGCATTTGGCAGACACTTTTATCCAAAGCGACTTACAGTGCACTTATTACATAGACAATCCCCTGGAGCAACCTGGAGTTAAGTGCCTTGCTCAAGGACACAATGGTGGTGGCTGTGGGGATTGAACAAGCAACCTTCTGATTAACCTTCCATGTTTTCTTGGTCACAAGCGAAAAGTCCATCAGCCTTGTTTGTGATGAGATGTATGTTTATCTGAAAAAATAAATAAATAAAAATATATATATATATTTTGTGTCTTGTGAGAGATACAGCTGTATTCACACTTATGGAAAAAGGTCTTGGTAGGGTACAAAGAGGCTTAAAGGGGAGCTTAAGTAAAATGTTATATGTTTTCTGGTCCCAAATTGTATGATGACCAAAAAAATATATTGAAAATTCAGTGAAAGCTACACATGTTTTGGCTAAAAATAAACTGAATGATCATTGCAAACTTTTTAAATTACGAGGCTTACATGTTACATAAAATTACCCCAGAATCAAACTTAAGACATCACACAAGGTGAAATAATGGATCAGGGAAATTGTTTTTACCCCATTCTACCCTACAGTTTTTTAAAGAAGTTCTTCACACATCTGTTTTTGTGCTGGGATTTATGGATGGCTCTGAGGAACCTTGTTTTATATTTGTGCATATATTTTTGGATTTTATAATGTAGGGTCACAGTTTACAGAGAATGGGAGAAAATCAGACAGAAAGAGAGAGAGACTAAAACAGACAGACGGTGACAGAGAGTTAGACTGAGAGATAGAGAGAGGATTACATCAAACAATTATCCATTTTCATTTCACAGTTAACAAATCTGGAATACATTTCAGTTTTAAGGAGAGCATGGATATTGTTACCTTATTACATTATACTGTACATATGTTGTTCAAAAATTATAAAAATCAAACATAGTGTCAGTTTAGGCAGATCATCTTAGTCGAGTGCAAGCTCAGCTGATCAGGACGTCTACCAATAAAATCCAGATGCTTATAAGAGAGGCACTGTTTAAGTCCTCCAATTATTCATTGCCTTTGCTGCCTTTCCATTGCATGTATCCAAGCTGCACTTAACACCCTCCTCCATCCCCAGCTTCACTTCTTGTATGGTAGCTTTGCCTTTAGGTTTCTTGTTGTTCTGTGCTCTTAGACTACAATTGATCTTCAATGTGTTATTGCACCTTGTTTTTCATTTACTAACTTGATATACAGTTAGAAAAACATGTTGAAGTTCACCATTCCTGATTCCTCCATTCTCACCCCAAGAACCCGATTCTTTTACACTGGTGCTTAAACCTGGGAAAAAGGAGGAAGAGTGTCACCATGGAGTCCTCCACATTGGGTGAAGTCATCCATACTCTTGCAGAGAATCAGGAAACTCACCACCAAGCCCTCCTGGCTCAGAAACAGCAATTCCAGGAACTCCTCCGGGCCCAAGTGCAGGACTGGTGGGTGTGGCGGAGCAGGATCGATCTTCAGCCATGGACCTGGAGGCGGCGACCCTGTCTCATCTACAGATGATGAAGATGGGACCCCAGGATGAGGCTGAGGCGTTCATCTGGCTATTTGAACAAGCGGCTACCGCCTCCGGCAGCCCAAATTCTTAATGAGTACTTTGTTGCTGCCACTGCTCTCTGGCGAATTACAACTCACAGCTGATCAGCTTCGAGCAGAACTCGCCTGGCTTATGAGGACCTGAAGAAGGCCATCCTTCAGCTGGTCAGGCATACATCGGAACAACATTGCCAGCGTTTCCATTCCCTGAGGCTAGAGGAGGTCAGCTTCCTGTTTGTGTATGCTCAGCTGCTCCGCGATGCCTGCCAGAGGTGGGTCCTGGCCCAGGAGGGCCGTGACGTCGGGGGTGTGATAGATCTGCTGAGGAGTGTGTCCAGTGCCAATGTCCAGTGTCACTGGATGATGCCATCCGACTGGCAGAGGATCATTTTGCGGCCTTTCCATGGGCTGCCAAGCCCCTCTCTTCATCTCTCTCTCTCCCTCTTCCCCCTCCTTCTACCCTTTCTGTTTCCTCCCATCCAATCCCTCCTCCTGGAGATGGTATGTTCCCTCTCCAAAACTGGCTCCCTGACTCCAGAGTCTGCGCAGCCTGCCGGTTCACCCTGTCCCTCTCCCAGCCCCTCTCCATTATCACACACATGTCGAAAGATCTGCTGCCGCGGGTGTGGGTGTCAGTTTGCTGGTGCTGCGGGGAGCCTGGGCCTTTCCAGGACCAATGCCCGCTGATGGAGATGGGGACAGTGGTCTGAGTATCAAGGGGGGCACATACCAGACCTTGGTGGATTTGAGTTGCAGCTAAACCTCCATTCATCAATGCCTGGTTCAAGATGAGGCTTTGGGTGTGAGTCAAAAGGTGTAGGCAATGGGGATATCCACGATTATCTGGTAATGACCATAATGATTAAATTCCGGGTGCAAAAGCATAGTGTTGAGGCGGCGATTAGTCCACACCTCATCCATTCACTAATCCTGGGTACGAATACGTCAGTGTTTACTACTTTATTAACGGAAATTTGTGCGGATGGGTCCTGTATTAAAGCGTCTCGGTGTGGGATTTGGGATGTGCTTGCTGGGGAGGCGGAGCCAGGGCTGTCTATGTCAGCTCCACATCAGGATGACATAAGGGAGCTCTTAGAGGATTCCCCACGGGGGTTTACCTCTGGAACAGACATGAGACGGACCCCTTAGGCATGCCTTTGTCCAAGTGAAATTGATTGATCGTCAGAATCGTCATCCAGACATCACACTCTCGTATATGTATTTCTCTATTATAAATGATTGGTTATATCGAGTGATGCAGGATGCTCAGACAAAAGAGGATACAATCCAGTTGTTGATAGCTAAAAGCTGTCAGGAAATGTTATTCTAGATGGCTCATCATAATCCGATGGTGGGTCACTTAGGGCGAGAAAAAACACTAAACTGTCTAATGGCCCATTTTTATTTGCCGGGCATTCACAGGGATGTTCACAGGTGGTGTGCGGCATGCCGTGATTGTCAGCTGGTGAATCCTCCGGCCATCCCAATAGCGCCACTGCGTCCGCTCCCTTTGATCAAGGTCCCCTTTGAAAGAATTGGTATGGACCTCGTCAGGCCATTTGAGCGGACATCTCTTTGTGATGGTTCTTGTGGACTATGCAATGCGATATCCAGAAGCAGTGCCTTTGTGCAACATTTCAGCACGTAGTGTTGCAGTGGCACTCTTCAGAATTATCTCTTGAGTGGGGATTCCGAATGAAATCCACAGGTGTATGAATTACTGGGCATTATCGATTCGCACAAGCGTGTATCACCTGCAAATGGATGGCTTCGTCGAACGGTTTAATCAAACTCTGAAAAAACATGATTCGGAAGTGCATGCACAAAGATGCTCGGAATTCGAATAGGTGGCTTGAACCACTGATAATTTGCAGTTCGAAAGGTCCCGCAACCCTCAAGTACGCCAGTCCTGGCTGTATAACGGGAGCTCGGCTATGGGAATTTACACAGGGAGATAATGTCCTTGTATACTACCCACATCAAGCTCTAAATTACTCGCAAATTGGCATGGGCCCTTTGAGGTCACACGGTGATTCTGGGAAATGGTTAAACAAACGTATAGGGGCAGAGCACGGCAAGTTCACCACCTCACCCTCTTAAAACTGTGGAGGGAGGCGGCCCCCGTGTCTTTGACAAGAGGGAAGAGCTCGGGCCGGAGGTGAATTTAAAAGTCAATTGAGGTGCCCCGGTAGCTTGCTGAGATCACCTCTCACCATTGCAAATCACTGATGTGGCCCGGTTGCAAAAAGAATTCTCGGACGTGTTCTCACCCCTTCCCTATCGTATTAACCTCATAGAACTTCATATCGAAACAAACCCAGGGTAGTAGTAGAGGTACGCAATCCTCCCTTCCGATTACTTGAACACAAAAAAGGTGTTTCAGGAAGATTTAAAGGTCTTGCTCGATGTGGGGGCAATAGAAGTGTCCCACAGTGACTGGGCCAGCCCGGTAGTGCTGGTTCCGAAGAGCAATGCCTTGGTCTGGTTCCGTGTGGATTATAGAAAGGTCATGTGGCATCTAAATTTGATTCATATCCAGTGCCTCGTATTGACGAACTGCTCGATCGGTTGAGCGCAGCTCATTTTTATTCAACACTGGATTTGATTACACTAGAATGACTCACATATATGACAGTAGGGAAAAAATAAAACAAGAAAATCTGAAAAATTAATAGAATTATTAATAGACCTGATTTGTTCAAGAGTCCCTCTGTAAATAGATGAAACAACCCTGACATTTCCCAGAAATAACATAACTATCTGTGAAGTATCCAGATGGAAATTACCGTAATTTCCGGACTATTGAGCGCACCCGAATATAAGCCGCACCCACTGATTTTTAAATAAAATATTATTTTGAACATAAATAAGCCGCACCTGTCTGTAAGCCGCAGGTGCCTACCAGTACATTGAAACAAATGAACTTTACTCAGACTTTAACGAAACACGGCTTGTAACAAAAATAAATAGGCTTTAACGAAACACGTTGTGGCAGCGGGGGCGTAGTCAAGCGCCCGTCCGAGAGAGAAAAGCGGTAAGGGCGCTTACACCTGAGCTAAATTATGTGTAACACCAGTGTCTAATTTCAGTAAGCATGGGGAGAGCGTCATAAAAAGGCAGCAGCCACAGAGCTGAGAGAGTGACACAGGTCAGTCTAGTGTTGGCGCATAGAAGAATTGAGAAACTTTATAAAATTGATTGTAAACATTGCTGTGTCCATTAAAAGCCTTACCTGGAACGTCAAGTGCCCTGCTGAAAACTGTCACACTGGTGCCCGTGTGACAGTTTTCCCAAGAAGGACATGTGAAGCAGGGCACTTGAAATTAGACACCGGTGTTAGACATAATTTAGCGCATGTGTAAGCGCCCTTACAGCTTTTCTCTCCCGGACGGGCGCTTGACCATGCCCCCGCTGCCACACACGGCTTGTAATAAAACATTTGCAGTAAATAGTAGCCTACCAAGAAAGTCGTTGGTCACTATCTTCCTCGTCCTGTGCACTGAAACCACTGAAGTCATCTCCTTCAGTGTCGGAGTTGAATAGCCTCAGATTTAGTTGTATTTTTGCACTGAGTCAATTCCTCACGCTGCTGTTTCCAACGTCTTATCATCGACTCATTAAGACCAAGCTCCCGTGCAACAGCCAGATCAATCGCCTTCAACTTGAAAGCAGCATCATATGCGTTTCTCCATGTCTTTGCCATGGTGAGGGTGACAAAATTACTACCGTAATCAGAATGATGGGAAGTTTGAGCCTTCGATTTAATCTAAACAGTATACAAAAAAGTTGTTTTGACCTTAACCCGTTCGGCAATTTCATTGGTCTAATGAAAGCTTCACGCCAAAAAACTGAGCACGTCACAGAATGTTTTTTTATATATATATATATATATATATATATATATAACATTTGAAAGCGGGAAAAATCCATATATTAGCCGCGTCATTGTATAAGCCGCGAGGTTCAAAGCGTGGGAAAAAAGTTGCGGCTTATAGTCCGGAAATTACGGTATCTGAAATCTTTATTATGTTGAGTTTTTTACAGCAGTCCAAAATGTACCCTGTGTGTGAGGATTTTGCAGACTACTATGATTCTGATGATGATTCTGACATAACTCCAAACCTGCTGTGCTCTTCTTATTGAACAAAAGTTAATTTGCATCTACAATAGACTTCATTAGGCTGTCACTGTTGGTAAAATGTAAAATCACAAATGTGAAATGATCTCTTCCAGAGATGAATTAATTATAATTATGTTTAATTTGACAGTTTAAAAGTAATTTTTTAATTTATCTTATATGATCATGCAGACAGAAACTGCTGATTTTACAGTATAAATATCTATTATTTGAACTCCAAAATCACTTAGTAATTGTCCACTCAAAAATGAAAATTCTGTCATTATTTACTTATTTGTTCTTTTTCATACTTAACAGCTATGGTCACTGTGAACTGTCATTGTATGGAACAGATCTGCGTGAAGATTTGTCAAATTTTGTGTTATGCAGTAGAAATAACAGTGTACAGCTTTGGAACAAGATGAAACAAAACATAACAGAATTGTATTTTTGGGTAAACAAATTGTAGTAAACATTGCTTTCATATTTGCTATTTAAATTAAACTTAATTATGTTTAGTTGAGTCCGATTGTCTGTTTCATGTCTGTACTTGTGCCCAAGTGAAAAGCTATAGCTTTTAATCAACTGTGAACATTACATTTTAATGGTCTTATTCAAAAGACTGAAGGACTGGGAGCTAGGGGGAAGATTTCATATTGCACAACTTGTTTACAAGCAGAGCAAAAATCATTAAAGAAGAGCCAAACAACTCCCCAACCTGTGAATGTGGCTTCTAATATAATTCAGAGCAAGATTTGATAACAATAATTGCTGAATTGTTTTTGAGTGCCATTGAGATGTTCAAGGAAAAGGCTTTCTCTGCTTCGCTCTCTCAGTTTTTCTCTCTCCTGTCTGTCTGGAGGTTTCTTGCATTATTCATTAATTTCCATTCTCCCAAGCCCCACACATGGAGCCACAAACACATACAGGCTCTCTTGCTATTGAAATTCTAGAGTGGTTAGGGCACAGCCTCTAGCAGTGTGATTTGTGATTCCTTGTGAGGTCGACATTGATTGGCGAAGAAGAGAAAGGTTTTGACAGAAAACCTCTAGTGCTCTTTAAAAAGGTTAAATAATGGACAAATCACAGTATTAGCTAAATTACCTATAAAAGTCATTTTTTCCTGCAGCTCTGCACTGAATGAAATGGAATAGTGTTCTCCAAGGAGGCAGCTTTCAGATACATTTGTCTAAAAACATGTGTTAGGTGTTCCCGTCCTCACAAATCCCAATTTAACCCCTGGTTTTAAGCATGCAGGGGCATCATGCACCTTTGTCTTTGGAGGGGGCACAAGTTGCAGTCAAGCTCACTTGATGCCCTAGATGAAATAATTTTTTAGCAATTTACTCGATCATTCTGTATGTGTAAGACATGAGTTTACAGAGGCAGTTTTCTCATAGTGTGCAGGGTAGGGTTGCACCAGTTGTGCATAAGTTCTCATGTAAGTTGGGACATAAAGTTCACACTAAGGGCTTGGTAACTACAAGTTAGTTTGTAATTAAGTCAGTGCTTAATTTGGTTGCACCACCTGTTCTTAATGCAAGACTTAACTAGTAGGTCGTAAACTCACCGTTAAGTAATGCGTAGTAAAATATGACGTTTACCTGTATTGATCCAATAAACATCCTTCAAATTTGTACACAAAAGTGTTAAATAAGCCGTGAATTTCAGTTGATCTTGTTACGGTTGATGATCAAACCTTGTCTGCTTGTGTAACTGTCAGCTGTATTAAATGATATCCCCATTAAAATACAATACGTAATAAAAGTAGATTTTATGAATAGTATATATGCCCTGTGTAAATAACAATATATACAAACTGTATCTAAAATAAATAAGGGGTGACAAATAATAATACCACAGGCTGGAAAAATAGATATTTATTCACTTTAATATCCTAAATATATTTTTGAATGTGAACTGCTTCAAAGTAATTTTTTCGTAAATCTCGTAAATGTAAATGTCAACATCATACTGTATGTCAAAATGATGCCTGTCACGCAAAACATGAGCTCATTGATGTTATTAAATAAGTCTGCATTTTATTCCAACTGTTACTCCTGGTCGGAGTCTTCCGTAAATATTTTGTTGATATGTAAGGTTACGTTCTACCTAAGTTTAGTGGTGCAACACTCAAATATTTAGTAGTGTTTAAATTGTGACTTAGTGCCCATTTACGCCACAACTAGGCTAAGTTTTAACTTATAGCTGGTGCGACCGGCCCCAGGGGACCTAGGTTCAAATCCCAACTAAAAAAATCTATTTTATTTTGTAAACAAAGCAAAACTGCAACTGAACTTGACAGTTCACCCTGCATAATTATTGCATTGAAAAGAGCAGCTTTGACATTTTAATAAAAACACCTTTGGCGTTCCATAGAGAATTATTTTTTTTAGCAACATGAGCTTGGACAGATGATGACAAATTTTCAGTTTAAAGCAAATGATTTGCAGAAGGTGCATTTGATTTGATTGGACTGACCAAATTTAGAATGTGAATGAGTGATGCCACAGCGTTTTAGACAAAAGCTTTTTTACCTACAGTAATCATGTCAGTCAATCATGTTTTTGGAAGTTCAAAATCCACTTGGATCAAATATCTTAATTAATAAGATTAATATTAGTTAATATCTCTCTTTCTCTTTCTGTCTTTCATTTACCACTAGAGAGACTTTACAGACTACGGCACCCTCGCTGCGCTCCACAGAGCAGTGTGGATGGTTTGGAAGACATGGAGGTTTGTGCTCATTATCTCACTTCTAAAAATTGAATGGAAATTATTATTATATGGGCTGGAATGAAGTGTGACATTGAAAAGCTTTTTTATATGATTTTTTTCTTTAAAGAAATTAATAAATTATGCAATAACGTAATTAAAAACTGCAGAAATTGCTCATTAAAATAGACACAAACGCTTATCACAGTCAACTGAAATAGTGAAAAGTCTCATTTGATTGTGATTACAACGGATAACATTAGTGTTAGTGAATAGAACTGTCCTAATGTTTCTAAAAAATAGTCACTATGGTACTGCAAATTATATAGTTACTATCGCCTCTACTTCGACCTATATCAATAAATGAATGACTGATAAGTAATTATGAATGAATGAATTAATGAATGGTTGGCAGGGTATTCGCCTGCAGGGTGTTTTGATGTGTTTAGTGCAGTCTGCTAGGTGAGCAATTGCAGGTAGGGATGCCTGCAATTTCCCTCCCTTAGCTCCTGCCACTGGCCACTCAAGTTTTGGGGTCCAGAAAGCAGAGAGGATAAGTCTTTTTTGGTCAGTACATAGCCTCCCCTCACCAAGACTCAGACCATACCTCCTTGCAACCCCAGGCTAATATCAGTTGGGGATCTCTGAGCTGGAGTGGTTCCCAGAGGTGTCTCACTAGCCGCTGTCCAACTGCCATGTGGGTAAGCTAAGGATGGTATAATGGCTAGGGAAGTAAACCCTAACCTCAAATCTGCATTTGGGGACATGCACAGGCAGGATCCAACATACCTGACCTTTTGGTGGTCCTTTGTACCTTTGGCTAGACAAAAATCATCATGAGACTCTCATGGCAATGAAATGTGTCTGGCGAAGCACAGATGGGGACTGCGTGCCCAAACGCCCAACCTCCTTATGCAAGCTCCTTGCTACAGCCCCACAGAGTTTAACCCTGGAGGGGAAGGACCTAGAAAACGTGGTCGAAAAGTTCTCTGGTGGATGGTAAACATATTTAATTTGCCTCCAAAAAATTTAAACTGCAGCCATCGGAGCGTGCCCTTTTACGATAAACTTACATGAACATCGCTGCATGCAATGTCCAAACTCTTCTGGACATGACTGATTTACCTGAGAGGCCTCATCAAAGAACAGATATTGTGGCCCTCAAACTGAGGAACTACAACACTGACACCGCTTCCATGGAGTGGGCTTTGCCATAAAAACACACATCCCTGAGTCTCCCATTGGCATTAACGAGAGATTGCCACCCTCCTAATTCTTTTTGCACCCACCCTGGATGCAGAGCAGAATGTCAAAGAGGCATTTTACAGGTCTCTTTTTTTCATCATACAGAAAACACCAGATGCAGATAAGCTAGATCTTCATGCCTGGAGAAAATTCCTTGGCCAGCATGGAGTGGGAAAAGTGAACAGCAATGGCCTTAGACTCCTCTCTATGATCAGAACATCAGCTGTTTGGTACAAACATCATCTTCCAGCTGAAAAACAAGCTGAAAACCACCTGGCATATTCCCCGTTCAAATTGGCATCTTCTGGACTATATCATCATTCGCCAAAAAGACAGACTTGATGAAATCATTGTCTGCATCATGCGTTAGGCTGAGTGCTGGATGGACAACAATATGATGAGATCTAAGCTCTACATGGAGATCCAACCTTGCCACCTGAGAACACCCCCAAACTAAAGGTTTAAATGCCTTGGCCTAAAAAAAACTAAATCAGGGACAACTTCAGATGCCTTCTTGCAAACAGGCTTGATCAATTTCCTGAGAACAATCATCCACATTGCAGCATATGTCCTTGTCCTTGGACAGTCCTTGGCTTCTCAAAGAAACATCATCAGGACTGGTTTGACAATAAATGCCCCATCATCTACTAACTTACACAAACAAAACACCAAGTGTATAAAGCTTTCTTATCCAATCCAGACCCAGAGGCTCTTTGGGATTTGGAGGACAACTGGTGGATGAACAAAGCAAGGAAAATACAAGGCCTAGCGAACTGCAAAATCATGCAGAGCTTTTATGACAATATCAAAACCTTTTATGGTCCCAAAAGCATGCAATTACTACAGTTTGCTCTGCAGATTGGAACACCCTCTTTAAGTATTTTCATCAGCCTTCAGAACCACTTCAACCCGGTTGACTTTCAATCTCTCAGGAATCTTTCAGATCTCCCACAAATCTTGACTATATGACACAGTTCTCTGAAGTCTGAAGTCTTCAAGAAGCTTGAAGAGCAACAAAAGTGCTGGACCTGATGGGTTTCCTTCAGAGATTCTAAAGAACAGAGGCTACCTGCTCACTCGCCATCTAAACCTTCTGATCACAAATATCTTGCAGTGAGAGACCCTCCCTCAAGAGTGGTAGGACACCAATATTGTTTACAAAAAGAGAGGCATTTGTGGAAACAGTTGGGGAATCTCCCTACTCTCTGTTGCAGGAAAGGAGCTGGCAAATGCTATTCTCAACAGATTGCTGACCCATATTTCAGAACACACTCTTGCAGAATTATAGTGTGGTTTTAGGAAAGGTAGGATCACCCCTGACATGATCTTTGTCATTAGGCAATTACAGGAGAATTGCAGAGAACATCACTGTAACAGTTATAAGTACGGGCAAGGAGGAGGCGGGAACAGTCAATGAAAAGTTTAATGATATAAATGAACTTAAAACAACATAAAATCCTCCTTTTTCTCTCTCTCACCCTCATGCAGAGGAAGTGCAGGACACAACTGCTCATCCTGGTGATTCATGGAGGTCACATCATGGATTCTGGAGTTGGCGACCCTGGTGGAAAAGCAAGTGATGCTGCTACTCTGGCATCCGTGTTGGAGCGTGTGGCAAGGGCACACTTCCAGGCCGCAGCAGACAGTATGCTGGTCAGACTGGTGCCCTGTCCACCAGTGTGTGCTGATGCCTTCTCACTCATCTCAAAGTAAGATGTGAAAACAAAAATGTATTTGGTCATAATTATGCTAATGCTGAAACACTCCTGCTATCAGGCTAACTCATGTCTTATTTAAAGATACATTCTTCTAACCTTCTAACCTTAGTTCTCATTTAGTTAACTCAAAAAAGAAAATTCTGTCATCATTTACCTACCCACATGTCCTTCTGAGGAGTAGGCGGGAACTGGCTGAACAGTCAACATAAAGTTTAATGATATCAATTAACTTAAACCAACATAAACAAACATGCAACGCGGCCGCATGCGTCTCTCTCTCTCTCTACAGCTGCCCCTTTTCTCGCTCTCACGCTGATCAACTGATTTAGCATCGGCTGTGCTCCATCACGGCCTGGCCACGCCCTCCTCCTCGTCACAATCAGTACTGGTAAAACAGAATATTACAACAATTTTGCTATTTGATTTGTCCCTTTGTCTGCCATGGGCAACAATGAAACTGCTTCTCTCACCAAAATTTTGCTATTACAACTCTATGCATTGGTTGGCGTTGTGGATGCTAGAAGTTGTTAAATGAATAGTTCACCCAAAAATACATTTCTCATAATTATTTAAAGTGATCGCATCGCTTCAGCAGCCTTGGAATGTTCGTTTTTATGTGTAAGTATAATCAGCACCCTCAGAAATGGTGCTTTAACAAGAAGTTTCTATTTTTTGTCTACTTTTTAGCCTCTATGTGTATGTTGAAAATTTATCATTATTATAATAATAATGTTATGGTATTATGTGCACAGTATGCTCACATTTACAGTATACAGCATGCTCTATATATGTTAATGTATATTATATACAATAAATATAGTAGAAAAAAGCCATACAATCTATAGTATATAAAAAATAAAAATGGCTGATAAAATCAAAGTGGCTGATAAAATTGACCTTTCACCATCCACTGTGGCAAACAAGTACAATTTGTACCCTGGTGTTTCAGCAAAAAGTTATTTTTGCAGCTAATTTCAATAAATGCTGCTTTTGGACAGGGAAGGGATCTTTAAGTTCCATTACAGAAAGTTTCACTATGTTTATAGTACTTAAAGCTTTTATCTCAAAGATCAAGGAAAATGTTATTCCTCATGATAAAACCCCTTTAATTCTAAAATGAGATCCTTAATGACTGCTGTTTGGAGTCTGACTTGCTAAACTTCCAGCATGAACTTATTAGATCAGAGAGACTTAAACATTGTTTTTCTTTTCCCAAGAATTTAAAAACCCAGTTGCATTTTGGAACCCTGGGGGGAAATTAACATTTCTATTTCAAATGTTCTGTAGTTGCCAGAGAACCAAAAAGGATAATTTAGTTTAATTAATGATGTCTGTAAAAATAAATCAGGCCTACTCAACTGCCTCCTCATAAAAATCATAAAAAGAGGCTGAAATGTGTCAGAATACTCTGCCTCTCTCAGAAACACCCGAGCAAGAGCACACACAATGTAGGCCAATTCATATTGAGTAAAAGTCACTAGACGCCTTAAAAAGTCACAAAAATGGTGCGTGTTGAGTGAGTATTTAATTCCCAACCTATACACCACATTAACAATGGACGTGTAACAGTCCAGTGCTGGAAACAACTTCAAAAATAAATAATACAATAAATAAATAATAATACAATTATATATCCCTCAACAAAACGCAGGGCAGCACACATTTTACATTTTTTAAATATGTAAAATAGAACATCATCCTACCTTACAATAGAGCCTGGATGACATCCTTGTCTAAGGGGGCTCTTCTCCTTCAGGATTTGCCTGCTTGTTTCTGAGGAGTAGGATTCCATTGTGCCAATTATTCTGACCATGCAGGAAGTACTGGTAGCATTTCTTGCCTGCAGTTTGAAGTCCGTATCGGATGTGCAAAATTGAGTTGACAGTTAGGAGCGACAGACAATTTCTTAATTTATTTTTAATAGACTGAACATGCGCTCCACTTTTGCGTTGCTGTGTGGCAGAGTAAGGATGATCAGTGACAGATTACAAAGATCTTTGAATGGTTTGTCACCTGTAGCATCTCTGTAGGATTCTACTTCACACCAGAATTTCTCAGTGTTATCCACATGTTCCCACTGGAAGTGATATATGTTACGCCACTGAATCTCAATTTGTTTGATTTCTTCAGGGGATGTCATGAACATTTCTGCACGGCACAAGCTGTTACGTTTATTGTTAATTGTTAAGAGAGCTAGCTTTGATTTGTTGAACTCTGGGGTAAGGCGAGGGGGTAGGTAAAGTCTATGCATCAAAATACTAAATGACAGTCACTATAACCTATAGGTACAGCAGGGAGTTTGGGGATAGGTGGGATCTAGTCATTAGCTGCAAATTGATAGTTGCTATAACCTATAGAAACAGAAGGAAGTTGTATGGCATTATCTTTATTCAGGTATATGTTTTATGTTTTAGATAACTATATTCTGTTTGAAAGAGACAGCTGCTAGATTATCACCAGATTTTATTTAAAGTAGCTAAATTAGCTCTCTGTTGCATTCACATTAATAATATCACGTTGTATCTAAAAAGTCACCAAATCTAGCAACAAATTCGCTAGATTGGCAACACTGAGCACACAGTGTCACATAACCAGTCAAAGCACAATTAATTTTACATTATGACATTTTGACTTTTTCTTTGTTGCCTCATGCTGGTCTTCCATTGCTGAACTGAAGGTAACTTCCAGACAAGCATTATAATGTTTTTGGTCATTCAAATACAAAGACTAAGCCTCATTATTCAAGCCATGAAAGGAAGTTGATTGGCATGCTCAAAATGCATGCTTTAGTTTAACTAGATACATAGACTGATTGCCTGTTTACTAATCAGCCTAGGTATCTAATTAGGTTCACTTGAAAAAAGCATACTGTTGTATACTTTAAGCTTATTAGTTGTTTTTTTCTACTTCAAAATCGTTAAAACATGACCAAAATGTATTTCTAAACAATTCCTCCTATAGCTTTCAAGCTACATCCACCAAACTTGGCATGTATCTTCCGACATTATTACTTTGGTTGCTATGACTTTACTAATTGATCCGAGACTAATTGATTTTAAATAATCCAAAATGGATTATCAAAAATAATAAATCCCATAGATTTAGATTGACGGAATGTTCAAATGGACCACGGAATGCCTTTGATTTCAAACTCAAAGTACTTTCTCTCTGTCTGACTGTTGGGCTTTAAATTATTCAAACGTCAAGCTTTTAAAACTAGTTTAAACTTCTAGGCAAGGCTTTTTTATAACATACAAGTTTGACAAACTGTATCTATCTAGTTAAGAGTTTCTTCATTGTCTCTTTGCAATCACTGTTGCTGTTGATGCAGGCAAAAGGAAACAAAAGCATTTTAACAGCTCCATGGCAAAGTGCCACGACTAATTATTAATCAAACTGCCACATTCTGTGACAGGAAACTTGCCTGATTAAAGATACAAGAGCTTTAGTATGCTAATTAGACATTCAGTTCCCTCTGATACAGAGATTTTATTTCCTAAGAGATGTCCTGAACTCTCAAATTTGATTATTTTTCAATTGTTTTAAATTCGAAGGCAACATTAGAAAAGTAGCAAGCACTTGAAGAAAATGATATCCTCTACAGAAATGTACATAACTTTTCCATGACTTTAAAAAATTGTATCTAATTTTCATGACTTTTCCAAGCCTGGAAATCCCTATTATAATATTTCCTGATATTTTCAAGATTTCCATGACTGTGGGAATCCTGTCTTTTCCATATAATGACTCATGGGAACATGGGCTGTTATGCTCCAAATATAGCTCCAAAGGTGCTAGAGGAAGTTGCAAGTAACATGTTACAGAAACGAAAAAAACAAACAAAAAAAAGACAAAAAAAGAAGACAACATCAGCAAAGCGCCCATACACACAACAGAGTGCCCAACGTGGTCATTAAGGGAAAGTATACTGATGGGAGGTTAGCTTTTCAAAAATAATACCATGGTTTTCCCCTTTGTCTTCTTGTAGTTTGAATCCATACAGCTATGATGAAACCTGTGTGTCCAGCAGTGTGGATCACTTGCCTCTGGCTGCTCTTCCCATCCTCGCCATTGCTGCCCCCCATTACCTGAATGCTGTGGCTGCAGTCATTGCTCAGGCTAATCAGGTTTACCGAAACTTCCTTCAGTCCCCAGAGGGCATGGGCTTCACTGGACAGGTATACTCACTGATTACCGCTAAATGAGAAAATCATATGGAAACCAGTGGAATTACTTACCTTACATTATCATTTTAACACAAAGGACAGGCTGAGCTCACATTGAAATTGGAAACAGTAGATGTACTTTTCTTTAGCTCGGTCTGTGCTCACTGAAATTGAAAACTCTGCCCCCAGTTGCCAAAGCGGGCACGTGTGAGCTCCATTTTCCGGGTGTAATGTCCACAGAGGGGCACCAAAAGCGAGTTGTAAAGTAAGATGTTTACAGCTGTACAGACTGTAATACAGTGAAGAGAAATTGATATTTCTTATAAAATGTACCCCCAACCCCAAACCTAAACCTAACCATCAGTGGAGTGAAAAAGTAATGTTAGAGGGATAACCTCTGAACCTGCAACCTCTGAATTGCGCTCATCATTTATTTGATGTGTTTTTTCCCCTGTGTTTTTTTAAATTGGAAATGCAGTAAAATCACAAACATTGTTGTGATAGTGGAAATTCAACGAAAGCACATTTAATTTTGAATGTCTGTGGGCGCTTTTCACTTTTCCGGGTTTGGAAGTCAACTAGAGTGGGGTAAACCCATATAGAGTGATTCTCATGAAACCTGCAAAGATCCAAATGTCCTATTTTACTCCAAAATCAAAAGACACAAATAAGAAATGAAATTTTGCATATAGAAAATTATGCCTTTTGTTAGGGCCATTAAGACTTTTAATATTGTATCATTATTTTCAAGACAGTTATGCACATTTTACCCCACAATTCTCATTACTGAAATGAGAAAATAAAGGTAATTAAGATTTTCACATTATCCCAATGAATTTTAGTTCAATTGTAAGCTATTTCTATATTATAGTAGTGCTCCCTTGGTACTGCCTATTTCTGCATATTTTATTTAAGAAAATAATTTAACATCAATATCTTTTTTTATATTTACTGCAATCAGTAACGAACGTGTTGCGGTAAATTGCTATTCGCAGGTAAAATGTTTACAATTTTGTCACAATGCAAAACATCTTTACGATCCCAAATATAGGCTTCATTTTTTGGTATTGATTTGGAGTTAAATTTGAACAGGACATTTGACAGGTTTCATGAGAATCACTCTATAGAGCTAAACGTGAGACCATAGCAAACATTATTTTTGCATTCCCAAATACTTCAATAGCAAAAGAATGTTTTTTCCATGACATTCTAAAAAGAAAGTGATTACAACTGTCCATATAGAGAGAAATACTCCAAATTTACTGTCACTCCCTCCGCAGATGTATTTGAAACCCCATTGCATCAGTGTTGACAATATTTTTTTTAATTAATGCAAGAATAATATAACATAGAAAATAATGGTTTTAATTGACATTTAATAATAAGAAATATGTAAATAGGAGAACAAAATTAAGATGGAACTGTGTCATCACAGTCTGTATAAAGGGCCAGTTAGCATAATAGCTGTTTAAGTATAAGGCATCATGAACAAATGTGAAAATTAGATTCCTTGACACACATACTGTATTATACTTTTTTTGCAGGTGTGTCTGGTGGCAGACTGTGTTGGTGGTGTCCTTTGTTTTGACGCCTTGTGTTTCAGTGGTGACAAACAACACAGAATCCTTGAGGGCGGCAGCAAGAACAACAGTACAGAGAGTCTCAAGGTGCAGATGAACGTGCGCACACACAAAGTCACCCTGAACTCTTGCTTATCACTTCAGTATTTGGAGCTGACTGTGATTTTGTCCTAATCAGACATAAATCCAAGTGAATCCTTCACATCTTCGCTCCATGTCTGTCCTTCAAATCTCTCTCCTCCCTTCTCATTTTTAAATTGACATATGACCTTTCCCTTGTAGTTTTTCTCATTGACTTTTTCTTTATTTTAGGGGTTTCTAGATCGTATTGTGACATTTCTGAATCTAAGTGCCATATCATTTAAAGCTGCCATAAAATACTTGGTTTGGCTTGAAATGCTGTTTTATAAAACGCTTTTCAAGACTTGTGTTCTTGTTCTTCTGTGTTTGCTATTTGCTATTTGATGAGGCCCTGCTTTCTGGGGTTTCTGTGCTGATGGTTTAATAAAAGCTTAGTCACCTGTGCAGTGCCAGCTTATGATAAAAGGACACCACATGGCATATCAGCTGGTGAGCAGATGCCTCAGGAACAGAGGAACTGAAGCAAACAAGGCAGTAGAGAGCTTGATGTTATTGAGTGCCATTGTTTCAGGTTAATGACTGAAAGTTAATGGATTCACAACCCAAACACAATTTAATTTACAATTTATTATAAATTACATTGTTTTTGATGGCCCTGCTTGACTCTGTAAGAGGAAACTAAGAGGACATTTGTGGGTTGCCGCTTATAAAATTCACAAACGGTTGACAAAATATGGCTGATACAGTTACCATACTCTGATTTATAGGAATTATAAGGAATAGTTCACCCCAAAATAAAAATTTTGTCATCATTTACTTACATCCATCTGGTTCCAATCCTGCATTTTCTCTTTTTTTTTTTGTGAAACACAAAAGGAGATATTAAGCAAAATGTCCAAGCTGCTCATTTCCATACAATGGAAGTGGATTGGTATTTATAACACTTTATATCAAAAAAGTACCATAAAAGTGTCATCAATAGTCTATACAATTTGTGAGCTATGTCTTTTGAAGCAGAAACAGACTGATTAAAAATGCAAATTCAAGAAATTTTTTGGAAAATGTAAGTCAGACAAAATACATTTAAGGGCCCTATTTTAAGAGTGCTAAGTGATACGTCATACATGCAAAGTCAGTGGGCATGACCATGAAGTTTTGGTATTTTCGTGCAAGCATGTGCTAAGTTTGTTTGGCAAAATTGCATGCTCAAAGCGCTAATGGGCTGGGTCAAGTGCAATTTAATTCAGAGGTTCTTCTCCAGTATTGCACCATCTGCATCCTATTATATAGTCCAATGGGGTGGCCAATCAAATTCTGTGTGTGTGTGTGTGTGTGTGTGTGTGTGTGTGTGTGTGTGTGTGTGTGTGTGTGTGTGTGTGTGTGTGTGTGTGTGGATGTGTTCAGGGTCACTCCATGCCCCCCATCTGGACACGCCCCTGCTAATGACGTAAAACCTGGCAAGATGCTATTTCCAGTCGAATAGAAGCTCAAGCATAGGGGAGAGTTATTAGAATGAATAACAGCTTAAATTTCAGTCTGTTCCTCACTCAAAGCTCTCGTTTGAATAGAGAAGACTTGCAAAATAGTGCAAAAGTCGAATGAACTACTTTTAGGGTAAATTTATGGTGCTTTATTTGTCCTTTTTGGAGCTTTACAGAATAATCACTTATTTAATTGAATGGAACATCCATTGACAAAAATGTACATCCAATTTCAGCTTTTCACATCAACTGTCTCTGGTTATGGTTGTGTCTGGCAGGAGAAGCCAGGTGTAATGAACTCTCTGAGCCCCACACTCCGAGGCAGCAAGCGCCTGAGTAAGAGCAATATTGATGTGTCAACACCATGTGATGCACTGTCTGGAGTCCGTCATCCACTAATACGCAAGCAGAGTGACTCGTGTGATGCAGATGTGGCCAGTGGCCAGCATGAGGTCTTTCTCAGCAGGTGAGACGTTTCTTCATTATTGGCCATCATGGCTTTATTGGCATGTGTTTTCATTTTAAGGTATAGTTTCACCTTAGAGGTCATTAAAATGGCTGGTCTTAGATAGTTTCCCAGCCTGGTCTGTTTGGTCTTTTGGTTGGTTTTAGAGGTTTTAGAAGTTTTAGAGGGGTTTGGGGCACTTTGCACCTGGTCCAGCACTAAACCAGCTAAGCACCAGCTTGTCCAGACTGATAGACCACCTTAAACAACTTAGACCAGCTAATCATTTTAGGCTGGTTGAAGTTGTTTTTTCTGCAGGGATGTCAAATCAAATCAACTCATCACCCCCACCTCCCTCACCCCTTTCTTGCCTCACTGATAAACAGTCATTGACATTTAAAACATTTATGCAGATCATAACATTTTCCATCACATGATATCAACAAACTTCATTAAATATCAAAGGGTGCTGGGAATCTTTTGAGTGCTGATGACTTATTCATCTGTGTTTTTCAATGTAAAGACAAACTGATGACTGTAATAACAAGAATGCACAAAAACCACTACATTATAACATAGTTCATGATTCCAACAATTTTGGCAACAAAGTCTGTTATGCTGAACCCATTTGTAGGTTGAGAATTAATGATAATGGTTGGGTTAGAGTGTTTGGTCTTTGAAGTAAACACATGCTAAAAATGCATTTGTTAGACTATGATAGGCTTCTTTCCAATGTACTTTCAAATGGGCTTGTTGGAACAGTTTTAAAGGTATAGTTCACCCAAAAATATATCCCAAAAAATCTTCATTTTTGTTCCGTAGAAGAAAGAAAGTCATACGTGTTTGAGAAAGCATAAGGGTGAGCAAATAATGGGAGAATTATAATTTTTGGGTAAACCATTCCTTTAATATTTTGTCATATTTGTACCTCTGGAGATAATGTCACCAGCTCATGAATACTACAAGAATCATTACTTCTTTGGAGTGTATCAAGGATAATAGTTTTAAAGATCTTATAAACCCTTCACTCTGTGCCATTGAGGGCCTGTTTGATGACATCAGCATAAAATGAAAGCATTAATTGTGGATTGTGATTAATCATTAATAAATAGTTAATAATAAATGAAGGTAACTCATTTTTTCATCCCTGCGTCTCACAGTCTGTCTCAGGATGATCAGAGCAGCTCCAGGCAGGCTCTCAATCCAGGCTGCTTTGAGTTTGAAGTGTCAGACTGCTTTCTGCTGGGCTGCCCACTGGGACTGGTGCTTGCTATGAGGAGAACTGTGTTACCAGATGTTGAGGGTAAAAATCACCTTTCCTGCCTATGATGTTTCATTTTTAAAGAATTAAAAGTTAATTTAATTCAAAGGCAAAACATATTTCATTTAATGGAATGACTATTTACACTAGGTGCCATAAAGCACGGCACTCAATAGTCTGGTGGAAACAGAGAAATGAAGATAAACTGTACCATCAAGTGTTGCTGCAGTGGTGTAGTGTGTAAAGATGGTGTGGGTGTGCTTTTTTTTCATGTGGACGACCCGGGTTAATTTCCTCCTTTTGTCCCACTTTTTCCCATCCTGTTTCCACACTTAATATTTCGTTTAATGCTACTTATAATAATAGATAAAAAAATAATATAAAGGTTGAATTCCTTGCAGAGATTTGGTCACAGTGATGGTCGGGGTGTTAAATTAACCATGTAGTAAGCATGTTCTTTTGGCAGAGGCCATAGTTTTAATGCCATAAACAATGGTGTTACTACAGTAATATGATGTTAATGTAGTAGCAATGTTTAATTTTAGGGTTACTATGATTTTCAGGCTTCGGATCAATGCCTTATTAATGCATCGACAATTGGAAGATTTTCCTGATGATTAACGATATAAACTAACTATAAACAAAAAAAATGTGTTTTTTTATTTTCAGCAAACTTAACATGTGTAAATATTTGTATGAACATATAAAGATTCAACAAATAAGACATAAACTAAACAAGTTTCACAGACAGGTGTCTGTGACATCATCCAGGTGGATGCTGCACACTGGTGGCGGTTTACGAGATTCCCCCTATACTATGTAAAGCGATTTGAGTGCCTAGAAAACGCTATATAAATGTAAAGAATTATTATTATTATGTTATTATGTATTAGTGCATCTCCACCTCATGGACTGCACCAGAATGCAGCATGCTTAAGGCACATTCATGCAGATGAGCAGGGACCCTGGGCATCTTTCTTTTGGTGTTTTTCAGAGTCAGTAGAAAGGTCTATTTAGTGTCATATGTTTTTATAACTGTGACCTTAATTGACTACCGGCTGTAAACTGTTAGTGTCTTAATGACCGTTCCACAGGTGCATGTTCATTAATTGTTTATAGTTCATTGAACAAGCATGAAAACATGGTTTAAACCCTTTACAATAAAGTTCTGTAAAGTTATTTGAATTTTTACAAAATCATCTTTAAAATACAGTATCCTGAAAAAGGGACATTTCTTTTTTTTGCTGAGTTTATATGGGGATTTTTTTATGTTTTTTAGATAGAAATTGGGCTGCTTGTCACACAATAGTCGGCATCTTTTCAAACATTTTACTCAACACAACTTTGGTAAAGTGTGAGCGGCAGGGTACATTAAAGGGGGGTCGTACAACAGACACATCTGGCGGACAACATGTTGCGTTCTAAAATTCGTTACAATTATTTTCTACAAAGGTATGTACACACATCCAACTAGCAACTAGCATAGTTTTCCAATAAATTGACCCAAATCATTATCAAAGGACAAAGATCATTTACACTAGCCAGGGCTGGATGATCCATTGTGAACAGGTATCTTTCGTAATGCCTACACAATGCATTTTCAGTTACAAGTATGTCTTTTTGTGGTTTGATAGCTTGAATGTAAGACCTACTCAAGGCTAGATACAGAGAAATTTCACATCTGAAATCGCAAGTTCAAATCCAGGGCATGCTGAGCGACTCAGTCAAGCTACCTAAGCAACCTAAGCAATTGGACCGGTTGCTAGGGTGGGTAGAGTCACGTTGGGTTAACCTCCTCATGGTCATTATGATGTGGTTCTCGCTCTCAGTGGGGCACGTGGTGAGTTGTGCGTGGATGCCACGGAGAATAGCATGAGCCCCCACATGCGCTATGTCTCTGCAGTAATGCGCTCAACAAGCCACATGATAAAATGCACGGATTGACTGTCTCAGACACGGAGGCAACTGAGATTCAGCCCCAGATTGAAGCGAGTCAATACGCCACCATGAGGCCTAATGATTTAACTACAAAATACCATGGTGATACTATGTGTTACTGTAATAAAACCATGGTTTATTTTTGTAAGGATTAAGGATTTTGTAAGGGTTAAGTTTAGGGATAGGCTGGTGTTGGCTGTTTGTGGGACTCTAAATAAACACAACAAAAAATTTTTTGTGGAAAATAGCCAATAGGAGGCCATGAACCATTAATTGCTACTTTCTAGTCGGTTGCAGGTGGTATTAGAAGGATGGACATTCTCATTCTAAAGTGCATTTGATTGAACAAAAATCTGTGTAGTGCAACATGAGTCATCAATATTTTTTGTAAATTTCCCGAGAAGAGAAAGACTGTAAATATAAAATACAAATATCTGCTGAAGGTTCATTTTTTCAACTTTTAGAAGTACGCTAATAGATAGATCAAAGCTACGTGGACTAAAAGCCACAAAAAATATTTTTTTTTTTTTTTTTTTAAAGAAATTAAAAGATGTACATGGGATGTATAGTAATATTTAAAAATGTCATGCTTGTCAAGGTTACTTCCTGACAAATGCTAATTGCTCCTTTTCTCTTTTCCCTTTCTATTAGTGGCTCAGCTCCGTCCAGCTTGTTCTCAGATTTTTAATCTGTTCTACCCATCTGACCCCTCCGCATCACGTCTGGAGCCCTTGTTGCACCCAGCTCTCACCCAACTGCCACCCTTCCCTGTCCCCCGCTACCAACGTTATCCGCTGGGTGATGGGCGCTCCACTCTTATTGGTAAGAGGCTTCTTTGAGATTCATCGACTGTTTTCAGTGAATTAAAATAAGGACATCATAACAGGACTAATACTATTTTTGGTAAAATTAGGAAAATCATCAATGCATAAAATGCTTATTCTAATGGATTGGACTGGAAAACCTTGAAATAGTGGCTTATGCCGATGCCTTATGAATATATATGAAATGGGCTATTCACTGAGGGATGCTGCATACTGCATATAATCAGTTTCCTTTCATCTTAAAAAGTCATGTCACTTGCATTTCCAATAGAACATCTGGATAACACAGCTGTAAACAGTGAGTCCATTTAATCCAAAAGCCTTGTTTAAATGCTTCTAAGATATTTTAGGTCTAAACATTTGTCTAATCCAAGGCCATCCCTAGAATTGAACTGAGAATCTTAGTATTTACAATGCACTGTGAAACACTATGAAGAGAAAAAAGTATAAAAATTAATCCATAAAACATAATGCACTGTAAAAAAAAATTGTCAGATAACCTAAAATGTGGTAACGTCTTAGTTATTGTATAAAATTTATAATTTTGATAAATTCTTATTGAATGAGCTGCTTTCAATGTCATTGTAGAATGACAGTAAATGCACACTTGCAACTGCTACGGATAAATGTGCACTCAGTAACTTTTGTCTTTGTGTCATCATGAATTTACACTGACACCCAGCAGCTTGGATGCAGAAAAATGTAAAAATAAGAGTTTTACGTTTCAGATGCCATTTTAGAAATTTAATATTCACATTAAGCCATGATTACTTTAATCAGTGATTTAATTTGTCTGGTCATGTGGTTCTAACATGGTAGCCCCTTTTGCGGACCCTCTACCTGTAGAATAAAACAGCTTTTATAATGTTACTGATGTGACTGAAGTCTTCATTTTAATGTGAGTGCTCATGATTTCCTACATATATTGTAAAATTACAATTCGTGTCTTTAGGAGTTAAACTTTTTTAATGAGAAAAATATTACTGGTTCACCTTTAAGATAATGAACTATATTACTCGGCAGAAGAATTGTTTATTCAGATTATTAATAATTAATGTTGCTGGTTTACAAAAGAAAATGTTGATATGATTCAGTCATATTACTGGTAAATATGATTTAACATTAGGAACATTGTACCTTCCATGTTAAGCCCTTTTCAGCCATTTTACCTGTTAAATGGGGAACGTTGACCATTTGAAGTGTTTCTAAATTATAATTTGTAATCTCTCTGGGATCATCGGTATTCTGCATTGTAAATCAGACAGACACAGAGAGAGAGAGAGAGAGAGAGAGAGAGAGAGAGAGAGAGACTCACACACGACAGCTGGGTTTTGGGAGGAATCAAATTAAATCCTTTCACACCATCATTATACATTTTAGATCCTGATAATGCAACATTACCTGGCTAAGACTTTTCTTTCAATAATGTACTGATTGTTTGCAAGGAAGAAATACTCATACAGGTATATAGAGCAGGATCTAAATGTAGCTATTTTTAATGGAAAAACAAATTAATAACCAAGACACTAGAAACATAAGAACTGAACAAACCATTACAGCCTAGTACAGACAAGAACCAACCCCTGCCCATTGCATGGCTCTTGAAGCTCCTTAACATATATAATAAACAAAAATAGCAAGAGAGACTGAGAGTCCTAGGGAATTAGAAGCGGTCGCAGAAGGGCAAGTGGGATCAGGCGGGGGGCCCTCAAACCAGCTTTGGACAGGGAGCCAGGGCGTAGTCAGCAGAGGACCCAGAAACCAGCATGGACCAGGGAATCAGGGCGGAGCGGGTGACCAGGTGAGTGGCTTCAGGAAGGGAGTGGGGTTCGGGGGCCAGTGTGGTGGCACTATGAAAGGATCGAGGTCTGCCGATTTGGGTGGAGGCCTCAGGAAAGCGGTGGGGTCCGGCGGCCTGGGAGGAGGTCTCAGGAAAAAGGAGCAGGGGTCTGACTGGATATAGGCAGCATATAGGCAGCCCTTGGACAGTGGTCAGACTGGACTTGGGTGGCTGCTGGACAGGAATCAGACTGGACTTGGGTGGCTGCTGGACAGGAATCAGACTGGACTAGGGCGGCCACTAGGCAGTGGTTAGAGGACTGGGCGGTGACCGTTGAACAGGGGTCAGCAGGCTGGGTGGTTACCGCTGGACAGGGGTCAGCAGACTGGGCAGCGGCCACTTGGGACTGGACAGGAGGAGCGGTGTCCGCTGAGGAGAGGACAGGCTCATCGACAGCCTCAGGGAACAGGACAAACTTGATGACTACAGGGAACTGGATAGGCTTGTCAATGGCCGTGGTAAACTGGATAGAATTGTCAACGACCACAGGGAACTGGACAAGGCTCATCGATGGCCACAGGGAACAGGACAGACCCCAGGAACTGAATGGACTCGACAGTCTCAGGGAGCTGGATAGACTAATCGATAGCCTCAGGGAACTGGAAAGACTCAGGGGGTGGAGTTGCAGAAGGCAGAGACTCAGGGGGCAGTCACAGGAGGTGGAGACTCAGGGGACGGAACCACAGGAGGCAGAGTGGGCGGAGACGCATGGGGTAGAGTCTCAAGAGGCAGAGCGGGCTGGAGCCATGGAAGGCTCGGAGGGCTGAGCTGTGGAAGGCTCTGGGGTTCAGGGGTCAAGGTGGCCTGAAACTCATGCAGTGGGCAGAGAAGGCAGAGTCTCAGGAAGAGGAGCAGACGGATGGATTGTTCTGAAGTGGGTGGATTCTTCTGAAGGCAAACGGTCACTTTGTATGATTACCATCATGAGGTTGATTTAAATGGAGACACATTTTTTATTTTTGGGTGAACTTTTCCTTTAAGAGTTTAGGTCATTCATAAGGCACCTGTGTGCTTGGTGGCAACAAACAGAAACAGTGTCATTTGCCCTGTCACATCTGTGAGTTTTTGTCTGCCTTTTCTATTTATTTATGTCTCCTCGAAGCTGACATAGTCCTCAGACACTTGTCAGACAGTGGCGTTTCTGCAGATGGAGTCCCAGCGCAGTCTTGCACAAGAAGTGGGTCCCGCAGGGGCAGTGAAAGATCGGTGCAATGTGGCCACACCCAATCTGGCACCTACATCGAACCAACTGAACCTGATCTGAGCGAGCCAATCTCACACAGTGAGTCTTAAGAGCACACTTCATATCTTTTATTAATTTCTATATGGTGGTCACAGGCTTTTGGACACTGAGATATATAGGCTACCTATATGTGGGCAGTGGTGGCTCAGTGGTTGAGGCTCAGGGTTACTGATCAGAAGGTCGGGGGTTCAAGCCCCAGCACCACCAAGATGCCACTGTTGGGCCCTTGAGCAAGGCACTTAACTCCAGGTTGCTCTGGGGGGATTGTCCTTGTAATAAGTGCACTGTAAGTTGCTTTGGATAAAAGTGTCTGCCAAATAAATGTAAATGTATATATGTGCTTCAGGCATTAAATGCAATTTAAATGATGTTGCAATAACATTGTCTTGTCTATATCTTTCTCTGCCTGTCAGTATATAGTAGGTGGTGGGGGTCAAAGCGGTTAGATCATGTGCTGTACTGTCCAGATGTGCTCACCACCTTCCCCACTATAGCTCTGCCTCATCTGTTCCATGCCTCATACTGGGAGTCCACAGATGTTGTCGCCTTTATTCTCAGACAGGTGAGTACACACTCCATATGCCAAGTAGCTCGTGTCTGATTAAGTTCTGCAACAAACAGCGTACTAAAGTCATTATTTCTTCTGGTCCAGGGGTCCAGATTTTAAGTGTACTTGCCTAGAACATTTTAAGTTCTGCCTTTTCTTCCCTCAACTTGCTTGTGATCAGAGAATAACACAAATGGGAATCAGGATTGAATTAAAGGGATAGTTCACAGAAAATTGTTTAATTCTTTCATTATTTACTCACCCTCGTGCCATCCCAGATATGTATGGTTTTCTTACTTCTGTTGAACACAGACAAAGATTTTTAGAAGAATATCTCAGCTCTGTAGGTCCATACAATGCAATGAAATGGGTCCCAAAGAATATAAAAGCAATATAAAAGTTGTCTTCAGAAGCGATATAATATGTGTGGGGGAGAAACAGATCAATAGTCCTTATTACTATCAATATCCACTTTCACATTCTTCTTTTGTTTTTGGAAATTGGAATTCTTTGTGCATATTCCACATACTGGGCGAGAAAGAGAATTAAATATTGATCTGTTTCTCACCCACACCTATCATATCACTTCTGAAGATTTGGATTTAACCACTGGAGTCTAATGGATTACTTCTATGCTGCATTTATGTGCTTTTTGGAGCTTCAGAATGTTGGTACCCATTCACTTGCATTGTATGGACCTACAGAACTGAAATATTCTTCTAAAAATCTTTGTTTGTGTTCAGCTGAATAAAGAAAGTCATACACATCTGGGATGGCATGAGTTTGAGTAAATTATGAGAGAATTTTCATTTTTGGGTGAACTATCCCTTTGAATATGACTGCCCCTCCTAGCTCATTAAGGTCAGTTGTAGTCAGTTGGTCAAAGATTTGTATCGTCAGAAGCCACCTAACAAACCAATCAATACATCATGTATATTGATATGTTGTATATTTGTATATTGAAGAATAAAGCTCAGGGGCCACCTGAAATTCAGTTCAGTTTACGAATAAAGCACATTGTCAGTCCAACAATGCACAGTAGAATGGGGATATTTTTGTATAGATTGATCTATTTTATTTAACTTTATGAAGGTAATTCTTGTTTTGTATATTTAAAGTGTAATCTATACATGTTAAATGCCTCAATTGAATTCATTGAAATAAGTCTTCTGAACAATTATGGATATAGAAGTATAAAATTAAACCATCATCAAAGGCACAAGATAATAAACACTCTGCTAAAATATATTCGAAATAACTGTCAAATCCTAATTGTAGACATACAGCTCTCTACTGTCTACTGTTACAGTACATTTGAATGTAATCACTGTTTTGGTGATTTTGTCACCAACTTTTTTCTTAACATTTAGTATTTTATGACTTGGACTTGAAGGTTCTGCTGCTAATATCTTGGTGCTAGATACCACAGGACACCTTCAGGGGTCTTGTAGAGTCCATGCCTCAGCAGGTCATTGCTGTTTTGGCGGCATGCGTGGGAACAACAGCAAATTAGGCATGTGGTCATAATGTTTTGGCTCATCAGTGTATTAGCTATGCATTCATCAACACTTGCCTCTGAGACAAAACAGTTAGTGTATCAGCTAAAGCCCTAAATATATTCTAAGCCATCACTAAAAAGATGAAATATATATATATTATGATATATACTATACTATAAATGTTAGATAAATGATAAAAACAATCAGAGGGGAAATGCTCAATGGGGAAATGTCACATTTTAAGTATATGAGGAGTTTTAATCACTTTCAGGGAGCCATTTAATTTCCCTGGTAATTTCTGGTCTTTGACCTTGACTCTCAGATGGGCTGAGACTCATGTGAATTTATAGTGACTCACACCTTGATCTGTTGGAGAGCTCTACAGGGACACTGGTTCAAACAATGGTTGATCATTTGAGCTGCCTTCTGAACAAAATGGGAGCATTTCAGCATCATTATATAGCACAGACTATATAATGATGCTGAAATGCGTCATCTAGTGACTATATTTGGAAACATGTAGAAGTGCACTGATCCAGCCAAAAGATTAAAAGAATTGCTGCTCTTTATATCTAATGTGTTCAGCGAGTGACACTTGATGTCACAGCTGAGAAGATGCAGATACAGAGGAGGTTTTTTAACAAAACATTACTGAGAATGACATAATAGAAAGTGCCAAAGAGACAAATAGAGAGAGACAAAAAAACATAAACAGACAGTATATACAAAAACATTCCATCTAGCATATTAAATCAAATATAATTTATAAAAAAAATAATATTTGCCTTCGTTCAGACAAGAATAAAATGTATATTCTGTCATCATTCGCTCACCCTCTAGTTGTTCCAAACTTTCTTCTGTTGAGCACAAAAGGTAACATTTTGAAGAATATTATGGCAACTCCAAATAATGAATGTAAATGGGTAATGTAAAAATAAAATACCATAAAACTATCATAGAAGTAGTCAATGACTTGTGCGCCTTATTCTAAGACTTCTGAAGTCAAATACTTTGTGTGAGTAACAGAATAAAATTTAAGTCGTTATTCACTGATAATCTTCCCCTACAGTGAGCAGTAAATGCTATGACCGTATCATGAATTGAGTGAGCTGAAATCAAAACCATAATCCAATTTTAGAACAAATCCTTCAGACTGGTTTGTGAACTGGATAAACCGATTAACTAAAAAGCTCAGACTCAAAAGAATGAATAATTCACATATTGATCATCACTTTTTCTCTCATGAACTCTCATGAACTCTGTGTCAAGATTTTCAGTGAATAATGACTGAAACGTTGGTCTGTTCTTCACACAAGGCTATTGGAAGACTAGGGGAGTCATATGGACCACTTATAAGGTGCTTTTTGGAAATTGGCAGCCCCAGATCTCATTTACTTCCATTATATGGAAAAAAGTGGCCAGGGGAAAAAAACTCACCTTTTGTGTGGAAAACTGTTTCTTTATGTCTTAGACATGGAATTAGAAATGAACACAATACTTCTATTTCTCCTTGTCAGGTAATGCGGTGTGACTGCCTGAAGGCTGGGGAGGCCAATTGTTCAGAGAGTGTACCCATTTCTCCCTCCAGCCCACGAGAGAAGTGGCTCCGCAGAAGGACACATGTCAAACTACGGGTGAATATCACAAGCACATATCTACAGTCTTCCTGCAAAACTGGTGACAGTTTAGATTTTTTTTAAATGTGGACAGTGTGTAGGTGTTTGAAATCAAACCTCATTTACCTGGACAAAACCACAGACAAAAACCCTCTGAAAATGCAAAACGTTTGTGATGTTTAGTATCTATTCTGCGTATGTTAATGAATAAGGGCCCCTTAAGAACAGCACAGAAAATAGTATTGTGTTATACAGTACCATTCAAACGTTTAGTCACATATGACTGTATGTATGTTTCACATAATCTTAAAAACCTTTGCAGACAAATAACTGTTTAACTATTGAATTTCTTGTCTTATTTTTTAAAAGCATGAGTTGGCCAAGAGAGTGAGGGAAAAGCAGCCCAAAACGTCTTATATGTCTTAATGCTCAGCTTTGCAATATTTAGCCTGCCAGTGTAGCGTTTGGTTGTTTTTCTATTCTGTTCATGTACTCTTTGTGTTTAGAGTTCAGTACGATACTTTCAAAGGTATGCTGTCAACATGAAATAATTTTAACAGTTATTTAATTAACTACTATATAGTAAAGCACTTGAAATATTGGAAGGTATTTCCACATTCCCTAAAGGGACAGATGGGGAAGTGCCATACAGCTGTCAAATCTGTATCCTGCCAGCAGCAGATTTTTTTAGACTATTATATCATTCAAAATGCCAACACACATACTCTCACAATACCATCTCACAATACATGTCTCAGATTAAATAAATTCAAATACTTCATGCACCACCACTCTTCAAATGTAGGCAGCAAGCAAAGCCTTTTCATATTGAAGAGAGATGGCACTTGTTATCTAGTACACTGAGGAGTCAGACTTCAATAGATTCAGACAGGTCTACTGGAATAGCTTCTAGTCATTTTTGGTGCTTAATCTTATTATTTATTTACAGAACATAACAGCAAATCATAGAGTTCATGATGTTATAGTGACAGAGGATGGTCCGCAGACGCTGGTGGGGCGGTTTATGTATGGGCCACTTGACATGGTCACATTGACGGGGGAAAAGGTAAGATAGACTTTCCTCCAATTATGAATTGTTTACAATTAGTATTTCTAATTGTTTTTAAGACACGTCTTTTCAGTAATTCTATAATTTCAATGGTTATCAAACATTTTAATATTAATTGGCTTTGGAGGCCTGGGTAGCTCAGTGAGTATTGAGGCTGACTACCACCCCTGGAGTCACGAGTTTGAATCCAGGGTGTACTGAGTGACTCCAGCCAGGTCTCCTAAGCAACCAAATTGGCCCGGTTGCTAGGGAGGGTAGAGTCACATGGGGTAACCTCCTCGTGGTTGCGATTAGTGGTTCTCGCTCTCAATGGGGTGCGTGGTAAGTTGTGTGTGGATTGCGGAGAGTAGCATGAGCCTCCACATGCTGTGAGTCTCCGCAGTGTTATGCACAGCGAGCCACGTGTTAAGATACGCGGATTGACCGTCTCAGAAGCGGAGGCTTGTCCTCCACCACCTGGATTGAGGTGAGTAACCATGCTTTTTAAATAATTTATGTACATTAAAATACAATGTGGTTGTATTTTAGAGTAATTTTTACCATTTTAATAGGCTTCTTAAGGGTTTTATCCATCCTATTTATTGTATTAATTGGCATTATTTTTTTTGTTTGTTTGTTTTTACTTTGTTGTTAATCAATAATTATATATGTATTGTTTTATTAAGAATAAAACAAGGATTTATTTTATTTGAAAACAAAATGGTATGTTTCAATAATAAAGGTGGGGAAATTGTGTATTTAAAGGGAAGTTCACACAAAAATGAAAATTCTCTTATCATTTACTTACCTTAATGCCATCCCAGATGTGTATGACTTTTTTCTTCTGCTGAACACAAACGAAGATTTTTAGAAGAATATCTCAGTTCTGTGGGTACATACAATGCAAGTGAATTGTGACCAAAACTTTGAAGCTGCAAAAAGCACATAAATGTAGCATGAAAGTATTCCATATGACTTCAGTGTTTTAATCCATGTCTTCTGAAGAGATTTATTACATTTTATTGGTTTTGGGTGAGAACAGACCAAAATATAACTCCTTCGCTTTAAATCGGCAGTCTCCTTGGCGATCTGGATTTTAAGCTTGATTACACTTCCTAGTGCCATCTAGCGCTTTGCGCATGCATCAAACACTAGGTGTAATCAAGCTTGAAATCATGATTGTGCCTAGAGAATGCAATGTCAAGATGAACAGTGAAAAATTATTTACATTTTGGTCTGTTCTTATCCAAAATCGATTACAGATCACTACAGAATTAAACCTATGAGTTTTATGGATTACTTTTATGCTGCCTTTATGTGCTTTTTTGAGCTTCAAAGTTTTAGTCACCATTCACCTGCACTGTATGAACCTACAGAGTTGAGATATTATTCTAAAAATCTTTGTTTGTGTTCTGCTGAAGAAAGAAAGTCATTTGCATCTGGGATGGCATGAGGGCGCCATTGCTGCTTCAAATGGTGTGATTCTCCTTGCGACTGCCTTGATCCCTATTACAGGGATGTTTCGCCATGTTACACTGCTTTTCCGGGGGTGGGAGGAGAAGTCCCCTTTGAGTGTTTCAGTAATTTTACACACTCAGTGTCCACCCTGTTATTTTCTACCTTGTCCACTTTTAAACAGTATTATAGAAGCTTGAATTGTGATCTTATATGCATACGATTATTACTTGGTAATTCACATGCCATCTGTCTCTCAGGTGGATGTGTTTTTAATCACTCAGCCTGGTTCTGGTCGTTGGGTGCTGTTTGACACCGTTATGACCAGCAACAGTGGACGGGTGTCCTACACCATCCCTGCAAATAAAAGACTTGGGGTGGGTGTCTACCCCATCAAAATGGTTGTCAAGTAAGTATTTGCATTCACAAAACATAGTTAACAATGAATCACTGCAATATCTGTTTAGAAAGGATTAATTATGTTCCTGTGAGGCCCTGGGACAATGGATGTATTGCTAAAAATTAAGACAAAAACTATTTTGACACGTTTAGATTGTCAAACTTTGTGTAACGGGATAAACTACACCTATGATTACTCTGCCATTACTCTGGTTAAAAATTATTGCAAAAAATGGCTCGGAATATTCAAACTAGTTCTGTGAAAAGAACATCATTGCACTTGACTTAATATTTTGTCTAACATCATTAAATAAATTTTTTTGTGTGTGTTTTCTAAGTTTCTGAAAATGTAGGTATTTTGCCACATAATGCAAACACATTAATACCTACAAGTGTGCTTTAACACTGACATATGAAATAATTTTGTACCATTAGACAACTATAAAAACTAATTGTAAAAATAAATAGAAATAATTTGCACATGTTTCTTTTTATTTATCATATTTGATAAATTAGGCTTTAAAGGTCATTATCCTCCTGAGGCCCAGCAATTCCTTTTTGTGTAAGATATTTTTTATTTAAGTTATTCTTAGCCCATACCTACTACATTTGTAAATCTTGGGGTATTATCAGAGGACTCCCTCGGCTTTTCAGAAATACCAAATATTTGAGAGTTTGGCCATGAGAACTTGGTCTATAAATATAGAAATTTAAAATGTATCACAGTCCATTTCAGCACGTCAAAAACAATATTAATAAAATATCATTTTTTCAATAAACAATTTTATCTTACAGCATGTATTTTTTGCACCAAAAACTATATTGCCATTTATATCATAATAGATTGCAATGTAAAATAATGAGATTTTTATAATGACAGAGAAGACTGCATATATGAAAATATACAAAATATTAGTTCATAATTTAAATATATCTTATAAGATGTATATGTCAAAATGTAATGTGATTTTTTTTGTGTTTTTTTGTGTTTTTTTTTTTGTGGTGGGCAGGAATTTTATGTAATGGTGATAAAGAGATATACCTCAAAAGCCTGTTTTATCATATTTGATACATTAATTTCAAAGGGGGGTTTTCAATAAAATAATATTTAAAGTTTTTATCAGACACAAGTTGCTTGTATTCAGCGAATAAAATACTCATTATAAATACCTGTAACAATATAATCATTACTGTCACTTTTACTTTATTAAAATAAGCTGTCATTTATCCCATAACAGTCACTTTTCTTCGAAGTCCCCCACCATTTTAAATGGATCTATATAAACGTTGAACACACTTTTGTCACATATAACCACTAGATGGTGCCATAAACATGTGAAATTTACATACCTTAGGATGTTTGGCTCGCCAGCTTGAACAGAGTGTGAAATAGGGTCCATCAAACATTGTGTATCATGTGTTCAAATATTTTTGGGGCCCCTGTATATAATTTTACATATGCAATGCCTTGTTTTCAGGTATCAGACCACTGGGAGCCTCTCAGCTTGAGACCCCTGGCAGTAAGAGGCCCTGGGGCATTTGCCCAATCCATAAACCATCCATGATTTATAGACTTTAAAAGCTGTGGACGTTTATTTAAGAGAATGAGAAAATAGTGAAAGTGATTATGTTGTTGAAGATTGTTTTTTATTTGATTTTTTTTTAAAGAGGTGACCAGACAAATGCAGAGGCTTTTCTCACAGTGTTGCCGCATGGAATGGAATGTGTGGTGTTTAGTATTGATGGCTCCTTCGCTGCCAGTGTTTCCCTAATGGGCAGTGACCCAAAAGTCCGGCCAGGAGCTGTGGATGTGGTCAGGTAAGTGTCTCTCTGACACAGATTGTGGCAAACTTTATGCCAGTGTCATATTTGGCCCCTAGATAACTGCATGTGTTTTGATTTCTCTCTAGGCACTGGCAGGACCTTGGGTATCTGATCATCTACATCACTGGTCGTCCAGACATGCAGAAGCAGAGGGTGGTGTCCTGGCTCTCACAGCACAACTTCCCTCAGGGCATGGTATTTTTCTCGGAAGGGCTTGTTCACGACCCCTTGCGTCAGAAAACCATCTTTCTGAAGAGTCTGCTGAAAGAGGTCTGTCTATGGATGCAGTACAGATAAACGTTATTTTCAGTGACATCTAACAGAATTTTAACTTTATGCTTAAAACTAAAAACATTTATTAAATTAATATTCCAGGTTCAACACAAGTTAAGCTCGACCGACAGCATTTTTGGCATAATGTTGATTACCAAAAAAGCACTTACAATGTATATAAATGGGGCCAAAATCCTAAATGTTAAAATACTCACTGTTTCAAAAGTATAGTCTCAAGACGTAAACAAAATAAAGTTAAGATGATTTTAGTGTGACAAAATTGCGTACTAACCTTTTCTGTGTTAAGTTATATAACATTTTAATAATTAGTTGACATGACAACATTTGGGCCATAAACCCCCCAAAAAACAAAAATTATTTTAATAAAGTTATAAGCTTCACATTTCTGCCTTTATACCAACCAAAAATTGGCCCCATTTACTTCCATTGTAGGTGCCTCACTGAAACATACTTGGCTGAGCAATTGCATAGAAACTGCATAAAATGGGCTATTTTAAACCCCCAAAACATGAAGACTATTTGCTTTTTTCCATAGTGTCACATTAAGATTAGTGCAGCATATGGTTCAATGAAGGACATGTCTGTGTACAGCACATTGGGACTGGCACCAAATCAGATATACATTGTGGGCAGACCATCTAAGAAGCATCAGCACCAATGCCAGGTGAAGCTCATTTCATTTAGTTTACCAGATCAACAGGTATAAATACACCCCATATTAAACATACAGCCAACTGTAATAACAAGTAAAATAAGATATTTATCTCTTAGTCCATTCCAGTGTTTAACATACAGTCACTGCCAAAAGAATGTAAACACTTAAAATTGAATGCATGCCATTGCATAAGATGAGAAAATACCAATCCTGGTGGCATTTATTTTAAAGAAAGATAGCACAAGCACAGAAATTTCACAGAAAGGACTTTGTTCACTTTTTAAATGATAACGCAATAACATTCCGTTCAAAATGAAGACAAAGTCTTTGGACATTTGTCAAACGTTAATGAACAAGTCTGTAGTTAATGTAATAAACAACACCTGTGGTTAACTCTGCTAGGACAAAAAATGTCACTGTTACTTCAATAATGGCTTAGAAAATTGAATTAAGTTCTGAGAAAATGTTTGTTTGCAATGCAACTTGCTTAATAATTTTAAGGGATGATTTTCAATCACGATATTCATTTAAAGGTTTGCTTAAATTACTTAAAGACATTACAGCATCATTTTCTTTAAAGCTGCATTGAAACAGTAAAAATGACTTGACTTGGCTTTGATATTTTGTTTCTAATGTAATGACATTCAGACAGTTTTAAGTGTGGCTTCCCTATCCAAATACTTTTTAGGGCCCATGTATCTTATAGTTCAAAATGTTCCTTCCCAACATACATATCTCATCTTTCTCAGTTTCTAAGTGAAGGCTACGCCGCTCACCTCTCTACTCTAGAGTTTGAGCATGGCCCACGCTCCAAAAAGAACCGCATGGTGCTGCGTCAGGGCTCTTTTGGTCTCTCCTCAAAGACGGATTTCCTGTCTCCATCCCCTGACTTCCTGTCCTGCAAGCGCACCCCACTGCTGCGTCGAGCAATGTCTGTTCAGCAGCCATCTCCACCCTCCTCATCTGTCTCCACCCCCAAACCAGAGCGTGCTCTGAGCCAGCCAGAGTCCAATAAAGATGGACCAGAGATCCGCATTCAGACCGATGATCAGGAGGAGGAGGAGGAGGAGGAGGAGGGCGAGAGAATACAAGATGTGACACTATAAGAGAACTCCATTAGTTGTGGAGAAAAGAGTGTATGTTGAAGGAGAGCAACCCCATCTACTGCAGTAAGTGCTAACTTAACCTTTCAGTTTGTCACAATATATGAAGTAACCATTATTTTTGTAAAACAAGATGATGAGATTTTTTAAAACAATAAGCCACGAGAGATTGTGCATAACAGTGCATTTACAGCAGGTTTTCATTATTTTAACTTTTTTTCAACTTTTTCATTCACTGGTTTATTATAAATGGCCCTGCAATATGACAAATTAATTAAAAAAATAAAGTCGTAACCAGGAACGTTCCCTTTCAAGTCGGTCAGTTCAACACTCCAACAGTAACTGATGCTATGTGAAATGTGCACCATCGCGCATGCTACTGATTTGCACAAAAATGGCAGTGCTTACTAGCCTTTACATTTACATTTATGCATTTGGCAGACGCTTTTATCCAAAGCGACTTACAGTGCAATTATTACAGGGACAATCCCCCCAGAGCAACCTGGAGTTAAGTGCCTTGCTCAAGGACACAATGGTGGTGGCCATGGGGTTAGAACCTGTGACCTTCTGATTAACAGCCCTGTGCTTTAGCCACTACACCACCACCACACCTTTAGGGTAGTTGAAAAGGCATTCACATAATCTCGCCTTCGTATTGAACAAAAGAAAGAAAAAGAGAATAACTCAATAAGCATGTATGATTAGAAAATATTAAAATGACATCACTGTAAAAACTGCAATGCCACCAGCCAAAATTGCTCTTAACACTGGAAAGAGTCAAGGAATGACATGGTCATGAGACCAAAAGCAAGTACACAAATGCCACTAGCCAGTAAGGCAGTAAATAATGAACATTGAGAAATCAACCCTCCTTCGCAGGAAGGATTTGGAAAGAGAGGTAAGAGACAGCAAAGTTTTAAAACCTGGCAAAACTGTTGGGTAAAGCCCAGCCTTCAGCAAGGCAAATGTCCTCCAAGGACACGCTCACGTTGGCCAGTTGTGAGTTAGGGCATCCAAGCCCAGCGGAGCCTGAGTCATGGAGTACCAGAGGCGACAGTGCATGGCCATCAGTGCGTGGCCATCATGCAATCTCTACTAATGACACACTTCACTTGAAATATTCATATGGCACCATACAAGCCCAGGGCACCATACAAGGTAAAACTGCTACTGATTAGCATGATTTCAAGTTTGCACATGTTTTTATACATGCAAAGCTGTAGTAAATTGGAGCCTAAGTGCGTTTGCTGGTCAGAAGTGCCAACATGGCCATGCTTTTCGCCCAGTTGACTTTCAGGCCCAAAAGTCGCAGATCCCTGTGTGGATCCCAATAGCGCTAAATCAAACAATCATCAAGGTAGTTCAATACATGGACACCACTTGGAGTGAGTACTGAACATTTCACAAAGTGAGGGGAGCAAGGGACAAGCCAAAGTGCAGAATTTTGAACTAGTATGCAGTCCCCTCAAAGGTCACTCTGTAGTAAATGCAGTTGCCAAGTAATGCAGCAACTTGCCGCATTAATATAGAATGCACAGTCACATGTGTGCATTTAAAGTTGCTTTACAACGGATTTGAATGCAGAATTTAGAGGCAAAACTATTGGTTTTAGGATAATATTTACACAAAAGTTAGTTCCTGTCCTCTCTTTTGATATTGAGTACAACATGCACATTTGATATTGCTTAAATAACTATTTACAGTATTTTAGAACCAAATATTTTTTAATTGATATCAATTGACACTGGTTTCAGCAGTGCACACCTCATCTCTATGCCTATGCAACAACAGCATGCTGACATATTCACTGGAGCTGTTTCTCTAGAGTTGTCATGGAGATACTTGTTTTGAGATTGATTTGACAAAGCTCCATTCATTCTACATATCTGTGGAGATTCACTTTGTGATATTTGATTCAGTGCACTAACAAAACTGGAGAGAGCAGACTGTCATTTGGAAACAGGCCCTCATTTGTATTGGATTGTTTAGAGCCAGAGCAGCCCATTGGCCCATTGGCCATATTTTTCAATTGACTGAAGGCCACTGGCTCCCTGTGGGGTTGCTGTGACGCACTTGAGTTGCTCTGGATGACACGAGGCTAAATCAGTCTTTGTATCTGTACATGACAGCCCAGAGACCGGAAAAAAGTGACTTTCTTATTGCCAATCCTGCTTTGGCGAAGGGGAGCGTACGAATCTCAGCCTTTGTATTGAACTTTAAGAAGGAACTTAATTGGCTACTAGAAACATTAATGGCCACAGAAATGTTCTGCTCTATTCTAGGACTCGTGAAAAGTTTCATTTGTTTTGCAATGCCATCAGAAGATTCCACAACCATAAACATGTTTATGTCTGAGCTGTTTTCAATAGCTAGTTTATACATTACATTTTACGAAGCCCCTTAAAGGACAGGGTGGGACTTTAAAAAACATTGTGTTGTGTACCCTCGCAATATGTTTTTATTAGATATAAATTATATATTTTGGTAACACTTTTTGGTAACATTATATAACTACATTATATAACATTACTTTAAACATAAACATAAAATTACCTACGTACAGTATATGCAGAAAGTAACATGCATTTGCAAGTAACATGCAAAACATTACACATGTTATTAACTAACAAAGAACAATTGTATTTTTATAAATTAACATTAACCAAATATAAATACTCTACAAAAATATTGGTAATTGTCAGTCCATGATACCTAATGCTTTAATGTCAACAAATAGAATCTTACTATTTAAATAGAATATTTAAAAATATTTGTGCAATAAAATATTGAAACAAAAATGTTTCGTGAAGACTTGTGGATAGATTACAGGATATTAAGATTAACAGATTATTAAACAGATCTGGCCTTAAAATCTGAATAGATTAATCATGTTTGCAGCCATTCTATAGTAGTCTGCAGTATATATGGACAACTGTGACAAGCATAAATTGAATTTTGTATTTGACTCTACAGTATACTCGTGCCATATTCTACTGTATACAATTCTATACTAGCTTCTTCATTAATGCAAAAGTTGTTGCAGTGCATATCATTGATTTGACCTAATTTACCAATAGCCCTTAACAGTGGTAAAATCACTTTAATTCATGGCCTCTGGTGTCATTGCTTTATGCTAACATTTTAATAGCTGGAGTAGACACATTTTTGCAACTCCTGCATAGCAAATTCTGATGACTTTCTCTGTCTTCATCTGACATCTTTCTAATCTCTTTTTTTTCTTCTTCTTCATCCACAGTATTTGCAGATACATTTTTTCAAACACAAAATCCCATCTCAAACAAGAATTGTTTTTCATTTTTTTGTGTAAACATGAATGATCTGCTCCTTGAAAGAAACATGTCTGGAAGCCTGACAGTGAGCTGTGAGGATTCACAAATCATCACCAAAACAAACAACCCCAGAGGACTGAGACAAACAGCAAACAACATGAAAGTGAACGATTTTAGCGGTGACATGAACATGAAGGACAGAGAAGATTGATAACGGTCAAGCCATAAGATTGGACAATGTACGGTTTAAAGTCAATATGAAACCCAATTCGCAACCCATTTTACTGGTGTAATGTCACATATTTCAGAGTGAAACAGGATATTCAGCGAGTAGGATTGTTGTGCAGGAGTTGCTTTTATCCATCCAAAATTGACTGGATTGTGAAAAGGTTAGTGTTCCATACCAGAATGGAGCCAGATTTAAATATGAGTTTGCTAAATACAACCTACAGGAATGACTTTCTTCTGTAGAACATAAAGTGGATGTTAGACTGTATGTTAGCCTCAGTCACCATTCACTTTTATTGCCTTCATATAAAGTGAATGGCGATTGAACCGGTAACTCAAACATTCTACGTTTGTGTTTCCCAGAATAGAAGTCAAAGAGCTACATAAGGGTGAGTAAACAATGACTGAGTTTTCACTGTGGGGGAACTATCCTTTTAAGGCAGTAAATGGGATACATTTTAATTTCATGTTGACTTTAACAACCCTCATTTGTGACAGTCAGTTTTGCTGCTGAAGACAGAAGGAAAGAGAACATGGCTGTATCATAACTGAGACAAGGACACAACAATAAAAACATGAAGAAAGGCTATTGACAAGAGTGTCAGGGACAGCTTTTATTGTATTGAGGATGTGCAGTCTCATGTAATGGTCTTTTGTGAAGGTAACCATGCACCTGAAACACATCTAGCAACTGCAACCAGAGGCTTTGTGTTCTTAATAACGGTTTGGTGACCTACATATCCACCAGATCTTCTTGCATGTCTGTTTCTTGCTGTTTTTAAGGAGGCATAAGGTAAAAGGAGCTTAGATAAAGACTGAACCTTGCAAAGAGCATTACAAATGACCTTTTCTGACTCTTGCTTGCATGTTTACCAAAGTCCAAATTCTTCATTTATATTCTTGTCAATTTTATTCATAATGACTCAATACTGCACACTAATAGTGTGAAGAGCGTTCTAGTGTTGCCTTCATCCAGGATGCAGTATGTGTTAATAGACTATGTTCTGACAGAGTGTTTAAGACATTCCATGCTGTGGTTGACATTTGTGACATTTTCAGAGGAAATCTGTTTTAATTTTTGTGAATATGGTTGTTGCACAAAACTGTATATAATTGAATAAATGTATTTCATAGACACTACTATTATATGTTATTGGATAACCATTCCTATCTGTTAAATTGTTTGTATAAAGGAGATATTTCAAAACATACATGAATGAAACGCTTTCTCGTAATTTTCTTGAATTCTAAATGGCAAAATCATCACTGTAACTGCTGTTATTACCACTTATCAATGTTTCTGATAAGCTAAAATCTGCAGATGGATTTACAGCTGTTTTGTCTCAAGACTGAAACATTTACCATCCTTAAAGCAAAATCATTTAGCAGGTTTAGTGCTGCGACAGGATGCATTTTTATATGCACAAGAGGTGTCATTTTGAAGTTTATTCGTAAAAAACAAAACATGCACAAATAATGAAAATATTAAGAAATGAATAGGCTTAAACATCTGTGAACCATATACTTTGCAGCTGTTAATCTTTTAAAAGTTGAGAAATGTGAAAACGAATTAACCACAGAGGACTCGAAATCCCAAGAGTTCAGGTCTGATAACTAGACAATGATTTTGAAAAAATAAATAAAAATAATAGTAAAATAGACTGTCTTAAATACATTTTTAAATGTAAGCTTTTTTTTAAGGTTTATAATAAATAACAACTAGAGTGATAAGACACTATTAATTATGGAAAAGTATTTTTATTAGGTATAAAAGGTAAACAATTCTGCTTCTGTCTTTTACCTTTAAAAAATATACATTTTTGCCAAATATTACTGTAAACATTGTCATTTAAACTCAAATGCATATTACCACAGCTGAATAAACAATCAATCGTACAATGAATGATCTTATTGGACAATGCTGTGATTTTGCAATATGTATTCATCAATTTGCATGTACAATACATGATTATGGTGTATTTTATAATATGCACTTTATTAATTGTAGGATATTTCATCAGTTAGTGTAATTATTGTAAAATTAGCATTTTCCTCAGCCTTTAAAACACAAATACAAACACCCTGTATTAGAATGAGTTAAGTCCTAAACTAAATACAGTTAAAATGAAACTAAATAGGTTAAAACGGTTAATAAACACAGTAGCAATAGTAATGTCTCCTAGTCAAGAAGACATAATCGCACCATATTAGTTTAGTGTTAGGCAGCGATATTTTTACAAAAAAAAGGGGTAGCCACATTATTTTCAAAATATTGTATACCAAAGAAAAGCCCTGAATACTGTTTTTGTTGAATAACATTTAGCATTTCTTCTAATACCAAAGCTTGATCTCTTTATTAGCTACATTTTAATATTCACATTTTTTTTTCCCCTCACAAGAAATTGTTTAGAATTACTAAACAGCTTTAGTATGTAACGGAAGTGACCCATAAAGGTGCATTAACTAAAATCATGCACATCATTCTGAAAACAAGCAGTACGCAAATGTTCCCATATAGTGATACAGTATGTTTGTTTCTAAAACAACAATAGTTGCCCACTGCTTTAAACACTTAAAAGATACAGACAGCATAACAACCAATGATAAGAAAGTTTCCCTTCAAAATACTGGAAAAGGCCTCTTCTGGCATGTACACAAACATTAAAATTAGTTTGAAAGTATAAGGATAACATGACAATGGTCCCTTTTTTAAGGGGCATTGTGGATATTTGACCGGGCTTCATCAGTCCAGCTGCTTACTGCGTGCTGTACACGTTGGGTCTGCTTTCGGATAGAAGCCCTGTTCAGTCCTCTGGAAAGATTGCGCTTGGTGGAGCTGTAGCCCATAGTCATAACTGTTTGGTAGTCCTCCATGGCCTGGACCCTGAAATAACATCATCATAAATAATAGAGTTGTATAGAGTTAAGTATGGAATAAAGCATGCAGTGGAGTTAATGGTTCACTATGTTAGGAGTATGCATCCTCATGCATACTATATGTAGCAGCTTATTTCAAAGTGCAAATGCATTCAGGATGGTATCTTTTTATAAATTGTTAAATATTAAAACTCTATATTATATTAAAATCACAACGTGGAATCATTGTAAAAACATTGGGGGAAATGTGCAAACATGCAATTGTAAATCAGGCTGTTAGCTACGTTGTTTGTATGATTAGAAAACAAACAAGAGTTGTTTTAGGAAGAAAACATCCATAAATTTACCTCAGTTGTACTCCATGATAAGACAGTCCCTGAATCTGTCGCTTGTAGAATGAGAGAAAATTGTATTTGACTATTCATTCAGAAAGACATTGCCTTTTCACTGTGGTTGCTCTCTGCAATGAAGGGGGTTTTTCTACGACCTAAAATCCCCTAGTTTCCCTTTGGTCACATTGATTAAGAATGACTTCCCACCAAGGAATGAGACTTTTGAGTGGTTCGAAAATCTTGGCGGGATGAAAGTTATGTGTGGAATTCAAAAGAGTGTGTAGAGGGGGACGCTGTTTTTTTTACACATCAAACCAACTTAATGAGGGCACCATCCAGAACTAAATAAGAACACAATATCTCAAATTGCATCTTTAACAAACAAAATATCTAAAAGAAAGGATTCTAAGTAAAACAATTAAATTGCTTTGCTTCATTCATTCATAAAAAATAAAAAAAAGCCTCTCAGTATCAAATCGCTGCAGTTATACAATTGGGATCAGTCGGTGAACATATCCAGCATGTGTTTACTGTTAGACAACAATCCCCAAGAGCAGACCAATTCATATCCAGCAAAAAACACTGTCAAATAGAATTTGGGACACATGGGGCTTTTCTAGTTTTAAGCAACCCAACATGGTTATTTTTTTTACAAGGGTTGGGTACAAAAATACAAACAGGAAACAGCTAAATGTCATGAGCGGGAACTGGGATAACATTATGCCTCAGTGAGCAGACTTGCCATCTCTCACTTCCATTTTTAAGGGCAGATGGAAAAAAATAAACAACCAAAAACTGACAAAGAAAATTTAAGAAAGGTTAAATGGATAGTTTACCCAAAAATGAAAATGCTCTCATCATTTACTCACCCTCATGACATCCCAGATGTGCATGACTTTCTTTCTTCTGCTGAATACAAAGATGTTTTTAAATGATTTAGCTCTGTAGGTCCATATAATGAAGGTGAATGGTGGCCAGAACTTTGAAGCTCCAAAAAGCACAAAGGGAGAATAAAAGTAATCTACAGTATATTACTCCAGTGGTTAAATCCATGTCTTCAGAAGTGATATGATAGATGGGGGTGAGAAACAGATACATATTGAAGTCCTTTTTTACAATAAATTATCCTCCCTGCCCAGTAGGTGGTGATATGCACAAAGAATGTGAATCGTCAAAAACAGAAGATAATATGAAAGTTGAGATTTACAGAAAAAAGGAATTAAAAATGTATCCGTTTCTCACCCATACCTATTATATCACTTCTGAAGACATGGATTTAACCACTGGAGTCTTTGGAGTTTTATGTTTTCTTTATGTGCTTTTTGGACCTTCAAAGTTTTGGTCACCATTCACTTGCAATGTATGGACCTACAGAACTGAAATATTCTTCTAAAAATGTTCATGTGTTCAGCAGAAGAAAGAAAGGCATAGACATCTGTGATGGCATGAGGGGTAAGTAAATAATATGAGAGTTTTTAATTTTGGGTGAACTATTCCTTCAAGAAAATTCTCAGGGTTAAAACAAGTGGATTAATTTAATCTGCTTTTTTACAGAATAAGAATGGCACAAGATCTGTTGTACTCACCGGTCATCACTCCCAATAGCATCATCAAAAGCTTGAGAGAGACGCTTCAGCCGCCGGAGGCCTTTAGACACACAATCCAGATCCTCATCAAACTGCCTGCCATGGGATAAAGAGGACCGTTATGTTTGTGTTACATTCATATCTGCATAAAAGCTCAGGTTATCCCTTAAAGGAATAGTTCACCAAAAAATATCATTCATGTCATCATTAACTCCTTATACATTTATCCTTATAAATGTTATTTCAAATGAATTTGACTTTTTCTTCAGAACACAAAAGGAGATGCTAGGCAGAATGTTAGGGACTGACAGCCTCAGTCACCATTCACATTTACAGCATCTTTTTTTTTCTCTACACACAATGCAAGTGAATGGTCAGGTCATACAGGTTCGAAATAACACAAGGACAGAAATAAAAATTTGGGGTACACACTTCCTTTAAGACAATGTACAGAAATAATCTTAACATACTAATTTCTAATTTGATAATGAAAGTACTATATATTGTTCTAATGGCAGGTAATGTACTCAATGAAAGTTTAAATATAAAGATATAAAGTGTTACTAAGAAAATATATATTTTTTAACCTTTTGGGTCCCTGGGTTGGCTGAGAGCAGGTCCCCGTGTCTGTGAAGGTTGAAAACCCCTGATCTAATGCAGTATTTTTTTCCCCAACTATGCTCTGGGTGCAGATGTGCAGTCTCACCTCCTGCGGTTAATAGTGTAGGGTGAGGCAAAAGGGCTTTTCAGTGCTGCCATGCGTACCAGCTGCCTCCTGGTGCCCCTGGTCTTCACTGTCCTAACTGAAGAGACACTGGCATCTGGGGTAGAGGCCCCTCCAGGAGTTCGCTTGCTGGTTGACCTTGGAGTTCGCCTGGGGGTGATCATAGTAGGGGCAGTAGATCGTTTCGGTGTGCAATCATATTCCTCCCCGTCAGATATTCTACCGGGGGTCATCACCAGACAATCTTGACGTGACTGTCTGCACCTTTGAAACCTCTAATTAGAATTGAAAAAAAAAGAAAACAGTAATTGATATATCATTTTTATTCTGTAATCAGGTTATAAGAAGAATGCATTTACAGTGAAGCCCACCTGATAGACGTTCCCTATTGAGTTTTTTGCACCGCGGGTCATTTTGCGGACAGCACTGGCCTTTTGATTCATCTGAAGGGACTCCCAGGTGGGATTCTCGGAGATGTTGACGTTGGACTGCACTTGTTTCAAAGGCAGTCGTTTGCGCAGAGACATTCTCAGTGAATTCAGTGAGCTGGAGGAGCGAATCTTCTTAAATTGCTGCGGTGCTTCGGGCGAGCAGTCAGGGTCCGACTCATCGAGGACAGCATGCGACCTCCAGACCCCACTAACGGCAATAGTGGACGTCATTGTGAGAATTTTAAGGTGACGTAATAGGTCTATTTGCAGAAAGAAAGCGGTATTTAGTACACTTTCATTAGGAGCCGTTCAGACCGAACGCGTTCTTGCTTTAAAAAGCGAGACGCAGCGCCAGAGCAGAACACACGGCATCCAAAAAAGCGGTAGGCTACTCCTAAACGAGACGCTGAAATAACAGTCAAATGTCCGTCCAGTGTATATTTACATAAAAACAATAGAAAAACAGCGCGGATGGACGCGTTCGGTGTGAACGGCCCAGCATGGCCACTTGTAGGGCAGCAGTATTATACAGCTCAGTTGAGTTGAACTAGATCCAGTAAATTAGAATTGGACATTATTTGAAATGAAACAGCTGATCTGACTCGAAATTAACCTTTAACCCCGTAAACAGTCCATTTGGAGATCAAATGCAACTAGACGTAGGCCTACACGTGATTCTACGAGATATTAGTAATGTAGAGCAGAGATTAGACAAAAAAAAAACTACAACAACAACAACAGTGAGCAAACTATCCATTCAAATGCTAAACAATGCACGCTCTATGTGATAGCGATTCACAAAAAAAGCAAAACTATCCTCAGTATATCCCCCCAAACACAACAGCGAAGCACATGCTTCAAACTATATAGCATAAAATCGATTTAAAAGTTTAAACCTACCGTTATTTTGTATCCAGTCTGGTGACTATCCTTAACTTTGTCTCGTGTGGCTGTTTGAATTTGGCGGATAGCTCCCTTTGGAAGAAAGACACCGCCCACCGTTGTTGCGCTGCTCCACTCCGATTGGTTTGATGTGTCGTTGCGTCGCAATCGCAATCTGACGTAAGGAACGGCGCTTAGTTACGGTAAAATAAGTAACTTTTCAGAATCAGAACGATCTTCATTGCCAAGTGTTCTCATGTACACAATTATAAAAAAATGCTGGTGATAGGATAAATAAGCGCACACAGGACATTACAGTGAGACAGAATATAAAACAAGGTAAGAGTATAATTAAGCAATATCACACAAGCAAGAGTGCATCGCATGATTGTGAGTGTGATATCGCTTATATACAACAGTTCAATAAGCAAGTAAATAAAATAAAAAATTAGGAAAAACTGAGTACGAGCCAAAAAACTAATTTGTGCATGGAATTACTTTATTACGCAGCAGATCCGAAACTACCGTTGCTGGTTCAAACCAAATGATGCATCCAAGCCTGTGTTAGTAATTCAAAAAGTTCACTTTAGAAATAGTTATTAGATAATTAAGGATGGGTGGATGGATGGATGTGTTTATGTGTGTGTGTGTGTGTGTGTGTGTGTGAGTGTGTGAGAGAGACGGAGTGTGTGCAATCAACTGTTGCCACTCCCAAGCAGAGAACCTGTCAGCTTTCTGGAGATCAGGTCCAGGTTTCCCTATTTCGTGGTAGCCAGTGCACCAGAGTCATTCATTAAAGAAACTGCAATGTCCTAAATTATAAACTGTGTGTCCACTCCAATGTGGAAAGTCCGATAAGAGGTGCACCTTCAGTTTGTGTAATCAATCAGTCTGTTGTATCTCTCAGCTGTGATGAGTAGTAATGCTGATGTTGTATGTTTAAAGCCATTTAAAGCTATTTTCTAGCTGTAGTAGCAGTAATAGATGTGATCACGAAGAGCTGTTGTATGGGGTGAAGCGGCTTCACTTCACGTCACATAACTGGCTCATATTAAACATAAAATGTATCTTTTGCTACCTCCTGCTGGCTAATGTATGTAATGTAAAAAAAAATACATGTAAAAAAAAAAAAAAAAGACAAACCATAGCTCTTAATAGATCTGCACAGCTCTTACACTTTAGTTTAGAATGGCATGAACGCAAGCGGAGTGATACACACAGTGAAGCGTCCGAGTGCTGATGGTGTCAGACCATCAGTGCTCCTGGAACTTCTCGTCCAATCAGATTCGAGGACCGGAACTAATTGTTGTATATATAGAAAATATAATAGGACATATAACAGAATGGCATGTGTACAGGTGCAAGTAGTAATGTATGTGCAAGGTAGGGGTATGTACAGCTATTAAATTAAATATATGAATATACATATGTACCTGAGATATGTATTTACTTTATTTCAATATGGGGAGTCCTGGGGCAGTTTAATAGTTCATGAGGAAAATTGCCTGTGGGTAAAAACTGTTCTTGTGCCTGGATGTCTTGGCACTCAGTGCTCTGTTTCGCCAGTCAGAGGACAGCAGTTCAAAGAGGGAGTGGGCAGGGTGTGTGGGGTCCAGAGTGATTCTACCTGCATGTTTCCTCATTCTGGAGATGTCTTTGTCTTGGAGGGTGGACAGGGGGCACCAATAAAATACTCAGCTGTCACGACTGTCCATTGTAGTTTCCTTCTGTCTGATTTGGTGGCTGAACCAAGCCAGAGTGTTATAGATGTACACGGGACAGACTCAGTGACTGCTGAGTAGAACTGTGTCAGCAGCTCCTGTGGCAGGTTGAACTTCCTCAGCTGGCGAAGGAAGTACAACCTCTGCTGAGCCTTCTTCACAATTTAATCTATTTGGGTGTCCCACTTCAGCCCAGGAACCTGAATGAACCAGGATGGAGCGTGCAGACGAATTTCTTCTGAAGTCCACTATCATCTCCACCTTTTGAACGTGTTCAGCTCAAGGTTATCGTGACCGCACCAAACAGCCAGCTGATCAACCTCCCATCTGTATGCAGACTCGTTGCCATCGCGGATGAGGCCAATGACCATGGTGTCATATGCAAACTTCAGGAGCTTCAGGAGCTTTTGCAGTGCAGTCATTCATGTACAGGGAGAAGAGCAGTGTAGAGAGAGAATGCATCCCTGAGGAGGACCTGTGCTAATAGTGAGGGTCCCAGATGTGAGTTTCCCCTGTCTCACAGCTGCTGCATATCTGTCAGTAAGCTGTTGACAGATTGTGGTTGGCACAGATAGCTGGGTCAGTCTGGTTGCGAGGAGATCAGGCATGATGGTATTGAAGGCTGAACTGAAGTTCACAAGTAATTTAGGTTCCTTGCATAAGTCCCAGGTCTGTCGAGCCATAGCAGGATATTAAACTTTTTTAAACTCAATCATAGAATACACCATGCTAAACATTAGTTTATTTGTAATTTAAAAAAAAAAGATATAGAGTTAAGCTGCATCTTTTGCCATCAATATTCAGAGACAGCGATTTATTTGATTTGGCACTGCCCATATGTATTTTATATTTGAATTATTCGATTTTTTTTTGTGTGTGTTTCAAAATATATTCATATTGATTGATATTAGTAACAAAACTACTATTTGAATGGAGTATCCAGGCCACTAGGTGTCAGTGTAATCAAAATCTTTCTAGTAAGTCAATCCACTGTCGGCCATTTTTTGAATGCTCTCGGTAGGCTATTATCAGTCATGACAGTGCAGCTCCTATCTACTTGAATGGGGAAACACCGAAATCTCAAAAATGGTTGGTCCAGATTACGATCAAAAAGCATATTTTAAATCAACTGTAAAATCTGACAAAACTGGTATCATAAATTGTGATTCTTTACATCATTTTTCAATTTCCCCAGCTTGTATAGCTAATGCGCATGCACATTCCTGAGTTGATTGACAGGCGATGTCTGTATCTAAAAGGTGATTGGCTCTTGTAAGGTGGGACTTCCTTTCTACATCTGTTGACCGTTGGGCACTTAGAGCTCCTTGGCTGGGCATTCCACTTTCTCCCATTCATTTCAATAGAAGTGGCCCATCTCTCATAAAAAAATAGTCTCAGGTGTAATCCATTCTTTGACATACTTCAAAAAATGACTGAGGCATCTTTAAAGGTGCACTTAGTAATTTTTTTCTCATTAAAAAGTAACCGTCCTGTTATTTGACACTTTCACTCATTGATTAAATGAATCATGGCTGACTGTGAATACTTAATTTCTACAATAGCCTCTGAAACTGAAAACTACTGATTTTTCAATGACGCTGTATCCAAGCCGCTAGGTATCAAGTCCAAGATGACACAAAGACACAAGTTACTGAGCGCACCTTTAACTGTTAAATCCAGAGATAACAAAGTTCAGCATGAACAAAACAACCCTGGATGGTAATAAAATGTCTAAAATCAATAAAATGTCACCAGTTTTTCAATACATAAGCTACTGCATTGATTTATTTGGTCTATATAAAATGTGCACTTGTCTACAGAAAAACCCACAATTATTTATATTTATTTTTTCAGCCAGCATCCCAAAATTCTGAAATAGAATTACATTTTTATTTGTTTCAGCATTTATTTTCACCTTTAAATTTTTTAAAGTGTCCAAATCTTATTAGTATATAGAACATTATAATTATTACCACACATTATGTTTTAAGTTTGATGGCTAAAGGTTAATGTCTTATAGGTAGTTACATTTACAGTGCTTATATACACAAAGAAAAATCCTTGACCTGCACAATTAACAATAGTTTGCAATTCATTTGTTTTATTCGTTTATTCTCCCTAACAAATCTGAGTATCAATGTTCTAGGAGTGGCTGCTGGCTCAGACAAAAAAAACTTACTCAATGCCAGAAGAATTAGAAGAAAACCAGAAGTACAGAATCAGGAGAAAAATGCAAGAGTCAACCATCTCAGAGAGTTTTTTTGACAGACCTTTTTCACCTCATAATTTAACAATAATAAAGCAAAGAGTAAAACAGTAAGCAACCAAATAGGTCTTTTGGTTTTTTAATTAGCAATTCAGATTTAAGAGGGATTCCATCACGGTATCCCATTTGCCAGTACAGTAACGGTTACTTCCATTCCAGCCAGGCTTGTCAAGTGATGGTGTCCTCATAGCTCAATGTTTCGAATTGCTCTCTGGTTTGAATTCCTGAGATGCTATTCCATCTGGAGAGGTTCAGTTTCGTTTGCAGCACTAAGATGGAAAAAATGACAAAGCATTTTGTTTCTGACCTTTCTGATAGTTTCAGGCAAATATTTTTTGATATTGTTGTTAACTACGGTGAATACAGGCAAAATAGGACACTTACTGTTGTTTTAAAAATATTATCAAAATATCTACATTAATGTTATCCCATACTAGTTTATGATGGACTTAATGCTGTATATATTTAAACAAATATATACACAAAATAGTGTATGGTTCAGTTGAAATTTACCTGTGTTCACCTTTATTGATAGTGTTATTTTTAAACAGAGCTGTTGCTATGTTGATAATTAAGAATGAACCTTTTTAATTGTATCCCTTCTAGAGATGATTGCTATTATTACTGTGCAGACAACCACCACCACTCCAGCAATTGTGGGTCCGAGTGGGAACTTCAGAACTTTATCTAATGGAGGAGACAAAATGTAAACATAAAATTCAATTGGTTTGACAGATGTAATACATATAGAGCATAACGAAGATGTTGAGAGTTAAAATAACAATAAACAGGAACACAAACCTTCAACCGTAACTTTAAATGTCTTGCTCCTTTTTTTGTAGACAGCTGAAGTTGTCTCACAGGTGTACATCCCTTGATGTACCTCACGCTTAATTTTAGGGACTGTCAACTCAGCGGTTATGCCATTATTGGTGGTTTTATAACTACCAGTGGTCAGATCTAGAAGTTCATCATCCCTTTTCCAAGCCACAGTTACTGGAGGGTTGGCAAGTACATTGCAGGACAGAACAACATTGCTTGTTTCCTCAACAAACACCTCTTCTGTGTCATTAAGATCTGGGGGAACTGTAATGTAGAGTAGTAATTCAGAGATGAGAATGGAACAACACTTGATACAATGTCTGCCCTTCAATCTCTATTTTGTTTTTACAAAAACTGGAATTTTGCTGTTTAAATTTAGAATCAAAATCATAATGAACTTTATTGCAAAGGATGCTTACACATACAAGGAAATTGTCTTGGTGACAGAAGCTTCCAGTGCACAAGCAATGCACTCGAATTTACATTTAAAAGACACCCCACAAGGGTAAGGTCAGCGTCATATCAGTTTATTTAAAATTCAATGTAAAGTTCAATTTAAAGTACTCACATATCTATAGAAAGGTATTTCAGGTGGTCAAGGATCTGGGTGAAATTTACTGTCTGAAATAACTGAAATTAAATGGATCCAGAACTACACTATAAACACTAATGTTGTTTTCCATTACTGGAAAAATCCAAAAATGTTGCCAATGTGTGAACAGCTTGTAATGTAACTTAAAATATTATCCCTTCGCGGACTTCCTAGGTTGCCTGTAGACTGATTTTCATGTGAAGGGAGTGGGTCGCTTTTGCCAGGAAAATCTAAATGTGACGTTTATGCGCACTCCCGAGAGCCTTGCCTCAGTAATCGCTTCTCTTCCGCTATTCAACAGCAACACTAGGTAACATTATCTTAGAGATGGAATCCAGCAACACCGACTCCTATACAAACTAAAAAACTAAAAAACATTTATCTACTGAATCCCATCTGGCTAAGCGGGAACGTGATTCATGGTCATGAATTGGCGTTCTTCTTATTGGACAGGTAAGCTTACATCATTTCTTGGTTACTGTCATAACCTCAGTTCCCTGATGGAAGGAACAAGACGTTGTGTCGATGTAATGACACTGGGGGTCTCTCTTGAGAGCCTCATTTACCACTTATCTTTGAGAAAACAGAATTTGCATGCCCCTCCCCCGGGCATACAGGAATAAAAGGAGGGAAGCGTGTGTCTGTTCAGACTGGTTTTGAGCTGAGGAGCCGAGAGTAAGGTCCCGGCCATTTCAGTGGCTAGTAGTGTTGTGGCAAGAGGGACACAATGTCTCATTCCCTGAGGTTATGACAGTAACCAAGACGTTCCCCTTCTCTCACTCACTCGACGTTGTTTCGATGTAGTGACACTAGAGGTCCCTATCTAAAAACGCCACTACACTGAACCGTAATGCGTGGACTGCTGATGCAAATGCAAGCAAGCTGCTGGGTGCAAAAAATGATCAGGTGCATCAGACTGCACGTAACCTTCCCCAATGCCCCAAAAGATGTCATGTAGTTCCCCACATCCCTGAGGGGGGGAAGCAATGTAACTAGCATGGGAGCAGGCCGCACCAGCTTTCTCTCTCTATGTTTTCTCTCCATAGAGTGTTAGATGCGGCTGGGGCCATCTAACGCAATAACACGCATCGGGGAAGGCGTTTGCTGTGAGCGGCTCCACGAACCCAGGAAACAATCGTCTAGCCTCGAGGGCTGAGGGGAGGACGGAGGGTTCCAGTCCAGCCCAACACCCAGTCCAGCATATCGGACAGCTCGATTTTAGCCTCAGAATGGGCCAGCACACCCAAAGGCGCAAGCCCAGTCAAGTCCTCAGCTTGGGAGTCCACCAAGATGCTCTCTGATGCAGCGGCGAAACTCTCATCCTGAGAGAGTTTCAGACTGGCTGTAAGGCGAGCTGGTCTCATCTTGGAACCGGACGGGGGCAGACGAGCGTGCTGGGGAACAGGTGGTCCGCAGGGATTTACTCGGCAAAATCACACCCGTTAAACTCCCGAAATCCTCCGGAAGAAGGAAAGCCGTGACCGCAATGTTGCCATGGTCATGTTCTCGCAGTGAGAACAATAACCATCCACAAATGCTGCCTCAGTGTGAACGCTGTCCAGACACGTGAGGCAGCGTCCATCGCCATCAGAAGCGGAGTGGTAAAGACCACATCCAGGAATAACACAAAGACCGAAGGGCATCTTGAGAAAGATGCATCTTTAAAAAGACATTCAACGTCAATGTGTACTATTTTAGAAAAAATATACTCACAGGTCAAAGCACCCAGGGGCGTAGTCTGCACTGGTGTGCAGAAAAAGATATAAGCCATTGAAAATGTGCCAAAACATGATTTATGTTGTTTTGTTGCAAATAGTTGTTTCGTTTGATGTCACCATTAGGGCAATCTGTGTCCCCTTTGGTCAAGTTTGACACTGTTAACACCATTCCAGTTTTCCTTGTGCATTTGCAACTGAAGTACACATATCTATGCTGCATGCATATCAGTTGATAAATATGTTTATTTAATGATTGATCCAGAATCTATTTTATTCTACTTTATATGTTATTGTATGAGCTGTGTCATTGTATGATCTAAATTTGAGTCAGTTCAATTATTAAGTTGAAACAACAATATTTAAATAGCAAATCTGAGTTTAGTCTACTTGCATCTAGTTAACTTAAAAAGTAAATTTCATTCGATACAATCACCAAGTTTTGGAGATGTCATTACTCAATTCGGTTGAGGGAACAATTTTACTCATTCAGTTGAGTAGAATCAATTTATTATTGTTTTCAGTGTGCAAAACCCTCAGTATGTTGTTGGGTAAGATATTGAATTTTGATAATGCCTATATAAAAACTGTAAAGAGGAATTTGATGGTAAATGGCCCAAAATGTATCATACATTTTTATTTTATTTTATTTAGCAAAAGCTACATCACTAAATAATATCTTCATATTTCCCAAAGCCTTGTCTGCACCCATATCAACAGAGATGACTAAGCAAGACATATTCCCTCCATGTATCCTGAACATTAAACTTACACTGGACATCAAGTTCGATGGAGTTGTTCACGCTTGCATCACTCTTAAGCTGACAGGTAAAGATGGCTCCATTGTCCTCTCTGGTGACAGGCTGTACACACAGACTACTCCTGTACAGACGATTTTCTTCTTTCAGGTCCACCAGGTCACCATTGCGTAACCACTGCAGTTCATGTTGGTTTGATGAGTCCATACTGCCATCAGTCACACAAGTCAGAGTGACCGTTTCCTCAACCTGTGTCTGAACGAAGCTCCCAGCTGCCATGGGACATGACTCAACAGTGACTGCTGCTCAGAATAAAGTGAAAATGAAAGGTTGAGCAATACAATTGGGCATAATGTGCTGGAATTATTTTACAATAATATTACAGCAGTGATTCTCAACTGGTTTTGCTTCAGGACCCAAATTTTAGTGGCAACCAAATATGACCAAACATAATTTATCGTAGAGTAAACAAAAATGTCCATCAAATCAAACTTTGATATTTAGTACTGTTCATTGTCGGAAGAGGAAACTTTACTTGAATTTTTTACATGCATAAATAACAGCAGAAGTGTCATTTACCAGCCTGGAAAAACAAAGGGCTATTATTGTTACGTACTAACCTCCTAATACTAGTATATTAACAAGTGCTGCTGAATTTCACCAGAGTACAGTAGAGTTTGATTTGATGTATGGCTTTTGAGTTCAACAAAAGATATAGGAAGTGTTTTCTCCTCCCTTTTAAATGTTAATAAGCCTATTTATTTAGCTTTTATATCTAAGCAGGATTGTATAGTTAGTTACATTATATTCAGTTGAGAACCATTATTGTAGTCTACAAGTATTGTTAGCAGAATTATACACTCTGCATTGAACAACATTCAGTTAAAATATTTGAGCAATTATTTAAAAGACAAACTTTAAAGTCCTTTTCCCCACAAGCACCTGCTTTGTTTAGATTTTAAAATCACGAAGTGATAGTTTACCTTTTATATGGCTGATGCAACAGAGTAGAAGCAAACTGACACAAACCGATATCTTCATTTTGTATACCTGCCAACTGTTTTCAAAGACAAAAATATCAGATTTGATATTTTCTAATTTATGCACATGCACACTGAAAGATGTTGTATGTATATATATATATGTATATATACCCTCCCGTTCTAAAGTTTAGGGTCACTTATTCTTATTTTTTATTTTTCACATTTTAGAATAATAGTAAAGTCATTACAACTATGGAATAATAGAAATAGAAATATGGGAATTATGTTAAATAAATAAAAACTATGTTATATTTTAGCATCTTCAAAGTGGCCACACTTTGCCTAGATTTTGCAGAAATGTACTCTTGGCATTTTCTCAACTTACTTCTTGAGGTATCACCCTGGGATTCTTTTAAACAATACTGAAGGACTTCTCATCTATATTGGGCACTTATTGGCTGCTTTTATTAATTATTTGTTCCAAATAATCCATTTCAAAAACTTTTTTTTAAATAACATTTTAGTTTTATAATTAAATAAATTAATATGTTGCCACAATTATATTTTTGTCTACAAAACTAATTTCAAACATTTAAGAATACACCTTCAGATCAAAATATTTTTAATATCATGAGAACCTTTTCAAGCAAGTGACCCCAAACTTTTGAACAGTTGTGTATATGCATACACTCACCTAAAGGATTATTAGGAACACCATACTAATACTGTGTTTGACCCCCTTTCGCCTTCAGAACTGCCTTAATTCTACGTGGCATTGATTCAACAAGGTGCTGAAAGCATTCTTTAGAAATGTTGGCCCATATTGATAGGATAGCATCTTGCAGTTGATGGAGATTTGTGGGATGCACATCCAGGGCATGAAGCTCCCGTTCCACCACATCCCAAAGATGCTCTATTGGGTTGAGATCTGGTGACTGTGGGGGCTATTTTAGTACAGTGTACTCATTGTCATGTTCAAGAAACCAATTTGAAATGATTCGAGCTTTGTGACATGGTGCATTATCCTGCTGGAAGTAGCCATCAGAGGATGGGTACATGGTGGCCATAAAGGGATGGACATGGTCAGAAACAATGCTTAGGTAGGCCGTGGCATTTAAACGATGCCCAATTGGCACTAAGGGGCCTAAAGTGTGCCAAGAAAACATCCCCCACACCATTACACCACCACCACCAGCCTGCACAGTGGTAACAAGGCATGATGGATCCATGTTCTCATTCTGTTTACGCCAAATTCTGACTCTACCATCTGAATATCTCAACAGAAATCGAGACTCATCAGACCAGGCAACATTTTTCCAGTCTTCAACTGTCCAATTTTGGTGAGCTCTTGCAAATTGTAGCCTCTTTTTCCTATTTGTAGTGGAGATGGGTGGTACCCGGTGGGGTCTTCTGCTGTTGTAGCCCATCCGCCTCAAGGTTGTGCGTGTTGTGGCTTCACAAATGCTTTGCTGCATACCTCGGTTGTAACGAGTGGTTATTTCAGGCAAAGCTGCTCTTCTATCAGCTTGAATCAGTCGGCCCATTCTCCTCTGACCTCTAGCATCAACAAGGCATTTTCGCCCACAGGACTGCCGCATACTGGATGTTTTTCCCTTTTCACACCATTCTTTGTAAACCCTAGAAATGGTTGTGCGTGAAAATCCCAGTAACTGAGCAGATTGTGAAATACTCAGACCGGCCCGTCTGGCACCAACAACCATGCCACGCTCAAAATTGCTTAAATCACCTTTCTTTCCCATTCTGACATTCAGTTTGGAGTTCAGGAGATTGTCTTGACCAGGACCACACCCCTAAATGCATTGAAGCAACTGCCATGTGATTGGTTGATTAGATAATTGCATTAATGAGAAATTGAACAGGTGTTCCTAATAATCCTTTAGGTGAGTGTATATTATACAGTATATTCAGAATATCTGGACATTTTCTGTTAAATACATCTTAAGTCCCTTCAATTGATTTTATCTTCTTTCATGAGAAAACAGAATAGCCTTGGAAATGAAAGAAAGTGACATTTAACTTGATTTAATAAACCTTCACATTTTCTAGCAGTGGCATTGTTGCAAAGTGGCATTTAATTGAATCGCATAATTTTACCATCACTGCCTGAATGTGTGTAATCATAATTGTGTTCAAAACGGCTTATACTCACCCAAGCCTTGCGTGATGATTCTCTAGTAATTCCAGCAAGAAATCCAAAGGTGCAAAGAGTGAAGTCTGGAGAGGTCTAGGTCTTCACATCAGTGGTTTATATTCTACACGATAGACATTTTACAGCACTTAACAGGAATTGAAAAAACTTCCCCTCACGGTCACAGACCTTTTAGTGTTATGCAAAAAAAAAAAAAAAGATGGCTTTTTAGTGTCTTCTCAAATTGTTAAGGTGGAATGGGAAGGATGAAAGAAAGATAAATCTCATAAAGATACACTCTCACAGTCATAAAAACATTTGCGATAAGAGAAATGTAATGTTCTATAAAAATGTCAAGGCCACAAGCTTTACTTTTTTAAATGCATAACCCAAAATGATTCATACATTCCTTTGGTGTTTACATATCTGTCTCTTGTGTGCGGTGAGGTCCTGGCAATCACAGGTTAATGACAGTACAGTATGTGCATGTGCAGCAGATAAGAGAGGAAACTGAAGATTCTTGGGATTACATGTGAGTGTGACATGTATCTACTCTGGTGGCCAAAAGTTTGGAATAACGTACAGATTTTGCTGTTTCGGAAGGAAATTGGTACTTTAATTCACCAAAGTGGCATTTAACTGATCACAACCTATTGTCAGGATATTACTGATGTAAAAATAAAACAACACCATCCCTTTTTGAAAAAAGTCATTTTTGATCAAATCTAGACAGGCCCCATTTCCAGCAGCCACCAACTCCTTATCCTTGAGTAATCATGCTAAATTGTTAATTTGGTACTAGAAAATCACTTGCCATTATTTCAATCATAGTTGAAAGCTATTTGGTTTGTTAAATGAAGCTTAAGGCTATACGATGCTTGAAATTGCCCGACAAAACAGCTACAACTATGGCAAGTGTTACAGGAAGTGTGGGGTGAAATGTCACCTGAGTATCTGGACAACTGACCGCTAGAATGCCAAGTACCTGCAAAGCTGTCATTGCTGCATCTGCAAGGATTTTTTTGAAGAGAACTCTTTGAAGTATTTTAAGAAGTTCTGAAAAGAAAATGTCACATTATTAATGTTATTAATGATACATTGTGATCAATTGCATGCCAATTTGGTGAATAAAAGTACAAATTTCTTTCCATAAGAGCAAAATCTGTACATTATTCCAAACTTTTGGCCACCAGTGTAAAGCCAGGTTAAAAGTAATCCATTAGACTCCAGGATTTAAATCCATATCTTCAGAAGTGATATGATAGGTGTGGTTGAGAAACAGATCAATATTTAAATCCTCGTTTACAATAAATGTCCACTTTATTTTTCAAATTTTTCTTCTTTTGTTTTTAGTAATTCACATTCTTTGTGACTTCTGCCACCTACTGGATAGGGAGGGAAAAGGACTTAAACAAGTTAGACAGGGGCTTGTCCTTGAATATACAATAGTTTATTATAATTATTTATTTTGCTTGCAACATTGGCTTAAATAATGGCTGAAATATCCACTTGTTGAATCAACTTGAATAAACAAGTTGTTAAGTCTCCTTAAAATATCTATTAAAATGAACAATTTGGAATTTTTATAAAATTTGTATTAACGTTTTGTAAACATAGGAAAACTTTCCTTCTAAAATTATATTTTGTTCCCCTAACAACTGTGTATAGGCTCAAATATTAATATAAATCATCAGAAAGTGTGTACATTCACAACACAAAAATGCTGGTGCTCAACTAAAACAAATAATATAAAACAAAAAAATTTAAATAATTTGTTCATATTCATGCTACCTTAATTATATAATCAAGAGAATGTTTTTTAAATAATTTCTTTTCCTGTCATTGTATGCAAATAAACTGCTTTGTGCACTGCACTATATGTAATTGTGCACTGAACTGCACTAAACTTCCATATAATAATTATTATTGCTATGTATGTTAATAATAAACTCATAACTCATCTTTAAATGTCTTGATATGATCTCCCATTTTGACAATTTGTCAAATATTCTATAGAAAATATTTACAAAATATTTGGAATTACTTTTTACATTTTCTGATACACTTTCACATCATAAACCATTATATGTAACACTTACAAATATTAAGTAAACTTTTACTCTTTTAAAACCTTAACGAAAGATATCTTAATTTTATTTAAAAAAATATTTTAACGTTGCTTTCCCCACTGATGGTCTTTAAATGAGCTCTGCCACACATCCTGATGTAACATTATCAACTTAAAAACTTAAAAAGTTAATTGTTTACTTCACAAAAGATTATAGTTTAGTAACTGTTTTTAACCATTTAAGGAAATACAAGCTTAGCTGTCCCACTTTACCCTTTGTCCAAGTTTACCCATATTCACATTTATCCCATTAAATAGTTTGTTGATTTTTTTGTTTTTAAATTCTTTGTTGTTTGTAGGTGACTTAAAAAAACTAAACTTTATAACAATCATTCTTCTTGAGTCTTAACATTTGTCTCTAACATAATGCATACAAATAGTTCTTGTACAGTACTTCTGTCTGAATAGAGATCAACAATTGTTTCAATTAATAGAGAGACAATTAGCGAAAGGACTGCCAAGATTAAAGTCAATAAATGAATGTACAGAGACAAGAATGTGAGTGCTTGTGTGAAAAGACATGATTACACATGACTGAAAGTGCTGTATGGTTGTGCTTTTTAAAGCAGGGTTTATTCATGTCTATGTTTATGCAGCGAGTTTTGGTGTGTGAATGCACATGTGTGAAAGAGTCAGTTTATTGCATCTTAGGGCTTAAGTGTCATTCCCAGCCCCTCATATTCCTCATGTCAGTCTTTAGCATTTCTTATTGCATATCTGATAAGACCCAAGTGTGTTCATGGAGACTAAAGGTTGCTCCAGTTTACTACACATAAAATGCACTGTGCACACATACAGTAACTTACTTGACATGGCTCATACATACTTACAACTCACTAATAAGGACAATATTAACATGCTAGACCTCAAATGCAGTTCCAATAATATTGGGACACATTACGCGTGCTTATTTGTCAAGTGGATATACAATGCCTTGATTGATTTTGTTAAGTTAGTTTATTGAATAATCAGTGTTCATTGTGCAAGACCCGTGGAGTTGACCAAGGTTAAGCATTATTGTTTAACCCCATGGGCATTTTAATGACAAAGGTTGTGTGTGAAATGCCAACTATAACTGCTGGCGTTGGAGATACTAACACTTAGCTAGTAATGCTTAGGTTATTTGAATGATATAGGTTGGTCAGCTTCACAAATTTATATTTATGCATTTGGCAGATGCTTTCATCCAAAGTGATTTACATTCATGGTTCTCTGGGAATCAAACCCATGACTTTGGCATTGATGGTGCCATGCACTTAAAGGTGAGCTACAGAAACAATACCAAAAGACAATTACTTGACATCAAAACCTCACTGAAACAAATGCTGAACTTAAATGTGCTTAATTTGTTAACATCTAAATTAATTGGCTTTATTCGAGCCAAAATATTATATATTAAGTTATATTAGGTTACAACAACAAAACTAATTTAAGAAAATGGTTCCTTAAGGTAACAATTGCAGGTTGATATGTTTAACAGTGCTGAAACAATGAAATCTTTTCGTTGTCTTTGCAAATAGAGGCTACAAAAGTTAGGCTGTTTTTCATAGAAATTTCTTAAGTGGCTAAATTATGGATTCAAATGATATTATGTGTGGGATTAAAACATAATCCCAATTTAACAGTCTAGAGCTGGTTCAAGAAGTATAATTCATCATGACTCTCTGAGTTTACAAGTTGACGGCCACCATAGGGATCATGTGGCGCAAAAGCTGATTCACATTTTGCTGTTCATTATGCTTCATTAATAAAGTTTGTGACTTAGAAAGCAAACACTCAATAGCCCCTCAAAGGAGCAACAATCTGTTATTTACATAGACATTCCTGATAAGATTACCGCTGCGTCTAAGAAGTACGAAAGGCTAACCTGCCCCTTCCACCCCCAATCTCCCCCCTCAGTGCTGCCGTGCTCCATACAGGGAATTATAAAGAGCTTGCTTGTGGCTCACTCGGTGACTGAAGGCAGTAGGTTACTTGATCAGTGTCCCAGTACAATTTAATTTCATTATCTCAGCCTCCATGGACTGATATCAACATTTTGGAAATCACTGCTTGGAGAAAACCTTTCTCATACTTGTAAATTTATTTCTCCTCATCCGTTTCTCTTATTTTCTTTCATTCAACGCTTGAATGGAAAAATCTGGGATGCCCGAGGCTTCCAGGCCCCTGGCAAGCAATGAGCAGATCACCGAGGCAACAGTGCCTAGTTCTAAACTGTTCCACTGCAGCTGGGTTCCTTTGGCCTACAGAGAGGAGCTCTACTACGTCCTGCGCCTGACTGGGCCTCTGGTGAGTTGTCTCGTTAATGTAATATTCTCTCATGTACACCAACTACATACTTAAAGCTGCAATTTTAAACTTTAAAGAAAAAGCTGGATGTTTTGCAGTCCAGTCCAACAGAAACTGAATGTTTAGTTTTGAACCATGTCTGTAACTTACAGTATGTAAGTAATTCTCTTGGGTTTGATAAAGTGTTAGAGTTAGTAATAATCTTTTTATTGATGTAATGGACATGATAGTGTGTTTTATCAGCTTATCATGCACAGTGCTTATCTGACTGTCACATGTAATTCCTGTGACATGTCACTCCCATATTTTTAACCATATAAGCTTGGGCATGCCCGATGAGATAAAAATTATTATACCAATTTTAATGACAACATTCTTGACCTACATAAAAATAGCTATTGTTTTAAAGCTTAGAAGCTCTACTTTACAATGCATGTAGGCATTATGGCCAAAACTGAATAAGTACTTTGAAATTTGCAGAAAAATCAGAAGTGTTCTCTTTTGATCATTTATTCATAATTTTGCACTACACATATTATTGTAATTGGTAAAAACATCAAACCATGTGTCATACATTGTTGGAAAGCTCTCAAAGAGTAGAATACAACCAACTCATTTGTTGTAATCAAAGACAAAAATATAGAGAGTAATAGATAAGTATATGTCTTTGACATACATGTTACATGTACACAGGTGTTGCTTATAAGTTGTGCTTTCACATTTAACTTCACAAAAAATAAACAGAACATAAAATATAACAAACCATTACTTAAAGGAGGGGATTCTCATTATAACAAGCCCACACCCAACATATAAGCATGCATAGATCATTTGATAATTAAGGAAGCACAGTGTGCACACATTATTTAATGTGCTATCTGGCTTAAAACATTGTCATGGAACGCTAAACCAATTGTATTCAGACTGCTGCAACCAGAGGTGGAAGTCATCCAAATATGGGCTGAGAAGATTGTTTGCGCTAATTACATATGGTCACAAAGAGATGGCACCAAGTACATGACACAGATTCAATGATGGCTCAAATGACACAGAATGGAACTGAAGGAGATCTTGTTACTCATGCCTGCATGCTTTGGAGAGAGAGTATACATTTAGTCATTGTTGTATTTGCATTTTTAATTAGTTTGCATGCAGGGCTGGTTATCTGGCATACCAGGCATTTTCCCATTCAGGATATGGATGTAGGCTCTGATAAATTACAGAGAATGTAATTAATCATTTTCATCTACTGACACACAAATCATGGCTGGTATTAACAGTGATTGTATCAGCACGTACTTCACTTCATGAATTTAGACATGAATTGTATTACCACCTGCTGGTAAAATCTTTACACTGCAAATCCACAAACTGAATTTGGACTTTGTGCTGAGTTAAGTGGTGGTATTGAAACCTCTTAGCGAAATGAGCAAATTCTTAGGAAAAGAGCAAATTGCACTTTGCACCACTTCAATTGCATACAATACACCCACAGTTTGCACGTCTACTCCCACAGTAAACACACCCACCCACACTCATTTGCACTGGCTCGAAAATTGCACTTAGAATTAGTGGTCTCACGAAAATTTGACAAGACATTGTGCATGGTCGTAGTGCTTTGCACACCTCACAAAATTAGTGCTCTAAGAGCTCTAGAAGGTTAACTCAAATATGTATTTTAAAATGAACACTATAATTTTAAGCTCAACTCACTACAGTGGTAACTCTCATAACTCCAACATTACAGAAACTCTCTGAAAATCTCAACATTCAGTAACGTCTAGGTTATGTATGTAACCTCTGTTCCCTGATGGAGGGAACGAGATGTTGTGTCGAAGAAGCGACACTAGGGGTCTCTCTTGAGCACCGAATATACCTCTGATCTATGAAAATGGCCAATGAGAAGTTGGCGGACAGAATTTGCATGTCCGCCCCCGGACATACGGGTATAAAGGCGGGGAAATGCGTCTGTTTCATTCAGGATTTTTCTGAGGAGCCGGAAATGGTCCGGCCACAACAGTGGCTCGGCTCAGCAACGTGACCGGGAGAACACAACGTCTCATTCCCTCCATCAGGGAACGGAGGTTACATACGTAACCTAGACGTTCCCCGTCTGTCGCTCACTTCGACGTTGTGTCGAAGAAGTGACACTAGGGGTCCAATTTAAATCACACCATGCGCTGAGCCGTTTACATGTACTGCTGACACAGGAGCGGGCAGGTACTTGACGTGCCAACCTGGGAATGGGCCGAGCCTAGCCGGGCCTCTTTACTCTCTATGTTTCTCGCATAGAGCAAAACGGCTGGGGCCCTTACACGCATTGTGGGAAGGGGGTCTTACCCAGTTTCCTATTCTTTCAGAGGGAAAAGACTCTGCGGAGACCACACCCGCCCAGAGAGGGGGAGGTAAAAGTGGCGAAATACACCACATGGGCTTTTAGGTCACATGTGGGAAGTGGCACGGTGGAAGATCCCGCTTCTTCGGAGGGAGGAGTTGCTACAGACACGGCGACCGCGGGGCAGCGGGAACTGCCCAAGGGAGACGCGGGTCCACTCGTAAGGAGACCGTACCGCGGAAAATACACACAGGAGGAAAGTCCACATAGGAGCCCTAACCTGCAGAGCACCTATTCCAGTACAGGGTAGATTTGAGTACCCACAGTGGATTGGGTCGGCGAATTCCTCCGCCGAATTGCGGACCCACAGGGCTAAAGAGGAGTAATCCAGGGAACCGAGTGATTGGGCTCTCCTGGGAGAAAAAGCGCATGGTATTACCTCAGCCGAGGGAAAGGGCGCTAGGTGCAAGCGATTCACCCGGTCAATCCATCAGCGTGTTACCGAGTTCTACCGACTCAGACCTGAGAAAACACGGAACGAGACTGACTCTACTCTGAGATTGTAGAATCTTGCAAAGGTATTAGGTGTTGCCCAACCCGCTGCTCTGCATATGTCTGCCAGGGAGATGCCTCTGGCCAGTGCTGGTCGCCTCTTAGGAACCTGATAATCAAGTCGTGCTTACCCAAAGACTTTCCGTCTATTGCGTCATGGTGGGCTGCGATAGCAGCTACATACACCTTCAAGGTGGACAGGGACAGCCTCCCCTCCAACCTCTCCTGCAGAGCACTGAGAGCACTGACCTGACTGCGCACCTCTGTGGGTCTTCAGCCCGGGAAGAACACCAATTCGCGAACAAACGCCACTTCAGGGCGTAAAGTTGCCTGGTAGAAGGGGCTCTGGCTTGGTTGATCGTGTTTACGACAGCAGGTGGTAGATCAGCTAGATCTTCAACGTCCCGTCCAGGGACCAGTTGTGGAGGTTCCAGAGGTCTGGATGCGGATGCCAGAGCATGACCCGTCCCTGAGAAAGAAGGTCTTTCCTCAGGGGAATTTGCCAGGGAGGGGCTGTCGCGAGGAGTACGAGGTCCGAGAACCAAGCCCAAGTGTGCCAGTAGGGAGCCACTAGAGTGACTTGTTCCTCGTCCTCCCAGACCTTGCATAGCACCTGTGCAAGAAGTCTCACTGGGGGAAATGCGTACTTGGGCAGCCCTGCGGGCCAGCTGTGTCCTAGTGCATCTGTCCCAAGGGGAGCCTCTTTTTGGGCATGCCAGTGGGTGGTTTCTCTGGAGGCAAACATGTCTACCTGAGCCTTGCCAAACCATTCCCAAATCAGCTGGACCAACTGGGGGTGAAGGCTCCACTCTCAACTGGAGAACACGTAGAATTCGGCAATGTGGTGACAACTGCTGGCTGGGTGTATCGCTTGCGCATATCGCCTTTTCCCTCCCCTGAGGTGTAGACGTGTGCTCTACTCCCTCAGTAGAGTCCACAAGTCACAGACCGTGGGTGTCCTTCCTCCCTAGCCCTCTGGCCTTGAAAAACAAATATTGGGGGAAAACATATTTTTTTATTTGAATTGCTTCAATGTGCTTTCTGTGCTGTTTATTTAGACAGTACATACATTCCATGTTGATGTGTGAGTTTTCATGTTTCTCAGCTCATCTCCAGGATCCTTTACTTCCTTCTGCCTTTTGTCATCACAATATTCTGTGGTCACCTGGGAAATGCTGAATTGGCTGGATACGCCCTGGCCTCTGCGGTAATGTATACACTGATTCATATTATATTTCCAGCTGCTTTCAACTAATGTACTTCATGATTTAAAGGTGAAATGTGTGTCTTGTTTGCTGTTAAAGTATATTCTCCTATCACAGCTTAATATATGCTGAACTGTATGTATAGAAAATTAAAGTTATAGTTCACCCAAAAATTCTTTCCTCATTTACTCACTTTCATGTTGTTCGAAACCTGTATGATTTTCTCTCTTCAGTGCAAAAGGAGATGTTAGGCAGAATGTAAGCCTCATTCACCATTACATTTCATTGCATCTTTTTTCCATTCAATGAAAGTATATTGTGACTGTGGCTAATATTCTGACTAACATCTCCTTTTGTGAGATGTTGCATAACATTTTGATATTTGAGTGAACCATTCCTTTAACATCCAGTTGTTAAACATGATATCTTATCATATCTTCTTTTCTTTCTTTGTCTGTCTCCTATTTTAAGAGTTGCTTTAGAAGTTGATGAAAATCCAATGCTATTATCTGAAAGAAGGAAGCTGTGAGAGATAGCAACACAAAGTGCAATGGTTGCAGAAGCTGCATTCTGTACTGCTAAAGCATATTTCTCTCCCTCAGACTATTAATGTGACTACAACAGCCACAGGATGCGGCCTGGCTCTTGCCTGTGACACACTTGTCTCTCAGGTATTCTTGAACTGACATTCTTAATTTCCAACATTCTAGCAAAATAAGCCATTGTTGTTATCTAATTTTGTATAATATCCCCAAAGCAGATTTTAGCTAGATGTAATCCAACAATTTAGTGGTGGTATTTCTGTAATGTGCAGAACTGAACAGAATTAACAATTTTCTTGTGTTTATCAATATTTCAAACTGGAAAATATAATGAAAATACCATGAAACAAATATCAAACAACATGCAATTAACAGAACAATCCTTTCAATACTGTAAGCTACTGCTTTATCAGGAAACAGTGTTTGCATCAGATGATACCGCACCATTTTATGTACATACACTCACTGAGAGCTTTATTAGGAACACTACTAATACCGGGTAGGACCTCCCTTTGCTCTCAAAAAATCCTCAATTCCTCAGAGCATAGATTCTACAAGATGTTCTATACAATCCTTTGAGATTCTGATCCATGTTGACATGATTGCATCAAAGTCCAGCCTAATGAGTGGGGACTCTACAAGCAAGGTGACCGGGGCTGCCCAAGGGAAACGTGGTTCCGCCGACAGGGGGACCGTACTGTGGGAAATACATCACGGGGAACTAAGCCCGTGGAGCCCGACCCCAGTACAAAGCACCTGTGACTCGAAGTGGGTCTGGCCGCGAATTACTCCACTGAATTCGCTGGCCAGAAGGCTAGGGAGGAGAACATCCAGGGAGCAATGCTTAGTGGCCACCCTGGGATAGAAGGCGCACTGGATCTACTTTGTGAAGGGCGCTGTGTGCAAGCAGAACACCCAGTCAGTTGTTCCACGTTACCTAGTTCTACTGACTCGGACCTGACAAAACACGGGACGAGACCGACTCAACCCTGAGATTGTAAAATCTGGCAAAGGTATTGGGTGTTGCCCAGCCCGCTGCTCTGCAGATGTCTGCTAAGGAGGTGCCATGGGCCAGTGCCCATGAGGATGCCACACTTCTCGTAGAGTGTGTTCGAACCCGCAAGGGGGCGGGCACGGCCTATGTGTGATAAGCTAAGGAAATAACATCAACGACCCAGTGAGCTAACCTCTGTTTGGAGACGGCGTTCCCTTTCCGCCATCCGCCGAAGCAGAAAAAGAGCTGCTCAGAACATCTAGAGCTCTGCGTGCGGTCATAATAGATACCCAATGCATGTACCAGACACAGCAATGAGAAGGCTGGGTCTGCCTCCTCCCGGGGCAGCTTGCTTGCAGGCTAACAACCTGGTCCCTGAAGAGGGTTGTAGGAACCTTGGGCACGTAGCCCAGTCACGGCCTCAGAATAACATGAGAATGTGCTGGACCGAACTCCAGGCAGGTGTTGCTGACAGAGAACGCATGCAGGTCACCAACCCTCTTGATGGAGGTTAACTTGATCAGGAGGGCTGTCTTCAGGGAGACGGCCTTGAGCTCAACTGAATCAAGCGGCTCGAAGGGGGGTCTCTGAAGGCCTGAGAGGACCACAGAGAGATCTCAGGAGGGGAACAGGCTAGGTACAGGGAGGGTTCAGTCTCCGGGCACCTTTCAGGAACCTGATAATCAAGTCGTGCTTACCTAGGGACTTGCCATCTACTGTGTCGTGGTGGGCTGGGATAGCAGCTACATACACCTTCAAGGTAGAGGGGGACAGCCTCCCCTCCAGCCTCTCCTGCCGGAATGAAAGCACTGACCGAACTGCGCACCTCTGCGGGTCTTCTGCTCGAGAAGAACACCAATTTGCGAACAAGTGCCACTTTGGGGCGTAAAGTTGCCTGGTGGAGGGAGCTCTGGCTTGGTTGATCGTGTATACGAATGCAGGTGTTAGATCCACTAGATCTTCTGCATCCGTCCAGGGGCCAGACGTGGAGGTTCCAGAGGTCTGGGTGCGGGTGCCAGAGGGTGCCCCATCCATGAGAAAAAGGTCCTTCCTCATGAGAATTATCCAGGGAGGTGCTGTTGCGAGGAGCGTAAGATCTGAGTACCAGGACTGGGTAGACCAGTAAGGGGCCACCAGGATGACCTGTTCCTTGTCCTCCCTGATCTTGCACAGCAAGAAGGCTCAATGGGGGAAATGCGTACTTGTGCAGCCCCCAAGGCCAGCTGTGTGCCAGCGCGTCTGTCCTGAGAGGAGCTCCTGTCAGGGAGTACCAGAGCGGGCATTGGGAGTTGTCTGGGGAGGCAAAGAGATCTATCTGTGCCTTGTCGAATTGGTCCCAAATCAGCTGGACCACCTAGGGCTGGAGCCTCCAATCTCCACTGGGCAAAACCTGCTGTGACAGCGCGTCCGCTATCGTGTTGCTGTTGCCAGGGATGCGGCTAACTCCAAAGGAGGAGATGGCGGGCGAGTTGTGACATATGACAAGAGCGCACGCCACCTTGGTGATTTATGTACGCTACCATCGCGGTGCTGTCTGAATGGATCAAGACGAGCTTGCCCCGGATTAGTGGGAGAAACCTCCGTAGGGCAAGAGATACTGCCAACAACTCTAGGCAGTTGATGTGCCAACGCTGCCAGGATGCTGTCCAGAGGCCAGCTGCAGTTTGCCCATTGCAGACGGCACCCTAACCCTGTCGATAGGCGTCTGTGGTCACCACGACACGTCTGGACACCTGCTGCAAGGGGACTCTGGTCCGCTAAAAGCAGAGGTCCGTCCAAGGGTTGAAAGATTGATGGCAAGAAGGGGTGATTGTCACACGGTATGTGCCATGGCGCCATGTCCATCTGGGACTCGAGTCTGTAGCCAGTGCCGAAGCGGTCTCATATGCATCAACCCGAGAGGCGTGGCCGTGGCTGAGGAAACCATATGCCCCAGGAGCCTCTGCAACTGTTTTAGAGGAACCGCAGTGCCAGGCTCGAAGAGAGTGAGGCACCTGAGCACTGACTGAGCGCGCTCGTTGGTGAGACGCGCTGTCATTGAGACTGAGTCTAACTCCATGCCGAGAAAAGAGATGCTCTGAACCGGGACGAGCTTGCTCTTTTCCCAGTTGACCTGAAGCCCTAGACGGCTGAGGTTCCTGAGCACCTGGTCCCTGTGAGTGCACAGTATCTCTCGAAAGTGAGCTAGGATGAGCCAGTCATCGAGAAGAGTTGCCTCTGCGATCTTCGTGAAGATGCGAAAGGGGACAGGGACAGGCTGAAGGGGAGGACCTTGTACTGATACGCCTGGCCGTCGAACGCTGTAGCCAATCTGCCTCGAGGTTCAACAAGTTGTGCATTCTGAGATGCTATTCTGCTCACTACAATTGTACAGAGCGGTTATCTGAGTTACCGTAGACTTTCTGTCAGCTCAAACCAGTCTGGCCATTCTTCGTTAACCTCTCTCATCAACTATGCATTTTACATCTGCAGAACTGCTGCTCACTGGATGTTTTTTGTTTTTGGCACCATTCTGAGTAAATTCTAGAGACTGTTGTTATTGAAAATCTCAGGGAATCAAAGTGACAGAAATACTCAGACTAGCCCGTCTGACACCAACAATCATGGCACGGTTGAAATCACTGAGATCACAATTTTTCACTCTTCTGATAGTCAATGTGAACATAAACTGAAGCTCCAGACCCATGTCTACATGATTTTATCTATTGCATTTCTGCTGTACGATTGACTGATAAGATAATCTCATGAATATGTAAGAGTGCAGGTGTACCTAAATAAGTGCTCATTGAGTGCTGAATTTCAGGTATACAGTGGCCCAAAAAAATATTTTGACCTATTAATTACACTTTTTTGTTGTCACCCTATACCATAGTACTGAATGATTACCATATTTATAAACCATGTATATACATCATGACTCCAAGGTCAAAGAACACAACGGTATTACTTTGACACAATATATGTCTTAAAACGTGGTATTTCTGGCACAGAATACAGAGAGTAAGGATAGTAATGAGGAAACAAATTCGTTAACATTAAATGGAGCATCAAATGGTATTAATAAAGAAGAAGAATATTTAATGAATGTGCAAAGTTTTTTTTTTTTTTAAACATCGCAAAAATATGTTTGACCTGCCTTAATCAACCCTACTAATGATCTATTCTCCATATCCAGACATTTGGCAGTAAGAACCTGAAGCGAGTGGGGGAGATTCTTCAGAGAAGTATACTGATCTTGTTACTATTTTGCCTGCCATGCTGGGCCATACTCATCAATGCAGAGTCAATACTCCTCGCTTTGAAGCAGGAACCCGAGGTAGCCAGGTCAGACTGAACCAAGATCACAAAATTATTTGGTCAAAAATTCCATTGGCTTTGTGATTTTTTTGTTACAAAATCTACTCAGTGGTCATAGATTGATTGATTAATTGATTAGTTTGAATAATTTTTAGAAAACAATTAGTAGAGTAATTGTTTCCGATGTAAAATGTCTAATCATTGTACACGGGAGACTATACTTGCTGTAGTCAAAGCACTATTTCATGCCAAAATAACATGGAACAACAATGTTTCAACATGTTTCCATTGGTGAAAAACTGCAGTTTAAACATTAAGAGAATTAAAATTTTGGTCCCACTTTATATTTGGGGTTTTTAACGTCTATGTACTAACATTAAAATACATACAATAAAATGTGCTTAATGTTTAATTACATGTTGTTCTCACAAGATTTACATTTGTTGCTACTGAGGTTGAGATAATAGTTTTGGGGTAGAGTTAGGGTTTAGATTAGGTTTAGGATAAGGGTTGGGGTTAGGTTAGGTTAAGGGGTAAAGTTACTAGTGTAACTACAGATGTAATGATATGCAGGACTTTAAATGTACAATGCAACAGCGCAGATGTACATAATAAGTACATTGTATCATTTTTTAAGTACATAGTAGTTAAAGGCAACTAATATAAAGTGGGTCCAAAGTTTCTCCATTGGTGAATGAGTGTGTGTGTGAATGGGTGATTGGGAAACAGTGTAAAGTGCTTTGGTAACCTCTAAGGTTAAAAAAAGCCCTATATAAGTGCAGACCATTTACCATTTACCATTTCTCACAGAACAGAGATGGCAAAAGACAGTGCAAACTTTTCTTTAACGACAATCTTTGTTCTCTTAGTGATTATAGTATAGTCTTTTTTTTTCACGTTGTTTATTTGTTTTCGTGATTTTTTTATCAAATGCTGACAACAGCAGAAATGTATCCAAATTATTTAATGAAATTAGATAACTACTGTAGTGAAAGCCAATATAAAAAATTAAATAACAATTAAACAGTCTTGCTGTATCACACTACTATTATTATTCCTGTTTTTTTCAGGATTGCACATCTGTATGTTATGGCTTTCCTGCCTGCTGTTCCTGTAAGTGTAGCAGAATGTTTTATTAAAAACATGTAATGATTGTGCTTTGATCTCTGTGTTGGCCTTGTTTTCTAGAGTATAAATTCAAATGTTTCGTGGTGCTTTCTGTGAATTGTACTGATAATACTTTAGTTCCTTTTTTGGTCCATTTTTTGGCATGTTATTTTGTCTACTTTTTTCAACATACTGTGGTTGGCGGAGTAACATAAACAACAATTAAAAATGTATTTAATTGCATATCAAAATATCAAACCAATTGCTAATACCCCAACTAAGGTATTTTTAGTGGATATATGAAGTTGATTCCATTAAAGTCTACACACAGGTGTCTTGGCAGAGTAACCTCTGGAGTAGTTCATCTGTTGGGTCAATTGGGTTGATTATTTGTTCTCTAATGCAATGAAAATCATATAATTTTAAGATGTATTAGGTATCCAACTGTTTTTGGGGCCTTTGTAGTAAGAGGGGTAGTTCACCCAAAAATGAAAATTCTCTCATCATTTATTCACCCTCATGCCATTGCAGATATGTGTGACTTTCTTTCTTCTGCTGAACACAAACAAAGATTTTTAGAAGAATATCTCAGCTCTGTAGGTCCATACAGTGAAAGCAAATGGTGGCCAGAACTTTAAAGCTGCAAAAAGCATATAAAGGCAGTATAAAAGCAATCAATAAGGCTTCAGTGGTTAAATCCACATCTTCAGAATTGATATATGATAGGCGTGTGTGAGAAATAGATAAATATTTAAGTCCTTTTTTACTATAAATTCACCTCCATGCCTATTAGGTCTATGCACAAAGAATGTGAATATCCAAAAAAAAAAAAATTTAAATTAATAGAAGAATGCGAAAGTGGAGATTTATAGCTAAAAATAACTTAAATATTAATCTCCCCTTACCTATTATATCGCCATCCCAGAAGATTAGAAGATAATTTCAGCTCTGTAGGTGGGTACAATGCAAGTGAATGGTGACCAGAACTTTCAAGCTCTAAAATCTTATAAATGCAGCATAAAAGTAATCCAGAAGCAATAAATTAGGTGTGGGTGAGAAACAGATCAATATTAAAGTTCCTTTTTACTTTAAATCTCCCCTTTTACTTTTACATTCTTTCACATTGTGAGAGTGAAAGTGTAGATTTTTAGTTTTTGGGTGAACTATACTTTTATTGTAGGATTTATAGAGTGTAACTACAGACATTAATTTTTAACTGTCTCGCCCTAATTCGTAGGCCATGTTTCTGCACCATCTTCAGGTGTCTTATCTGCAAAACCAGGTAAAACCTTTACAGCATCACACTGGACAGATATTATAAAAGAACTGCAAAGCATTTTGTGGGTGAGAAACAGATCAATATTCAAGTCTTTGAATATTCGTTTCTGTGGTTTAGGTCATCATCCTGCCTCAGATGTACACGGCAGTTGCTGCCAACATTTTAAATGTAGCCACAAACTACATCCTCCTGCATGGGATGAAGCTGGGAGTGATGTATGTGTGCTTGGTTGTTCTTCATTACAATATGTATTTATCTAATAGAGAAACAAACAAATATCATGTAACAGGCATCCCAATCACTTTCTAATGTCTCTGTGCATTTTAACATGACTAAACGGTAATATTCTCTTAAAAAGTACATTGCATGTACTATAGATCAGTGATGCCATAAGGGTCAAGAATAAAGGATCCTTATGATAAGTAGGTGTGTGCTTGTTTCTGCAGGGGCTCTGCTGTAGCCAACAGTATCTCACAAATCACCATCTGCCTCATGCTGTTTGCCTACATTCGCTGGAAAAAACTGCACGTGAAGACATGGGATGGTGAGGAATATATAGACATATGTTTTTAATGTTGTAATGCGGACTGTTCTTTAAGGTGTATTTTTTTGCCATATACAAATATTTGCTCTTGCTAAATATGCATAGACATCTCAAAGTGAGCATTTGTAGATTTCCCAAAAAAGTGTCAACACTGTTGCTCTTATGATAATTATGATTATAATCAGGGCCGTTTCTGAGCATATGGGGCCCCTAAGCAGATTCCTACTTGGATGCCTTTGTGTTTGTCTGTCGCCCCTGCAGGCTGGTCTACTGCATCACTGCAGGAGTGGGGCTCCTACATGAAACTGGCGATTCCCAGCACGCTCATGCTGTGTTTTGAATGGTGGATCTATGATATCGGAGGTTTCCTTGCAGGTGTGCATGGATTTGTGTTTCTGTTTAAATTTGATGAATAATTGAATAAATCAAACTGAAGAGCATCTACAATCATCTTAAATCCCTGACAGTCAATGTTTTGTTAATCATTATTTGCAAGATCTCAGAGGTGGAACTACATTAATGTTTTATGGTTTACATTTCTTATATTGCCTGTTTTAGTTATGCAATGCCACACTCATTTTACACACAATTAATTGACTCCCCCATTGAACTCTTCAATTGATAATTGGCAGGCATGCTGGGAGAGGTGGACCTTGCTGCCCAACATGTGTTGCTGGAGATGGGCACAATTACTTACATGGTAGGACAATGTTATGTAACGTTTTGCTTGCATTACTTGGAGACGTATTGACAGACTAATTTACTGTGCTGAAATAAGCTACTATTGTTACAATCCAGCATTTACTAAAAGAGTTGAACACACTGTAAACCCTAATGCTCAAAAAAAAAAATATTGTTTTGAGAGGGGCAAAATTAAATCATACAAATTAGTTCAAATAAATGAACCTTTATGAGTATTTAGAACTTTCTCTTTCTTTCGAGTTCATGAAACGAACACTTTTTATGTATCCAGAATTGAATATTGTGATATTGTTTTAAGTTTCAGGAACTTTTGTCTTTAAATGTGCACTCAGTAACTTTGTCTTTGTGTCATTTTGGATTTACAGTGACATCTAGCAGCTTGGATGCAGCATCATTTAAAATCAATAGTTTTCAGTTTCAGGTGCTATTGTAAAAATTCACAGTCAGCCATGATTACTTTAATCCATGAGTGAAAGTTTCCAACAACAGGATGGCTACTGAGATTAAGCGAGTTGTATTCGGCTGGTCATGTGATTCTAACATGGCAGCCCCCATGTGTGGACCCTCTCCATGTAGAGTAAAACAGCTTTAATAAGGTCACTGATATGACTGGAGTCTTCACTTTAATGTGAGTGCTCATGATTTCCTACATATATTGCAAAATTCATGTCTTTAGGAGTTAAACTTTTTTATGAGGAAAAAATTACTGAGCGCACCTTTAAATATACAGGAACATAAACTGAACTGAAATTGGGCAGGGGATAACTATTTCCCAGAATGCTTTGCACGCCCCTAGCCAGGGAGAGTAAATGTTAAAATTAAGTGTTATATAATGTGTCTTTGTGCAAGATTAATCTAAAGGGGGAGACATGTTATGTTTCAATGTTGTGTTATTTAGAAGAGTTTCTGTAATGTTGCAGTTTTGAGGTTTACCATTATGGTGAATAGTTGAGCTTGAGCTAACGTTGAGGACAGGTACAATTTAAGATTGTTCTATAATATATTGCTTTACTCTGTGTTCAATTGCTAAGCTAATCAAAGCAAATCATTACCAATTAGTATGTGTTTAACTTTCTAGCATTCACTGTTCTAGCTAATTCTAGTACTAACTATGTTTCCTCAACTTGAAGTATCTAAGTTGAGGTTGCTTGTTATTTTAAGTTCAGTCAAATAATTACATTTCAAGTTAAGTGCCATGAAAATTTATGAGTTTGCTTACTCAGTATTTCAAGTTAAGAGCAATTAACATACATGTGTAGTATAACATATAAATTGAAAAGTACTATCAACTTAAACTTGAGAGTTTATTTAATAAAAAAATAGAAAAAATTATGTAACTGATTGCCCCAAATGTTTTTAGTTCTGCTAACTTATTAGGGTTTACCGTGCAGACTTCACCTGCGATATGAATGCTTGTCGTCTTTATAAACTCTTTATACGTTTCTTACAAAATATCAAAGTACTGTACATACAATGGTATTTCACAGCACTTTATATAAGTCATAGTTTTCCAATTCATGAAAATTGTGTCATCATTACTAACACTAGTGTTGTTCCAAACCTGCATGACTTACTTTTTTAATGGTGGAACAAAAAGAGATATTTTGAAAACCATGCCACCCTTGAAATATTATATTAGCAGTTTTTTAAATTTGTGTTTGAATCAGACAAATAACAGAAAAAAACGAGATATCAGGGCTGTTCTCTTTTCAAAATATTTCTGTTTCTGAAAATGTCAAATGCAAATAGCGCTCATTTCTGAGAATGGCCCCTTTTTTGTCTGTCATTTCCTCTAAAAGGCATGTATGTGAATATAAACTATGAGAAGGAATCTGGAAGGGAATTTATTCATTTTATTTAGTGAATGTTTGTGTTTTCCTTTTAATATACTGTATATTTAGTTTCCGTTGGGTGTGCATGCAGCCGCATGTGTGCGTGTGGGCAATGCGCTGGGGGCAGGAGACACAAACAGAGCCTTGATGACCAGCAAAATGACTCTTATGATATCAGGTATGTAAAATATTGCTTTATGAGAATTTTATTTCCAAGGCTATACAGAAGGAAATACTAGTTTTACCTTTACTGCATTGCAGGAGTTTTGGCTGTTTTACAGGGAATTGTACTGGTTTCCACTAAGTCTGTGGTGGGCTACATCTTCACCTCTGATGAGTATGTTGTCTTCAACATGTATTCAGCATAGCAGTAAAACTGAACTCACTGCAACTCAAATTTAAAGTCTTATTTGTCCAAAGTGCAATAACACAGTAAAACAGCAGTACTTGCTGACAATGAAATGGTTTCTACAAGCTCACCATTGAAATAAATTATATAAAAGTGGTAAACATACTATAGAGTAGAAGTGCAAATATAAATAAGGTTGTAACATGTATAAAAGAGCAACAAAATATAACCATAAAAGACAAGAAAAAGTAAGTTTAGAGGTATGAGAGTGAAGTTTTTCTTTTGTTGTTATGCAGTTCTCACTAAAATAAACTCACATTTAATCTAACAGGAGCATAGTGGAGATTGTCTCTGAAACTCTCACCCTCTACGTCTTCCTGCAGTTTTTTGATGCTCTTGTGGTACGTTTTTAAGGTTATGTCCTCATTATAGCCTCTGTACAGTTGATTATTCAGTTGTTACCTATTTATTACCTCACATGAAGGCAACACAAATCGTCTAGGTATCGTATGTAACCTCCATTCACTGATGGAGGGAATGAGACGTTGTGTTGAAGAAGCAACACTAGGGGTCTCTCTTGGGCACCGAATATACCTCTGATCTATGAAAAAGGCCAATGAGAAGTTGGCAGACAGTATTTGCATACCCCGCCCCCGGACATATGGGTATAAAAGTGGGGAAATACGTCGAGTTCATTCAGGATTTTTCTGAGGAAATGGTCCGGCCACAACAGTGGCTCGGCTCAGCGGCGTGGCCGGGAGGACACAACGTCTCGTTCCCTCCATCAGGGAACAGAGGTTACATACGTAACATCACATGGGCCTCTTAAGTCACATGTGGGAAAATGGCGTGGTGGTAGATCCAGCCTCAAGGAGGGGGGGGGGTTGCTACAACATGGCGACCGGAGGGCAACTGGAACTGATTAAGGGAGATGCGGGTCCACTTGTAAGGGGACCGTATCGCCGAAAATACACACAGGAAAAGTCCACGCAGGAGTCCCGGCCTGTGGAGCACCTATTCCAGTATAGGGTAGATTTGAGTACCCGCAGTGGATTACCTCCCGAATTCCTCCGCTGAATTGCGGACCCACGGGGCTAGGGAGGAGTCATCCAGGGATCCGAATGAACAGGATCTCCTGGGAGAGAAAGCGCACAGTTTTACCTCGGCCGAGGGAAAGGGCGCTAGGTGCAAGTGATCCACCCGGTCAGTCCGTCAGACTTCTACTGGCTCAGACCTGAGAAAACACGGGACAATACTGACTCAACCCTGAGATTGTAAAACCTCTCAAAGGTATTAGGTGTTGCCCAACCCGCTGCTCTACATATGTATGCCAGGGAGGTGCCCCTGGCCAGTGCTCATGAGGAAGCACCACTCCTTGTTGAGTGTGCTCGGACCCGCAATGGGGGGGGGCACGGCCTGGGTGTGATAAGCCAATGAAATGGCATCCACTACCCAGTGGGAAAGCCTCTGTTTGGAGACAGCGTTCCTTTCCGCTGTCCACCAAAGCAGACAAAGAGCTGCTCAGAACATCTAAAACTCTGCGTACGGTCAGTACCTGTGCAAGAAGGCTCACTGGGGGAAATGCATACTTGCGCAGCCCCAAGGGCCAGCTGTTTGCCAGTGCGCACGACAGCACGTCCGATACCACATTGAGGTTGCCGGGGATGTGAGTGGCAGGCAGCGACTTGAGGTGCTGCTGGCTCCAAAGGAGGAGACGACGGGCAAGTTGTGACATGTGGCAGAAGCGTACGCCGCCTTGGCGATTTTTGTCGCAAAAAATCTGACCTGATTAGGACATGTTTGTCTCGAACTAATGGGAGACACTTCCGCAGGGCAAAGAAAATAGTCAGCAACTCTAGGCAATTGATGTGCAAGCGCAGCGGGTGGAGGCGTCGGTCGTGACCAGGACGCATCAGGACACCTGCTGCAAGGGTACTCCTGCCCGCAGAAAGCAGAGGTCTGTCCAAGGTTTTAATGTTTGGCGGCAGGCAGGGGTGATCATCACAGGGTGCATGCCGTGGCGCCATGCTCGTCTCAGGACTCGAGTCTGAAGCCAGTGCTGAGGCTCATATGCATCAACCCCAGCGGCGCGACCACCACGGAGGGTGCCATATGCCCAAGGAGCCTCTAGAAAAATTTTAAAGGGACCGCCTGAAGATGGCGAGGCATTTCAGCACCGACTGCGCACGCTCGTTGTTGAGACGTGCTGACATTGAGACTGAGTCTAACTCCATGCCGAAAAAAGAGATGCTCTGAACCGGGGCAAGCTTGCTCTTTTCCCAGTTGACCTGAATCCCCAAAACGCCTGAGATGCCTGGTCCTCAGCACCTGGTCTCTCTGAGCGAATAGTAACTCTCGGGAGTGGGCCAGAATGAGCCAGGCGTCGAGGTAATTGAGTATGCCGGCTTCTTGGAGTGGGGCAAGGGCTGCCTCTGCGACTTTCGTGAAGACACGAGGGGACAGAGACATGTCGAAGGGGAGGACTTTGTACTGATACGCCAGGCCATCGAACGCGAACCATAGGAAGGGTCGGTGTCGAGGCAGAATTGAGACGTGGAAGTACGCGCCCTTCAGGTCTACCGCTGCGAATCTAGATGCCGGACGCAAGTTAAGATGTGTTTTTGCGTGAGCATTTTGCAGTTTGTGCAAAGCCCAGTTGAAAACTCGCAAGTCCAAGATCGGTCGTAAGCCACCGCCTTTCTTGGGTACGATGAAGTAAGTGCTGTAGAAACCCTTCTTCATCTCGGTTGGAGGGACAGGCTCTATCGCGTCTTTGAGTAAGAGAGTAGTGATTTCCGTGAGCAGGGATTTGGCATGCTCGTCGTGTACTGCGGTAAAGCGGACGCCCACGAAGGGGGGTGGGGGCCTGGCAAACTGAATTGTGTAACCAAGTCGGATGGTCCGGGCCAGCCAGCGTGACGGGTTGGGATGTGAAAGCCACGCATCCAAGCTCTGTGCTAGGGGCAACAAGGGGACGATTATTTTTGACGTACCCGGCGAGGCTTTGCAGCGGGGTGGAGCAGGTAGTACGGTGTCGGGAGACGAGGAAGCGTCCTGAGGCTCTGGTGCTGAGAAAAGACTCGAAGCTCTTACCTTGCTCCGCACACCCGGCAGGGGGCGGGTTAATGACTGAGGAGGAGGTCCGGTAGAGGCGTCCTCTGGACTGGTCAGAACCGGAAGGCCGGGGAACAGTTGTGGGGCTGAATGCAGGGGGTCCGCGTCCAGCGTGCCGGGACTGTTGAAGTGTGGCGGTAGAGTGCCGTGAGAATGGCATTTGCGGGTCAGGTGACCCAGAAAGAGGAAATTGCTCTATTATTTAAAAATTTGTAAAAAATATCTTTAACTGAAGGTTTTCTTCCCGGCCCTCCACCGGGGGACAGAGTGGTCTGTTTACTAACTCTGGAGCAAACGTCTCGATCTCTGGGTCATCCATCTCAGAAGCGCTGAGGGGTCCAAGGGGTCCGTGAGACGGGGGGCGTGCACTTCCTGCGGGGTGCTCGACGCTGGGGCTGAGAGTTGGGCCCACTCTTGGTTGAGGCGGAGCAGCACGTTTTTTTTTTTTTGAAGCCGCAGGAGGACGCCCTCGACGAGCAGATGGGGCATGGCCCATGGTGGCAGGTTTGCGGCAGGATGTGTGAAATGGCCTCCGTCTGCATCTTCATCGCTGAGGACTGCTTGACGGAGTCATCAATGGTGCCACCAAATGGACGGAGCATGAGAGACGGGGGCGTTTGAGAAAGTGTGCTTTGTCTACCGCCCGTATTTCGACCAGGTCCAGTCCATAGATTACGTTTCTGGACCACAAGGGTGGCCATTGCCTGTTCGAGTGCCAGCGCTTCTGACCTTCGTGGCCCGAGGGGCGCGATTGGTCATTGAGCGCATTTCCTGAAGCACATCAATAACAGGACTACCCAAGTGCAAGTTTTGAAGTGCCTTGGCCTGGTGTTGGTTGCAGGAGGGGCCATGGCATGCAGGGCGGAAGTGGTCTGGGACCGCTCCACCATGAGGGTAGTGAGAGCGAAGGAGCTTACTCAACTCCTCATGCACGTCCGGACATGCCTGCGGAACCAATCAAGTAGCCGTGGGCGGGGGTGTTTTCCGGTCAAGCCTCGTGCTCGTGGTACCCGGGAAAGCATAGCGGACCTCTGTGCGTCAGGCTCAGACTGGGTGAGCAGACCTGAAGGTGGCGGTCCAGGCGAGTCATCAGCATCAGATGCTGCTGTAACGCTCTCCGATGCAGAGAAACTAACTCTTTTAGAGAAAATAATGATTTTAACTGCGCTGTCAAAGCACCCAGGGGCAAACTGCACTGCTGTGCAGAGAAGGAGGTATGCCGCTGATATGCGCTCAGAGGTGGGAGGAACAGTGTGTGACTCGCAGCTCGCTGCATACATGACCATCGGCTCCGAAGAAAATTTCTGAATGAACTCGACGTATTTCCTCACTTTTATACCCGTATGTCCGGGGGCGGGATATGCAAATACTGTCTGCCAACTTCTCATTGGCCTTTTTTCATAGATCAGAGGCATATTCGGAGATCAAGAGAGACCACTAGTGACGGGAAATTAAAGGGGTCATGACATGAGAAACCAAATTTGCCTTGATCTTTTGGTATATAAGAGGTCTTTGTATCATTAAAACGTCCTGCAAGTTTAATATTTTAAGACGTCCTCCCCATTCTAAACGAATCATTTATTTAATCAAGCTCAAAATACAGCTCGTTCTGGATTCATGGTTAGAAGTGACGTGTCGGTTAGAAGTGACGTAACAGCGTTTGCATATGACCGCCTCCAGCACAAGATAACTACGCTCTAAGCGCAAGACAACTACGCTCATTTCGTATCACCGTGCGCCTCACAAGTGTTCAGTCGATGGACAGCGAGCTCTGACAGAGACTACTTGTGCACAGGAAAATTACGATGCCACACAGATGTGCTGTTCCTGGCTGTGGTCAAACAAAACCTCTGAATAAGCTGCCGAAAGATCCAGACGTCAGGGAAAAATGGATGCAGTTTATTTTTTGCGGACGTTCCAGTCACGGCAGTGTTAACTTAAGCGTTTGTTCTGTACATTTTAAGGATGACTGTTTTGAGAACAAATCTCAATATGATGCTGGCTTTGCCAGAAAACTGTTGCTCAAAGATAAGTCCGTGCCGACTATTCTGGGAACAACGACGACGCAAACTGTAAGTAATCTATTTTAAACTTTAAACTACTTTTTAAAGCGCAATTTCATTCATTATGAATAATCACAGTGTTTTTACTTAGTTTACTTGCATATTGTTCTGGCTGGGAGCGTCAATAATTGATACATAGGCACTGACGTTAGCCAATCATAACAGTGGGCGTTAACACTGAAGTCTTAAATGGAAAATGCCCCAAAACAGACTGTTTGAATCAGAGGATGAGAAACAGGGTGGGAAAAGGTCATAAATCACTAGATTTTAAAAGTTTTTCTTAAAAAAAAATATATTAATACTATAATTGCACCCAAGGGAACATAATAATACAATAAAAAAAACCATGTCATGACCCCTTTAAAGTGTCAATTTCTAAGAGATATGGTCTTTATGGCCAAGCTGAAGAGGAATAATTGTGGCATTATTCTATTTTTAACATGTTTGGGATTTCATATTATAATTATCTTTTATCTCAACGACCTCTGTGTATTCTGTGATAATGTCACAATTAGACTTTATCAGTTAAAATGCTGTTACTAGATATTTCTTCCTTATGACATCATAAAACCTGGCTCAGTTGAGTATAGTAGCTGCCTCCTGCTTATCTTTACAACTCTATGATGCCACAGTAGACTGATTGTCTTTTTCCAATGTGTTTTAGTGTGTATGTTCAGGGATCCTTCTGGGTGCTGGAAAGCAGAAGATAGCAGCCTTGTCCAACTTGATCTGTTACTACTGCATTGGGCTACCTGTGGGAATATCACTGATGTTTCTGGCTGAGCTCAGGATATTTGGTATTTCCCTTAATTCACATGCAAATACAAAAATGCTTTATTTGTACAGACAAAATTAATATCAGGTGTATTAATATATATTGTATCCCATTAAATAGGGGGTTTGATAAAATTACCATATAATTGCTTTTGTTTTCATATTCATGTTTTTCAAAAACTGTGAAATGTGATAGAAATATGATCCTGTTTATGAATATATACAGTAGATTTAAAGCACATGTTAGCAGATGCTTCTTGTGACGTATTCTAAAACTGAGAGACTCCCTGTTTTCATTTCCCTCTTAATTTAGGTCTGTGGCTTGGACTCTTGATATGTGTCATTATTCAGACCTGTTTATTCACCACTCTCATTTTCAAGCTTGATTGGAAGAAAGTGACAGAGGAGGTAGGGCTTCATAAATCATGTCTTACTGAGATTTTACTACTAGCCTAGATGACGTTGTGCCAGCAAGGTTGTTCAGATTATTTGATAATGTATTGACTACTGTCTTCACCAGGCCCAGAAGCGTGCAGGCAAAAATGCAAAGGTGGTGTGTGTGCTTCCGAAGACATTAATCAGACAGTCAGTACTTGATACTTTGGTTTCTGAAGGACAGGAGAACACAGAACAAACACCTGATTTTGTAGCTTCTGCAAGTATTCCTGAACCTTGGGATGACATCACTGGCAAAAAAGTAATTAAAAGCTAATTCAGTTAGTTACAGTAACCCAGAGATTTTAAATATGGGATCTGTGGACCAAAGAGGGCCACAAAATGCACTAGGGCATCCATGGAAAATTGTATTTTTACAAAATTAATATTTATGACTGAAGTTGATGCTTAAACAAACATTATTATAAGTAAAAAGTATTAGTAGTAAAAAAAAATTGTAATAATTTTTTTTTAGTCCAATGCCAAATCAAAGCCCATTATTTGGTTTTTGGAAACAACAAGTTTTCTTTATAAATCCCAGTTGCTATTTTTCTGTAACCCGGACACACACACACACACAAGATGAGACAGGCACAAACTCGCTTGGTCGAGTTTCCAAATAGTAGCTCCTCGCGCTGAATGTGATGTGTATCTCCGCTCTAGTGAGCTGTGCGAATCCTTAGCGCGGGGCATTGTGACTGTCTGCGGTGAGGTTGGTTATTTTGTAACCCGGACACACACACACACAAGATGAGTCACAATGTCGGATGAAAAACTGCTTTATTTGCAAAAAGCAGGCAACAGTACAAAAAGGGGCAAGTCAAGTGAAGAAAGGTCAAGGGGGAATTGTAGGGTCAAAAGCCGGGGAATCAAAGAGAGTAAAGGGGGCAAATCCGGGAGAGTAGTCGAGGGGAGCGAGGGTCAAAGCCGGGGTAAACAGGATGTATACAAGATGGGACTAGAGGGAGCAAAAGACAGGGGAACAAGAGGAATAGGGGGCTGGCAAGCTAAGAGGGAATCAAAGAGGAGAAAAAACTAGGCGAGACTAGCGAGGGGCAAAACACGGGAATCTAAATACAATAACCAACCCCAAACAAACGAAAGGATAGTGAGTTATATAGGGGCGAGTGCAGGTGTGAACAATGAAGGTGACGAGACGAGTGCAGGTGAAACTAATGTGTGGGGACTGGAAGTGCGTGAGTGCAGGTGGTCATAATGTTCAGGCTGATTGAGGCGAGTGCGCCAGAGGGAGGAGATAGTTTATGAGCAAGAGAGCTAGGGGAAGCATAGTGGGTGTGAGGGCTCGAGCGAGCAATGCGAGCGTCAGAACTCGAAGGGGGCGGAACGAGCGAGTAAGCACGAGGGAGTGCGCGTGTGTGAGGAAGCTCGAAGGGGCGGAGCGAGGGAGCGGGGTTCGTGACAGTACTCCCCCTCTGAATAGGATGGCTCCTGACGGCCGCGCTCGGCTGCGAGGAGCGCGAGGGAACAGAACGAGCGTGTGAGCTCGGGGGGACAGAACGAGCGTGTGAGCTCGAGGGGACAGAACGAGCGTGTGAGCTCGAGGGGACAGAACGAGCGTGTGAACTCGAGGGGACAGAACGAGCGTGTGAGCTCGCAGGGGACAGAACGAGTGTGTAAGCTTGCGGGGGACAGAAGGCACAAAAGGGAAATGAAACAGTCCATGGGGGTCAATGGGCAGTTCAAGGCAAGGTCAGGGGGAACATAGTGGACAGGCGGGTGGTCGGGAGGTCTAGGGGGCAGCCATAGGGCAGAGACTGGGTCAGGAGGTCTGGAAGGCGACTGGAGGACAGGGACTGGGTCCGGGGGTCTGGAAGGTGACCACCGGACAGGAATAGGGTCCGGAGGCCAGGGAAGAGGCCACAGGACAGGTAGAGGGTCAGGAAGTCCGGGCTGAGCCGTGAAAGGCGGAGCCGTCAGAGGCGGCACCGTAGGTGGCTCCGGAGCTGGGGTCCTGGAAGGCTCTGGAGGTGGAGCCGACGGAGGCTTTAGGGGCGAAGGCCTGGAAGGCTCTGGAGGTGGAGCCGAGGGAGGCTTTAGGGGCGAAGGCCTGGAAGGCTCTGGAGGTGGAGCCGAAGGAGGCTTTAGGGGCGAAGGCCTGGAAGGCTCTGGGGGTGGAGCCGAAGGAGGCTTTAGGGGCGAAGGCCTGGAAGGCTCTGGAGGTGGAGCCGAAGGAGGCTTTAGGGGCGAAGGCCTGGAAGGCTCTGGAGGTGGAGCCGAAGGAGGCTTTAGGGGGGAAGGCCTGGAAGGCTCTGGAGGCAGAGCCGGGGGAGGTGGCGCCGTAGGAGGCTTGGGAGGCGGAGCCGAAGGAGGCTTTAGGGGCGAAGGCCTGGAAGGCTCTGGAGGCAGAGCCGGGGGAGGTGGCGCCGTAGGAGGCTTGGGAGGCGGAGCCGCAGGAGGCTCGGGAGGCGAATCTCTAGAAGGCTCTGGAGTCTTAGGGAGCAGAACCGTAGGAGGCTCAGGTGGTGGAGCCGTGGAAGGCTCGAGAGGCGGCGCCCTAGGAGGCTCTGGAGTCTTTGGGAGCAGAGCCATGAGAGGCTCGGGAGGTGGAGCCATAGGAGGCTCAGGAGGCAGAACCATAGGAGCCTCTAGTGGCCGAGCCCTGGAAGGCTCGAGAGGCTTGAGGGGGGGAGCCATGAAAGACTCGAGAGACGAAGCCCTGAGAGGCTTGAGAGGAGGAGGAGCCCTGAAAGACTCGAGAGGGGGAGCCCTGAGAGGCTTGAGAGGGGGAGGAGCCCTGAGAGACTCGAGAGGCGAAGCCGTGAGAGGCTTGAGGGGTGGAGCCATGAAAGACTCGAGAGGCGGAGCCCTGAGAGGCGGAGGAGCCCTGAGAGACTCGAGAGGCGAAGCCGTGTGAGGCTTGAGGGGTGGAGCCATGAAAGACTCGAGAGGGGAAGCCCTGAGAGGCGGAGGAGCCCTGAGAGACTCGAGAGGCGAAGCCGTGAGAGGCTTGAGGGGTGGAGCCATGAAAGACTCGAGGGATGGAGCCCTGAAAGACTCGAGAGGCGAAGCCGTGAGAGGCTTGAAAGGAGGGGGGGCCCTGAGGGACTTGAAGGGTAGAGCTCTGGGAGGCTCGTGAGGAGGAGCCCTGGGAGGCTCGTGAGGAGGGGCCCTTGGAGGCTCAAGAGGAGGGGCCCTGGGAGGCTCGAGAGGAGGTGCCCTGGGAGGCTCATGAGGCGGAGCCCGGGAGGGCTCTGAGGGGCGAGCAGAGGCTGACAGAGCCGTGGTGGACTCTGAGAGTGGAGCAGAGGCCGGCAGAGTCGTGGAAGACTCTGAGGGTGGAGCAGAACCCGGCAGAGCCGTGGAAGACTCTGAGGGCGGAGCAGAACCCGGCAGAGCCGTGGAAGACTCTGAGGGCAGAGCAGAGGTCAGTAGAGCTATGGAAGACTCTGAGGGAACCTCTGCGGTCTTGAGCACAAGACGAGACTGGGGAGAAGGGGCCCTCTTCCTTCTCCTACGTCTTCGGCCAACAGGGGATGTGGCCATGGGGACGGTCGAGGCTACAGGCGCTGGCTCGCTGACCGTGGCAGACATGGGCGCTGGCTCGCTGACCGTGGCAGGCAGGGGTGCTGGCTCGCCGGCCGTGGCGGGCATGGGCGCTGGCTCGTTGGACGTGGTGGGCATGGGCGCTGGCTCGTTGGCCGTGGCGGGCATGGGCGCTGGCTCGTTGGCTGTGCCAGGCTTCGAGACTGGGGCCGTTACAGGCTTCGGGGCTAGGGCCGTGTAAGGCTTCAAGACGGGGGCCGTGTAAGGCTTCAAGATGGGGCCGTGTAAGGCTTCAAGACGGGGGCCGTGGTAGGCTTCAAGACGGGGGCCGTGGTAGGCTTCAAGACGGGGGCCGTGGTAGGCTTCAAGATGGGGGCCGTGTAAGGCTTCAAGACGGGGGCCTTGGTGTGGAGCGCTGGTTCAGTGTCTACCTCCCCCACAGAAAACGAGGAACCAGCGTACAGTAGGGCGAGGTCAATAAACTGAGCCAGGTTGAGGGAGCAACGACCACCTGGCATGAATGATGAGGTCGGCTCATTCAGTCCACATCGAAAAATGTCTTTCAGAGCCACCTCATCAAAATTCACCTGGTTAGCCAGGGCACAAAAGTCAGTCACAAAAACCTCCAAGGGTTGACTCCCCTGACGCAACACCAATAGTCGGGCCGCTGGCTCCATAATGTCAAGGGCGGGGTTATGTGTTACACAACCGCTGCCTTGCATAGAAAACCCTTGGTCAGCGTCCGAAGAGCCATAAAACCTCTCCGGGGATGAAGAGCATACGGCGCTCACGGATGCGTGGAGAGCATCGACGGGCTCAGGGGCAGACACAGGTTAGACAGGGTGAAATAAACCAGACATAGTACATACCTGCTGCCCCTGGGCCGCGAGCGCTTGGTCGAGTTTCCAAATAGTAGCTCCTCGCGCTGAATGTGATGTGTATCTCCGCTCTAGTGAGCTGTGCGAATCCTTAGCGCGGGGCATTGTGACTGTCTGCGGTGAGGTTGGTTATTTTGTAACCCGGACACACACACACACAAGATGAGTCACAATGTCGGATGAAAAACTGCTTTATTTGCAAAAAGCAGGCAACAGTACAAAAAGGGGCAAGTCAAGTGAAGAATGGTCAAGGGGGAATTGTAGGGTCAAAAGCCGGGGAATCAAAGAGAGTAAAGGGGGCAAATCCGGGAGAGTAGTCGAGGGGAGCGAGGGTCAAAGCCGGGGTAAACAGGATGTATACAAGATGGGACTAGAGGGAGCAAAAGACAGGGGAACAAGAGGAATAGGGGGCTGGCAAGCTAAGAGGGAATCAAAGAGGAGACAAAACTAGGCGAGACTAGCGAGGGGCAAAACACAGGAATCTAAATACAATAACCAACCCCAAACAAACGAAAGGATAGTGAGTTATATAGGGGCGAGTGCAGGTGTGAACAATGAAGGTGACGAGACGAGTGCAGGTGAAACTAATGTGTGGGGATTGGAAGTGCGTGAGTGCAGGTGGTCATAATGTTCAGGCTGATTGAGGCGAGTGCGCCAGAGGGAGGAGATAGTTTACGAGCAAAAGAGCTAGGGGAAGCATAGTGGGCGTGAGGGCTCGAGCGAGCAATGCGAGCGTCAGAACTCGAAGGGGGCGGAACGAGCGAGTAAGCATGAGGGAGTGCGCGTGTGTGAGAAGGGAGATAGTGTGCGTGTGTGAGGAAGCTCGGAGGGGCGGAGCGAGGGAGCGGGGTTCGTGACATTTTCACACAGAGAAAACAGATTTTTTATTGTTTTTAACTGTAAATAGTAACTGGGATTTTATTAGGTAAACATGCTGTTTCCAAAAACAAAATATTTGGCTTTTATTTGGCATTGGACTAAAAATAAAAATAAATATATTAAAAATAACATTAAAATGACAAAACATTGTTCAAATATTATCTGGAAAATATTTACTTTGTAAACATATTTTATTATTCATGTTAGTATTTAGTTATATACCACAGTTAGTTCCAGTCCTCGAATCTGATTGGACGAGAGACGTACAATGAGCACTGATGGTGTGACACCATCAGCACTAGGACGCTTCACTGTGTGTGTATCACTCGTGTATCTGTAAGAGTTACTGGCTTTATTTTTGAAATGACATATGTTAGCCCAGCAGGTGGTGGCAAAAGATAATTTTTGTGTGTAATATGAGCCAGTTGGTGACCTTTAAGTGAATCTGTTAGTCATTGTTTACAAAGAACTGTGCTCTGTGGTCCCTTGTATTACTAATATATTACCAAAGCTAGGAAATAGTTTTAAACGGACAACTTCAGGAATAAGGCTCATGTTAAGAGACACAACAGACTGATTTATTACAGAACTCAAGTGCTTACCTTTTATTAGAGTTTCCACGTTGGATACATACTAAATGACGGAGGGCATCGATGTTTCTATAGTGAATGACTCTAGCACACCGGCTACCACAAATTAGAGAGGAATACCCCGGCTTGGACATATATTTTCCACTGAAAAAGCTGACAGCATCTCTGATTGGGTGCGGCAACTGGTGATTGCACATGCTCCAGCTCTCTCTCTCTCTCAAACACACACACACACACACACACACACACACACACACACACACACACACACACACACACACACACACACACACACACACACACACACACACACACATCCAGCCATCTATCCTTGTTTATCCAATAACTTGTTAGAAACAGCACAAGCCATGATACTATTTCTGAAATTACATTTTTTAATTACTAATGGAGGCTTAGAAGCATCATTTGTTTTGAACCACCAACGGCAGATTCTGATTCGTCGTGTAAGAAAGTAGTTCCATGCACAAATGCGTTTTTATGACAGAACTCACTGCTGTAATTACCTATGGCACTCGACCTGCGGCCTCGTGACTGCGGCCGAATCACAGCAGTGCTGATGTAGGGCCATATTACACTCTTGCTCGTGCGATATTAAATAAGTTGTAAATCACTCAAAACCATGAAAAAAAGCAGAGAAAAAATTAAATAAAAGCCAAATATTTAGTTTTTGTTTTCTTTTCTTTATAAAATCCCAGTTAGTATTTTTCATGCATAGTAAGAATGCGGTTTTATACATACAAATACTGTACATAGCCACCTTTATTTATTATTAGGCATTTCTTATTGCATCATATCCCCAGGGGATCATCGGGGATGAACGGGAAACTATCGCGTGCGCACGCGTTACAGTTTCCGGTGTGTGTATAGCTCTTTTCCGATTTCGTCGTTGCCATCATTCATTTACTCAAAGATACTGAGAGCATGGATGCGCATGAATTTATAGAGATATATTTTAAACTTGGCCTTCAATACAAAGACATTACTGTCTATGACATTTGTAATACTGTCATGGCTGAGACACGCTTTGATCTTCCAAAGGACACTAATCAAGCAATAGACTTGTAGGCTACTTGCATTTAACACTAGAACTACCGGAATTCTAGAACTACTAGAATGGCCATAGTGGTCATTCTGACCGTTCATACTAGATTGTACCAAATGTCATGTCATATTTACATTCGAAACTTCTATTGAGGTTTTAGAATGAAGCTTCTAATGTCTGTCGTCATATTTTATGGCGTTATCACCCAAAAAATGTATTGCATAATAGAGTAATATGGATCAAATGGAGCGCCAAGCGAACGCAGATAGTCCTACATAATACGATCCTTTTTGTAATAGTGCTAGACTATACAAATACAGGCCTATATATATTATATATTAGCTGCTAGACTGCCCCGGAAGGTGCATGCCTCGCATTGTGTACATGCCTCGCTTTGTGTACAGAAAGTATCTCGTGCGCACGCGATAGTTTCTCGTCCGCACGCGAAAGTCTCTTAGATATTTTTTTTTTTTTTTGCACAGGTCACTTCGGGGGCTCCGTAATAATCATATATGGCTCCTTGCTATTAAAAATGTTTTTGTCAGTCCTAAATTAAAATTTTGTAAAAATAAATTAAAAATGAAGATTTTCCATTAGGTCTACCCATATAGTATATCTATGCTCAAGTGAAGTAATAATATAATCCATGTGGTGATCTTTTGGTCCTTTAGGCCCAGCTAACAAGTAATGGTTCTGATGCTGCCAGTTATGTTCGAGTGAGTACCCAAGAGCAGTGTAATGCTGAAAGTGGGGGACTAGCAGTGGCGAGTGAAACTGGAGAAGCTCAACCTAAAGTATTGCTCTCTATGAGCCAGCTTGTGTTAAGAAGGGGGCTCACACTGTTGTCTGGCATCCTGATCCTGATAGCTGGAGTTACTGTTCACATAGCCTGTCCTCTTCCAGACCCATTCATTCCATCTCAGAGCAACCTGACAATGGAATGGAGGAACTTCTCCATCCCTGACACCTTTCTGAATTCTACAGCAAGCTAGGAACGCTCCAGCTTAATGGAATAGCTCTCCAATAAAGTAAAAATTATGAAATTATTTACTCACCCTTATGTCATCCCAAACTGGTATGACTACCTTTCTGGTATGACTTGCCTTTTCCATAAAAGTATCATAAAATTGGTCCATATGACCCATGCACTCTTTTTTAAGCCATATGCATAGCTTTGTGTGAGGAACAGACTGAAATGTGTCATTATTCCCTGAAAATCTGCACTAGCTTGAATTGGCAGGGTCATATGAGAAGTAGCAATGTCAGATTTGTGAATTAATTTTTATTTTGCCTCGTCTGTGAATTGGTTGATCCAGTTCGCTCTTTTAATGTCAGTGAATAACAACTTAAATTTAGGTCTGTTCTTCACACAAAGCTCTCATAAGTCATACGATTTGGAATGACATGGGAGTGAATAGATGATGACAGAAATATCTATTTTGGGTGAATAATTATCAACTATTCCTTTATTAATATCAAGGTCCCATTATAAAGATAATTGGGACAGCCATTGGGTCGATTCAGCGATCTTCCATAATCCTGCTTTTCTATCAAAGGAGAAAATCATGTGATATTTGAACAATGCTTGTCAGTGTTATTCGAGAAAATCTTAATTACATCTTTTTTAGCTCTTCATCCCCACCATTAGTGACAGTCGTAATTCTTACATGTACACTTGTGGACAATGACCTTTACCAATCCTGTGTTGGGACACACTCCAAACCAGCAATTCATGGTAAAAAACTGGAAGCTGTGGATGCCAGAAATTCACCATAAAAAATACGGTAACCACGCTTCATGGGATGTAATGTTGATGACTGTATATTTCATGGTGCATTACCGTTTATATTATTAAGTAATATAAATTAAATACTTTAACCTTCTGAAACTGTACAAATCTGCATTTCACCTTATAATATATTGTTACTCACCGTAGTAATAACAGAAAGGCACATGATAACATGAAATTCATCAAAAGTGACTTTTCCAGAAAAAAGTGACCAATAAACATGTAGAGAGAGCGCTCAGTATCACTCAAACAAACACTAAACACCATCAGGGTAACACATGTAAAAATTTTATTAATTCAGTAAACATTAACTAAACTACATTAAATATAAAACAGAACACCCCAAATGTACATAACTGATATTAAAATTAAGAAGAAACATAAAATATAATGAAATGTGATGGATCACGCAGGGAATTCTGGGAACGTCCAAACTTTGCTTTTTTTTAACTGTAATTTTAACAATAATTTACAGTAAAAAGTACATGTACTCTCTTGTTACATATAATATACATTTTTACTTTACCAATAATATAATTATATGGTAAATATACATTTATACACAATATACACAAAATGTATACATTTCTTTTCAACATTGTACTATTAAATTCCATGTACTGTCTTTTTAAATATATTATTTCTTTTTTTACCGTATATTTTAAGTTAAGTATTTTTATTTTTGTATAGTGCTTTTCACAACACACATCTTTTCATCTTTTAACAAAAAAATGAAACTGTAATATCTATTAAGTCTTAGAGTGATCATTGTGACGTTTGATTAAATATGAATAAACCAATTAACCAATAAAAGTTTTTACAGTAGCATTTTTACAGTGAGCTTATTAGGCCATAACTGCAGGAGAATAATATTTCTTAAAAGAGTAGCACTTAATGTGCATTATATATATTTTAATTTCTTAGTGAACAGGTTTTAAGCATTTTTATATCTGGTTATATGCTGCAGATATATTAAGTCATTTCTCAATGGTAATTCATTTAGTAAATACATCTTTATGTGGCTTTTTATGAATATAAAGTGCACAGTAGAGTTCACTTTGACAAATCAATTATTTACTATTTATAATCATTCACTATTGTAAAACAAGTCCATTTGAGAGGACTAAATGTGTGAAGAGACATTACTTGCTGACCACTTGCACATTTGTTTGCATGCAGAAGATTTTACAACAGAAATAATTTCGAATTATTTAAATAGACTTAGAAACATTACCTTCAAATATGTACTATATAAAGTCTTTAACCGGTCATTCCTGTGGTCACCATTGCAACAAAATGGACTTATTGGTTTTATGTGCACTCCCTGCGGCAATAGTTGACATTTGCAAACAATCTTATGGAACATTCGTCAAACTTAATGAAAGTTACAAACATATAGCCAAGATCCAAAGCTAACTCTTGACAAGCATCAAATGTGAGTGACCTTTTGGCGCAAGTAAAACATAGTTACTTATTTTAGGAAATGTGACATAATGCATAGGTTAAATCCTTGCTGTTGTTTTTATCCCCAAATGAAAAACATACAGAAGGTCAACTGAAGAAAAGCTCAGTGAGTCTTCTAACAGCTACCTCAGTGGAAAATGTAACATCAGAAGCCAAAAGTCTTTTACAATAATAACCCCAGTACTCCATGTGGCAAGGCAACACATTACTGACAATGAGCAAACAAAACAAAAATATGATGGACAAAAAATCTCATCCCAGTAGATAACTTTCTGAATTGCATGACTGCCATCTGCTGAACATTGCAGTCTATTGTGAAGCTAATACTTAGTAATAAGCAAAAATCATCTGCTGAATGCATTAAATATTACATATGGAAGTAAAATGATGGGTCTCTTTTTTTTTTTTTTTTACAAAATATGTTTAACAACAATATATATTAAGAGACACAATATTAGAATTTACAAATATCCATTTATTCATTTAGCAGACACTTTTATCCATAGTGACAGTGACATTCAATGTACTTCACAGTTTGCTGCAAATATGCAAGGAAAACACAACTTAATAACTCTTTAAAAAAAAAGAAATTTAATGAAATAATTTATGGACTGTAATGTTTTTAAATTCACCAGCCTCAATCTCACAGCACTAAGCTTTTCACACTGGCTTAAATAGCTCTCTTTAATTGTGCATACAGGTCAACCATTAGAATGACTGAACATCAGTCTTGGCCTTCAAAGTCAAAACACAACTAGGCAAACACTGAAACTTAAAATGTTCTCTTTTCTCTGAAACTGAGCATAATCAAGCCAACCCCGTCTATTACAGGCAGATCATATTCTAAGATACATGATTACAGTTAAATATGATTCAGTTAAGATAAAAATATTTTATTCAGTCCAGATATAAATGATTAATGGAATAGTTCACCACAAAATGAAAAATCTCTCATCATTTACTCACCATCATATCATCCCAGACAGGGTTGGGGAGTAATTAATGGGAATATGTATTTAAAATACAAAATATATGTTGCTGTATTCCACTACAGTTACAATTTAAATCGTTGGTAATTAGAATACAGTTACATTAAAAAAGTAATTTGATTACTGAAAAGTTTACTTTGCATTTAATTGTCTTTTTTTATTTTTTATTTAATATTTAGTCCTTTCAGATGGAAAACATTTATACATATAAATGATGCGATCCAAAGTCCATTGAACAGCGGTGAAACACTTTCTTATGATGTGTTACATTCATACGAGCAGACAGAGAAGTACGTTTGAAGTAAGTTTGGAGCAGAAGAAATAGAAATAAACCTTGTGTAAATTGTCAGCTTTATGCTAAACTGAAATGCTATTTCTAGCCATTTTACATGCACATGTTACCAGACATGATAAAAACATTTTATCAAGAAAATTAAAAATTGTTCCTAGTAAGACCTTTGATATTAGAGCAAAAAAATCATATTCTTTTTGTTTTGTTTTCCTGTAAAAATATCTAAAAATCTTTAAATGAAGATCAGTTTGATTCATCTTGTTTCAGAAACAACACTGCATAAGATATTTAGGTTTTTCAGAGAATGTATTTTTAACGTGTATTTTGTACTGTACTGGTAGTTTTTATAGTCAAAACAAGTGAAAAAATCTACCAGTACTGAAGAAGTTATCCAAAGTATTTAGAATATGTTTCTGAACTTGAGTAATTTAACAGAATACGTTACAAATTACAGCATGTATTCTGTAATCTGTAGTGGAATACATTTCAAAAGTAACCCTCCCAACCCTTATCCCAGATGTGTGACTTTCTTCACTCTGCAGAACACAAATGAAAGTTTTTAGAAGAATATTTCAGCTTTGTAGGTTCATACAATGCCAAAACTGTGAAGCTCCAAAAAGCACATAAAGGAAGCATAAAAGTAAACCATTTGACTCTAGTGGTTTAATCAATGTCTCTTAAGCGATCTAATCAAATTTGAGTGAGAACAGACCAAAATATAACTACATTTTGACTGCCACTGCATTCTCTGGGCACAATCATGATTTCAAGCTTGATTACACTTTCTAGTGCTTAATGGATGCGTAGAGCACAATATGGTGCTGAGATGTGTATTTTAGCTTTAAATCAGGATTGCCAAGGAGACTGCTGATGTCACAATTTATAGTGAAAAGGGAGTTCTATTTTGGTCTGTTCTTATCCAAAAACCAATTGGATTGCTTTAAAAGACATGGATTAAACCACCTTAGTTTTATGAGTTACTTTTATGCTGCCTTTGTAAAGTCACATCTGTGATGGCATAAGGGTGAGTAAATGAGAAATGTCATTTTTAAGTTCAGTAATAAAACCCTCCTCCTCCCCAGCATCACCTCTAGATCTATTTCAAAGAGATTGTATGTATGTCTAATTTTTCAGCAGCAAAAGCAGATCTACAGTTGTATGCAAAGACCAAACCTACTAACTTGTCATATCCATTAAAATACTTCAAAGTTTATTCAGAAAGTTGTCACTGAACTTTTTACCAAAGGTGAAGTTACTGCAATTTTTTTACATGGCAGTGTAGCTGAGTCTCTATCTTATATTCCTGTTTCTTAGCTTATTTGGTAGATGTGATAAGCACTTTCACATACTGTTCTCACCTCACAAGTTTATGCTTTCCTTTGTTATTATTTCAGGAGAGTGTAGTTGACTGTGCTGATCAATATAAAAAATTAAAACTTCCATAGCCTCACATCATCTTGAAGAGCATCTCAGCCCACAAAGAAGCCACTGTCCCTTCTCTTCGGAAGTCCTAAAATCTTTGGTGAGAATATAAATATTTTGGCAAAAAATGATTATATCATCCTCGCTTGAGATATTCAGTGAGCATCTCATTTAACACAATCCCTCCAGCTAGTATGAGCAGCATGATGAGAACTGCAAGTCCTCGACGGACAACCAGCTGTTTAGTGGTCAAGACATTTCCAACTGTGACAATTGTGCCAGCCTCTGCTATTCCCCCTTCTCCTTTACTTAGCTCTTCCAGGTCTGTGTTTCCATTGGCCTGGCCTTCTTCAATATGCTGGAACTCCTGTGCTACTTCTGTAAGAAGGTATACAAATGCTTTAGCAGTTGAATATAATCAAGAAACAAAATGTTTTCTTCATCATAACAACATAGATCGTTGAACAGGGTCATCATACACCATGGACAGTGAGTACCTTCATTGCAGACCTTGTTTTCCATAGCATAAGATTCATCTTTAGTCTTAGGTGCTTGTACACCTGCTCTGGTCAAGGCCTGAAAATAAGAAGGCAAGACTCATCATCATTCACCTAGAGAAAACCAGAACATTGATGAGGAAAAATGTCCCACCTCTTGAGTTGCTTTCTTCCAGTCCAATTTGCAAATTAGGATGATGAAGAACAAAGACTGCATGAAGACACACACAAATAATCCAGTCCACAAACCTAGCAAAAAAGAAGACATTAATATAGGTGTTTAGCTTGTCAATTGAATATAATAGTTCAACTATTTCTTGAAAGAGTATCGGTTGTTCTTACAAAGCTAGTGAGAGGGTTTCACTTGCTCACCCTTAAAGGGATAGTTCACCCAAAAATAAAAATTCTCTCATCATTTACTCACCCTCATGCCATCCCAGATGTGTATGACTTTCTATCTTCTTTTGAACACAAATATTTTTTAAAGAATATCTCAGCTCTGTAGGTCCATACAGTGCAAGCAAATGGTGGCCAGAACTTTGAAGGTCCAAAAAGCACATAAAGGCACATATCCATCCGACTCCAATGGTCTTCAGAAGCAATATGATATGTGTAGGTGAGAAACAGATCAATATTTAAGTCCTTTTTAACTATAAATTATCCTCCCTGCCCAGTAGGTGGTGATATGCACAAATAATGCAAATCACCAAAAAACAAAATAAGAAGAATGTGAAAGTAAAAGTGAAAGTGGATATTTATAGTAAAAAGACTTAAATATTGATCTGTTTCTCACCCACACCTATCATATCTCTTCTGAAGACATGTATTTAACCACTGGAGCATTTGGATTCCTTTTATGCTGCCTTTATGTACTTTTTGGACCTTCAAAGTTCTGGCCACCATTCACTTGTATTTTATGGACCTACAGAGCTTAAATATTCTTCTAAAAATCTTTGTTTGTGTTCAGCAGAAGAAAGAAAGTCATACACATCTAGGATGGCGTAAGGGTGGGTAAATGATGAGAGAATTTGGTCATTTCTGCCATTTCATGTGGCCTCAATAGTGTATCTTGGATTCAACTTTGAATACATGGCTAATTTCATGTTAACTGCTAATTTCATTACACAAGTCTTACCAATTATGCCCATGTTGACAGCAAACATCAGTGACACTCCAATTGGGAATCCCACAAAATAGTATCCCACAATGTTACAAAGAGCACCTAGCAGTTGTTTTCCAGCACCTCTGACAATGCCACCTGTAATGCCCTATACACAGAAAAATAAACCCTATTTTAACTTACAAAGAAGACGAGACATATAAGAATGGTTCACAATATCTAAAGTCTGCAATATAAAATAAAAAAGAAGAAACATAAACGGTCTTTTCTTTCTCATGTGTGCCATCACAGCACTTCATGTACGTACATAAAAATACACCTATAAAATATGATTTTAAGTTGATTACAACTTTGTTTTTAAGTGTGCTTTGTTAAACAGGGAGAGAAAAAAGATGGTACCAGATGGTGCAGAGGTGTCACTTGGAAAATATAGAAAGATATGCACATAGATAAACACAAAGATATGTATTTTCGATTAATTTATTTTTCTTTCTCTTCGTCTCTCACTTTCATAAACATACAAAGAAATTCGAATTTGGTAACAATAATTTGAAAAAAGTCTAAGAGAAATGTATAACCTTACCGCAATGGCATCAAATAGATGAAAGAAGCCATACATGATCATGACTTCTGAAACTCTGAAAACAATATCCCTGTGAGAGAGAGATAATGATAAAAAGATAAGGAAGTATCTAGGAGGGAGGCTGATATATAAATCTATATTATTAAAACCAATAAAAGACTGCAGTAGATTTGATCTTTTTTAGCTGATAATTGTGCTCCTGTACATAGATAGTCTCTCCCTGGTATTTTAAAACTTTTATAATTAATGAAATGATTAATAGTAAACAAACAGAAAATAATCACACAGTGCTATCTAAATACTATGACTAAAACAAATATTAATACATTCATTTAAGTAGATAGAGCCCACTCTATCTACTCACCACTTTGTCAAGGAAATCCTCTGCTATTTTACTGTGGCAAATGTATATAATATTGCAGTGGCATTCAGTATTTCACATGTTTTGAAATTCTTTGATAATTAAAATTTTTGCCTTTTTTTTTTCTTTTTCAAATGATTCAGCGTTTGGCTCAATTTGAAAGTCTCTCTGGACCTGTTAGCACAAGCAGGTTTGATGACTCAAGTGATACTGAAAGCTAACTGGCTTGAAAGGTTAAGGTATCTCTGATAATGATTGATCTCTGTACTTGCTCTGAAGCAGCAGCAGCGTAGCAGATCTAGGAAAGTCCAAGACCAATATCCTATTAATGTCATACCCACATTCACATGCTAAATCCTGCTGAGAGCTGGCATGACTGAACTGCTGTATGTTTGATTTGAATTATAAATGAAGTTTTTAAGTGTGAATTATCATAAACATGTTATCATACACACAACCTATGGGGTATTTGCATTAGATGATAGTAATAATCAAAGTAAATCCACCAACTTCCTCTCTTTGTCATCCCAATTAATTTGACATACTGGGGCGTGTGGTCAATTCCATTCAAATTCCAACTCAGGCTTTGACATGAAGCCCATTCTTAAATTCAGAATTTTGCCCAACCCTAGTGGACATGGGAGCCAAGGTCCAAGCATTCAGTGTGCTTAGCTATTTCACGTGCATACAGTACTCATCTTCTTGACTGGAGCAATGTGATTTAGAGTACATAGATTAACTTGTTGTAGAGTAAATGAATGAACAATTTGTTAAATCATTACACAGCAAAAACCTATTAGGTAAAGTATAAATTTGGAAGTCTTTGAATGCTTTACTGCTCACTTGTTTGCTCTGAACCCCACACACTCCAAAATAGAAAAAACTGTTACATTACAATTATATTAGCACTGCCACACAAAAACAAAACAACAATGTGACATTGAACAGTGGATCTCTGTAGCACTGTACTTACTCTTCTGTAGTAAAAATGTACCCAATAATGTCCTTGGAGCCTCCAATACAGGTTGCAACCACACATGAAACAAGTACTAAAAAAACAACAACAGATTATTTGTTAGACAAATAATGTAAATTATTAATGTTTAAAATTAGATTTTTAAAGGAATATTCCAGGTTCAATACAAGTTATGCTCAATCGCCAGCATTATAATGTTGATTGCCACAAAAAAATATTTTGACTCGTCCCTCCTTTCTAAAAAAAGGGTTACAGTGAGGCACTTAAAACGGAAGTGAATGGGGCCAATTTTTGGATGGTTTAATGCAGTAATGTGAAGCTTACAATTTTATAAAAGCACTTATATTAAATCTTGTGTTAAAACTTGTGTATTATTTCAGCTGTTAGGTTGTTTAAATTGTTGTTTTAAGGGTTTTAGGGTTTATAGTGTTACGTCGTCATGTCAATGAAGTTGTGTTTTTGTGGTAATCAAAATTATGCCACAAACGCTGTCGATTGAGCTTAACTTGTATTGAACCCGGAATATTAGATTCATATTTTATATATAATGTTCCATGTATAGAAATATTCAAAATAATTAGGCATGTTCAGCATCAGTTAAAGCTGTTAAAAAAATGATCACATACATCCACAGACTAAAGATACTTTGGCAGACATCTTAGCTTGTTCTGAGTTTCCAGCTCCAAGTGCATTTCCCACTCTTACACTGGCTGCCACTGCAAATCCCAGAGGAAACTACATATACAAATAGAAGATACTGTGGAAAACAACCTACCAAGTGATCAAAAAGAAAAAAGAAAACAAATTTGAACTTGGTTTCAAACTAATCAACCTACTTTATTCAGAAGATTTCAATTTATAGCATTATTTACTGAAGACAATAGTCTTCAAAAATAATGCTATAAAGTCAAAAAGAGGCATTGAAACCAGCAGCTCTGCTTTTGATGTTCTTCTTCTTTTTAACTTTGTTATACTGTAGCTTATGGTGAATAGTTGCAAAATTTTGCATTCTTTTTGGTTATTTCTGTAGCTAAATTTAATCATCTCAATTATAGAATGGATTAATGCTATGGTTACTCTGCAACAACACTGTTACCGTCCTAAAATTTCACGTCTGTGGTTTTGTTAAAACTTTTGAAAATCATCTTCTCAAAAACCACTGAACCGATTTTCACAATATATAGCATGCATATTATTTGGACACATATCAAACTAAATAGCTGAAAAATAATTTAAATAGCTGGTGCACCTCTGATTGGCTGCTCGTTTGAACCAGTAGTAGAGTGGTGCAGTTTACGCAGCCACATTTTCATGTACCGGTACACTGTTCACAGCTGTCAGGACTTGGCCAGTGCGATTTGTTAAACATATATATATATTTTTTTTTACATATTTCTTAAAAAAAAGTGTGTAAAAAAAATCAATGTGGGTTATTTAGTTACCATGTATGATTGGTTGCAGTCACCAACCCATTCGTCTCTTTTTCCACACAGGCAGAAGATAACAAAATACTATTTGCTAATGTAATACAATTCCATGAGTAACATTAAAAAAATAATCCAAAAGCAAGTCTTGGCCGATTGAGGAACAACAGAAATGTGACGCTTCTCAGTTCCATGTGTTCTACCAACAGTTTCCAATTTCAGTTTATCATTTGTGTAAATGTAGTGGTGTTTTTTGACCCATTGACCATCAAACAGTTGGTGCTGTTGGGTGTGAGGAGATCTTGAAACAAGTACAGGTGTACAGTTTCACTTGAGTTAAAGTTATGTTGTTCCAAACCTGTGGAACTTTCTTCTTCTGTGAAGAACACAAAAGATATAGCAGTATGCCCGTGTGTAAGACTCAGTCACCATTCAGCATCTTTTTTTTTTTCTTCCATAAATTGAAAGTGAATGGTGACTGAGACATTCTGCCTAACATTTCCTTTTGTGTTTCACAGAAGAGAGAAAGTCTTATGGGTTTGGAGCAACAAGAGGGTGAGTAAAAGACAGAATTTACACTTTTAGGTGAACTATCCATTTAAGGGTTAGATATTGTAACCTTGCATTTCAGAAATGTTGTAAACCTACCATATATGCAATAGTGGCCAGCTCATAGACAACAGACTGAGCCCCCAACTCAGTCTCACTGATGAGACCTACAATGATAAAAGTGGTAAGATGTAAAATACATAAAAACTGAATTACATAAATACACAAAAAGTTTGCAAACCTGCCAGAAATCCACCAATCTCATATGTCCACCACTCCACACAAAGCATGAGCATGCTGGGAAAAGCCAAACGGATGAAGGCACCCCATTCCTGCAGACAGTCATGAGACCAACCTATGGTGTGTGAGAAATTGAAAGTAACAGATGGAAACACGGCAACATTTTATTAGAATTTTGAGCTATAAGGGAAAGATCATCTGTCTCTGCAGCATAATTATCAGCAAAAAAGATAAACATCCTACAGTCTTTCATTGTTAAACTCTAAGGATAACTATCATATTATTAATGGATGACAGGGCACCTTCACATTTAAAACAACACACAACAGATTTCAGAACATTAAAAATATCTACAGTATGAAGGAAGTGTGTTATGAAATAAACCTGATCTCACATGACTCATCAAAGTTTTCCCTCTTACTTGTCAAATATTAAAAAGAAAAGATTGTGCGGCAGGACATAATGCACTGCAATTGCAAATGTGTAAGCGTTAGTTGAAGTAAAACTGGGTAAATTAAATATATGTGGCAAATTAATAAGTAAGTATTTGCCAGACAGAGAGTTTGAGAGATAGACAGTTTGACATATAATAAATATATATACATATATATATATATATATATATATATATATATATATATGTGTGTGTGTGTGTGTGTGTGTTTTTATAAATATCTTAATTAAAAAACATTTCATTGAAAAACATACAGTTCTAGAAACTTCTACAATCACAACCTTTGTGATTAACTGCTTTAATCTATTGATAAACCTGGTTTCTGTTATTAAAAACAACAATAAAAAGGGTGAGAACCTGTGTAGACTCACCGTCCCAGGTGGCTTTATGTAGGCCCCTCCAGCGGATGTAAACATAGAGAAAAACAGCCAATGAATATTGAGAAATGGTGTTTGCAGCAGCAGATCCTCTGTGAACACAAAATATGAAGATAATGAACAAATAAGAGATGAAATACAAGAGACTATGAGTTTAATGTGTCATTTCACCCTGAATTTATTTCAAAACTACAAACTATGTTCTTAGAAATTTAGAAAACCAGAATCAAAAAATGTCTTACGCAACACCAAGACCAAGCAGATGAAGAAAGATGTAGTTTATTAAAGCATTAAGGATATTTCCAGCTGCTCCTGTGATGACCTGAGGCCAAATAATACCCTAAACAAAGGAAGGCAAACAGCTCTTTAACTTTACAGCATCATATAATCTATGGACCACAAGGTCAATCAGAGACGTACTGGATTAGAGACACATCACCAGTAATGGAGCCTTTACCTGATTTTGAAGATACTTTCCTTGCAGTTGGTACATAAATGCAGCCTGGAGACAATAACAAAAAATGGTATTTAATTTTCACATTATTATCTATATGGAAAAATATTTGTTATAACTTATATTTTACAAATTAATACATTAAACATTAAAAAGCTGAAAATAGGACAAGTTCCTGAGAAATGTAATATAAGTTCATATATGTTCCAACATGTGAATATAAACCATATATATGTAGGAATTCATTGAAATATATGTATGTGTCATATATGTGTGTATTTGGCTAAATATATGTTACATCAATGGAAACTGTCATTTTTGTAGTATTTTCAAATATACACTCACTGAGCACTTTATTAGGAACACTTGTCCACCTACTCATTCATGCAATGATCTAACCAGCCAATCATGTGACATCAGTACAGTGCATAAAATCATGCAGAGACATGTCAGGGGCTTCAGTTAATGTTCACATCAATCATCAGAATGGGGAAAAATTGTTGTGGCATTATTGTTGGTGCCAGACAGGCTGGTTTGAGTATCAGATTTGTGCATGGGCATGCCCATTGCCAAGATTTGATAGCTTTGTTAATATTTTCATGCATGTGGCAGATTAATTTTTGTTATTTCCTGTCTACATCAATAAAACATGTTTTGGAAAGATGTGTGAATGATGGTGTGAAAAAGGTTTTAAGTGGTACTCACAGGCAGTGCGGGCATGAATATTTTTACATAGAGTTGTGAAAGACTGTTAGGAGAGAGAGAAAGACATTCACACAGCAAAAGGCAGCAGCGTTGACACTAGATCCATGTGATTATCACATGACCAAATTATATGTCATCATTACATCACCAACTGTAGTTTGAATTTCATTGTAAAAACTGCTGAATTGAGAAGTCAATTGGGTGTTAGTCATATTGTTGGTAAATGGATTCTCATAATACCATATATTGAAACTGCACTAATTCATTTTTTCACATCACAGTATTTAGACAAGCATTGTTTTATCAGTATTCATTAAGGTCCGTTTTGCCAATCAGGAACATATACTGAAGTAGATCTTCAATATGCCAGACCTGGCCACACTGGGGCTCTGTCTGACAGCCAAAAGGATGGGCTCGGTGTTAATGAGCAGTGCCCAGCAGGGGAAACAGGCCAACAAGAGGATGAGAATCCCTCTCTGCAGTATCACACCCACCCGCTTCAGATTATTACTCCCAAATGTCTGCAAGAGTAGAGAATTCAATTAAAATCACACCTTATAGAGCAGACAAAAGCTTAACCCTGAGCACAAAGTACACTACTGTAACTCAACACTTGCAATTATTGAACATTACTGTATGTGTCCTACCTGGGAGATGAGTGTATCACATGCAGACGCCAACCCAGCGCCAATGGAAATGCCAGTCACATTAATAACCTGTGTGAAAAAGGAGATATATAAAAATGTTATTAGTGTGTAATCCACTCAGGCTTAATACCAATCAACAACTTTAAATTGGTGAACTTTATGAACTCACTGCAATAGCCAGAGCTACTCCGGCCAGTTCGGTTTTCCCCAAGTGTCCACAGAACACAGTGCTGACGAAACTGATCAGGAAGATCATCAGCTGAGATATAAACTGAATAAAGAGGAGAAACATGATCACATTTTCACTTTTTTGATTTTTGAATATTTTAATTATTAACATTGTTTGGTCAAATCTATCATCAGTGCACTGGCATTAAAAAATATTTTTTAAATCAATGATTTGATTAAACTGTGCTCTATCCATTTGATCAAAACTAAAAACATAATGATTTATAAGTTATGGTTTAGGCTATTTTGTTAAACAATGTTTAAAAATGTATGATGTAAGCTATTTTATTCTTTTGTCATAGTGATCAATTACTATTATTATTATTATTATTGTGACCAGATACATTTGTTTCAATAGTTCCATTCACAGAGTAGATAAAAAGCTTGGATAACATCAATATACTCTACATATACTGTATAAAATGTAAATATATTTAAATTTCATTGCCGTTACAACACTGAAATTATAATTATTATTTTGTATTTGGTCTGTTGATTTGTTCAGCAAAGTTCTGACGTGTGAATACAATAAGCAGTTTTCATTGACTTTTTTAAAATTTTTTACTTGGTTTAGATTTATACATTTTACACATTGAGCATCAATTTTGACAATGAAAATTTTAATGTTTAGTCTTACCACTGGTCCAGCCAGTTTCAGCAGCTGTACAATTTCTTTTTTATAGTTCACAGGCAACAACTTCCGTAGTTTCCTTCGACATCCTCCACAAACAATATGTGTACTCGATGTTGACTGAGCATCATCACTATTCTCCTTTTTTGCGTCTCCATTTATATGAGTTACTGTTTTGATACTATCCATTTCTGAATTAATGTTGTCAGGTCTGGATACCCACGTGATTACAAGGCAACTTTATTTCGTTAACAGTAAAGGACTACATCGGCATGCAAATAATGTTCATAAAAGTCCGGTACAGAGAGAAGTTTAAATGGATTTTTAGGTGAGACACTTTAATAACTGTCTCGCAATGAGTAGCTTAGCCCCGCCTGCTTTACTCCACGAGGTAATTACATAAACAGAAGTCACTGCATGCTCAGGTTTCATTAAAGAGACACGACACATTCCGGTCCATGAGAGCTCATCTTTTGTATACAACATTTTTTCCAAAGTAGATTTAACAAATAATCTATCAAACTGCGTGTTGTTTTAATAATGGTCTTACCAATGTGCATAACTCATGTGTATAGGATATAAATTATATGATAATAATCGCAGAACGAACGAACGACAGAGCAACGTATATGCGGATCGATTATTTGTTTCGAGACCAATTTTTGTTCTCACACTAAATAATGCCGGAGCTAAATATGATATGTATTAATATGTGTTTGTGTGACGTTTGTTATACGTTTATTTAAATAAAATGGTAAGCATAACATATAATCACAAAGTTTTTTAACAGCAATTAAACAGTAGCCTGCTTAAATGTATAAAAATGGTATATATATATATATATATATATATATATATATATATATATATATATATATATATACTGGTGCAAGTGGCTAGAGTCTTTCCCATATGTACTCTGTTTTATATGAATCTATATCATCACTGTATTACTCTCATTATATCTATGCTTGATACCTTACGTGTCCAATGTTCCCGTGAGGACTAAATGCATGCTTGAGACCAAATGTACACACTTCTAGTATATCAGTTACCCTTTTGACCTGTTGATTAACCTTTTGACCTGATGAGGTTTCAAAGCTGGAACTAAGAAACATGCAGACATACAGTACTGTGCAAAATTCTTCTAAAGGCACATAAGATGTTTCACAAAAGCATTTGTCTTAAGATGGTTTTTTATATATATATATATATATATATATATATATATATATATATATATCTTCAGCTTTATGTGTCAATAGGGAATATACATTTTAAACTTCTGAAAATTCCTTTTGCAAATAGAATAGAATAGAAGAATGGTGAGCTCTGCAACATATACCATGGTCCCCACAGAGCTCCCCCCACTGAACATAGGGTCAGTCTGGGAGTACATGAAGAGACAGAAGCAGTTTAGACTGCCTAAATTGATAGCAGAACTGTGGTGAATTCTCCAAGAAGCTTGGATCCTATCTGCCAGCAACCAAGAAAAACTGTATCCAGGTGTACCTAGGAGAAATGGTGCTGTTTTGAAGGCAAAGGTGGTCACACCAAATATTGATGTAGCTTTTTTTATATTTACTGGACTTTGTATGATGTTAATTGATAAATGTAAACTTTTTATGGCATTATTTTTGAAGACATCCTCACTATGAAACATTTTCCACAAGTGTCTAAAACCTTTGCACAGTACTGTAGAACAGACATAGACATAGTAGTACATAACAGGATATCCTACCCTATATGTTTTGGGACACAAGTCATTTGCATAAACAAATGCAAGTGGAGCAATAGCCTAGTCGATATTTCCACTCAAACCACAAGTTTCACACTTCTATAAACCCTAACTGCCTGACCTGACACTTAGGGTCATTAAATAATTGTGCAGTAACAGCCCTGGTCGCCCGCTCAGAATGGGACTCAAATCGGCATCTCCGATGTGGGAGGCAGGTGCGCTAACAAGGAGACTACAGCCTCTAACGTCTTTTGCTAGTGCACCCCTTCAGGTCAGGAGGTTTACACACTGAACAGCTATCTACCAGCTGGCTTCCGTTACACTTACTCCCCCTAAACCTCACGTGGAAGTGAGGGTGCGCTAACAAGGAGGCTAAAGGCTACAGCATCTAGTGAGGTTTACACACTTCAGGATCTCACTGCATCATAGACAAATGTTATATACATGTACAGTATATCATAACTACACATAAGCTGACACTGAACTGTATCACAACAACAGTTTTGTTGGGGGAAAAAATGCCCATTGATTTTTGTCTATGGAAGTCCTGAAGTGCAACGTGAAAAAAAAAAACTCCACAATAATTCTTGACTGATTTGCCAACAAATGCCATAAGAAAATATTGCTCATTGAAAAAAAAAAAAAAAAAAAAAAAATAATATATATATATATATATATATATATATATATATATATATACATAAAGTTATGCTTTGAACTTAATTTGATGCTACATTTGCGACACAATATATTTATGAGGTATGAAGATATCAAGAGTTTATGTTGTACTCATAATATGCAGAAATTCATAATATAGAAATAATCTAGTAGGTCGTAAACTCTGAATCCAAAACGTAAACGTGTTAAACAGGCACGAATTTCAGTTTGATCTTGTTACGGTTGATGTTCAAACCTTGTTTGCTCACGTAACTGTTAGCTGTAATAAATTATATCCCCATTAAAATAAGATGGGCTTATGTAAAAAAAAAAATATATATATATATTTTAATTTTATTTTATGTAAATAACAATATTCAATAACTTTTATCTAAAATGAATAAGGGACAATAAATAAATAAATACTAATATTACAGGCTGGAAAAATAGAAATGTATTAATTTCAATATCTTATATATTTTGTATATGTTGAAATGTGACACTGGGAGGCATACACAGAAAAGTGCACCATTAGATCGGTTTCACGCTGAAGAGGTACGTTTTTTACATAATGTTTTCTCCCGTAAATATAAGCAAGTGTAAATGACAACATCATCGTATATGTCGAAAGTACTGAAGCCTTTCAACCAAAACATGAGCTCATTGATGTCATAAAATATCAGTGTGCTTTTTATTCCATCCGTTACTCCTGGTTGAAGGCTTCCGTAAATATTTAGTTCACACGTTATGTTCTACTTAAGTTTAATGGTGCACTAAAGTCTGTAGATGCACTGCACGGTTTGTTTTTTACTACTGACAAGTGTTGGGTTGATGGTAACTATTTTTCTATTATTAATTTTGACCAAGAGAATCAAAACACACAAAGAAGGCGCTGTCACTTCTATTTTGGTGTTCTAAACATTTTGTAAAGCATAAAAAAAAAAAAAATATGGGTCAAAAATGGCCTACATACATACAGAAGGCCTCCACACATGCAAAAAAAAAAAGTGCCATTAGACCCTATTTCCACCTGGTATTAAGATGCGTTTCAGGTGATCCGATCACATGTGGTCAGCGCTAAATACAGGTCTAAAAGGGGTCAAATAAATGTGTGATCGGATCACAAAATCCACATACGAATGTGGTCAAAAACGCACGTTACAACATCGCATTTGAGGTGTAAATGTTAATCTGTCCTGTATGCCTCCTGGCATCAGTGAAGCACTACCTCTTTAAAGAGTTTAAAGTTCGCTGATTACCAGCGGCTTTAAAAGGAAATAAGTACTGTATACACGACTATGAGAGCTCACAAATCTTCTTTAATGTGACCGATATGAAAACAGAAAAGAAGCACAAACACCTGAAGCTCATTTAATACAGGTAATCAACTAAAATAACAGATAACTCTGCTTGACATATTGCCTATGTGCTTAGATTAATTTCAGCCGCATCTGGGAGAAACAGCACATGTTTTGTGTGTGTGTGTGTGTGTGTGTGTGTGTGTGCTTTCTTTGTCTTTTCTGACATTTTTGTGCTTTAATATCATGTAATATCACACTTACATAGTGATTGATGTATGTCGTCATGAAACAGAGACCTTCCCCTTCAAATCAAGTGATGATTAAATGTGATAGGATCACCCGAGACGCATCATAATACCAGGTGGAACCGGGGTCTTAGGTCTACTGTATTTATTCTTACATTCCCTCTCTTGGATCAGACAGGGCTTACAAATATTCTGCTGAGTGAAACTGTCAGTGTCTTACATTACAAGCAGATTAGAGTATATGGGAACTCCGCATATAGGTAAATGTTTAGCTATTTCACTTGCATACTCATTGTGCTGAGTAAAACCTTTGACATATTGGCATGGAACCCTTTAAGGAGGAGCACATAGATGAACAATTTGTTCAATCATTGCATAAAAGTTTTATCTAATAATAATAATACATTTTATTTGGGCACCTTTTAGGACACTCAAGGACACCTTGCATGTACATAAAATACACAAACAATAATTGCATTACATTATCTAACATGATAAAACAAACAAATACAAATACACTAAGAACAACAAATGCAATCCTTAAAAATCAGAAATAAGATAATCTAAAATAATGGGTTTTGAGACTATAAAACTAATCTATAACTGATTATAGCCATTTTATATATTGCATGAAACCTGGAGATGCGTTGATGGCAGTGTAGTGCTAGAATGCGGCTCTGTAAACCACTCGTCTGGTTTCAGGTCCATAGAGGTAATTCAGACATCTAATTGCACCAGACCAACGTAATGACGACCCGGACTACTGCTGTTCATGGTGGCAATGATGGAAACTTTCTTATTAAAAAGAGGTTTAAATATTCATCCACCATCTCTCGAGCCGAGCGGGACGATGCCATTTTAACTGCTGTGGAACTGGCTCTGGGTAAACAGAGGATTGAGCTGAACAAAGTTGTCACTGCTGCTGTTAAGGCGGTGACAGATTAAATATTTATGCTGCAAATTTCCAACATGAATTGAGAGCTTGAAAATATGAACAAAGATATCACCTTCGTGATCGGTCGAGCCAAGCAACTAGTAAAGGTGGTTAATGCACTTAAGTCTAGGCACGATTCCATCTAGGCCACTGTGCGGGACGACAAGGAACAGATCAGGGTGATGAAGTTGAAAATGGACGACATCACTTTATAATTAGCTGGCATGGAAGATAGAAACAGGAGATCTAATGCACGTTTAGTCGGCCTTAAAGGAGAGGAGGCAGATAACGGCATGGCCTTTCTAAAGGCCAATCTCCCTAAATAGATACATTCTCTTGCGGACAATTCAAGTCGAACAAGATCACCGTCTTTATTCAGACAAATCCTCTAATCACCCTTGCACTATAATATTCATATTGGTGGACTATACAGACAGACAGGCCATTCTCGAGGGTGCGTTTCTTCCCAGACTACAGCGCTGATATGACCAAAAGGTGGAAGGCATTTGCGGAGGTCAGGAAGAGGATGGACGCACTTGTCTTTCATACATTTCTTCTCTTTCCTTCTCTTACTCTCGCAGCTTTAAAATATGTATTCTTTGAATTGAGCCAAGAGATCAGCTTGTGATGTATCGGTCTCCTATTGGTTGCACTTTTTCTTGTCATACGAATTCAAGGTTCAGAGTTCACCAAGCTTGAACTTTGGTAAGCAGCGTTGTATGAAAGTTTTACGCACAAGCCTACGTTTCCACACTGCTTCATTCGGATGAGTTTGAATGAGAGTGAATGGAGCATGAAGTGTAGTGTAGTGTACGGACTGAAAAAGTTTAGTGGTATACTTAAAAGACTGACAGCATTGTAGAGGTAGGATGCCATGTCTCACCTTTTTTAAAAAAAAAAAACTCTTTGGCAAGTGGGGCGGAGCACACCACTACATGCAAGTCACAGCTTTTGTAACTGTTCTTGTACACAAGCCAGAAAGTTGACACAATGTTTGCACGTTGTCAGTATTGCACTGACTCTAGTACATCTGCTATCTTTTCTCAATAGGATTGAATAGGAATATCTGTGGAAATTGCTTGAACATTTTGGATTCAGCCCTAGATTCAGCCCTGTGCCGTTGAACAAATGTTCAGTAAAGTATTTGAACTGATTCCTGCCTCCTGTCTGCATTCTGACTGACGCCCCTGGGCGAGAACTATAGCCACCTAAGTTCCTGTGGTCCTTTCTCTCACACAGTTTGGTCCTTCGAGCTGGATACTCAGTGCTTACCTTGGTTAAAGATGGCTACTTCTAAAGACATAAGTGAAGCCCTTTCAGAATCTGTGCACCCAAATTTACAAATCCGACTGCCAACCTACTTGTCAGATTACCAAGTGAATGTAACAGGTCACAGATAATTGACTTCATCACATATGGTATATACTACAGCTCAGACTACATTTAGACTCTAAAAGGAGTGTAGCACAGAGAGGGATGGTGTTTTCATGAAGATGCCTTCAGCAGCCGGCAGACATGAAAGTCAGTGCTCGACGAGAGATGAGTGTTGGGCCTTTTTATAATGAATTAGAGGACATTCAAGCTCGGCTTGGCCAGGACACTCAGCTCATACAGATTTTACACAACCGAGTGTGCAGCATGTATTATCCAGATGCTGTAGACCCTTGGAGAAACCCTCACATGCCGATACTCACACATTACTGAAAGATGGTGATGTCCATTCACCTGCAGCAAGGCAGTCACTCTCAAACACTGTTCATTTTTCACCATCACCATCAGCCTTATCTGCATCACCACAACCCTTACCCCTGTCACTCAGGTCCCAAATATCATCTGTGTCCTTGAGTCCCATTCAGTTACCAACTCAACACCATAGAGACTCAGACACACACTGGAAGTACATCCACCACCTCAGGATGATGAGTCATGACCTGAACCACCACCTCCTGTTTGTGATGATCCTACTAACAGAGCTAGAAAAGAGCATGAGTTTCCAGTCAGTTACACTTCTTCTGTTAGTTACTGAAACACAGTGAAACTAGTCACAGAGAAAGCAGTAGCACAGTCCTATTGTGGACAGAATGCTCCAGGCTATGTGAACCCAGTCCAGATTTCCTCATTCAATCCTCACGGAGGGGATGTCAGGCCTAACCATATGCCACAAAGCACACAAGACTGGGTAAATACACCACACTATTCCCTCAATAGCTATCCAGCCCAAGTTCCATATTCACTATTTCAATCATACAGTCAGCTACAACCATCACCTTATGAGACCTTCCCCACAATGCTGCCAGCTCAAGAGAATGTCTATCTAGTCCCTAAGCCACAAATCCCCCATGTTCATTCATGGTGACCCATCAGAATTTGCCAGGCTTAAGATGTCATTAGAAAATCTTCTGCCAGCTGATGCCACAGAGCTATTTAAATACCAAATATTTGTAGACCACCTTAAATTAGAGGAGGCCTCGCTCATTGCTTACTCTTACCTGAACTCTGTCTCACCATACTCTGACACAATGACAGCCTTAAATGAGAGGTTTGATCAGCCACATCAGCTAGCCCTCAGAAGAATTGCACAAGTCATGGATGCCTCTGACATTAGGCGAGGGGATCAAGAGGCATTTCAAAGGTCTGCACTGCAGATCAGAGCTCTTGTTGGTATGCTGGAAACCCTTGGCATAGAGGGAGAATTGGAGTTAAAGTGTGGCTCTCATGACACCCGACTGCTTGGCAAACTACCACCAGAGTTGCTCACAGACTTCCGTAGACACATATTACCAATCTGAATCAGTATATACAATACCTGATTTTTCTAAGTGGCTTCAGCATGAAGCATGGTGTCAGGGCCATACCAAACCACCCACCAAAAGGAATACTGAGAGCTGGGCAAATCCAGCTCGCCTAACCAGACAGCCACTGTCCTCCACGGTGCCAAAGCTGTCTCAGTAATGAAGGGTCCAGAATCAGGACCGAAAGCATCTAATTCAGGCATGAAAAGAGGTAAAGAAAACCTTACTCTCCCTATTGCGAGAGCTCTGAACATTTACATCAGTGTGCTATCTTCCAGACTTTCACTCCCAAACACATTCATAAGTGGATCACTGACAACAAGAGGTGCTTAAAATGTGGTTGGCCTCATGCCACTACAGACTGCACTCTCAAAAAACCATGCAGCATTTGCCAAAACAAACATCTCCAGATATTGCATAAAGTTAATCTCAAGACAGGTTAAGAGGGCATATGGATGTTAAGCTCTGCAGTTGGTATCGCTTACCTGTATCGACCCACAGATTGTAGCCGCTTATTGTTGAAAGTGGTGAAGGTTCATCTGCAGTATCGAGGCCGAACTCTGGATACGTATGCTGTTCTCGATGATGGTTCAGAGACATCTAAGTGAGGCAGCAAATATGCTTGGTCTGCATGGAATTCCTGAGGAATTGGCATTGAGAACAATCAGGCAAGAATCTACATTAGTGGGGCATTTACTGCTCAGAATCTGGGATTAGCTGATCATTCCTAGCCACTAGCCACCTTACAGCAAAGGTACAAGCTCCTCAGAAGCTTACCACTTGTGCCCTTTGATCGAGTTTCCTCTCTCCTTCTCATTGGAGCCGATCAGCACCATTTGATCACTCCAACAGAACCAGTGCATCTGGGACCACAAGGGGGGGGCGGTCGCTATACGGCCACCTTGGGGTGGACATTACAGGGCCCTGACAGAGATCTACAATATTATTCTAGATCTCAGAACTTTTACCTGAACTCTGTAAGTGCTGCAATGGCTGAACTTCTGAGAAATGTGGAGATATTGTGGCAGATGGACACCCTGCCATTCAAATCAGAGAAACAGGCAACTAGATTACAAGAGGATCAAGAGGCTCTCACACTGCTGGAAAGCAAAACCATCCATGTTGAGCATAATAAGTTCCAACACTACGCCACAACTCTGCTACAGAAAATAAATGCTTTCTCTTTCCATGCAACAAAAGATGCTGTCATGCCAAGCCTCAGAGGTATAGAGAAATGCTCGCTAAAGATGATAATAAAGCCTCAGCATATATAACAGAAATGATCAAACTTGAACTGGCAGTCTCAATACATAAGCCGTCCAGAGAAGAGGCTGTGCAGAGTGAGGAATCATGGTTCCCATCATCTGGCGTTCAGGAGTCTACACTAGGACTAAGATGGCACTGCCCTACTGATACCATCAGCTATAAGCATCGATCAGAGGATTATGGCCCAACAACAATGCGCAATGTGTACCGCATATTGGCTAGACAAATGATCCTTTGGGACTCATACTTCCATACACAACTCGAGCCAAGGTGATTGTGCAGCGACTCTGGGATAAACAAAGAGAATGGTATGACCCATTACTGCTTGAGGATCTGCTTCAAGCCTGTAATCCATGGGTAGCAGAACTATCTGATTTATCTTGCATCACCTTACCTCGCTGCTATGTTCCCACAAGTATGGACCAGCCAGATGTGACTAAAGATGCTAATGTGTTCTGCAATGCTTCTGAGAGAGCATACGGATCAGTGGCCTACCTATGCTCTGAGGATGCCTATGGTAATTTCCACTTAGCTTTCATACCAGTCAGATCTCGAGTCGCACCAAAAAGACAAAAATCCCCAAGGCTGGAACTTTGCATGGCAGTCACTAGAGCAAAACTTGCAAAGTTGATAGTCAGCGAGCTCACCCTACCTATCAGGGATGCCATCTTGTGGTCTGACTTCACCACTGTCCTGACATGGATCAAGTCAGACTCATGTTGATTCAAGGTCTTTTTGTGTACCAGGATTGCTGAAATCCAATATCTCATAGATCAACTGGCTTGGAGGTATGTGCACTCAACCACAAACCCAACAGATGATCTGACAATTGGAAAAACATTGGCGGAATTGGCCCAGCAAAATAGCTGGTGTCAGGGTACATCCTTCCTGTTACGACCCCCTCATGAGTGGCCTGAATCTCCATCAGTACCAGGTGAAGAAGATTATACAGAGCTATGTCGTTCCTTGTTCTGTCACTTTATCTCAACCAGTGTTGATGTGTCAGTTCCTGATCTAAGCCAGTATGCTACATGGAGTGAACTGGTGGAGGCCACAGCACATAGATTTCAGCGTGGTGAAGCAGAGCAAGAAAGGCTATTTCCTCATTAAGCAGTCACAACTTGAAAGTTTCTCAGAGGAATACTATCTTCTCATAGCCAATAAACCAGTTTCTTCCAGTAGCTGCCATCTTGTTCTGTCTCCAGAATTTGATGCCACAGATGAAATAATCTGAGTTGGTGGGTGTCTCTGAAGAGCTGAGGATTTGGATCCTAATTTCAAACACCCCATTGTGCTGGATCTGAGTCATGGCATCACCAAACTGTTAATCCAGGATTTTGACCAGAGATTATGCCATCATGGGCCAGACCGTGTCTTATCCGAAATTCAACAGTCATACTGGATATTAAGAGGACGCAAAGCTGTTCAGAAACATCAACATACTTGTCTAGAGTGCTGAAAATTGAAATCCAAACCTTCTGTACCAAAGATGGCTGACTTTCCTCCAGCTCGCCTTCGCTTTTTTAAGACGACATTCTATTCCACCGAGATGGATTGCTTTGGGCCGTTCCAAGTGAAGATTGGCAGGCATACAGAAAAGAGATGGGGTATTATTTTCAAATGCCTTACCACTCGAACAGTACATCTGGATGTGCTTACCTCTGTCGATTCAGATAATGGCTTAATGGCTTTACGGAGGTTTACAGCATTCCGTGGTATGCCTGCTGAGGCTACTCTGATCAGGGAACAAACTTCAGAGGTGGAGAGAAAGAGTTGAGAGAAGCTTTTTCTGTCATGAGTCCTAACCTAAAAGAGTTGCTGGCAAACATCAGATTAACTTCCATTTCAATCCTCCAGCAGCTCCACACTTTGGGGGAGTGTGGGAGCAAGAGATTCGCTCAGTGAAAGCAGCCCTCATCACCACAATTGGGGCACATAGCATACCTGAGGAGGTACTCAGAACAGTTATAATTGAAGTGGAAGCTATCCTGAACTATAAACCATTGGGTTATGAGTCAGCTAATGTCTCAGATGTTGATCCAAGAACACCAAATCACCTTTTGATGGAGCGGCTTAACAGTTCATTACCTCAAGTTGTCAACCAAGATTCTGAAGTTGCAGACGGTGGAGGCAAAGTCAGATCATAGTGGATAAATTCTGGGCCAAGTTCATACATTACTACTTACCTAGTCTTCAACTGTGGCAAAAATGGCCAGAGACTACTGCAGACCTTACTGAAGGGTTGGTTGTGATGATGGCTTCACCCCAATTGCCAAGAGCCCTATGGTTAGTAGGCAAAGTAAAAAGGGTGTTTCTAAGTGCTGATGGCCACGTGAGAGCAGCTAAAGTAAAAGTTAATGATAAAAGCTTCACCAGACCTGTAGCCAAGTTAATCAAGTTGGCTGAATTGCCTAATGACACTTAAATTCAATTGGAGCACCAATAATAAACCTTAACACCACAAATGTGGGGGCGGCTGTAACAAAGGAAGCGCAAGCGCAAAGGTGCCATCTAGAGGCCGCTGCTGGTGCGTCAAAATTTATTGTGCATGAGGTTAAGAAATGTGCATGTCATTAAAGGGTTAGTTCACCCAAAAAGGAAAATGATCCTATAATTTACTCACCCTCAAGCATCATACGTGTATATGACTTTCTTCTTTCAGCCAATCATAGTTATATTAAAAAATTCCATGGCTCTTCCAAGCTTTATAATCAGAATGAATGGTACCTTAGATTTTTAAGCCCAAAAAAGCACTTTAAAATTAATTAAGCACTTGAAATTAATCCATACGGCTCCAGGGGGTTAATAAAGGCCTTCTGAAGTGAAGCAATGGGTTTTTGTAAGAAAAATATCCATATTTATAACTTTATATAAATTTTTGGGTGAACTAACCTTTTAACAGTTGTGCTCTGTGAGTGAAGAGCATTCGAGAAGTCGCAGCTCTGTGTTTATGGTGTTTCTTAATAACTTTGTGTGTCTATTCGAGAAAAGTGAGTTCAATTGTTCCCTTTTTGCTTAAGTTTGATTAGAATAATTGAGTATTTGTTCATAAATCTAATCGAGATATATGCTGAGTCATGCATATCAGTTATGCTGATATTCCATTATTTGTTTTATACGCAATCATATTTAGAAGAATAACTTTTCTGTTCATGTTGTTTATATGGAGCCAGGCATGATGTTAAAATTATAGGAGTCTATAAATAAGGTTTCTTTATACATGTGACATCTATTATTGCTTGTTTATTTGCAGCAACATGTATACTCCTAAAAACCCACTATATAAATCAATATAAGCTGAGCTGCAACCACTATGTCCAACTCTGTGCCTGAACTATGCCAATGTAACATCACTGCAGTCTAATATATGTCTGTGCTGTTGAACAAACATTCAGTAAAGTATCTGAACTGATTCCTGCCTCCTGTCTGCATTCTGACCGACACCTCAGGGCGAGAACTATAGCCTCCTAAGTGCCTGTTGTCCTTTCTCTCACACAATCCCCAATAATTGTTGGAGACTCTCTCACTCCATTTCGCTTTACGTGGATGATATTCTTCTTTATCTCCTCGATTTGGATACCTCCCTCTCAAATATACTACAGTTATTCGTTACTTTTAGTAACATATCAGTGTATAAGATAAACTGGGACAAATCCTCCTTAATGCCACTTAATAGTGTAACCCCATCCATTCTTCCAGGTAACCTTAGCTTCACTGACTCATTTACATAATTAGGTATCAAAATCTCAGGTTCCCTGGTTAAAATAATTCGGTGTAAGTCATTTTTATTTGTATAGCGCCTTTCACAACACACATCGTTTCAAAGCAGCTTTACAGAAGATCAGGCTTTAAGATCTTGATCCAGTGAGCAAGCTGAAGGTGACTGTGGCAATGAACACAAAACTCCATAAGATGTTGGTTAATGGAGAAAAATAACCTTGGGAGAAACCAGACTCACTGAGGGGACCAGTTCCCCTCTGGCTAACATTAATATATTATAATTTTCAATATTAATTATGTATAGTGCAATTCATGGTTTAAAATTATTAAACTAAGTGTTAAGGGTCAGTGTTTAAACAAAGATTTTTTGTATGAACTGTAAGATTAATGACTAATGTCTTTGAAGTCCATCCTGTATTAACTGCAGAAGTTCACATAGATGCAATTGTCCTTGTTTGTTGGCTGATGAAGAGTTTTGATGGCAATTCAATTATAGTCGATGTATTCCATTTCAAGAGTATAGTCCGTCAATAGACCGAGGTGATGCAGGCAGAGATCAGTGAGGTGCATCGCAGATCAACCTTGCCGGTAATTTCGGTGAGGTCTATCCTAAATCCAAGGCATATGAAGTATCCCATGTCTTATTGTTGGAGTTGGCATCAGTTCATCCTCTGAAGTCCCATGGGACTCCCCCTTAATAGATCACCCTTTGTTAAAGTGGATGGATCACACTGTAGGCTCTCAGGGTGCTGTCACTTTGATCTACAACAGCCTACTTAAATATTCCTACAAGCCATTGAAAATATTGACTATCTGGGAGAGAGAACTCACTTGTTTCGTTTTTAGACCGGACTGGGACATGATATGGTAAAATCTACTGTACATTTTAAAATCTACTAAACATAACTTGAAGCTATTAATGAAATAGTCTCTTTTGCAACAAAAGGTCTGGAATATACTGCAGCTTATTCTGGCCAAGAACCACCACTTAGGAAGACCTGTCTGACTGACATATAAAGTGATCTATCAGAGTATTGTTTTAGCATGCCGTTTAGGGGTGGGATAATCTGAGATAGACCATAAAAGACAAGCATGGAAAAAATCGTAACAATTAAACAATTAATAATAATAAATAATGGCACAATAGTATCTGCAAATTATTGTACAGAAAACACATACAATTGTGAAAAATGTGTAGAGACTCACTGCACAGTACAGTACAGTACAGACACTAAGAAATCTCGCCAACAAGACCGGATTGGAACAGAACTGCACAGTTCTGCAACGAGAAACATTTTGCACTATGGTTTCCAGGAGGACTGCTAAAAAGATCTGTCCCCTCACTTACAGATGTTGTTTAAAATAACCCAATCAGATTAGAGCTTACCAGAACTAGAACGTGTCTTCCAGTTTTGTAAGTAATACACATCACAAGGTTAGTGAATGGACAGTGGGCACGAAGTCTGAGACTGAGACTATTACAGAAATGAGTACATATATCCACAGAATAAATACACTTTGCCAGACAGCTTTGCCTGTTCAGTGTTTTCAGCTCCAACTGCATTTTCCACCCTCACACTGGTTGCCACTGAAAGTCCTAGAGAAAACTGAAAAGTGTTAAACAAGCTATTGAATTGCAATAACAAGGAAAAAAAAAGTTATTATATGCGTTCAAAATGCTTTAAATCAGGTTTATTTCTTTAATTGGTCTATTAAGTTACAATTTCACCAACTCATGTGGCTCTTTTTCCACCCATGTATAAGACAACAAAATACTATTTGCTAATGGAATACAATATCCCAAGTAACTTTAAAATAATAATCCAGAAGGAAGATTGAGTCTTTTTTGAATGAGGAACAACAGAAATGTAACACTTCTTAGTTCCATGTTTTCTACCTACAAGGATTAAATTTCAGTTTTAAAAGCAAGCAGTGATGTTTGTGTTTATAAAGATATTAAAACAGTCCATGTGTTCTGTTTATTTTTAAAATTCAGACCATGTAAGTTTGCGTTTGGGAACATCATAGGTAGTCTTAACATGTAGGTAGCGGTGGCTAGCTGATAGAAAAGAGAATGGGTTCCAAGCTCAGCCTCACTAATGAGCCTACAATGATATAAGTCGGTAGACATGAAATACATCACATACATTTACAAATATATTCATGACATGAAAATACTTCACTTAAATAAAAACCCTGCATGGAATCCACCAAACTCATATGTCCACCACCCCACATGCTGGGAAGAGCCAAATGAATGAAGGCACGAGACCAACCTAATGGTGTGTGTGTGTGTGTGTGAGAGAGAGAGAGAGAGAGAGAGAGAGAGAGAGAGAGAGAGAGAGAGAGAGAGAGAGAGAGAGAGAGAGAGAGAGAGAGACATACAGTAGAAAGAAATAGCGTTAGGGACAACATGAGAAAATTAAAAATAAAACAATTTAAGTTTGCATTTAAATGAAAAAAGAAGATCATCTAGATAATAGTGATGATGCTATTTACACAATATTATGAACAATAAACAGCTGCATTAAACAAATATTAATTAAAACCTAATTTCGCAGCTGCTTCGTTTCAACTGCTTCAGTCTCTTCATGTAATCCCAGACTGACTCGATGGTGAGTGGAGGGGCTCTGTGGGGAAAAGCGGTTGGAAAGCGCTGTGTGAGGTTGCAAAGCGGCCTGTTCTTCTATTCTGTTCTATTTGCAAAATGAATGTTCAGAAGTTTAAAATGTATATTTCCTATTGACACACTAAAGCTGAAGATATATATATAACCATCTTAAGACAAATGCTTTTGTGAGACATCTTATTTGTATTTATATAAGACTTTTGGCACAGTACTGTATATACACTCACAAACCATTTTTTAGGTACACCTGCACACCTACTTATTCATGTGATTATCTTATCAGCCAATCATGTGGCAGCAGTGCAAAGCATAAAATCATGAAGATACAGGTCTGGTTGAAACACAGATATTGAAGACAAACTGCACCCCCAGTACTGCTTCAGTGGTGTGATGTGTAAAGATGGTGTGGTTGTGTTTATCAGCTGGACAACAAGGGTTAGAGTTTTTTTGTCCAACTTTTCCCATCCTGTTTCCTGTCTCCACTCTTAATATATCCTTTAATATTACTTACAATAATGTATAAAAATGAATAAAGGTTAATTTCAGTGATTTAGTCATGGTGATGGTTGGATAGTTGAGAGAAAGGTCTGATGGGTTTTTTTTTTTTTTTTTTGGCAGAAAACATAGTTTTAATGCAATTAACCATGATGCTACTACAGTAATATGGTGTTACTACACTAACCATGTTTAATTTTGTGGTTACTATGATTTTACTACCAATACACTATATATGTATACTATAGTTACTGTACTAAAACCATGGTATTTTTTTTAAGGGATGGTTTAGGTTGTCTGTTAAGACTCTAAATAAACACAATAAACATGTTGCAGTAATGCACCTATACTGTATGTTAGTATTTAATTAGGGGGGCTCTTAGTGGCTCTTAGACACTATTTGCACTTAGTACAAAGATGCTTTTTGTTGCTGTTTTAACCTCCATTAAAGTATGTTATGGCAGTATGTTATCAAATTAACCTGATCTCACATGACTCATCAGAAACTCCACGTCATTTTAAAGAGTGACACAGTAAACTACTGTCTGGTAATATATTATAATAGGAACTTTGAACTGTTACATAATGCTTCTGAGACAGTTTCTGGAACTTAGATGACAAAGTAAAACAGTTATATGAATAAATATATAAGTCTAAGTAAATAAATGGTTAAACATTTAGAAAAAGATCTCTTTTTGTGTTCAACACAAGAGAAAGTCTTATGGGTTGGCACAACATGATGTGGTTAGTAAAAGACAGAATTTTCATTTTGGGGTGATCTATCCCTTTAAGATGTTCGTGGAGGACCATCCTAGCATGTTGTGTACTGTAAGCTACTTTAAATAAAAAGAGAAATATGATCAAAACAGCAAGTGAGTGGTGGTGGCATAGTGGGCTAAAGCACATAACTGTTAATCAGAAGGTCGCTGGTTCAATCCCCATGGCCACCACCATTGTGTCCTTGAGCAAGACATTTAACTCCAGGTTGCTCTGGGGGGATTGTCCCTGTAATAAATGCGCTTTAAGTCGCTTTGGATAAAAGTGCCTGCCAAATGCATAAATGTAAATGTAAGTAGCAATCCAAACTTTAAGAATAGTTAACAGCTTTCCTATTCTGTTTTCTGATGTGGTTCTCTACACAAACATGTCTAATCCCTTGATCATGACAATATTACCTTCTCATCATCCAAGGTGGCTTTATGTAGGCCCCTCCAGCGGATGTGACATAGAGAAACACAGCCAATGAATATTGAGAAATGGTGTTTGCAGTAGCAGATCCTCTGTGAACACAAAATATGAAGATAACGAGAGGTGAAAAGACAACAACAAATGGTCTCTGATTATGAGATTAACAGAATCTCCAGAAACAGCTTCTTACGCAACACCAAGATTAAACACATGAAGAAAGATTTTTTCAAGCACTGAGGACATTTGCCACTGCTTCTGTGATGACCTGAGGTCAAATAATACCCTAAACAAAGGAACAGAGAATGAAGTTCCACAACATTACTGCAGCTAGAATACTGTATCTGAACCACAAGTTCAAGCAGCAAAGTAATGGGAACACAACGCCAGCAATGGCGATTTACCTGATTTTGAAGATACTTTCCTTGCAGTTGGTACATAAATGCAGCCTGGAGACATTAATAAATCAGTAATTAAAACAATCATATGCAAACATAAATTGGATTTTCACTCCATCACTTACATAAGGAGGAACAATTATAATGTATTATTATTAGTTAGAAAATACCTTTTTGAAGTAACATTGAACAGATGTGTTTTGAAAACTGACTCAAAGGTAGTGCAGGCAAAAATATCTTTGCATAGAGTTGTGCCAGACTGTTGGGAGACACAGCCAGCCAGACAATTCAAATGATATCCAGGTCCAAATAATACAACAAAATATTTAAACCAACTGTAATTTTGAAAACTGATGACACTGGCCATCATCAGGCCAATGAACTCTTGAGAGGTTGAAACTTTGCAAGCTGTTGAATAAATGTTTAGGAGCAATAATATAAGTGTGGGGACATTTACTCTATTTTCTGTCAACTATGATTCTGTCAAACCAGGTAAATTATATTAATCAGGAACATACAGTATATATTAAAGGGATAGAAAAACGATCTCATCATTTACTCACCCTCATGCCATCCCAGATGTGTATGACTTTCTTTCTTTAGCAGAATACAAACAAAGATTTTTTTTTTAAAATAACTCAACTCTGTAGATCCATACATTAAAGTGAATGGTGGCTAGAACTTTGAAGCTCCAAAAAGCATAGAAGTAATCCATATGACTCCAGTGGTTAAATTAATGTCTTCTGAAGAGATATGATAGGTGTGGGTGTGAGAAACAGATACATATAAATTAAATTTATAGTAAAAAGGACTTAAATATTGATCGTTTCTCACCAACACCTATCATATCACTTCTGAAAACATGAATTATTACCACTGGAGTCGTGAGGATTACTATTATGCTGCATTGATGTGATTTTTGGACCTTCAAAGTTCTGGCCACCATTCACTTGCATTGTATGGACCTACAGAACTGAAATATTCTTCTAAAAATCTTTGTTTGTGTTCATCAGAACAAGAAAGTCATACTCATCTGGGATGGTATGAGAGTGAGTAAATGATGTGACAATTTTCATTTTTGGTTGAACTATCACGTAAGAAACTTTGGTCTCATCTGGCACATATACTGAAGTAGTTCTTCAATATGCCAGACCTGGCCACACTGGGGCTCTGTCTGACAGCCAAAAGGATGGGCTCGGTGTTAATGAGCAGTGCCCAGCAGGGGAAACAGGCCAACAGGAGGATGAGAATCCCTCTCTGCAGTATCACACCCACCCGCTTCAGATTATTACTCCCAAATGTCTGCAAGAGCAGAGAATTCAATTAAAATCACACCTTATAGAGCAGACAAAAGCTTAAAGAGCACAAATAAACTTTAGCCTACACTACTTTTACCCACATTCATGTAAAACACCGATAAAATTGTTAATTGGGTACAATGGCTTAATTCTTGGATTATAAAAATTGGTTACACATACTGAACAAATTTCTCCCAATTATCAAATATAAATTAAAACGTTATAGCACAAATGTATAAAATAGCCATTAAACATACATCCGACCTGAGAGATGAGTGTATCACATGCACACGTCAATCCTGTGCCAATAGAGATGCCACTCATGAATAGACTGAGACAAAGGTGATCTTTTAAAATGTTATGTTTTTTTTGTGTAAACTATTTTTATTTATTTTTTATTCGATTTAGTGCTCGTGGAAAAGTTGTGCCTTTATCAATTTTTTTGAAGAGAGAGAGTCTGCTTCATATAACTGTGAATTGTATTCTATTATTAACATTTTCGCATGTGAGCTTCTCCTGTACTGACGGACACTCCAGCGTGAGTTCTTTAATGCACGCTGTAATAAAAAATAAATCTTACCTTACATTTCACAGCAGATGCATTGAAGTTCAGATAATCAAATACATAATATGATTTTTAGATGTTTATAATAAAAACAATTCTCCACCTTATTTATTAAGCAGACAGAGATACAAGGAGACAACCGTACAAAGTACATAAACATTGTCTGCATATTGTGTGTGTGTGTGTGTTTAACCCTCATTCCCAGATTTAACTGAATCAGAGGGCAGAAAAATAAAAGAAAAAAACTTGAACAAACAAAAAATAACCCCCCACCCCACCCCAATATGAAGCCAATTTTGGGCAGCTGTAGAATGTGTGGGTGTGGTCAACAGGGGAAAAAGAGCATCTGATACATGAGTCATCAGTTCCCAGAAACATTTGATTTAAGTCTGGCTTTAGTAAAGTGAGTTTGGTGCAATAATTTAAGTTGCATCAGACTTGTAAAGGTAGAATTAACTCTAGCAAGGGCCTCAGGTCCACAGCTCTTCAGAGAAACTGAGTTCCAACTCTTTCTCCCATGTCATGAGACAGAGGAGCAAAAACTAATGCTGGGAGGGAAAAAGAAATGCATGAAAAAGCTTCTAGAGCACACCAGTTAACATCAGGAACATTACACCATATGAAAATATTAGCGGACCAGTAGTTGAAGTATAGTTTTATGCACCCAAATAAATTAGGAAAAAATTTTATCGAGAAAAAGGTGAGACTGAAAAAGAAATAAGAGCCATGGCAAAACCTTCATTTTAATAGTCTCCACACTTTCTAACAGAGGACCAAAGTTTTAAATCAAGTTTAATTTGTTCAACAACTTTGTGAAATTATTCCTAAAAAGAGAACTAAAAGAGTGTGAAATGTGACATAACATTTTTGAAAGTTCAATTTGTAACCTGAAAAAGAGCCAAAGTTGTTACGCATGTGCATAATCTCATGACTCTTTAATTTTTCAGGATTGAGTTACCTCTGGATTCACTATAAAAACTGGAATGATGCACATGACCAACCCATGGTTTGTGTAATCTAATATGGTATACGCAGGTGTGTCTCCTGGGAAACGCAATATCGGAAGATAGTGTTTTTAGGCGAGAAAAAAACGTTTAATTTGTCTAGCCAACCCACGTACATTCCATGTAATGATTCTAATGTCGTGTACAACCAACCCTTAGAGTTAGTAGAAGGCTTAACTATCAAACCATATCAATGGAAAAGTAAATGAAATTGAGAACATTTTTATAATGATTGTTTATGATAAGATGCGATAGCGACTACACTTGCTGGTGTTGTATCGAATTGTGCTCCCCCGTCAGAATGGGTAGCCTAGGGTAGGTAGGGTAGTGTAGGTAAGGGTAGATAGGGTACGGTACTGTACCTATGGTACGGAAGGGTTAGGCTTAGCCTTGTGCATGGGAAAATGCATTCTGGCAGTGGGGACTGTTACCGTCAGATACTGTTCCCCCCATACAGATCTGCTTGGGGGAAATAGATCCCGACGGGGAAACAGAGTTCGACATAAAACCGGCTATACGAGCCGCCATATTGTTTACATGCACTGCAACATGGGACTCTGAATTTGTCATAGAAGGGTCTAAAATCATATCCCTTCAATTTTAACCAGCACCAGAAGTGGCTAATGTGTGACGAATGGAATAGACCTTTTTCACAGACTGTGATGACGTGATTCCACCTTATTTTTTATTACCACAGCTGCGAGGGGGTTTCTTTTACAGCTGCTGAGAGAGTGACAGTAAATTTGCCATCTTTTCCCATTGTACTGTCTTAATTCACCACTCTCTAATTTTATCCTCTTCTAGAAAGTCATACAACGCAATAGTGGATTTTTTCTTTTGGTCTTATTGGAGAAAATGGGTAAGTGAAAATAATATTAATTCACCACTGTCGAAGTTTACCCTGCAAATGTTTACTTCCACAATCCAAAACCGGAGTGTGAAAAAGGTCTATGTGAGAAGGCTCGAGTGGACTGACTAGTTTGTATATTCTTTGTTTGATGTCAGAAAACATGGCCGCATCGCTGCATCAAAACGTTGCGCTGCGATGGAAACAGCTTTAAACTTTTATTTAGTGATTGTTTGAATGTTTGTAACATAAAAATAAAGATATTGTGATGTTGAAAAGTCTATTTGAGAAGCTAGTTCATTATGTCAAATGCTTCAGTCCCTCTTTTGCTGGTAAACAGCAGCATGAATGCAGATCACCGGTTTGATCGTACATGTCTGAGCCCAGCATAGCATGATCATGCCAGTTTGATCTTATATCCAAAAGGGTTAAGAGGGCAGGAAGTTTACAGATTTCAGAACATTGGCAGTAATAAAGGACACATAGAAAGTGAAAAAAAAATAGAGCTGATCTCACATGAATCAAAAAAGAATTTTATTAGTAAATAGGCCTAAATAAAAATAGGATGGCATGTTAGCAGCGAGATAGATAGATAGATAGATAGATAGATAGATAGATAGATAGATAGATAGATAGATAGATAGATAGATAGATAGATAGATAGATAGATAGATAGATATATTGTTAGTGCTCAGTTTTTATAACATTTTTCTTTTCTTTTTATTGTCAGTACAAGGCAGAATAAAAAGCATTTAATTACTTGGTTGTTTGACTACAAGTTACTCTTATTGTACAGTGTATATAAATCTATATATTTACATTCAATGTTCACACTTTCCACTGGTCTAGCCAATTTTAGCAGCTGTATAATTTCTTCTTTTTAATTGAGCGGTAAAAAGTTTCGTTGTTCCCTTTATAAAAAGCTTCAATTTGATGCTGCGCTGCTAAGCTCTACGGGGAACAACTCTAGCTGTGAACCGAGCTGAAATAGTGTGTGTAACACGTCAATGAACATTGACCGGAATTTATAGCCTCGGCTGATGTAATCATTAGATGCACCTGCGGCCAGGCTATAAATGGATACGTCACCAGGTGTCGTCAAAAACTCTTTTTTCAGAGCGATTCTGTTTCTGTGTGTTTCACAAACCCTGTCAAAACTTTCTTTCCTCTGTTAGAAGTTAGAATCAGTTAGGCAGTGTGCAGTGAACGTTGTTCTTTTTGTTCTCTTTTTCTTCTCTCTTCTGTTTAGAAAATATTATATATATATATATTTCTAAAGAAAAGAAAGAAAAAAGAGAGAATGACTGAAAGTCACAAACAGTGCGTGTTCCCTCTTCTTGCTCTATAGCTGAAGAGGACACACATCAGTTTTTGCTCTGTTTGTTTGGGGGTAAGAGCACGCTGCTCTCGTGTTGCAGCAGGGCGGGTGCGAGCACTGCGATTTGCTTTAACAGGCAGAGTGCTTCGTGCTCGCCTCGCTTGCTTCTGGGAGTCAGCGCTCACGAAAAAAATAAAATAAATAAAGATCGTTCGTGGGGCTCTTGCATGGATTTGGCTGAGGAGCAAGAGACGGGTTGATCCCTTTCTCTCACTCTCTCCCCAAACCCAGCTGGTCCTTCACATGATCTCGGCTGCGTTCGGCGGCGTCTTCGGATCATGAGGAGGATCGCGATTCTCTTCCGCCTCCGAGCTTTCCGTCCGCAATAAAAAAATCTACGGAGGAATTGCTCGATGTTGTTACTCAGCGGTTGCCAGATTGGACTGGCCACGCGAAAAAGAGACACCAAACCCTCCAAATTAGGGGATAGATTTTATCTTCCAGTCTAAGGAAGGGAACGCCTCATGAGTCCCTTCCCTTCTTTGATAACCTCCATGAAGAGCTTTTTCGCTCATGGAGGAACCCCTAAAAAATTAAAAATAAATAAATACATAAATAAATAAATAAAATGTATATATATATATTTTCTTCCCGTGTTCACATACCCTCGACGTCATTATATTTGACCATCGTGGGTGCTGAGGCACGGGGGTATTCAGTGATGCCGCCGGTCGAAGAGAGACGCTTGCGGGCTATCTCTCGCCGGGCTCGGCATCGTCACTTAAGAAGCCCTCTCTCCCCTCAAAGCCTTGTAGGACAACCTCCACTTTAGTGGGAAGGGCTTATCAAGCAGCAGGTCAGGCTGGTGCTGCTCTGCACACCATGCTGTTTTACAGGCGTACCAGAATGACCTCCCGGATCGACCTGAGTGTGGGTTCTGCGCTTGACGAGCAAGCCTCAGACCCGCCTCAGTCCTGTCTGAACGGAGGCTCAAAAGCAAAGCGTGGCGAGTCGTGCTCCTCCTCCCAGGGATTGGGGACAGTCTCGCCTCCCTCCCCAGCCTCGAAGCAAGACCTCAGGGCTATCATTTCTAGTAAGAGAAAACCCTGATGGTCTTGCACCTAGATTAGGGGTAGCTCCCTCGGGACGGGCGCGTGCTTCACTTCACCCCTCCCGGTACCCCCTCGAAGCCCCTCCATTCCCGCCACCTCTTGGTGTTTCGGGTTGCAGAGGCTTCCGTCAAAATTGGGTGTTTTCGCTGTTCCTGCATTTTATTCAGGACGCGAAACACCCGACAACCCCTCAACAGGAAGTGTTCAAATATAATACCCATCTCAGAGATCCTGGCAGCGTGGAAACTTCTGCCGGATATATTCTTTTCTGTGGGTATTATAAGGGCATCAGGATTTAATTCACTCGCCGCTTTTCCGTGTTTCAGTGGCGTTCTCACTACCGTAAACCGGATTTCTTTTTTTGTAAAAACAAAAAAACTCAATCTCCTGGTTAAAGGGGCCATGGTATGTGTTCCCCTTCCACAGAGAGAGTTAGGTTATTACACTAAATACTTCCCGTTTCCCATGGAGGGTGAGGGGTGGCGTCTGGCTTAGATCTTAAAGCTTGAACTACCTGTGAGTGTTCAAGTCCAAGATGATGCCTGTCAAGACGGTCGTGTCTCAAGCCCTACAACTCGTTTGGCTGGTCACCATCGATCTTATGACGCACTTCTATACTTCATTTAGAAGTTCTGCCACAACATGGAAAGTTCCTGAGGTTCACTTCTGGGGCGAAGTCTTCCAGGGTCAGGTTCTTTCACTCAGCCTAGCCCTTTTTACCCGCACATTCACAATGCATGATGTAGCGCTGGCTCCTTGCGACTCCGGGGCATCTGCATTCTGAATTATGTAGACGACTGGCTGATCCTAGTGCATTTCCAGGAACTGGCAGTTCAGCACAGGGACATAATCTTAGCTCATCTGTTTCTCTGGGGTTGAGGCTCAATGCCAAGAAAAGCGTCCTCTCTCCCACTCAGAACACTGTCTATCGGGGCATCATATGGAGTTCAATCACAATGCGGGCACAATTGTCTCCCGCTAGTATTGAGTCCATTCAGATCACCCTGAGCAAAGTCAGGCTAGGTCAAGGTTGCACTGTTATCAGTATCAAGGATTTCCAGGTCTCAGGGCGAACACGTCCACGGTGATCCCTCTGGACCTTCTGCTCATGAGACCGTTTTTGTTGTGGCCAAAAGCCAGGGGATTTCTTCCAAGGGCCAAAACCCCTAGGCTAAATAGGGTTATGCGCCTCAGGCTTCGTTCCCTTTCTATGTGGTTCAGACCCCGGTTTTCTGCCTTGGGTCCCACTCTAGGTGCGTCTTGTTGTCGCAGGCTGCTAACGACAGACACCTCCCTGATGGGCGGGGTAGCAGCCTTAAGTGGTCGTCCAGCTTAAGGGGATAGGAGGGTCCTCAGCTCGGTTGTCAATCTCAGGTTGATGGCTGTAAATCATCAAGGAGACCCACGTTCTCATCAGCTGTATTTCTGACACGTTGGGTTCTCCTTAGGGTCCAGGGCAAGCTCCTGTCACTCAGGTCAGTTATATCCCTGGATGCCCGTATATGGGAGCAGATTTACGGTCCAGACAGAAAATACCAACAGGGGAGTTAAGAACTCCACCCTAAGGTAGTAGTTGCCCAGAGTTCGCCAGCAAGGGTTTTTGCCTCTTACTGTTAGCACCGCTCTGGCCGAACAGGGCTTGGTTCTCGGAGCTAATCTCTTCCCTCGACGGCTCGCCTTGGGCGATTCCGAAGAGGAAGGATCTTCTATCTCAGGCACAGGGCAATATGTTATCCCTGCCCCAAATTGTGGAATCTTTCATGTTTGGCCCCTAAGGGTACCAACTGAAGGACACAGGGCTCTCTCCTGAGGTTATCGAGACCTTTTTAAATGCCGGGCTTTTTCCACTTGGAACAAGTTTGGGTGAGATCTTAGGGCAGAAGAGGACCTCTTCGCCTCTATGAATAGCGCAATGTCTCCTCTACTTCTGCCTGAAATCACCCAGCCCCCTTGGGTCTGGACGTTAAGACACATACATGACCCAGAATGCGTCTGTATGCATTTCTTTCCCCGGTTTCTCTGCTCCCGGGAGTCTTGGCGATGTTCACCAGCAAGGGTCTTGCCTCCTATTAATGGCGATGCGCTGGCCGAACAGGATATGTTTCTCGGAGCTAATTCCTCTCCTCGACGGCTCGCCTTGGGCGATTCCGAACAGGGAGGATCTTCTCATCCTTGGCCCGAATTGTGAAACCTTTCATGTCTGGCCCCTAAGGGTACCAAATGAGGTTCACAGGGTTTTCTCTTGAGATTATCGAGACCATTTCAAGTGCTAGGGCTCCCTCCACTTGGAACTGATCTGGGTAGATTTTACAGGGCAGAAGAGGACCTCTTCGCCACTGTTGATAGCGCAATGTCTCCTCTACTTCTCCCCAAGTCGCCCAGTCCCCCCCCCCTCGGGAGGGGCTGAACGTAGTAACGCATATGCGCCTGCATGCGTTTCCTTCTACTAAAGTTCTTATTACAGAACCAGCTAACTGCCAGTTTGCTTCAGTTCTGGATTTTCTGTAGAAAGAACTGTCAGCGGGCACTTGCCTCGCCACTGCCAGGTTCTATGTGGCCACTGCGGTTTGCCACGGCTTGGTGGGTGGGGTGCCCTCAAAGTGGCATCCTCATTATTGCCCGGGCCTACGAGGCACGCGGTCAAGCTTCGCCAGTAGGTTTCAGGGCGCACTCTACCAGAGGGCTCTCCTCCTCTAAAACCTTGGCTAGAGGTCTCCCTCTGCAGCAAGTTTGTGATGCGGCAGGTTGTCCTTTCCGCACACATTCATTGGACTTTTTTAGTTTGGATGTTCTGCACTCCGGGCTCTTATGCCCTTGAGTCGACATCTCAAGCTCATGTCTGGACAAGTTTGTGATGCGGCAGGCTGGTCCTCTCCGCTCACATTCATCAGTTTTTATGACAAGTTTGTGTTGCGATAGGGTTCTCTTCGCACACATTCATCGAACTTTATGGGCTAGATGCTTTGCTACTCCGGACTCTTATGTCCTTGAGTCGACATCTCAGCCCATGCCTAAACAAGTTTGTGATGCGGCAGGTTGTCCTCTCCGCACACATTCATTGGACTTTTTTAGTTTGAATGTTCTGCACTCCGGGCTCTTATGCCCTTGAGTCGACATCTCAAGCTCATGTTTTTGACAAGTTTGTGATGCGGCAGGCTGGTCCTCTCCGCTCACATTCATCAGTTTTTATGACAAGTTTGTGTTGCGATAGGGTTCTCTTCGCACACATTCATCGAACTTTATGGGTTAGATGCTTTGCTACTCCGGGCTCTTTTGCCCTTGAGTCGACATCTCAGCCCATGCCTAAACAAGTTTGTGATGCGGCAGGCTGGTCCTCTCCGCTCACATTCATCAGTTTTTTTGACAAGTTTGTGTTGCGATAGGGTTATCTTCACACACATTCATCGAACTTTATGGGTTAGATGCTTTGCTACTCCGGGCTCTTATGCCCTTGAGTCGACATCTCAGCTCATGCCTGAGACCTCTCGTGTTTTTGTGAGTACACTGCACAACCGTAGGGGTCCGGACAGCCCCAAGTGCGGTGGCGTGGGTATTGCGTTCCACGTAGCGCTTAGCAGCGCAGCATCAAAGTGAAGCTTTTTGTAAAGGGAACGTCTCGGGTTACATGTGTAACCCTTGTTCCCTGAAAAAAGCGGAATGAGATGCTGAGCTGCTTTGCCGCACTGGGACGTCCCAGGACTGCTCTTCAAAAAGAAATATCTGACGACACCTGGTGACATATCCATTTATAGCCTGGCCACAGGTGCATCTAATGATTACATCAACCGAGGCTATAAATTCCAGTCAATGTTCATTGACGTGTTACACACACTATTTCAGCTCGGTTCACAGCTAGAGTTGTTCCCCGTAGCGCTTAGCAGCACAGCATCTCGTTCCGCTTTTTTCAGGGAACAAGGGTTACACATGTAACCCGAGACGTTTCCTTTGAAACTCTTCACATACAATCACACACATGAAAATAATGTCCATTTCCATTATTTCTAAAGTCCTAAATTCACAATTGCAAAGAAAATGTCACTAAGTTAACAGTAAAGGTCTACATCTGCATAAAATAAATTGCAGGGAGATGTTTAAGTGGATTTCCAGGGAGAAACTTGATTAACTGTCAGACAGCAAGTAGGTTTAGCCCTGCCTGTTTTTTTTATTTTTTATTAATTAACGTGTTAATTCAGTGCGATTAATTTGACAAGAAATAACGTATTAAAATATTAACGCAATTAATCGCACTGCCTCCGGACCATAACAGGGAAGATTCCTGAGAAATGCAAGCTTGTAGTACCACCTGTTTACTCCAGAGGGCAGTAAGTGAAACTTCAGCTGTATGAGCAATGTGCAGTTTATAGAGTGAAGAAAACACTTCAGTAGGCAGAACAACACAAACATGCGTTACGTTCTTGCGTTCAAAACACTTGAAGGAGCGCAAATGCAAACTAAGGGATCTCAAGATGTGTTTAAAGATTGAGTATTAAACTATATTTAACTAGACACAGTGACCTGAACAAGCCCCCATAATAAATCTCCAACAGTTAAATCTCTTAACTCTTCTGCCACAAGAATGTAATGCATTTTAATTAGCTGAATATTTTTTTATTATATATATATATATATATATATATATATATATATATATATATATATATATATATATATATATATATATATATATATATATAATTTTTTTATATTTAAAGATAACTATGTATAATTATATATTGATATATGTATAATCTTTATATATTGAATTCTTGTTATATGAGGGGCTTTCTCAGCAAATATTTGTATATGCGATTAATCACAATTAATTAATTGGGACACCATGTAATTAATTCGATTAAAATTTTTAATCGATCGACAGCCATAAAGTGTTAACCATAGAAACCTTTGCTTTTGTAATGTCAAAAAAAAATGTCTCCCCCTCTGGAGATCAGCATGGCTTTGTTGGTTCACCAGCTAGACCAGCACCAAACCTGCACTGAGTTTACGTACATGGTAATACACACATGAATAGTAGCCTACCTGTGTGAACAGCAACCCCAACATTGAAAGCAAACTCAAAATAAATATCAAGTAACAGTCAAAGCATATCATATTTATACTTGAAATTAAGTAGTGGCTTCTTCCTTGTTGAGCAGCCTTTCAGGTTATGCTGATATTGGACTAATTTTACTGTGGATATAGATACTTAACTACCTGTTTCCTCAAGCATCTTCACTTGGTCCTTTGCTGTTGTTCTGGGATTGATTTGCACTTTTTTCACCAAACTACATTCATCTCTTGGAGACAGAATGCATCTCCTTCCTCAGCGGTATGATGGCTGCGTAGTCCCAAGGTGTTTATACTTGCATACTAATGTTTTTACAGATGAACGTGGTACCTTCAGGCCTTTGGAAATGGCTCCCAAGTATAAACCAGACTTGTGGAGATCTACAATTTATTGATTTATTTAGATTTTCACATTATGTCAAGCAAAGAGGCACTGAGTTTGAAGGTAGGCCTTAAAATACATCTACAGGTACACCTCCAGTTGACTCCAATTAGCCTATCAGATCTGGATTGACATAATTTTCTGGAATTTTCCAAGCTGCTTAAAGGAACAGTTAACTTAGTGTATGTACACTTCTGACCCACTGGAATTGTGATATAGTCATTTAAAAGTGAAACAATCTGTCTGTAAAAAATTGTTGGAAAAATGACTTGTAAAGTAGATGTCCTAAACAACTTGCCAAAACTATAGTTTGCTAATATTAAATCTGTGGAGTGGTTAAAATATGAGGTTTAAGGACTTTAAGGAGATAACAACCTGTAAGTAAACTTCTGATTTCAGCTGTACCTAAAGTCCTCATTCACAGCTTATTATATAATAAATCCTGATGACCATTAAACCATACTAAACTTTGATTCTAATGTTGGCAATACCTTAAAAAATTGTTCAAATGTGTCCACTCACATTCATCATGTAAAATTGTTATTAAGCATTTAGAAGTAAAAGATGGCACAGAGTATGGCTGCTGCGTTGTGAGCTCCAACTCAATGTTGCAGTTTTTTGTTTGTTTTGTTCACAATTCTTTAGTTTTTTGTCTTGGATGTTGTCTGCCTTATTGTATATGATAGACAAACACTTTTGGACATTGGTTCTGCAATAGCACACTGAAAACCAGACTTTAAATTCCTCAATGCCGACCCGCTGTGTTAGGTTTATGGCCTAGTTTTGGCCACTAGAGACCCTCAATGTGTTTCATTTCAGTTTCCTGCCATTGTATCATGTGTTATTGTTCTCCCCTGTGCCTCATTTTCTATGAGTGTATTTAAGTTGCTCTGTTCCTCTGTTCTATGCTCAGTGTGTTATATGTTGAGACCAACCTCTCCATTCTTTTGGTAAATCCCTCTTGTGATTGTCTCTGGATTCTTTTGCTCCTTTTATTTTCTGAATTAGCTTTTTGTTGTCCACATTTTTTCCCTTTAAGGTTTTATTTTGGGGATTTTGTAATCATTTTTGTATTGACTTTTTGGAACATTTTGGGATCTTCTGTTGGATTTACTTTATATTAAATGTTTTTTCTATTTGAATCTTTGGAAAGTTTTTGGAGTTTCAGTTTGGAATTACTTTATGTATTGTATTGGAATTACTAACTGGACTAATTAAAAAGACATTTAGTGTATTCCCTGACTGAGCTCTCATTTCTGCAACTGGGTCCTCCGCCTTCTCCTACATTCAGCCCTCACAATCTAGATCAAACCTTGGTACTTACACACTGTTTACAAACACGACAGTGGAGCTCTTTGTCTGGGCAGCCCGGCCGTGGAAAGTGGAATGAGAGCCAGCGTTCTAGTCACATTAAGATGTCATGCAAATTGACCCCAGCTACCCAGCATTCTAATGGCAAATGTTCAGTCAATGCACAAAAAGCTCTGGGAGCTGAGAGCGAGGATCTCTTTCCAACGAGAGATGAGGGACTGTTGCATTATCTGCCTTACAGAAACTTGGATATCTGCGGAAGATCCAGACTCAATCAAACCTGTGGGGTTCTCTGTGCACTGAGCAGGCAGAGTGAAAGACCTCTCAGGTAAAAGCACAGGAGGTGGTGTACGTTTTATGATTAACAAATCCTGGTTTGATCAGAGGAACGTACATTCTAGCAAGTATTTCTGCTCTCCTGATCTGGAATTTCTCATGCTTCTGTGTAGACCATTCTGGCTACCGAGGGAATTTACAGCAGTCATGATCACAGGTGTGTACTTCCCCCCACAAGCCGACACAGACTGGGCACTCAAGGAACTGTATGGGAGTTTAAGTGAGCAGGAAACCGCACACCCTGAGGCTGCGTTCATTGTGACCTGGAACTTTATCAAAGCCAACTTCAAGTAAATAGGCAGAAACTGAAAAAGGAAGCACATGCCCTGAGAACAATCCAGTGCTGGTCGGACCAATCAGGTTCTATGCTACAAGACTGTTTTGATCCCGAAGAGTGGGAGATGTTCCGGTCTGCCTCTGATGACGACTTCGAGGTCTACACTGATACTGTAACATGTTTCATCAGGAAGTGCGTAGATAACGTAGTGCCGACCAAAACAATACGGATCTACCCTAACCAGAAACCATGGATGAATAGCATTTGTACAGCACTTAATGCACGGACCTCCGCTTTTATTTCCGGGAAGGTTGAAGAGCATCAACAGTGCCCTCCGCAAAACTATCAGAGCGTCCAAAAATCAGTACAGGGACAAGATTGGAGGACAGTTAAACACCACCAACTCTAGAAGCATGTGGCAGGGAATTAATATCATCACAGACTTCAAAGGGAATAAAAACTCCACCGTGAACACCGCTGCCTCTCTCACGTATGAGCTAAATAATTTTATGCTTGCTTTGAGGGAAACAACACCGCCCTCATGGAGAGAGCTCTCACGGCCGAAGCTACAGATGAATATCCGTAAAGCCACGGGTCCAGACGGCATTCTGGGCCACATCATCAGAATATGCACAAACCAACTGGCTGGTGTTTTTAGGATATTTTCAACCTTTCCCTCTCCTTGTCTGTGGTCCCCACATTCTTTAAAACATCCACCACTGTGCCTATACCAAAGTAATCCAAAATCACTTGCTTAAATGACTGGCATCCTGTTGCTCTGACCCCCATCATCTGACCCCCCCCATTGCAGTTTGCCTACCTCAACAACCGCTCCACTGATGATGCCATTGCATCTACACTACACACTGCGCTCTCCCACCAGGAAAAAAGGAACAAATATGTGAGAATGCTGTTTGTAGACTACAGCTCAGCATTCAACAACATAGTGCCCTCCAAGCTTGATGAGAAACTCCTGGCTCTGGGCTTAAACAGCTTGCTGTGCAGCTGGATACTGGACTTCCTGTCAAGCGGACACCAGGTGGTTAGAATGGGCAGCAACATCTCCTCATCACTGACCCTCAACACTGGAGTCCTGCAGGGCTGTGCTCTCAGCCCACTCCTGTATTCCCTGTACACATATGACTGTGTGGTAACACACAGCTCCAATGCCATTAAGTTTGCTGATGATACGTCGGTGGTAGGTCTGATCACTGACAATGATGAAACAGCCTAGAGAGATGAGGTGCACACTCTGACACGCTGGTGTCAGGAGCACAACCTCTCCCTCAATGTCATTAAGACCAAGGCGCTTGTGGTGGACTTCAGGAGAAAAGACAGAGAACACAGCCCCATCACCATCAATGGAGCACCGGTGGAGAGCGTCAGCAGCATCAAGTTCCTCGTTGTCCACATCACTAAGGAACTCACATGGTTCGTCCTCACTGAGGCCATTGTGAAGAAGGCTCACCAGAGCCTCTTCTTCCTAAGACGGCTGAGGAAGTTTGGAATGAACCAATGCATCCCGTTCTATACCAGCTCTGTAGACAGCATCCTGACTGGCTGCATCACCGCCTGGTATAGCAACAGCACAGTCCTCAACCGAAAGTGGGTTTGAACTGCCAGATACAACATCGGAGGTGAGCTTCCCTCCCTCCAGGACATCTATACCAGGCGGTGCATGTAAAATCATCAGAGGCTCCAGCCACCCGAGCCATGGGCTGCTCTCACTACTACCATCAGGCAGGCGGTATCGCAGCATCAGGACCCGCACCAGCCGACTTCATGACAGCTTCTTCCCCCAAGCAATCAGACTTAGAAACTCTTGATCGATCACAATACATATATTAGCACCACACTTTATTAGCCTCAGACTGGACTGACATTTTATACTTCTCTTAATAACACACTGGCAACTGACTATCAACACACAGCTGAATGTCAACACAACACTTCATATTTATTTCCACTGATTACATGAGGGGGTGGGGGTATATTTTGTGTATACTGTATTTTATTTGGTATATATTGTGTTGTGTAACAGATATGTAAATTGTGTTATGTGTAAATCAGATGCTTATTGTAATTGTCACACTGCTATGTTGCTTGGAACTGCACCCAAGAATTTCACACACTGTTGCACTTGTGTATATGGTTGAGTGACAATAAAGGGATTTGATTTGATTATAGCACGTGATGTAAATATGCTCACTATTTTATCAGATATGAAAGTCACCCTTTTTACACACGTTATAACCGCATATTAATTTATAATGCATTTGTAAATGACATATTAATCATTAATGAACCCCTTTCTCTGTTAAGGGTCTACCCCTTAACAAAGGGTGCATTAATCTAAAGTGTTATCCATTATTAAAATGATCACAGCCTGTAGTGGTAAACTTCACTCGTCTCCTTTTGTATATGCTGTAAAACCATTCACAAGGCCTCTGTGGTTGACATTGCCCTTACATTTCAACATATTTTGTGTAACTCAACACAGAAATTAGTTAGAGTTGCTTGAAAACAGTAGTGGAAAGGGATTTTCTCTTTCTTGTTTTTATCCTCCCAAACCTTCGCAGAGTGGGAAAAACTTCTACATCAAATATTGCTACATTTGTTTCAGTGTCTGAAAATTTAGCCTGGGCAGTGGGCAATTTTTTATTATTATATTTTTTTATGCAGAAAAACCTGAATTTATTTAGCTTATCTGAAATATTCAGTGAGCACCTCATTTAACACAATCCCTCCAGCTAGTATGAGCAGCATGATGAGAACTGCAAACCCTCGACGGACAACCAGCTGTTTAGTGGTCAAGATGTCTCCAACTGTTACCCATGCAACATCCTCAGTTACTCCTCCTTCTACTATACTTAGCCGCTCCAGGTCTGGGTTTGCATCTGCCTGGTCTTCTTCAACATGATGGGGCTCCTGTGGTACTTCTGTAAAAGCAAAAAAAAAAAAAAAAGAGTTGCAATTGCTCAACATATAGAAATGTCCAACCTTTTTTTGTGTGTGTGTAATTAGACAGTCCGTACCTTCAGTGCAGCCCTTGTTTTCCATAGATTCACCTTTGTTCTCAGGAGCTTGTACACCTGCTCTGACCAAGGCCTGAAAATAAGGAGGCAAAGACTCGTTATTATCTACTGGAAATCATTATGATGAGGATGAGGAAAAAATGTCCCACCTCTTGAGTTGCTTTCTTCCAATCCAGTTTGCAAATGAGGATAATGAAGAACAAAGACTGCATGAAGACACATACAAAAAACCCAATCCACAGACCTAGCCAGAGAGAGAAGATGATGATGTTAGATGATCAGCTTATCGCTCAAGTTTAATAGCAACAATACTGTATAGAACTGTAGATTAGTGTTCAGTTGTATAGTAGCATCAGCACAAGTAGTAAATCAGACACATACAAAATTTTATGTTTTAAAATTTTATGTTTTAAAATGTTTTAATTCTATTAAAACATTTATTTGCATAGGTAGTTAAGCTGCTATTTTCAAATCATGTAGTTGTTTACTAACAAAGCTATACACAGTTTCCCTGACCATCACTGAGTGGCACCATGATAATTCTGATTGCTTCTGGACTGTTTTCTGGTTTCCGGTCTCAACAGGAAGCAATGTAAAAACTACCAAATCAAGCAATCAAGACTAAGTACAACAACCATTTAAGTGTTAGCTGGAGTAAAAATTAGTTCAGGCTCAACTTGTGCAGAAGTATCAGCACTATAGAGCCATATGTTTTATTTATTTGGCAATTTTTCCAAATGAAATAATAATAATAAAAAAAAACCTTCTGCCGATGCAAGTAAAAACATTGGAGACCGGAAAGCGAAAACAGGCTTCTGTCATGAATCTTGGAACATTTACATTTGCATTTATGCATTTGGCAGATGCTTTTATCCAAAGCGACTTACAGTCCACTTATTAAAGGGACAATCCCCCCCGGAGCAACCTGGAGTTAAGTGCCTTGCTCAAGGACACAATGGTGATGGCTGTGGGGATCGAACCAAGGACCTTCTGATTAACAGTTGTGTGCATTAGCCCAATACGCCACCACCACTCCATTTCTGCATTTTTATTGTATTTTATCTATGAATGCTCAAGATTAAGTGGCAAGGCATTGCTAAGTGCTACATCATTACATTTTCCCAGAGCATATTCAAGCAATAAAGAAATGTGTCTGTATTCTATGTTTAGAATAATTTTCCATTCTTTGTTTAGAATGGAAACAGTATGGAAAAAAGCAACTTGAATATTCTTAAAAATGTTTCCATCCTCTCCTCCTTGAGTTCCACAGATGAAAGAAAAACATACTGGCAACCTACAGTCATAAAAATCACTTTTAATTTAGCTTTAATGTAGACATTTTCTTACCAATTATGCCCATGTTGACAGCAAACATCAACGACACTCCAATTGGGAATCCCACAAAATAGTATCCCACAATGTTACAAAGAGCACCAATCAATTGCTTCCCAACACCTCTGACAATGCCACCTGTAATAGCCTACAAACAAATCATATTTTTGCTGATTATCAAAAGAAAACTACAAGGAAATATCTAACTGAATTCAGAAGATCTAATGTCTAAAATATACATCAAAGATAGAAAGTAACTGACAAATAAACATTCTTTTCCTTTTTGCACATTAGGCATCATAGCATTTCATAAACATTGGAATCTGTTGGAATTGGAAACACAGTTGTTTTTTTCCATACAAGTAGTATTCATACGAAAGAGTTTTATGGTACATGGCGTACTTGATTACTTTTAAATGCAGGTATTTATAAGTACGTGCTGATGAGTTTTACTTTTTCTAAATCAGAAATATTTTGTCTCATGGCAACAGATAGCAGACCTAAAACATTTTTTAAAACAGGGAGAGAGAAATAATTAGATTACACTCAAAGAATATGCAAGAATAAAGACACAAAAGAATATAGAAAGACAAGACAATAGATGTCTCTCTATTTTTTAAATATGCAAAAAAATGGGACAAATTTATGTGCTTACCGAAATAGCGTCAAATAGATGAACGAAGCCATACATGATCATAACCTCTGAAACTCTGAGCACAATTTCCCTGTGAGAGAAAGATATCATATGAGCTTAATGGAATGATGGAGGTATTTTGTAGGTGCCTTTAAACATTAAGACATTTACATTTATGCATTTGGCAGACACTTTTATCCAAAGCGATTTACAGAGCACTTATTACAGGGACAATCCCCCCCGGAACAACCTGGAGTTAAGTGCCTTGCTCAAGGACACAATGGTGGTGGCTGTGGGGTTCGAACCAGTGTACTTCTGATTATCAGATTACCAGTTGTGTGCTTAGACCACTACACCACCACCACTCCATAGACATGCATTTACTGTTCTTGAGACCAGAGAATACTTACAAGCTCTGGCATTGTGATGGTCAGGGTTTACATGACTCAAACAGATCAGCATGCATACTATAAGTGTCTAATTCAGACACAAGTTCCACTATTTCATAATCATTTGTAGAACTTTTGACATGTCAGACTTGTCTCACTGGGAATTTCGAAAACAGGTGGTCGACATTTCTGGAGCTGTGCTTACCAAAATTTCAAGCACTACCCCAAGACACTCCGACACATAGTGACATGGATACAGAATCCAACAGCATGCAGCATTCAAACAAAATAGTTTTTAGTTACAGATGCAATTGTTGAAATTCACTATTCACACAGTCATACATGATTAATTTAATCCATGACAGAAAGTGTCTAATAACAGGGTGGTTACTGAGATTAACTGAGTAGTATGTTGGGACCCTCTCCATATAGAGTAAAACAGCTTTTATGAGGTTACTGATATGACTGGAGTTCCAATCACATGTGGGTGGTCATGATTTTATAGATATGTTTCAAAAATACTTTTACGTTTTTAAACAGAACATTATTAATCGTTCTTTTATTCCATTCTAACCAGTAACCATTTGGAATGGAGGCTGCGGAATGCCAGAACCAAAACGGAAAAATACTGTTTCTGCCCAGAAAGAACCGAAATTAAAAACATTTAGTTTTTAGTCCCTGGTAGGTACATACCTAATGCTTATGCAGCGAGATGCTGATAACAGAGCAAGGCATAGTCAAGACACAACTGCCAAAGTCCTCCACCTCGGGGGACTGTTCACTCAAAATGCGTAGGTATTTCTTTTATTATGCAAGCATGCAAAAGATGGATATCTTTCACCGATATGTCACGTCTCGCAGTTTTTTCAGCATCTCAGTAACAATGCATTTTCTTTAGACGCTGTGTCAATTTAATAGGAAATTCAACCTTTACAACACATTTTGAGACAGCCCAATTCTGTCTTATTTGATGCACTGCGTCTGTTTTAGCCAACAAGTCAACATCAAAAACATTTGAAATCCTCATTTTAGCATTCTAAAGTGCATTTTTATCTTAAATACCATGAATATTTGAATTTGTCAGCCCTACTGCCAGTGTGATCATGTTGGACATAGGTAAGTAACACTTTGAGGAGGATTCAGCCATTGAATTAAAAAAGCCTTCCTCTTGTCTTTTAAGCAAAATATTTTGTAAGAATGCTCTGAATGCTCCACTGTTTAAATGTTTGCTATTATGAATCCTACATCACAAAAAATATTATTTAGTATTTAACAAGCATTCTCAACACCAATATGTGTAACATGTTGATGCTATTTAGCACAACAACAAACAAATCCTCTTTGAACTGGTGATCTATGTAGCTACTTACTGTTCTGTGCTAAAGATGTATCCAATAATGCTGTTCGTACTTCCAATAATGGTTGCAATCACACAGGATACAAGTACTACAAAAAGAAAGAATGAAAGAAAGAAAGAATAAAAAAACAGAATATTAGCTTATGTCACCATTCCATTTTATTATAATTTTGTCCTTACAATAGAAGTGAATGGTAACTGAAGCTAACATAACAGCCTGTTTGTGTTCCCATATAAATTGATATGATTAGGAACAACATGAGTGGGATTAAATGATGACAGAAATGTAATATTTAGTAAATTATCCCTTTTGAGTGAATAATCCCATGATTATATGAGATCACTTTTTACGTTTGCAAAAAACAGCAGCTGCAGTAATCTGAAATCACAAAATAAAATACAGCAAACAATTCATTATATAACTCTACTGACAAACAGACGCCCTTTTTATTTATTTAAAAAAAAGGTCAGATGAACAAGATTGGAACCCGCAATCTCTCACACTTAATTTAACAGTTAAAGCTGTTCATGATATGAGCACATACATCCACAAACTAAAGACATTTTGGCAGACAGTTTCGCCTTTTCTGTGTTTCCAGCTCCAAGTGCATTTCCCACCCTCACATTGGCAGCCACTGCAAATCCCAAAGGAAACTGAGAAGTGAAGATCGAAATGAACTTATTTAATGGAAAACAAACAAACAAAACATTGATATTATGTTTAAGCTTATCAATCTACTTTAATCAAAAGATTCCAAAAGTGAATTCAGGTAAATTGGGCCACTTGGGTCGTCTTTATGTCAAAAATATTTAAATTTACCCAAATTCACCCTAAGTTATCATTATATATGGTAGCTTGTTACAGTTCGTTTTACTACAGTTTCACACTTGAAATCAGGTATGTGATTTTAGTTATTTTGGTACAATTTGGCTTACATACTAATATATTGATCCTGTGACCAGCAATCAGCTAATGCTACTGAAATCAGTGTAAGTGTATAGGAAAGGCTAAGCATTTGAACAACATTTTTATCAACCCTACATTTCCCTCTGATTTTCAGGGATAGATTTTAGGGCTAGGTATATTGTAGGGATAGGACTATGCTTGTTTGACAGGAATTGTTGTTTCAGGTCCAACAAAAGATATCGATCCAGGAGCATGTCCAACTAGGCTAATTGTGTAAACTTGCATTTGGGAAAAACATTAGCAGTCTTACCATATACGTAATGCTGGCCAGCTGATAAACAACAGACTGGGCCCCCAGCTCAGCCTCACCGATGAGTCCTATGATGATGTGGAAAGATATAAAATACATACAAACTGGTCATTTACATCAGATGTTGTCATGACAGGAATGTAAATAATTTGAATATATACAAAAATTGTTTGCAAACCTGCCAGAAATCCACCAATCTCATATGTCCACCACTCGACACAAAGCATTAGCATGCTGGGAAGAGCTAAACGAATGAAGGCCCCCCATTCCTGCAGACAGTCACGAGACCAACCTAATGGTGTGTGTATGTGAGATAGACAATAATAAGACATGTGATACAATTGCAGTTTGCATTAAAAAAAAGAACACACACAAAACAAAACAAAACAAAACACAAAGACATTAGATATGGTATTCAACAATTTATTGATGATTAGATAACAGAATATAATCCACAATAATAGTATTCATTTAGGGAAAGACCCCATTCACATTTGAAACAGCATTTTCAGAATTCAGGATTTCAAAACACTGATTCCCCTTCTGTCACTCACTCGATGTTGTGTCGATTTTAGTGACACAAGGGGCTTCTTTCGGGAGCCTCACATACCTCTGAATATGAAAAAGGCCAAGGCCAAATTGACGAACAAAATTTGCATGTCCCGCCCCCGGACATTCGGGTATAAAAGGCGGGATGTGCCTCTGTTCAGTCAGATTCTTTCTTCGGAGTTGAGCGGTTGTGTGTGTTCAGTGAGATGAAACCTCACTCTGTTCCACTCACCTCTAAAAGAGAGCTTTCCTGTTGGATCTACAGCGCATTGCCAGTGGCCTTCTCCCTCCTCTGCACTCCAGTGCAGTCCATGCCCCTGGGAGCTTCGACAGTTGTCCTCTAAAAGAGCAAAACTCCTCAAAAAGAGAGTTATTTTCAAAAATAAATGAGATAACTCTAGGAGTCGAAAGTCTTTTAAAAGACGCTTCATTTTCAAGATGCACTTCCACCTTTGCATTGTTCCTGGATGCGGCAGATATCTATACAAATCCTCCCCTTTGACCTGGTCCCCTCGTGTCTTCACGAAGGTCGCAGAGACCACCCTTGCCCCACTAAGGGAAATGGGCATCCGCATACTCAACTACCTCGATGACTGGCTGATCTTAGCTCACTCTCGAGAGGCACTATGTGCACACAGGGACCAGGTGCTCAGGAACCTCAGCTGTCTAGAGCTTCAGGTCAACTGGGAAAAGAGCAAGCACTCCCCGTTTCAGAGCATCTCCTTTCTTGGCATGGAGTTAGACTCAGTCTCAATGGTAGCACGCCTCACAAACGAGCGCGTGCAGTCAGTGCGGAATTGCCTCTCGTCATTCAAAGTAGGCACCGTGGTTCCTCTAAAGCAGTTCCAGAGGCTCCTGGAACATATGGTATCCTCAGCCGTGCCTCTAGGGTTGATGCATATGAGACCGCTCCAGCACTGGCTCCAGACTTGAGTTGCGAGATGGGCATGGCACCGCGGCACGAATCGTGTGATCTTCACCCCCCTCTGCCATCAGCTATTCAAAACCTGGACAGACCTCTGATTCCTGCGGACAGAAGTCCCCCTACAGCAGGTGTCCAGGCGCATCTTGGTCACCACAGATGCCTCCAAATAGGGTTGGGGCACCGTGTGCAACAGGCACACAGCCGACGGTTCCTGGTAGGGCCCGCGGCTACGTTGGCACATCAACTGCCTAGAGTTGCTGGCTGTAATACTTGCCATACGGAGGTTTCTCCCGCTGACCCGAGGCAAGCATGTCTTGATCCGTTAAGACAGCACCATGATGGTAGCGTACATAAAGCCGCTGTAATGGCCGAACCTTGTTCTCGGCTCCTCAGTGCAGAACCTGACTGAAAAGAGGCAAATCCCACCTTTTATACCCGTTTGTCCAGGGGCGGGACATGCAAATTCTGTTCGCCAATTTGACATTGGCCTTTTTCATATTCAGAGGTATTCGAGGCTCCTGAAAGAAGACCCTTGTGTCATTAAAACGTCTTGTTCCCTCCATCAGGGAATGGGGGATACACTAGTAACCTAGATGATTTCTACATTAGCAGTGTGTTAAGAAATTAACCTGATTTCACATCATCAGAAAAAGAATCACACAGTAAATTAATTCTGGTCAAATATTACAAACGTTCACTGTGTACAAGGACATAAATCGTTACATAAAGGCCTGAACAACTGTCCTGAACAACTGAATGAAATATCAAGTAGATAGATAGTTGCATTACATAGATATTTTGATGCTAATTTCCACAAATGAATCGGATGTGACTATTTATTGTTATGAACAGATTCTTGAAAAGGGTTATGTAGGTAATTTAATGTGGGTACAATTTGAAGATTTAGTTTATTTTCTTTTGGAACATGAAAATGGAAGTCTTAAATCATTGTAAACAGTATAATCAAGATTTACTGGGCTTTAATCTGTTTTTATATTGATCTATGCAAATTTCTTTTCATTTTTGTAATTTACTTTGCTTCTCATACAACCAGAATAACGTTGTTATTAGGGCTGTCAACAGATTCAAATTTTTGATCAAATTAATTACATGGTGTCCCGATTAATTAATCGCGATTAATCGCATATACAAATATTTGCTGAGAAAGCCCCTCATATAATGTCTAGGTTATGGATGTAACCTCCGTTCCCTGATGGAGGGAACTGTCAGAGAAGTGACACTATGGGTCTCTCTTGAGCGCCGAATATGCCTCTGATCAATGAAAAAAGGCCAATGAGAAGTTGGCAGATAGTATTTTCATACCCCACCCCTGGACATACAGGTATTCAGGATTTTTCTGAGGAGCCGGAAATGGTCCGGCCACTACAGTGGCTAGGCTCAGCGACGTGGCCGGGAGGACACAACTTCTCGTTCCCTCCATCAAGGAAAGGAGGTTACATCCATAACCTAGATGTTCCCCGTCTGTCGCTCTCTCGACATTGTGTCGGAAAAGCGACACTAGGGGTCCAATTTAAATCACACCATGCGCTGAGCAATGCACGTGTTCTTCTGACACAGGGGCGGGCAGGTATTTTACGTACACAGGCGACCAGCTGTGTCAGACTGCACGTACCCTTCCCCAATGCCCCAAAAAAGTCGTTGGAATCCTTCTGGTTACCCTAGACAGGGGAACAAGACGACACTTGCCAACCTGGGAACGGGCCGAGCCTGGCTGGGCCTCTTTCTCTATGTTTCTCTCATAGAGCAATAAGCGGCCGGGGCCCTTACATGCATCGAGGGAAGGGGGTCTTACCCAGTTTCCTATTCTTTCAGGGGGAAAAGAATATTTGAAATTTTCTTGTTTATCAGGTGTTGTTTTCTCTAAAGATAACCAATAAGCATTAGCATAAAATGTATGTGTGACTTGTTTTGTGATATTAGTTTGTAGTAAATATACACTTTGATTTGATTAAATGGTTTTATAGAGTGTAGCAAAGATGAGCTACAGATTGAGGAGCAGCAGCAGCTGTGCCAGAATCAGGCATGGAAACTGGTAACAATTAATCAGTCACTTTACTTTAAAGTTAAAAGTGAAACATTGTTTATCCCAATGATCCTAAAGAAAGGATTTTGACAGATGAACATGGATCATTATATACAGTTCGATTCAATGGTGTGTCAATGAACTTAGACTAAAGTCATTCATGTATTGCTTTAATTTAGGATCTTATACATCATTTTGACTATATATGTCAAAAAATATAAATGATTTATATTAAATAGTTTTTTACCTCACTTTACTCACTATAATATAACTCTTTTGTGATGACTTTATTGTAATGTACATGAAAATTCAAGAATCATGATAGATCTTAGGGCAATCCCACTGATCTGCTCTTCCCAATACATTTTCTTCAATGGTACTGGTCTACAATTTGAAATATGTAGCACTTGATGAATTAGTTGTTTGAAGCTGATTTGCAATAAGTTATGTGCTGTATCTGTTCTTTTGCATCACAGATGATTCAGGGAGGAGAGAGGATGTTGAGGATAGTACTAGAGTGGAAGATTTAGGAACTGTAGAAACAGGCCCAGCCAGAGCAAAACTCAAAGAATACCCTCTCACCAGCTTTGGACTACAGAGAGGTGGTTGCTAGTGTGAAAATAAAATTGTCTGGGCTAAGCCCCGGATGTCCTTCAATGCTGGAAACGCCTCTGGAGGTAAGGTGGTGAATACATCACATGGGTTTTTTAGGTGACATGTGGAAGCGACTGCAATGCTGTCATGGCTATGCTCTCACACTGATAAAACGCTGCCTGCATGTAATCGCAGCCCAGGCACGCAAGGCAGCTTTTATGACCGTCAGAGGATGGGAGAAATCAACCGCATCCAGAAACTACACAGAGGCGGAAACACGTCTTTAAAAAGACGCGTCCTGAAAAGGACGTTCAACGGCAGCTGTGTATTTGCTCTTTTAGAGAAAATAACTCTTTTAACTGTGCTGTCGAGGGATTGCTATGTTATCTGCCTTATGGAAACCTGGATGTCTGTGGAGATTCCAGACTCGGTCACCGAACCTGCCCGCGGGATTCTCTGAGCACCGAATGGACAGAGCGAAAGACCTCTCAGGTAAAAGCAGAGGCAGTGGTGTATGTTTTATGATCAACAAATCATGGTGTGATCAGAGGAATGTACATTTTATCAAGTCTTTTTGCTCTCCTGATCTGGAATTTCTCATGCTTCTGTGTCGACCATTCTGGCTACCGAGGGAATTCACAGTGGACATTATCACTGCTGTGTACATCCCCCCACAAGCCGACACAGACCGGGCACTCAAGGAACTGTATGGGAGTATAAGTGAGCAGGAAACCACGCACCCTGAGGCCACGTTTATTGTTACCAGGGACTTTAAAACTAAAGCCAAGGCCAATTTTAAAACAATAGCACCAAAATACCACCAACACATCAGCTTCAACACACGAGGGGACCGGGTTTGGACCAATCAGACTCTACGCTAAAAGAGTGTTTTGATCACGCGGGCTGGAAGATGATCTGGTCTGCCTCTAATGACGACATCGATGTTTACGCTGATAGCGTAACGTGTTTCATCAGGAAGTGCCTAGAAGATGTGTTCCGGATACGGATCTACCCCAACCAGAAACCATGGGTTAACAGCGATGTTCACATGGCACTTAATGCGCAGACCTCCGCTTTTAATTTCGGGAACGCGGAGGAGCATAAACAAGCCAGTTATGCCCTCCGTAACACTATCAGAGCAACCAAACACCAGTACAGGCACAAAATTGAAGGACAGTTCAACACCACCGACTCTAGAAGTATGTGGCAGGGAATTAACATCATCACGGACTACAAAGGGAATAAAAACTCCACCGTGAACACCGCTGCCTCTCTCCTGGATGAGCTTAATACATTTTATGCTAGTTTCACCGACGGGTGAACATCCATAAAGCAGAGGGTACAGACTGCATTCCGGGCCGTGTCACAAGAGCGTGCGCGAACCGACTGCTTGGTGTTTTTACGGACATTTTCAACCCGTCCCTCTTCCTGTCTTTAGTCTCCACATGCTTCAAAATGTCCACCATTGTGCCTGTACAAAAGCGATCAAAAATCACTTGTTTAAATGACTGGTGTCCTGTTGCTCTGACCCCCATCATCAGCAAATGCTTTGAGTGGCTAATCAGAGATCACATCTTCTCTGTGCTGCCCACCTCTCTGGACCCATTGCAGTTTGCCTACTGCAACAACCACTCCACTGATGATGCCATTGCATCTACAATACACAACGTCAGTAAGACCAAGGAGCTTGTAGTGGACTTTAGGAGGAAAGACAGAGAACACAGCCCCATCACCATTAATGGAGCACCGGTGGAGAGATTCAGCAGCTTCAAGTTCCTCTGTGTCCACATCACTGAGGAACTCACATGGTACGTCCACACTGAGGCCGTTTTGAAGAAGGCTCACCAGTGCCTCTTCTTCCTGAGACGGCTGAGGAAGTTTGGAATGAACCACCACATCCTCACACGGTTCTACACTAGCACTGTATATATATATATATATATATATATATATATATATATATATATATATATATATTTTTTATATATATATATATATATATATATATATATATATATATATATATATATATATATATATATATATATATACTTTTTATTTTTTATTTTTATTGTATGTGCACTCTATATTGTGTGTATTGTTTACTGTACATTGTATATTGTAGATTGTGTTGTGTAATTATGTTGTTTATTGTAATTGGTATATGTCTCGTCATGACTGCTATGTTGTTCGGAACTGCACACAAGATTTTCACCTACTGTTGCACTTGTGTATATGGTCGTGTGACAATAAAAGTGATTTGATTTGATTATTCTTCTTGTACATCACTATGCAAAGTGAAGCAGTGCCTGCTAAATAGCAAAAACAGTGCAAAAACAGAATACATACAATGAGGACTTTACTTGACAAGTGAATAAGGGGAAACTAGTTCTGTGGACCTTTACTTGAACTAAAGAGACTCACCATCCCAAGTGGCTTTATGTAGGCCCCTCCAGCGGATGTAGACATAGAGAAAAACAGCCAATGAATATTGAGAAATGGTGTTTGCTGCAGCAGATCCTCTGTGAACATGGCACATTAAGATAATGAACAAATGAGAGGTGAAAAGACAACAACCCATGGTCTCTGAATATGAGATTAACAGAATCTACAGAAACAGCTTCTTACGCAACACCAAAATCAAGCAGATGAAGGAAGATGTAGTTTATTAAAGCGTTGAGGACATTCCCACCTGCTCCTGTGATGACCTGAGGCCAAATAATACCCTAAACAAACATGCAAAGAAAAACAGACCTTCAATATTAAATAAATATCTAAGGATAATGTACAGTCAGCCGGTCATTATCACACAACAAACCCAGACAGAAGAGGTTAATTATGTTAGAATGAAAGAAAAAAAGAACTGGCTTTAGAAATTGTAAAATTCCACCGCCGATTTGGATTGGAATTATGTTGGTGTTAATTTCACAGAAATGACCATCTGACTGCAATTAATAAATAAATAAATGGACATGAAACACTGATTTGAGTAGAAATTATTGTATAAGCATACTTGTAGAGATCACAAAGTGAAACAAGAAGTAAGAAAGATGACTCATAATACAGCTGTTTTGGAGACATGGGTTCCCTCTGTATTTTCATATGAATTTTTATAATGGTAGTTTTATGAGTAAATTAAAGTCTTTGGTAAACATTACTTTAAGATACTTGGACATTTTATTCTATAACATAAATTAAAAGCAGGACCCATGTTAAGAGCGCTATCACCAGGGGCGTATATTCCGAGTGGATGGGGGGAGGTAACCCCCCAAATAATCATAAAACACAAATACAACCTCCCCCTTATTTATACCATGATCAATGGAAACATGTAAATGCTTCACGCTGCAACACCCTAATGTTGAAGCCAAATCTTTGCCCTTGACTAGCGCTAAGTGCAGAGTTATGTCTAGGCCCAAGTGGGTTTGGTTAATTTACGCCAAATTACATTGCAAATTGACTGGATCATGTTAAATTCATGTTAGGTTCTTCTCTGGTTATTCTATTCCTATTATACAGTCCATTCCCTGTCAAGCACCAGTGATATAAACAAAGACCACACATTCATAAGAAGTTGGCAGTGTTAATGAACTGTATGCAGTGAACTAGAAGAATAGAATTATGGTTCCCCTTCTGTCACTCTCTCCACGTTGTGTCAGAGAAGCAACACTAGGGGTCTCTCTTGAGCGCCAAAATATGCCTCTGACTTATGAAAAAAGGCCAATGAGACAGTATTTGCATACCCCGCCCCCGGACATACAGGTATTTAAGCGGGCAAATACGGGAGTTCATTCAGAAAATTTCTTCGGAGCCGATGGTCGTGTATGCAGTCTGCTGCGAGTCACACACAAATTCCTGTTATTCCTCTGATGCTCTGCATGCTTTTGGATTCTCCTTCCTTGCACGGCTGTGCATTGTTGCCCCTGGGCCGACAGCAGACAACTCGAAAGAGTTCCATATAAAAGAGTGAAAAGAGAGCAAAACACAGCGGCATTGAACGTCCTTTTCAGGATGCGTCTGTTTCAAGATGCCTTTCTGCCCCTGTGTTGTTCCTGGATGTGGTAGAGTGCTCTCCACTTCAGACGGCCACAGGCGTTGTCTTGTGTGTCTGGGCAGCGATCACACCGAGGCTGCGTTTGTGGATGGTTCATGCTCTCACTGTGAGAACATGAACATGACAACGTTGCGGTCGCGGCTTGCTTTCAACAGAAAGCAAGCCACTCCAGCCGCCCCCGCATTGCTCCTTCTTCCCACGGGATTGAGGATGATGCGGCTGGCGCTGGAAGCGATCTGGGGATGGCAGCGGGTGCAGCTCCGCTGGGTATGCCCCCCCCCGGACCACCCGCCCCCCCGGCATGCTCGTTGACTCCCGTCCGTGCTCGAGGAAACAGCGGCTCGCCTCACAGCCAGTCTGCCTATCCTCTCGAGCTCGAAGCAGATGAGCTCGCCGCTGCATTGGAGAGCGCAGCATCTGACGCTGAGGACTCCCCTGGGCTGCCGCTTTCGGGCCAGCACGCCCAGGCTGAGGCTGACGCGCAGATGACTGACATGCTTTCCTGGGCCGCCGCTAGTGTGGGGTTGGATTGGAACCCTCCATCCTCCATACAGCCATCAAGGCTGGATGACTGGTTACTGGGGTCTGGGTGCCGCTCACAGCCTCGCTTCCGTTTTTCCCGGAAGTGCACGATGAGCTGACGTCATCGTGGAGAGCACCCCTCTCCACTCGTCACAGCGCACTCGCTCATCCGCTCTCGCTACCCTCGACGGCGGAGCGCGCCACGGATACACGGCAATTCCCCAGGTGGATAGGGCAGTTGCGCTACACCTATGCCACGGAAACCCTACCACCTGGCAGGGCCGCCCTGTACTCCTGCAATTCCACCAGAAACATGCTCAAGGGATGGCCCTAATCACGACATGCTGCCGGAAATGCGCTCAGTGACCGACCACACCCTAAGAGCTATGAAGATCACAGCGCAGTCACTCGGGCAGGCAATGGCCACACTCGTGGTCCAGGAACGTCATCTGTGGTTGAACTTGGTCGAGATGCGTGAAGCCGACAAGACTCGCTTCATCAACGCTCCTGTCTCCCAGTCCGGCCTCTTCGGCGACACACCCCCTGTCTCACGGACCCCCTTGAGGACCCGAAGGCTCCCAGGCGCTCCTGAGACATCCGACCCAGATTCCAAGGTGTTAGCTCCGGAGGTGGTAAGACCACTCAGTCCCCCGGTGGAGGGCCGGGAGGAGAATCTTGTGTTTTTTCATTTGCCCACATTCTCAATAAACGTCTCTGGGTCACCTGGCCTGCAATTGCCATTCTCACGGCACTTTGCTTCCAGATCTCAACAGTCCCGGCTCCCTGAACGCGGTACCTCCGCCCTCAGCCCCACGACTGTTCCCCAGCCGGCAGGTTCAGACGAGTCTAGAGGATGTCAACATTGGACCTCCTCCTTAGTCATGAACCCGCCCCCTGCCGGGCATGCAGAGCAAGGTTATTGCTTCGAGTTTGTTCTCAGCACCAAAGCCTCAGGACGCACCCCTGCCTCCCGACGCCACACTACCTGCTCCGCCCCGCTGCGAAGCCCCGCCAGGTACGTCCAAAATACTCGTCCCCTTGGTGCCCCTAGCACGGAGTTTAGAGGCATGGCTTTCACTGCCCAACCCGTCACGCTGGCTGTACCGGACCATTCGACTCGCCCCCCCCTTCACGGGCATCCGTTTTCCGCATTACACGGCAAACATGCCAATTCCCTGCGCACGGAAATCGCCTCTCTTTTACTCAAAGATGCGATAGAGCCTGTCCCTCCAACCGAAATGAAGAAGGGATTCTACAGCCCTTACTTCACTGTACCCAAGGAACTCCCGTTCAAAATGCTCACGCAGAAACAGATTCTGACTTGCGTCCGACATCTAGATTGGTTCACAGCAGTAGACCTGAAGGACACGTACTTTCACTTCTCGATTCTGCCGCGACATCAACCCTTCCTATTGTTTGCGTTCGACGGCCAGTCGTATCAGTACAAAGTCCTCCCCTTCGGCCTGTCTCTGTCCCCTCGCGTCTTCATGAAAGTCGCAGAGGCAGCCCTTGCCCCACTCCGAGAAGCCGGCATCCGCATACTCAACTACCTCAACGACTGGCTCATCCTGGCCCACTGGCAAGGGTTACTATGCGCGCACCTCAGCCTTTTGGGACTTCAGGTCAAATGGGAAAAGAGCAAGCTCGCCCCGGTTCAGAGCATCTCTTTTCTCGGCATGGAGTTAGACTCAGTCTCAATGTCAGCACTTCTCTCCAACGATCGTGCACAGTTGGTTCTAAAAGGCCTCGCTTCCTTCAAGCCAGGCACTATGGTCCCTTTAAAATGTTTCCAAAGGCTCCTGGGCTATATGGCATCCTCTGCGGCGGTCGCGCTGCTAGGGTTGATGCATATGAGACCACTTCAGCACTGGCTTCAGACTCGAGTCCCGAGACGAGCATGGCACCGCAGCACGCACCGTGTGATGATCACTACCGCCTGCCGCCAAACACTCAAACCCTGGACAGACCTCTGCTTTCTACGGCAGGAGTACCCTTGCAGCAGGTGTCCCGACGCGTCCTGGTCACGACCGACGCCTCCAGATCGGGTTGGGGCACCGTGTGCAGCGCTGGCACATCAACTGCCTTGAGTTGATGACTGTTTTCTTTGCCCTGAGGAAGTTTCTCCCGTTAGTTCGGGACAAAAATGTCCTGGTCAGGTCAGACAGCACCGCAGTGGTGGCGTACATAAATCGCCAAGGCGGAGTATGCTCCCACCACATGTCATGACTCGCCCGCCGTCTCCTCCTTTGGAGCCAGAGACTCAAGTCGCTGCGTGCCACTCACATCCCCGGCAACCTCAATGTGATAGCAGACGTGCTGTTACGACAACGCTTGCCCAGTGGAGAGTGGAGGCTTCACCCCCAGTCGGTCCACCTGATTTGGGAACGGTTCAGCAAGGCCCAGGTAGACCTGTTTGCCTCCCGTGAAACCTCCCACTGCTTTTAAAACATCTTAGCGCAATGACCAAATTCAAAGGAAAATAGCAAATTGTGCTTTGCAGCACTTCATTACCATACAATATACCTAGAGTTTGCACGCATACACCCATAGAGAGAGCAAACACCCACCCACATCCACTTTTTGCAGGCATGAAAATTGTGCTTAGACTTAGTGCTCTCCCAAAAATTGGATAAGATGTTGTGTATGGTTGTAGCGTGTCAAACGTGAATTTTGAAACCACCATATTTTTTCAAAAAGTATGTTGTTAACAATTACTAGATAAGAAATACTATGGTTTATCATTTTGTCAGGCAAGTTCACTTGCTCACATGTTTGGCTTGGTATTTGTAGTCCTTATCTAGCAACTCGTTAGCAACAAAAACAAATTCAGGTTTGAGGTATGACTATGTGTCATTTATGTTTTAGAACAAAACGTCCAAGTATCTTCAAGTAATTTTTACCACAGACCTTATTTTGCATTGAAAAACCCCATTATAAAAACCTACTACAAACTGACATCAAAGCTTTTGAAAACAGTTGACAACACAGAATCGAGTATTCCAGAGAGCTGTGCAATAGTCTATATGCACTACCTGGCCAAAAAAAAAAAAAAAAAAAAAAAAAGTCGCTGTTGGATTTAAATGAGCAGATGTTTAAGAGTCTATGACTGGATTATTATTGCAATGATTATTATGTCTCAGCTGGCAACAATTCTTTTAACCCTGACTGATGCAGTGTGTAGCTTCTCATTTCTTAAACAACCATGTCGGAAGATATATCCTGCGTTGCGTGCTCCGACCCAATGTTGCTTTTTTTTGTTTGTTTTGTCTACAATTCTTATGTTTTTTGTCTTGGATGGTGCCTGCCTTATTGTCTACGATAGACAAACACTTTTGGACATTGGTTCTACAATAGCACACCGAAAACCAGACTTTTAATACCTCAGTTACTTTAAATACCTCAATGCCGACCACTGTTTTCAAACACGACAGAGGAGCCATTTGTCTGGGCAGCCCAGCCATGGAAACGCAGCAGGAAAATGGGAGAACGCAGCCGTTCTCGTCACATTAAGATGTTAGAGTCTCGCATCTGAACGCTAGTGAAGGTCAGTGAGAAAGAGAAGCCAGAAGATACTGTTTTGGATACGAGTAGTACAGAGAGCAACATACACACTTTGGTTCCGGCTGTAGAGCCCCCGCAGCAGGGCATTTGGGTGACGTCTCGGCGGCATAATAGCTCAGCAAAGAGACACCACTCTCCCATTCCTGTTAGGGTTTCCAATAGATTCTTCACACTCAGTGATACACCCACTGAGAATCATGCCGACGATAAACCTGATAAGCTTTCACAATTCTCGAAATTAGCAGAGTGTATCAATGAAATAACAGAAATGTCTTTCTACTCAATTCTGACAAACCAGAGGTACTAATTATTAGACCAAAAAACTCTACCAAAAAAGCCACTACAATATAATTTGACTCTCTATGGATGTCATGTTACATCATCTTCAACAGCGAAGAACTTAGATGTTATATTTGATACCAATCTGTCCTTTGAAAATCAAATTACCAATGTTTGCAGAACAGCATTCTTCCACCTAAGAAATATTACTAAATTAAGGCACATGCTCTCTGTTGCTGATTCCGAAAAACTAATTAATGCGTTCATGACCTCAAGACTATATTATTGAATTGCATTACTGGGAGGATATCCAGCAAGATCAATAAATAAACTTCAATTGGTTAAAAATGCAGCAGCCAGAGTGCTAACGAGAACCAAGAAATATGATCATATTAGCCCCATTTTATCATCGTTACATTGGCTACCTGTTAAATTTCGTATGAATTTAAAAATTCTGTTTACTACGTACAAAGCTTTGAATGGTCTAGCTCTGCAGTACTTAAGTGACCTTCTACCACGCTATATTCCAACACGTTCATTACGATCGCAAAATTCTGGCCTGTTAATAGTTCATAGAATATGAAAATCCACAAAAGGAGGAAGATCCTTTTCATATTTGGCTCCTAAACTATGGAGTAGTCTCCATAACACTGTTCAAGATGCAGACACACTCCCACAGTTTAAGTCTAGACTAAAGACTCATCTATTTAGCCAGACATACACCTAATTTATCCTCCAACCCACAATTAGGCTGCTTTAGTTGGGTCTGCCGGAACCAGAAACATTGATCATGATTTATAACTCTGCAATAAATTGAATGGCATCTATGCTAATATAATTTTATTTATTTTTTCTCTGTCTCAACCTCTGGACTCCTATACTGAGGTCACCAGAACCGGCTGGATCCAGCACCATTCCTGCTTCATGTTGGACTCCACTGCTACATGTCGCTGAATGATGATGACTAAATGCAGCCGGTGCCAGCCAAACATCACTTCAGTCTATTATGATGGACTTCAGAGGATGTACTGATGCCAACTCCAACCATAAGACATGGTATACTTCATATGCCATTATCTGAACCTTGGATTTAGGATGGACCACAAAGAACCTCACCGAAATTACCGGCCAGTTTGAACTGCGTTTCACATCCCTGATCTCTGCCTGCATTACCTCGGTGTATTGATGGACTACGATCTTGAAATGGAATCCATAGACTAACAATTGCCAACAAAAGCCTTCATCAGCCAATTAACAAGGACAATTGCATCTATGTGAACTTCTGCAGTTAATCCAGGATGGACTTCAAAGACACTGTTTAAACATCGATTAATAATTTTAAACTATGACTTTAACTATACATAAGTAATATTTACATTATATTCATGATGTTAGCCAGAGGGGAACTGGCCCCCACAGTGAGTCTGGTTTCTCCCAAGGTTATTTTTCTCCATTAATCAACATCTTATGGAGTTTTGTGTTCCTTGCCAAAGTCGCCTTCAGCTTGCTCACTGGAGTTATTAATACAATTATTATTTAATTACTTATTTTTAAACACAATTAACAATTGTATTTTATCTAATTACACAATGATGATTCATCGACATTATAGACATTATAGTTTTATCGCCTGTTAATGCCTGATCTTCTGTAAAGCGGCTTTGAAACGATGTGTGTTGTGAAAGGCGCTATACAAATAAAATGTACTTGACTTGACTCAACTCAACCCTCGCTACCCAGCACTCTACTGGCAAATGTTCAGTCTCTAGACAACAAGCTCTGTGAGCTGAGAGCACAGATCTCTTTCCAACGAGAGACAATGGACTGCTGCATTATCTGCCTTACAGAAACTTGGATGTCTGCGGAGATTCCACCGAGCGGACAGAGTGAAAGAACTCTCAGGTAAAAGCAGAAGAGGTGGTGTATGTTTTATGATCAACAAATCCTGGTGTGATCAGAGGAACGTACATTCTTCAAGTCTTTCTGCTCTCCTAATCTGGAATTTCTTATGCTTCTGTGTTGGCCAATCTGGCTACCAAGGAATTCACAGCGGTCATTATCACAGATTTGTATATCCAGCCACAAGCCAACACAGACCGGGCAATCAAGGAACTGTATGAGAGTATAAGCAAGCACTCTCAGGCCAAGTTCATTGTGACCGGGGACTTTAACAAAGCCAACTTCAAGTCAATAGCACTGAAATACTACCAACACATCAGTTTCAACACAAGGGGGGACTGAGTTTTGGACCATTGCTCACCATTTGTTAAATTGGACCACTCTTCCGTTCTCCTTCTGCCCGCTTACAAGCAGAAAATGAAACAGGAAGCATCCCGCCCTAAGACCGATCCAGTGCTGGTCGGACAAATCAGATTTTATGCTACAAGACTGTTTTTATCACAAGGACAGGGAGATGTTCCGGTCCGCCTCTGATGACGCTGTCCGCCTACGCCGGTCGGCCTACGCTGATACCGTAATGTGTTTCATCAGGAAGTGCATAGATGATGTAGTACCGACCAAAACAATATGGATCAACCCTAACCAAAATTGGATTAATAGCAATGTTCGTGCACCACTTCATGCACAGATTGGGCCTGTACCAAAGCAATCCAAAATCACTTGTTTAAATGACTGGCGTACTGTTGCTCTGACCCCCATCATCAGCAAATGCTTTGAGAGACTAATCAGAAATTACATCTGCTCTGTACCGCAACAACCACTCCACTGATGATGCCATTGCATCTACACTACACACTGCGCTCTCCCACCAGGAAAATTGGAACACATATGTGAGAATACTGTTTGTAGACTACAGCTCAGCATTCAAAACCATAGTGCCCTCCAAGCTTGATGTGAAACTCCTGGCTCTGGGCTTAAACAGCTCACTGTGCAGGTGGATCCTGGACTTCCTGTCAGGCAGATGCCAGGTGGTTAGAATGGGCAGCAACATCTCCTCACCTCTGACCCTCAACACTGGAGTCCTGCAGGGCTGTGTTCTCAGTACACTCATGTATTCCCTGTACACACATGACTGTGTGGCAACAGATAGCTCCAATGCCATCATTAAGTTTGATGATGATACAACAGTCAGATCACTGACAATGATAAAACATCCTACAGAGAGGAGATGCACACTATGACATGCTGGTGCCAGGAGCACAACATCTCCGTCAACGTCAGCAAGACCAAGGAACTTGTGGTGGACTTTAGGAGAAAAGACAGCGAACACAACCCCATCAACATCAATGGAGCACTGGTGGAGAGAGTCAGCAGCTTCAAGTTCATCTGTGTCCACATCACTGAGGAACTCACATGGTCTGTCCAGACTGAGGCTGTTGTGAAGAATGCTCACCTGCGCCTCTTCTTCCTGAGATGACTGAGGAAGTTTGGAATGAACCACCACATCCTCACATGGTTATACACAAGAAATGTAGAGAGCATCCAGACTTTTGAGTTGTGAGTAATTTTGTGTATATTAGATATGTAAATTGTGTTGTGTAAATCTGATGTTTATTGTTAATTGGTATATGTCTCATCAATGTAAGCGCAGCGTAGTTCTAGCGGGAAGACCAGCAGCTGTACATCATCACACCATTAGCTGAGTAATTCCAAGCCAATCACATGTAAGCCGTTGCTTTATAAGTCTGCTCACAATCTATCACATTACTGTTTCAGTGTGCTAACGCGGCAACCTCCACCACCCCACCATCATCAGTAGACGGTTCTGAGTACAACTTCTTCGCACCACCAGATGGGGCCTACGTCAAAGAGAGACATTACTTTTCTGTTTTACATTCATCAAATTAATGTCATCTTAAATAAAACAAATTAAAAAATCAAACTCATGGAGAAAGGAGAGAGAGAAAAAAAAAAAGAAAACGCACAGCTTTCCCTATTGCAAAGGTATTGCACAACCATGCCAGAGATATTGCGCATTTCATGTCAAATCTAGGTGTTCACATCTCTTTTCTCTCCCTTCTTCTCCAGAATGAACACAAGACCTGGCTCGTACCCAACTGGATCATCCCTTTTGGGGGTAGAATTCTACATTCTCTCTCTTTTGGGGGTAGGCTCCTCGCCCCTGCTTCCTATCTCCAGCATGATATGACGGTTCCGAGTATAACTTCTTCGGACTGACAAATGGGGCCTATGCCAAAGAGAGACATTACTTTTCTGTTTTATATTCATCAAATAAATGTCATCTTAAATTTCACTCAAGTCTACATGTCTTGCTGATAGAACTATCATGACTGCTATGTTGCTCGGAACTGCACCCAAGACTTTCACCCACTGTTGCACTTGTGTATATGGTTGAGTGACAATAAAGTGATTTGATTTGATAGCTGAAATCACTGGAATTGGGTTAAGAACTGTCCAACACATTATTAAAATCTGGAAAGATAGTGGTGAACCATCAGCTTCACGGATGAAATTGGTCAGAGATCACTAAAACGCTTGAAGTTACATCGTAACAAATCAACAGTAGTAAAAATACTTCCGTTTGCTAGAGAGCATAACAATTGGACCGTGGAGCAATGGAAAAAGGTCATGTGGTCCAGATTTACCCTATTCCAAAGCGATGGCCGCATCAGGGTAAGAAGGGAAGTGCCTGAAGCGATGCACCCATCATCCTTCGTGCCCACTGTTCAAGCCTCTGGAGGCAGTGTTATAATCTGGGGTTGCTTCAATTGGTCAAGTTTAGGCTCAGCAATGTTATGCAGCAATAAAATGAAGTCAGTTGACTACCTATATAGGTATACCGTCAATGGATTTTTTCTTCCCACGGGCATATTCCAGGACAACAATGCCAAGATTCATCAGGCTCAAACTGAGATAGAGGGGTTCAGGGTGCATGAGGAACCACTTTCACACATAAATTGACCACCACAGAGTCCTGACCTTAACACCATTGAAAGTTTTTAGGATGTGCAGAAGAAGGCTTTATGGAGTGGACTTTATGGAGTCGACTTTATATTCGACTCTTCCGTCATCAATACAAGATCTCGGCCAAAAATTAATGCAACTCTGGATGGAAATAAATGTTGTAACTTTGCATAAGTTCCCACAACCAATGCATGCTGTAATCAAAACTAAAGGCAGTCCAACAAAACATTAGATTATGCAACTTTTGTTTTGGCCAGGCAGTGTACTAACAAACAACTTAAAGCAGATAAGAAATGTAGAAACACCACATGCAATGGAGCCTTTACCTGATTTTGAAGAAACCTTCCCTGAAGCTGATACATAAAGGCAGCCTGGTGACAATAATAAAAAATATTTAAAACATAACTGTATGAACTATATTCCCTACAACTCAGAGGTGGGTAGTAACTCATTACATTTACTGCGTTACATTTAATTGAGTAACATTTTGGGGAGAATTTTACTTTTAGAGTAGGTTTAAAAGTGGGTACTTTTTACTCTCACTCAAGTAAATTTCTAATATATTTTTTTTACTTTTACTTATTTACAATGTGTGGCGTTACAGTTGTTACATTACTGTGTTTAATTTGAATTAATGTGTAGTTTATTGAGAGATTATTGAATGGGACTTTTACGAGATCGGAAGTTCACAGCTGCGCGCAATGAGACGCTCCCACTTGAGTGATGAGACTGTCACTCCACATAGTGAAAAAATTATAGTTTTGTCATGCAATGCCTTCATTTAACACAAAGACAAGCTGATATTTCAAGATTAAAGTCACAGCTCCAACTGAGGGCAGCACGCTGTGGTAAGTTTTTGGTAGAGTGTCATAGTTCTGGGGCTGGTGCAGAAACGTCACTTATTAAATTTTTAAATACTTGGACCTTATTTGTTATTCTTATTAAATAATATATGAATACAATAAATCTTCATTCTGTTTGTAATTTTGTATATATACTGTGTGTTAATATAAAGAGTAAACACAATTTAAAATGTATCTGTATGTTTTGTCTCTCTATATGTTATTTTAATCCAGTAATGATTTGTCAAAAAGTAATTTACTGCATTCAGCATAAAATAAAACATTGCAGGAGTGAAGGAAGCAGTAAGCTCCCAGCTCGTATGTGTTCCCCGTGGTGGATTGTGGGAAATTAACCGTCATCGAGTGTACTTGAAATGTACACTTGAAATTAGAGTGCATTGTGGGTAAGAATGAGTGAACAAAAGTAGGGAACAAGTGGCTCACTCAGAATTCAGACACTCTTATTTCAGTAACTCAAATAGTGCAATATATAGTGGATAGGGGATGGTTTCAGACACAGTGAGTGTTCCACGACCGGAGTTGGTGCCCTACGTAGGCTGCATTCTCTGCATTTGCTATACAGAAATAACGGTCTAAATACTTACGACACTGAAATAATTATCCAGACAGGACTTTAAAAGCTATGAAATAGCGAAAGAAGGCATTATATTTCAGCATTATATATAATGTCCTTGTGGGACATTTTCACGTTTTCCCTGTAATAATTACTAGAAATGTTTTCAAACCTCTCTCCTTATCGACAAATTCATCCAGATCTGACAAGAGCCCTTAAAGGGTTAGTTCACCCAAAAATGTGAATTCTCATTATTTACTCACCCTCATGCAACGCCAGATGTGTATGACTTTATTTCTTCGGCTGAACTTGAATGAAGATTTTTAGAAGAATTTCTCAGCTCTGTAGGTCCATACAATGCAAGTGAAAGGGTGGCACCCAGAGGATGTGAGTGGAGCGGTGTGGGAGCGGAGTGAGGAATGGAGTGGCATGATTTTGCCTGGAGCGAAGAGTGTTTTTTTTTTAATTAGAGTGTCATTGTTTTCTCTCGCTCCAAGAGCGCTCTACTAACGCTCCATCATGGGCAAAACACCTGTTAACGGACCTTAATGCAATAATTCACCACGTGTTAAGCAGTGTTAAACACTATTGGAATGAAGGAAAGATGGAGTTTCTGATATAACCAGAAAGAATGTGATAAACAAAATACTAATGTAAAATCTAGCAGCACTTGGTAATGTTCAACCTCCAGTGCAAAGGTTACTTTTGCTTTCTGTTTTGACACTCCCTATTATTGAATTAATATTGCGGTAAACTACATGCTTGTGTCTTGTCTCTTTATTCCTGCATCAACTGCCATTTATTGAAAATGAATGACAGGATGGCGAAGGAGAACACGAGGGTGGAGGTGACTGCCACGATCAAAGGTTTGTTGTGAAATCCTAAACGACATGTCTAGAAAACACGATGATAATCTATTCATATGTGGAGAGAAAATCTAAACGTCATCAATACATACATCTATATCTCTCCACTATTAAATATTTTTAATAATCATATCATCATTCGAATCTAATGCATCACAAATCTTAACTGTAGGTATTTCATGGAAATTAACTTTTAACAACGCAAAACACCAATTGAACTAATCAACATGTTAATATTGCATAGTTTGACTATCTAAATGTATTTTAGTGCCTTAGGCTAACTTATGCATTATACATTTGCAGATGAAGAAGCTCAGCAAATGCGAATAGAGGAAGATTTAAAAACGCTACCATTGCTAAAAGTGAACTCTGCATTAGATCTATACTTTTGACAGTCGTATCTAGTTTTGATAAATGTATTTATGTATTTTTTTTTTGTTCACAGAATTATAGGGCAATGTTCATTAAAAGAAGTGCAATAATAGATAATAATAGGCAATAATACTGTAATGACTGCGGGAAGCAGGAGAAGGCAGACAGGGGTTTAGGATCCAAACACAGTTTATTCGTGACAACACAAAGTAAACAAACTCAGGAACAAATGAAAAGATCCACGATGGGAAAAACACAAACTAGAAATACTGGATTTAACACAGGAGGGGTGCAGGAGTGACTGGGCAGAGAACATCCACAGTCGGCAGGGTAAACCTGAAACGACAGACAGCAGGGTAACCTCGGACGGAACAGACAGGGAACAGGGTAACCACGAGCGAACATGAATGACACGGAGTAACATAGGCATGGACATGAAACGTCACATACAATCAACGAAAGACAGGGACTAAACCAAAAACCAGGATATATATACATGAACATAGATCTAAGGGGCCAATGAACAAACAGAACACCAAACAAGATAACTAGGGAAGAAACAGAGGCAAGTGGCAAGTTAACGAGGGACATGTGAAAGCAATGACGGAAAACACGAACGCTAACAAAGAGACTATGGAGTTACATAAGGGACAAAAGTGAAAACTAAGGAATGCAAAAAGTGACGAAAATGGTAAACAAGAGGGAACAGTGAAACAAGACAGGGTAACCGTTACATAGCCCCCTCAAGGATCGGATACCAGACGATCAACAAAAACAAAAAACAGGAAGAACAAATGACCAATGACTGGGGGCACAAAGGGCAGACAGGCAGTCCAGGGGGCAACGAGGGGCAGACAGGCAGTCCTGGGGGCAACGAGGGGCAGACAGGCAGTCCTGGGGGCGACGAGGGGCAGACAGGCAGTCCACGGAGGGCACAAGGGACACGGAGACAGACCAAGGAGGGTGAGAGGGCAGATAAGCAGTCTCTGGGGGTGTGTGCTGGGAACCAGGTCGGGTGGCCTGGGGAGCTTCCACCGGGTAGGGGTGGGTTTAGGTGGACTGGGAGATGGCCGCAGAGCAGGGGCCGGTTCAGGGGGCCTGGGAGGTGGCCCCAGGACAGAGGCCGGTCCAGATGGCCCAGGAGGTGGCCAATTGGCAAGGACAGGGACCGGGTCAGGGGGCCTGGGAGGAGGCCACTGGACAGGGACTGGGTCAGGAGGCCTGGAATGCGGCCACAGGAGGGGAACAGGGTCAGGAGGCCTGGGAGGAGGCCACAGGACGGGAATAGGGTCAGGAGGCCTGGGAGGAGGCCACAGGACATGGATTAGGTCAGGGGCCCTGGGAGAAGGCCACACGAAGGGGACAGGTTTGGGTGGCCCGGGAGATGGCCACAAGGCAAAGGCCGGTTCAGGGGACCTGGGAGGTGGCCATCGGACAGGGACAGGTCCAGGAGACCTGGGAGGCAGCCTCAGGACAGGGACAGGTCCCGGAGGCGGAGCTGAGAGGGGCTCTGGAGACGAAGCTGTGGGAGGTTCTGGAAGCTCAGGAGGCGGAGCTGAGGGAGGCTCTGGAGGCTCAGGAGGCGGAGCCGAGGAAGGTGGCGCCGTAGGAGGCTCTAGAGGTGGAGCCCTGGAAGGCCCTGGAGGCGGCGCCGTAGGATGCTTTAGAGGCAGAGGCCTGGAAGGTTCTGGAGGCGGAGCCGTAGGAGGCTCGGGAGGCGGAGCCGTAGGGGGCTCCGGAGTCTCAGGAGGCAGAGCTGAGGGAGGCTCTGGAGGCTCAGGAGGCGAAGCCATAGGAGGCTCAGGAGACGGAGCTGAGGAAGGCCCAGGACACGGAGCCGAGGATGGCTCAGGAGGTGGAGCCGAGGGCGGTGGCACCGCAGGAGGCTCCAGAGGCGAAGCTCTGGGAGGCTCGGGGAGAAGGGCCGTAGGAGGCTCTAGAGGCAGATCCCTAGGAGGCTCTGGAGTCTCTGGGAGCAGAGCCGTAGGAGGCTCAGGAGGCAGAGCCGTAGGAGGCTCGGGGAGAAGAACCCTAGGAGGCTCTGGAGGGGGAGCCGTAGGAGGCTCGGGAGGCGGAGCTCTAGAAGGTTCTGGAGTCTCTGGGAACAGAGCCGTAGGAGGCTCTGGAGGCGGAGCCGTAGGAGGCTCGGGGAGAAGAGCCCTAGGAGGCTCGAGAGGTGGAGCCGTAGGAGGCTCTGCAGGCGGAGCCGAAGGAGGCTCGGGGAGAAGAGCCATAGGAGGCTCGGGAGGCGGAGCCGTGGAAGGCTCAGGAGGCTCTGGGGGCGGAGCCCTGGAAGGCTCGAGGGGCTTGAGAGGCGGAGCCCTGGGAGGCTCGAGAGACTTGAGGGGTGGAGCCCTGGAAGGCTCGAGAGGCGGAGCTCTGGAAAGCTCGGGAGGCTCAGAAGGTGGAGCTCTGGAAAGCTCGGGAAACTTGGAAGGCGGAGCTCTGGAAAGCTTGGGAAACTCGGAAGGCGGAGCTCTGGAAAGCTCGGGAAACTCGGAAGGCGGAGCTCTGGAAAGCTCGGGAAACTCGGAAGACGGAGCTCTGGAAAGCTCGAGAGGCGGAGCCCTGGGAGGCTCGAGAGGCGGGGCCCTGGTAGGCTTGAGAGGCGGGGCCCTGGTAGGCTCGAGAGGTGGAGCCCTGGAAGGCTCGAGAGACTTGAGAGTCGGAGCCCTGGGAGGCTCAAGAGGAGGGGCCCTGGAAGACTCGAGAGATCTGGGAGGTGTTGGGTCTTGGACGGTAGAGGCTACAGGCGCTGGCTCTGGGACGGCAGAGGCTACAGGCGCTGGCTCTGGGACGGCAGAGGCTACAGGCACTGGCTCTGGGACGGTAGAGGCTACAGGCGCTGGCTCTGGGACGGTAGAGGCTACAGGCGCTGGCTCACTGACCGAGGCAGGCGTGGGCTCTGGAGTCTCTGGGAGCAGAGCCGTAGGAGGCTCAGGAGGCGGAGCCGTAGGAGGCTCAGGGAGAAGAACCCTAGGAGGCTCTGGAGGCGGAGCCGTAGGAGGCTCGGGAGGCGGAGCTCTAGAAGGTTCTGGAGTCTCTGGGAACAGAGCCGTAGGAGGCTCTGGAGGTGGAGCCGTAGGAGGCTCGAGAGACTTGAGGGGTGGAGCCCTGGAACGCTCGAGAGGCGGAGCTCTGGAAAGCTCGGGAAACTCGGAAGGCGGAGCTCTGGAAAGCTCGGGAAACTCGGAAGGCGGAGCTCTGGAAAGCTCGGGAAACTCGGAAGACGGAGCTCTGGAAAGCTCGAGAGGCAGAGCCCTGGGAGGCTTGAGAGGCGGGGCCCTGGTAGGCTTGAGAGGCGGAGCCCTGGAAGGCTTGAGAGACTTGAGAGTCGGAGCCCTGGGAGGCTCAAGAGGAGGGGCCCTGGAAGACTCGAGAGATTTGGGAGGTGTTGGGTCTTGGACAGTAGAGGCTACAGGCGCTGGCTCTGGGACGGCAGAGGCTACAGGCGCTGGCTCTGGGACGGCAGAGGCTACAGGCGCTGGCTCTGGGACGGTAGAGGCTACAGGCGCTGGCTCGCTGACCGAGGCAGGCGTGGGCTCTGGCTCGCTGACCGTGGCAGGCGTGGGCTCTGGCTCGCGGACCGTGGCAGGCGTGGGCTGGGAGGCGGAAGCCTTCCTTCTCCTCCTCCTTCGGGCGGACGAAGTTGGCCGTGCTGGCTCGTTGATGGCAACAGGCGTGGGGGTTTCCTCACTGACCGGAGGGGCTGGCGAGCCGCATACCAGCAGCGTCTCCGCCATGAAATCACGGAGCGTCCAGCCGCGTGTCGCCGGTGGCAATCGCTCCCTGAGCGAAACGGACAGGCCATTCTTAAAAAATACCACCAGGGAAGAGTCAGGGAAGTCGGTGGCACACGCTAGGATCGGGAAGTCGGTGGCACACCCTAGGATCAGGAAGTCCCTAACGTGATCCTCCACCGGGCGGCTTCCTTGCTTCAGGTCCAGGAGGCGGCAGCTTGCCCGGAGAACCGCTGGATCCATTGTTTGGTCTTTCGTTCTGTAATGACTGCGGGAAGCAGGAGAAGGCAGACAGGGGTTTAGGATCCAAACGCAGTTTATTCGTGATAACACAAAGTAAACAAACTCAGGAACAAATGAAAAGATCCACGATGGGAAAAACACAAACTAGAAATACTGGATTTAACACAGGAGGGGTGCAGGAGTGACTGGGCAGAGAACATCCACAGTGGGCAGGGTAAACCTGAAACGACAGACAGCAGGGTAACCTCGGACGGAACAGTCAGGGAACAGGGTAACCACGAGCGAACAATGAATGACACGGAGTAACATAGGCACGGACATGAAACGTCACATACAATCAACGAAAGACAGGGACTAAACCAAAAACCAGGATATATATACATGAACATAGAAATAAGGGGCCAATGAACAAACAGAACACCAAACAAGATAACGAGGGACGAAACAGAGGCAAGTGGCAAGTTAACGAGGGACAGGTGAAAGCAATGACGGAAAACACGAACGCTAACAAAGAGACTATGGCGTTACATAAGGGACAAAAGTGAAAACTAAGGAATGCAAAAAGTGACGAAAATGGTAAACAAGAGGGAACAGTGAAACAAGACAGGGTAACCGTTACAAATACATAGACCTAATAAAACTAATTATTAATTTAATTTAATGTTTTGTTTTTGTTCTGGTAATTTATATATATATATTTTCATTTGGTAATTGATATTTTTAATTTAATGTTTTGTTTTTTTTTTTGGTTTGTTTTTTTTTTGCATCTAGCAATTAATTTAATTGATCAAACCCAGAGAATGCTGCCGATATGTTTCAAAAGTAAGCTCTAAAAATTATTTAATTTAATCTTGGGCTAGTGTTCTAATAAAGCACATTGTAGATTTTCTTCTAGTATTGTGAATTTATTTTTTCTGCATGGAAGGTTGTGATATAAAAAGCATACTGAAATAAATCTACAGTCGAGAGGTAGTTAGGCACTCATTTTGCATTGTGAACAGGAAGCGGGATTTCTCTAATCCAGGAGTGTGGAGTGAGCGAGGAGCGGGAAATGGACAGCCTGGAGTGGAGCTGGAGCGCAGTGATTAAAGAATGCTTTGAGTGCGGAGGGGAAATTGTTGCCGCTCCACTCCACTCACATACTCTGGTGGCAACATTTTAAAGCTAAACAAACAAACACAAGTCAGCATAAAAATAATCCATATGACTCCAGTGTTTAAATCAGTATCTTCAGAAGCGTTGTGATAGGTGTGGATGAGAAACAGAGAAACAGATCACTTTCACATTCTTCTTCTGTTTTTGGTGATTCACATTGTTTTCTGCATATCTCCCCTGCTGTCTAGCAAAAAATGGTAAATAGTCTGCACTTATATAGCGCTTTCTTTTAACCTTAGAGGTTACCAAAGCGCTTTACACTGTGTCCCAATCACCCATTCACACACACATACACACTCATACTGCCATTCAAGGCGCTAGGAACTTGGGGTTCAATGTCTTGCCCAAGGACACTTCGGACACGACCCGCTCTACCACCTCAGACACAGCCGCCCCGTAAAAGACAAATATCGATCTGTTTCTCACCCACACCTATCATATTACTTCCGAAGACATGGATTAAACCACTTGAGTCTTATGGATTACTTTTATACTGCCTTTATGTGCTTTTTGGAGTATTACAATTTTGGCCTACAGAGCTAAAATATTCTTCTAAAAATCTTTGTTTGTGTTCTGCAGAAGAAAGAAAGTCAAACACATCTGGGATGGTATGAGGGTGAGTAAATGATGAGAGAATTTTCATTTTTTCTTTTTAAAGTGATAGCTCAGCCATAATTTAATATTCTGTCATCATTTCTCTACCCTCGTGTTGTTCCAAACCAGTGTGACACTTTGTATTATGTGGAACACAAAATATGTTACACAGAATGTTAGGGACTGACATTCTCAGTCACCATTCACTTTCAAAATATATATATATATTATTTAAAAAAATCACTGAAAGTAAATAGTGACAAACATTCTGTCTAATATCTCATTGTTTTGTATGGAATAAAGAAACTCATACGGGTTTGGAACAACATGATTGTGAATGATGACAGAATTTTCATTAATAATAATAATAATAATTCTGTAGTACAAGTTCAATGTGTATTATGTAATGGAATATAGGGGAGTTAACGTCCATAATGTCATTTGTGAAAGTAACAAGTTATTCACTACTTGAGTACTCTTTCTTACTCTTACTCAAGTAATTATTTATGTTAGTACTTATACTTATACTTGAGTAATTATGTTTTTGAAGTAATTGTACTTTTACTTGAGTACAGTTTTTGGCTACTCTACCCACCTCTGCCTAGAACATAACCATACTACCCACCAAAAAAAGATTCAAATTGTCAATAAAAGGTGTACATTTGACAGAAGCAGTCAGATTGTTTTTAAGTTAATTGCAGATGCATCAGTCAGCGTGTTTTGAAAATCTGGTGTGAACAATGGTGTGGGGGAATTTTTGTTTTTATGTGTTCACTCACAGGCAGTGCAGGCATGAATATTTTTACATACAGTTGTGTAAGACTGTTGGGAGAGAGAGAGAGACAATTACATACAGAACATTTTCAGCTGACATATACAATAAGTCTTTGTGATTATCACAGGTCCAAATGTCATTATGTTTAAACCAATGAATATTGAACATATCACAAATCATACTCAACACTGATGTGAAACTTCCAATAAATATTCTGCACTAATCTCTGGCATACTGTAGGTAGCACTGATTTACTGAATTCACATTATAGTATGGTGACAACTGTTGTTTTATCAGTATACATTCAGGTTTTGTTCTAAATAAATAAATTATTAATTGTCACATTTAGTAACTCATAATGAATTTGCCTAACCTGGCCACACTGGGGCTCTGTCTGACAGCCAAAAGGATGGGCTCGGTGTTAATGAGCAGTGCCCAGCAGGGGAAACAGGCCAACAAGAGGATGAGAATCCCTCTCTGCAGTATCACACCCACCCGCTTCAGATTATTACTCCCAAATGTCTGCAAGAGGAGAGAATTCAATTAAAATCACAATTTATAGTGCAAAAAGACAAAAGACAAAAGCTTAACCCTTAGCACAAAGAACACTACTGTAACTCACATTCACAGAAAATGGTGATGAGGACTGGGGCAACAGTTTCTCTGGGAAAAGCTAAATTATGTGGACACAGAGTATATGTATAAAAATAGCCATTAAACATGCTTTACCATACCTGGGAGATGAGCGTATCACATGCAGATGCCAATCCAGAGCCAATGGAGAGGCCAGTCACGTTAATAATCTGTGAGGAAATGGAGATATTTACAAATGTAATTACTTGTTTAAAGAAAACTTATGGATACCAACTATAGTGAATACTTCTGTGTTTTATAACAACAAATAAAACACGAAACTGAAAACTTACTGCAGTAGCCAGAGCTACTCCGGCCAGTTCGGTTTTCCCCAAGTGTCCACAGAACACAGTGCTGACGAAACTGATCAGGAAGATCATCAGCTGAGATATAAACTGAATAAAGAGGAGAAACATTCATCGCATCATGTAACACCTAAGAGACTGTTAAGTGTTTAAAAAAACTGCATACAAAAATGTGTCATTGCTACAATAGCGACTTAAGTGGCATTTCTCTCTAGCCTTCATTTGAACATTGCCACATTATGTTTATTTAAAGATACAATGAATTAATTAGTTCAGTAATTGAATTAGAAATATTGTTATAGGTCAGGGGACACTTCACCCAAAAATTAAAAATCTGTCATTATTTATGCAACCTCAAGTTGTTCCAACCCTGTGCAACTTTTTCTTCCATGGAACACAAAACGATCTGTTCGGCAGGATATTAGGGACTGAGGCTAATAAGGCTTTGTCACCATTCACTTACACTGGCATCTTTTGGCATAATTTGAAAGTGACTGGTAACCCAGAGGAATAACTGTCTAACCAGTTAGTAACTTGTTATTTAGTTAAGTAGTTAGTAACTATTTTGTTAGTTACACATTCAATGAGATGATAGGCAGATTATTAAGGAGTGACAGCCAAACTAACTAACTAACTAGTCATTAAACTTGTCAGTTAAATAGTTAGTAGCATGTTATTGAATTAACGAGTAAGTAAAGATTTGTTTAGTTTCCCACCAGTTGCAGCTGGTCAATAGGGGCCATGGGGCACTGCCCCTTTCAAGTAATCCAGAGAAGAAGGCTACTTAAACATGATAAACATAAGTAAATTATACATTGCAAAATAATTATGAAATAAAATTTTGTCGCACTATGTGCCTGATCGTCGCATGTTAGCATTTATTTAAAAAAAATGTTTATCTAAAAATGTATTTGGTTAATTTCTGTGTGAATACATCGGCTATACTTCTGGTGTGCAGGGTGCCAAATGAGTGTGTATGTAGGTCCTTAAACTTTTGGCAAGCAGGTGACTTCAGATTGCTCTCTAATTGGTTGCTTAATATTTTCCCACGGGGCACAGGACACTCCCACATTTGTTGGTAGCATATCAGTATTGTTTAAATTTTTTTGGTCTCACTTTTGGACATTTACTTTCCCCGCTCAGCAGCTCATTAGTTGACTGATTGTTAGATTGTTAGCTGAGTTTGTGTTACGTAAGTAGGTGAGGCAGACGAGGAGTGGGGATCTACAGGCAGGTTCTTTATTGAACAAAATGAAAATAAACAAGACAGGAACAAAGGAAACAACCACGAGAGGAAAAATGAAACCAAAACATGAAAACATCAAGGGAACATGAACAGGGAGAACAGGGCAAAGCATCTACATCAGACATCACAAACATCGATCGACAAGGAATGAAGAAACAACAGGGTTTAAATACACAGGGGTAATGAGGATTAAACGACATATAGGTGAGAACAATGACTGAGTGCTGGCAGTGATGAGGGCAGGGAACTATGGGAAGTGTAGTTTGTGACAATGACTAGTGAAACACCGGGGCAGACATCAAGGGAATTGTGACATAACCCCCCCTCAAAGGAGCAGATTCCAGACGAACCTAAAGAAAATGAAAAAACCCACAAAAACAAAAAACAGAATTGTCCAAAGAGTGAAGGGCTAGCACAAGGGGCAAACAGACAGTCCAAGGGGGGCACAAGGGGCAAAGAGACAGTCCAAGGGGCACAAAGGGGCAGACAGGCAGCCCAAGGGGGCACAGAGGGCAAGCAGGCAGTCCACGGGATCACAAGGGGCAGACAGGCAGTCCAAGGAGGCACAAGGGGCAGACAGGCAGTCCACGGGGGCACAAGGGGCAGACAGGCAGTCCAAGGAGGCACAAGGGGCAAACAGGCAGTCCACGGGGGCACAGAGGGCAGGTAGGCAATCCAATGAGGCCACAAGACGGGGACCGGGTCAGGTGGCCTGGGAGCTGGCCACAGAGCAAGGACAGGTTCAGGAGGCCTGGGAGGCGGCCACAGGACAAGGACAGGTCCGGGAGGCCTGGGAGTTGGCCTCAGGACAACAGCCATGGGGAACTCCGAGGGCGGAGCCGTGGTAGGCGGAGCCATGGAAGTTTCTGGTGGCAGAGCCATGGAGGGCGGAGCCGTGGAAGACTCAGGTGGCAGAGACTCAGGCGGAACCATAGAAGGCTCTGAAGACAGAGCCTTGGGAGGCTCGAGAGGCGGAGCCCTGGGAGGCTCGAGAGGTGGAGCTCTGGGAGGCTCTGGCTCTGGGACGGTCGAGGCTACTGGCGCTGGCTCTGGGACGGTCGAGGCTACTGGCGCTGGCTCTGGGACGGTCGAGGCTACTGGCATTGGCTTGTTGACCGTGGTATGCGTGAGCTCTGGTTTGTTGGACACAGAGGGCAGAGCCGCGGGAGGCCCTGGGGACAGAGCCATGGAAGGCGGAGGCTGGGGAGCAGAAGCTTTCCCTCTTCTCCTCCTCCTCCGGGCGGGCGAGGCTGACAACACTGGATTGCTGACCGCGGCTGTCGTGGGCTCAGGCTCGCTGACCGTGGCTGTCGTGAGCTCAGGCTCGCTGACCGTGGCAGGTGTGAGCTGGGGAGCGGAAGCATTCCTTCTCCTCCTCCGGGTGGAAGAAGCTGGCAGCGCTGGCTCGTTGACCAAGGCAGGCGTGGGGGTTGGCTCGCTGACAGGCGGGGCAGGCGTGAAAGGATGAGCCATGGACGACTGGGGGGGTCACCACTGTGGGAGGAGAGGCAGGGTCCTCCTCAACGACGCCCACAGTGAACAGCGAGCCGCAGGCCAGCAGAGTCTCCTCCATAAATTCGAGGAGTGTCCAGCCACGCGTCGCCGGTGGCAACCGCTCCTTGAGCGAACTGTTCAGGTTGTCCCTGAAGAAAACCACCAGGGAGGAGTCCGGGAAGTCCGCGACACTCGACAGTGTTGTAGATTTTTGCCTTAATCTATAAAGAATCACTCTCAAATTCTTAGGTCTTGATTTCAGAATATTAGACTTTATTGCAACCAATAAAGCCGAGTCGGCCTGCAGAGCAACTAACTAACTCTGGCTTTCATTCACTTAAATACATCTTCACAAACAAGGTTGGGCTTATCCTTTTTTAAACATGCATTATTTGGTCAAACTCTGGTCTGACCAAATTAGGAAGTTACAGAACCACCTTTGCAAGGGATATTTTTCTCCCAGCAGTCATGAGAGCCCATATGTATTGCTTACTCTGCAAACTTTCAAATGTCACACATAAGCAGTCATGAGAGCCCACACGTAGTGCTTACTCTGCACACTTTAAAATGTCACACATTTATAGAACACATGTTCTTAAGGCCTTCATGCACATACAGCAAACTATATGTTTGCCTGTCAGATATAACTGTGGTACAAATTAACAATGTTTACATGTCAGATATAACTGATAAAATCTCCTACATATTCCCCCCTTTGTGACTTTTTAGAGTTACATTCCTGAGTGCAGTTTCATAATTCAGTCGCTTTTGCTATGCTATCTAGTGACTCAATTAAGTCTCACCATTGCACTACCAATGACCCCATTATGCAACCGCACTCCGGTGGAGATTACAGAACCAAACATCTCTACTCAAATTGTCTCGAGAGCAGAGTAAAAGATTCTGTCTCCATTTCCTTTTAATATACAACATGTTATAATCCTAATTGTCCAATTGGTTCAGCTTGATTGTGATGGATTAGCTTTACTTGTGTATGCCATAGTCTTAAACCATCCATCATATCATTAAAGTGTAACGCAGATGTCTTCAACCCAGATACTTTACGTATCGTTGAGGGCCACCCATTGGGGAGAGGTTAGGCTAGCACTTTTACCCAGGGTATGGCTCATCTTTTATTCATCTTCTTCGTCTTCGTTTGAAGTGCTTGATTCCTCATCCAATGTTTGTGAATCCCAATTTGGTTTTTCAATCCAACCCTGATGCTCTACTATAACTCTACCATTATCTTGACATCTTAATAATTCCATTTGCTTAACTGTGGCTTTAATAACTAATGACCTTAATAAAGGCAGCATATAACAAAATACTAACACTCCTATTACTATTGCAATTCCCAAAAACATTCCTAATTTAGCAAACCATGCTCCTAATTTTAAATCGAGCCAATCCCACATTTGGTTATCCCTTCCAGAATTTGCTTTAACTTCGGTTCTTAAGCTTTTTAACTTAATCATGACTTCACTAAATGTTCCTCCTGGTGCAGTATTGTTTGGTATGAAAGTACAACACTGATCTCCGAACATAACACACACACCCCCTTGTTTTGCCAATAACCAATTAAGAGCCTGTCTGTTTTGCCATGTCATTCTACTTGTTTCATGTACTTGCTCTCCTAAAGCAGTTAAAGCATCATCAGTGTAATTAATAAATATTTGTTGATTATAGTAAATATAATTGATCCACTCTGTATACTTATTTTGTGTAATCCAAATGAATATTGATTCTAGCCCTGCCTTGACCTCATCTCTAGCCTTAAATTCATTGGGTATACCCCTAGGTTGACCAATTGAGTCTAAAAACACATTAGGGTCTGTTTTATATGCTCTTTTCGTTCTGTTTCTATCTTCCTTTATAAATTGTCCTGCTTCCCACTGTGCCATTGTAATTTCCTGAATCAATCGTACTCTAACACATATCCCTTTCCATCCTAGTGGTAACTGATGCCATAAGTTGTTCTTTCCCACAAACCCAGAAAAAATCTGCCACCACTTGTGTTTGATCTTCATACAATTCTATCGATGGTAATGCTATAGTTTGATTCTCACACTTTTCTTGATTTATTTGTATTCCCTTCCTTAATCCTTGTGCTTGCAGTTCTGGGGCTCTTACAGGTACATCTGAGTTCCAAGCATTTGTTTTATCTAGGTTCCATGTTATAGCACACTTTCCCATGAATTCTCCCAAATCATGAACTCCTTTAGGTTTACTATAACACTCATACTCTTGGCTATAATCTATGTCATACCATTTTGGGATTTCTACTTTTCCTTTTTTTAGTTTAATATTTTCTTTAATATCCCCATATCTACACCAATCCCCCCAATGCGGTTTATTGAAGTGATCCTTAAGAATGGAATTTCCCAGAAATGCCAAATATTCTGCTGGGCAGTATGGTCTAACATGCTTTCTTAAATGACAAAAGTTGGCACATTTTTGATAGTCATGCTGATTTGGAATTACCGTTACCTTATTTAGGGGTGATTTGGAGCATAGTAGGCAGTTTTCCATACCTATTTCTCTTGCTGTAAAAGTTGCCCATTCATACCATTCATTATTTTGTGCTGTTTCCCATAACCTATCTATTTTCCTAATATTTCCATTACTCTCGATCTTATTTTCAATGTTTCTACGTTGTTTTGATATCCTTTGTGTTTTACCTAATTCTTGATTTGTTTGCGTTATTTCTGAATTGCTACTAGGTTTGACTGAGGGCTGAAAAATCAATGATAGGGAAGTCTGGTTGAGTTCCTGAGTAATAATGTTGGCTGTGGCTTGAGCTTGCATTGCCAACTGCAATAGGTATATGATGATTATCACAAATGTTATTGGATTCATTTCTATTGCTTTCTTGATCTTCTCTGCTTTGCTCCACTCCCTGTGTAATTTTTTCTGAATTTTCAACATTTGAAAACTTTTTCAACTTTTTGGTTTAGAAGAGCTTTCTGAGCGTTCTTACCACCACAGGCAAACTGGATAGTAACACAAACGTTTATAAGCTAAATAAGCTTACCTCTTAATGGTGGCCACCGTGTTTGTGTTTGCCTTCCCAGCCAGCCCGCGATGCAACGACTCTGCTCTCTTCTGTCGCTGTTCGGGCACCAATTGTTGTAGATTTTTGCCTTAATCTATAAAGAATCACTCTCAAATGCTTAGGTCTTGATTTCAGAATATTAGACTTTATTGCAACCAATAAAGCCGAGTCGGCCTGCAGAGCAACTAACTAACTCTGGCTTTCATTCACTTAAATACATCTTCACAAACAAGGTTGGGCTTATCCTTTTTTAAACATGCATTATTTGGTCAAACTCTGGTCTGACCAAATTAGGAAGTTACAGAACCACCTTTGCAAGGGATATTTTTCTCCCAGCAGTCATGAGAGCCCATATGTATTGCTTACTCTGCAAACTTTCAAATGTCACACATAAGCAGTCATGAGAGCCCACACGTAGTGCTTACTCTGCACACTTTAAAATGTCACACATATATAGAACACATGTTCTTAAGGCCTTCATGCACATACAGCAAACTATATGTTTGCCTGTCAGATATAACTGTGGTACAAATTAACAATGTTTACATGTCAGATATAACTGATAAAATCTCCTACACCAGCTCGAGGAAATCACGGATGTGGTCCTCCACAGGATGGTCCTCTTGCTTTAGGCAGAGAAGTCTAAAATTCGCCTGTTGAACCGCTAGATCCATTATGGTCGATCGATCCGTTACGTAAGTAGGTGAGGCAGACGAGGAGTGGGGATCTACACGCAGGTTCTTTATTGAACAAAATGAAAATAAACAAGACAGGAACAAAGGAAACAACCACGAGGGGAAAAATGAAACCAAAACATGAAAACATCAAGGGAACATGAACAGGGCAAAACATCTACATCAGACATCACAAACATCAATCAACAAAGAATGGAGAAACAACAGGGTTTAAATACACAGGGGAAATGAGGATTAAACGACATACAGGTGAGAACAATGACTGAGTGCTGGCAGTGATGAGGGCAGGGAACTATGGGAAGTGTAGTTTGTGACAATGACTAGTGAAACACCGGGGCAGACAACAAGGGAATTGTGACAGTGTGTTAGTTGACTGATTGATAGTTGAGATTGTTATTTGACTGATTATTAATTGAGATTGTTATTTGACTGATTGATAGTTGAGATTGTTGAGAACTAAATAACACATTTCACTGTCAATACAATGCTGAAATAAAAAATAAGTTAATCTACTTGTTTTAGATACATAAATATTAGACATTGTGCAATACTGACTTTTGACAATATCAATTGAATTTTCACTCTTACCACTGGTCCAGCCAGTTTTAGCAGTTTCACAATTTCTTCTTTATAATTCACAGGTAACAACCTACTGGTTTTCATTCGACGTCCTCCACAAACAATCTGTGAACTCGATGTTGACGGAGAATTGTCCCATTTCTCCTGTTTTGAGCCTCCATTTATCAAAGTTACTGTGTTGTTAACACTTTCCATTTTCTGAAGTCAGTCCTGTATTCCCAGTGATTTCACGGCAACTTTTAAATAAAAGAATCCATTTGCAGTCCAGAAATTACCACAAAGATCCAAGGCAGGGAGATATTTCTGTAGATTTTAAGGAAATACACTTAAAAAACGTTCAGGCAATGTGTAGTTTAACTCTGTCTGCTGTACTCCACAAGGTTATAAACAGAAGTCGCTGCATAGTCAGATCAAATTTCATTAAAGGAACACATACACACACAACATTATGTTTTATTGGATTGCATCCAATAAACACTGAAAGGTTCCTGGCTTTTACAGATTTTCTCGTCAAAAAACAGAAAAGAACTGTCAGCTGGGTTGCCAGCAAGTTACTGTAAAATAAATATGTCTTGCTATTGTTGAAATTAACAGCTACAGTTATTACATCTACAGTATACAGCTGTAATTTAGCAGCATATAGCCGTTAAATTACATACTATCTACTGTTGTTGAAATTAACAGCTAAGTTCCCAGCATGCACTGCAGCATGAAGAAATTACTTAGATTTTTTATTATTTACTGGGATTTTTTACGCTGTTTTTGTTGCAGTCTAAATTACTTGTAATTACATGTTAAGCTTTTAATTTGTTAATTAATTTGTTTGTTAGCTTGTTAATTGGCGCCATTGTTGCATTTTGTATGCCAAGAGTTGATTTCTGTGTGTCTTGTCAATTTGTGTTATACTGTTAGTTCAAAAACATCAAACACTCAATTTGCTGATTTCATTTTACTGAAATATCCTTTACTGATGTAGTTCTTATGTGTAATTCATCACTATTAACACATATAATGCATTTGCATGGTAGAATCAGACATTCAGTCTAACCTTTGTATTTGTCTTCCAAGTAGCACAGTGCAACAACTTTTTACTTAAACACAAATTGATAGGCTGGACACACATAACATAATAACAAAGAAGGTCTAAGGTGCCAGCTCATGAGAACACGAATCCCCATGATGGCGACTTCAAACAAACCAACAACAATAAATAAAACTAAGACTGAATATATTCTGAATGAAAACTATTGTACATGTTTTCTTTTTCTTTTCTTTTTGTAGCCCAAATGCTTTACATACATACTTATTCAAGTACAAAGGCTTATGGGTATTTCACCATTATAACCCACAATGCAGTGCTGTTATTTTACTGTGTACAGGTTGTTGTTGTTTTTTTTTTTTTTTAAATACACTGTTCAATCCTGGCAACATTATACATTTAATATGTGCATTGCTTTAAAGGTTGATTTTTTTTTATTATTTGACTTTTCATTAGATAGACAAGTGAATGCTGATGTGAGAAGATAAAGAACAGAGGAGTTGGTCAGAAACATCATTAACAATAACCATGTGCCACAAACTAAAATGTTCATTGGGGTTTTAAAATATACATTTCAAAATGTCACTAGCTTTCACCAAGATGATATCATGATTTTGAATGTTCATTTTCCACTAATGCCTTGCATACAACAGTTATTTACTGTGAAACTAGTCAATTAACATTGAGCCTGCACTTGATCTCCCAGAATGTACAATTTTTAACAGAAAACTGTATTTAAGAATCACGGTAGATACAGCAATGTTTTTACAGTGTAGCTCTACAGAAAATTAACTTTTTCAAATTAACTTTTGACATTATATTTATATAAAATATAATAGTAGCATTCATTTTGATCATAAAATGAACATGTGCAAGCATAAAGTGGAGGGAGGTTAGGAAAATGAGAGACTGAGTATGTGCAAAATAAAATCTATGATTCTGCTAAATAATTTTACTGTTTTAAAGTTATATTATAATTAAAGATTAAATAATGAAAGAATAGGTCTATTTGCATGTCATTTTATTATGCTTTAGTGTATACTATTTTTTTATGGTAAAATGTTCATAGTGAAATAAATATAGTGTATTTAGGGACTATTATATATTTATTTTTCTATAAATGCATTATTATAAATTAGTTAAGTATAACTACTCTTGCAGTAAAGTCTGTACATATACTTGCTTCCACCATATTAAGAATAGACATACATTTACCAAGCTTATAATTGTTAGGAAATATATTTTATGATATTCATTTGAATTTTATATTGACGCATTAAGGTTAAATGCATGACAACTCACACATTTTACACCATCCACATTTTATATCATATTACATTGCTAAATGTATAATCAATGATTTATTGACTACACCGTATTCAACTTCACAATACGATGAGTGGGAGGCTAAGGTACTAAATCACATATCTCACAAAAGATGCATTCATAATTTCAGTGTATGCATTTTCACAGCAACCACTTGAGGACTTAGTTTCCCACTTTTCAAGTTAGTAAAAGTCTGTCCATTTGTGTCCATTTCCATTCTCAAAATCAAAAAACTGTCCTGTGAATATTTCAACATTTTCATAACAATAAAATCTAAAAGACTGAGGAGTGTATTAGTCCAACAGAGGGCCTGTTGTTTTTAGTGTTTGGGTAGCCTGCATACCACATTTATATTTGTTCTTGGCAGTCAGATGCTTTCTAACAAAAAGAATGTGTGTTTACAGTTTTGTTTTTGTGACGATAATATTCAGACAATCATGCCAAAGAAAATTTTGAATTCTCTGAATTTAACTCTAAAAACCCATAAAATAATTTTATTTTAACTTTTTTTTATTTATTTTTTTTATTTGGAGGCTTCCAAATACTGAAATCTAACATTTGCAACATCTATGTATGTATAGATAACATCTATGCAGTATAATGTGATTACTACCTTTAAAAGTCTTCTTTTTGCTTTGGGTCATATTCATTCTAAAACACATACATGAACTTGATAAAAAATATTATTTATAAGGTTAAACATGAAACAGGACTTGGTGATACATGTAATTAAGAAACAATCAAATTTGTATCTATATTAAGTATTTAAATATATTACTGCATTGCGGCATCATAATTTGCCAGTTTCAACCTCTTTTACCTTTCTCGCCAATGGCTCATAAATAGACCTAATATTAAGGGCCTAAAGAGAGCAGTCTGATAGTCCTAATCCAAAACTTGAAAAAGTCCACTTGAAAATGGACCATTTACAAAAATGCCTCTGTAAAATAGAGTAAATCCCAGTTGACTGCCTCATTTTGAGGTGGAGTTGCCGTGGGATGGAGCCTGTGGCTGCTGTTGCTGCTGCTGCTCCGCTAGAGCCTGCTGTAGCCGTGTGCGTTTTCGCGAGTAATGCTGCCAGTGCAGGATCTGCTGTTCGTCTATGAACTTGGCACATTGTGCATTTACCAGCTCTTTCCGGAAGTGCTCATACTGCAACAGCTCTAACATGTGCAGACAATGAGGGTATCTAAGAAAGAAAGATTAAGATTGAGGCTGCATGAGACTAGCCAATATGACAATTACAAAAACTATTTGACTGAGTCTCTATAACCTAATATTTTAAAATGTAAACTTTACACTTGGACAGCTGAGACCAAGTAAAATAAAATTATATGAGCATTCTTTATTCCTTTAAAAAAAATAAACTACTTACTTTAGGAATTTAGCATAATCCGGTTCTTTCCAGTAAAGTAGATATTTAAGGTAATTCACAAAAGGCTTCTCTCTCAGGTATCCTCTTTGAGCCAGAACTACAGGAAGAAAAAGAGAAAGATTTCAGAAAGATTTCAAAGAATAACACATATGAAACATTCACATATACAAACCAATCAACAAATTGTACACATAAAACAGAGCTTGACGTTACTGAAACAACACTGCTAGAGGTAAAATAATGTTTCAATAACACATCAGATTTAAGAACTAAATTAAATATATGTATTGTTTCATAGACAAACGGCTAAAATTATGTAAATGTATTGCTTACAGTTCAGGTAGTTTGGGTTAGCGAGGCACTGAACAAACTCCAGCTCCAACTGAAAACGGTTTCTTGCTTGTTCCTCTGTGAAGGCATGACTTTTATTTATAATCAATATTTGAAAATAAAGGAAATGTATAACATAGATGTAGCACGCTAGTTTTGACAAAGCGATTAAGAGCGATTCCACATCTGAACTTAAATTCTCACGAGGTCATTTGTATTTAATACAATAAAAAGTATAGAATTTCAATAAGTACTATATGTTCACCAAAACTGAGTGAATTTACCGAAACAACCGTCTGTCCTTGTATTTGCAAATCCTCTGGCTAATAATACTGAACTATCATTTCATATTCAATAAAAAACATGCCCATCAATTGCAAACCTGTTTCCATAACGCCAGCCATGGGAGACGACAGGGGAGAAAACGTTGCAATATGTTGAAAATGTTCAGTATTTAGGCAAATGAATGGAGATTGGGAAATCAATTTGAGGAATTTGAGGAAATTATGGTGACGCAATATTTGCCAGAAAACAGCCGTTAGTGTCGTAAAGACGTAAAAGTGTTTACGACATTGTCACTTCCTGTCATTTTAGTTTCCTAACGACTCAGTCCACTTGACCTTGCGTTATTAACGCTTGACATTGCGTTTATTAACGCATATGGGGAGTGCCTTCATACACTACCTATTTGATACCGCTCTACAATAACGCCAATATTTTAAAAATTGCTAAGGTATTTGTTTTTTTTTTATCTATGACATGTCTCTTCATAAGGAATATTATTTGATTAATGTTCTGCTTTTGTTGACAAAGTTTAGTATTCATAAATGTAAGTATGGTGGTTATAAACCATTTGTTTTCATGGTTTAATTCAGAGGTAATTTTTAATTTGATGTTCAGCAATACCTAAGAACAATTTCCAATTTGAGTAACAAGAAAGCTGTAAAGTGTATTGAAATATGTAAACAATTTGATATTTTTATTTAAACTGTTTATTTATTTATTTATTTTCCTTTTGTTGTTGTATATATATATATATATATATATATATATATGTATATATATATATATATAATTTTTAAATATTTAAAGATAACTATGTTTAATTATATATTGATATAAATATGTATAATCATTATATATTGAATTATTGTTATATGAGGGGCTTTCTCAGCAAATATTTGTATATGCGATTAATCACGATTAATTAATTGGGACACCATGTAATTAATTAGATAAAAAAATTGTAAACGATTGACAGCCCTAATATATATATATATATTATCTAAAAGAGTCACTTACGTGTTTGCGTCTTTTTCAAGATGTCATTCCGTAAGTGTTCCTTGTGCGAGAGACACATCCCGCTATCAGACAAGCATGAAAGCTGCGCTTTCTTTCTGGGCCGTGCCCACGCAGAGTCAGTGAGGTTGAGCAGGATGAATTTGAGGTGGACGGTACAGGCCCACGAGCCCCTCAATCTCCACGGGCTTATCCTGGATCTGAGATTTAAATTGTGCACTTATAAAGCGCCTATTCAAAATTATTACTCAGAAACAGATCTTATCTTATGTACGCCCACCTGATTGATTTACGTTGATAGATCTGAAGGATGCGTACTTTCATATCCAAATTGTACGACATCATAGGATGTTTTTAATATTCATGTTCGAGGGAACAGCGTATCAATTCAAAGTCTTGCCCTTCGAACTCACATAGCGCATCGGTGAAGTTCTCGCCCCTCTGAGACTGAGCGGCATGCGCATTTTGAACTACCTCATAAATTGTCTGTTACTGCCACAATCAGAGGCTTTGTTATGCCAGCACAGACTTACTGCTTCAGCCAGTCTACAGTGTCCTTCTCAGTTCAAACTGGGGAAAACATTTCCACTGAAACTTGTTTCAGAAAGCATTGGGATTTGTGGCGGCGTCATCCACAGTCATTCCATTAGGTCTCTTACACGTGAGAACTCTTCAGTGCTGGCTGAAGCGGCATGTGCCGCGACGTGCTTGGTGCCAAGGACGCTTGCGCATCACTATATCCCACCGCTGTGTAGCTGCTTTAGCACCACGGACAGCTCCTGCATTTAACCAGCGAGGCGTCATGCTGGGGCAAGTGCCACGCAGTGCCTAAATCCAACAGCTGTATTTCTAGGCTTAAAGTGTTTTCAAAGTGTTATCAAACTTTCATGTCCTGGTTGGCTCAGGCATATATAAACCGCCAAGGTGGAATTCAGGAGACTTCACCCTCAAACTGTATTGAGGATTTGGGAAATATCTGGCAAAGCAGAAATTGATATATAAACAGCCAAGTTGGTATTCATTCACCGCCACAGTTGAGAATGACGTGTCACCTCCTCCTATGGAGCGAGCATCATCTCTCCCTGAGAGTGACATATGTCCCAGGCCACCTGAATTACGGTGCGGGCCTACTGTCAAGCTAAGGGGTGATACTGGGCGAATTGAGTCTTCATCCTCAAACTATACTGATGATTTGGGAAATATTCGGCAAAGCAGAAATCAATGTATTTGCCTAAGTGCAGAATGCCCACTGTCCCCTCTGTTATTCAAAGTCCCAAGCCCCGCTGGGAGGAGACACAATGGCACAAATATGGCCGGCAAAACGCAAATATGCATTTCGTCAGGTATGCCTGATCCACTCTGTCATATGCACAATCAGAGAGGACAAGAAAACGGTTAGCTGCACTGAAATGGCCAACTAGCCATATTTTCTGGAAATGATGGAGATGCTGTAAAGTTCACCATGGGAAATACCACTGAGGAGGGATCTTCTCTCTCAGGCGCAAGGCACAATCTGGCATCCCCAGCCCCTGGAACCTGTATGTGTGGCCCTTGAACGGAGCACACTACACGTGCCAGAACTGACACGTTCATGAACACAATTTTACAAGCCAGAGCACCATCCACAAGATGCCTCTACGCACTAAAATGGAAGGTGTTCGCTGATTGGTGTCTCTCACACAGTAAGAACACAGTAAACTGCCCCAAAACATGAAATTCTAATATTTCTTCAAGAGCGATTAGACACAGGACTTACCCCGACAACGCTCAAAGTGTATGTGGCAACTATATCTGCGTATCACGCACATGAAACCGGCGCCTCTATAGGCAAGCATGATTTAATCATAAAATTCCTTAAAGGAGCAAGACGATTAAACCCACCTCGGCCAGCCATAGTCCCGACTTGGGACTTAACTTTAGTCCTAAATGCTCTCGCAGGGCCCCCCTTCGAGCCTGTGGACACTGTTGATTTGTGCATGCTCTCCATTAAGTCCGCACTACTGCTGACTCTGGCCTCAGTAAAATGGTAGGTGACATGCATGCATTATCAGTCGACAATTCATGTAGAGTTTGGCCCAGGTCTTTCAAGAGTAACTGTCAAACCCAGGAAAGGCTATGTACCCAAGGTCCTGACCACACCCTTCAAATTGCAGGTGGTTCACATTCAGTCCTTCTTCCCTCCTCCATTTAATTCAGATGAGGTACAATCATTGCATTAGATATGCCCTGTGCGGGCGCTACATGCATACGTTGAGTGAACCCGAATGTTCAAACTGTCTGATCAGCTCTTTATATGCTATGGAGAATGCACAAAAGGAATTTCCATCTCCAAGCAAAGATGTCTCACTGGATTGTCGATGCAATTACCCTGGCTTATGAGTCGCAGAGTCAGACTTGCCCAATTGGTGTTAAAGCACACTGAAATAGACAAAGGTCTAGTTCAGGTCTAGGACAAATTGTGTGTCCTTACAAGACATGTTTTGCAGCAGGATGGTCCTCGCAAGACACATTCCCAAGATTTTACAACCTAGACGTAACGTCTCTTTCTTCACAAATCCTCTCTGTTTAGAGCACTTGCAATTCATTGACCATATGTATATATATATATATATATATATACAAATTGGACTGAAGGGAGCAATGCATTGCGAACGCTAGCCGCACTACAAGTCTCTTGAGGAACATGCAATGCGCTCCTTGTCAGAAATTCTGATGAATTGGTGTCTGTGCACCTGTTTTTATAGCGGTCAGTTTCGCGCCAAAACAGGCGGGGCTCAAACACCATAGCCAATATTAGAATATTGCTGTTATAGTAGAGAGGTTTCAAATAGGTTGTGTATGAAGGCACTGGGCTGTGAGTCCATAGGGCTGGCCCCCAATCGGGCTAATCATCCGAGGAGAGGGATGCGGCAGCTGTGTGTGGCTCTCTCTCTCTCTCTCCTGAAGTGCCGTCCGGCTCGGCCTTATCCCTCTCCTCAGCTGATTAGCCAGATTGGAGGCCAGCTGTGCAGACTCCACATCAGATCCTGATGGGGAAACAGAGTTAAACACATCACATGTCCAGAATGGACATATCCAAGTACAATATACTGGCTGTAGCATTGTTTTCAGAGAAGCCAGCATTAAACTTTACATGTTTCCTAAAGCTCTGATAACATATTATGATAATTGTATGCTTTAGTATAGTGCGTCTAGGTTATGGATGTAACCTCTGTTCGCTGATGGAAGGAACGAGACGTTGTGTCGAAGAAGCGACACTAGGGGTCTCTCTTGAGCGCCTTTTGCATCTCTGATCTATGAGAAAAGACCAATGAGAAATTGGCAGACAGAATTTGCATGTCCCGCCCCCGGACATACGGGTATAAAGGAGGGGAAATGCATCTGTTTCATTCAGGATTTTTCTGAGGAGCCGAAAATGGTTCGGCCGCAACAGTGGCTCGGTTCAGCGACGTGGCCGGGAGGACACAACGTCTCAATCCCTCCATCAGGGAACGGAGGTTACATCCGTAACTTAGACGTTCCCCGTCTGTTGCTCACTTCGACGTTGTGTCGAAGAAGCAACAATAGGGGTCCAATTTAAATCACGCCATGCACTGAGCCGTGTACGTGTACTGCTGACACAGGAGTGGGCAGGTAATTTATGTGCCAAAGCGACCAGCTGTGTCAGACTGCATGTACCCTTCCCCCACGCCCCATAAAATCGTCGGAGCCTTCTGGTTCTTTACTCCCGACAGGGGGGAACAAGGCGACGTGCCAAGCAAGGGAGCAGGCCGCGCCAGCTACGCCATCTCTCTCTATATGTTTCTCACATAGAGTTAAAGAGGCTGGGGCCATCTTAACGCTATCATACGCATCGGGGAAGGCGATCTTACCCAGTTCCTATTCTTTCAGGGGGAAAAGACCCTGCGGAGACCACACCTGCCCAGACTGGGGGAGGTAAAGAGTGGTGAAATACATGTGGAGAAAGGCGCGGTGGTAGATCCTACCTCATTGGGATGGAGGAATTGCTACAAACATGGCGACCGGGGGCCTGTGAGGACTGCCCAAGGGAGACGCGGGTCCATCGCGAGGGGACCGTACCGCGGAAAATACACACAGGGGGATAAGTCCACATAGGGGCCTATGTAGGGTAGATTGAGTACCCGCATTGGATTCAGTCGGCGAATTCCTCTGCTGAATTCGCGGACCAGAGGGCTAAGGAGGAGTCATCCAGGGAGCCGAGTTAGTGGGATCTCCTGGGATAAGAGCACCTGATTTTACCTCAATGGAGGGAAAGGGTGCTAGGAGCAAGCGATCCACCCGGTCAGTTGTCAGCGCATTACCGAGTTCTACCGGCTCGGACCTGAGAAAACACGGGACGAATCCAACTCAACCCTGTGATTGTAAAATCTTGTAAAGGTATTGGGTGTTGCCCAACCCGCTGCTCTGCATATGTCTGCTAGGGAGGTGCCTTTGGCCAGTGCCCACGAGGACGCAACACTTTTTGTTGAGTGTGTTCGGACCCACGGGGGCATGGCCAATGTAATGGCGTCAACTACCCAGTGGGAAAGTCTCTGTTTGGAGACAGCATTCCCTTTCCACTGTCCACCAAAGCAGACAAACAGACATACATCTTCAGGGTGGAGGAGGACAGCCTCCCCTCCAACCTCTCCTGCAGGAATGAGAGCACTGACCTAACTGCGCACCTCTTTGTGTCTTCAGCCTGGGAAGAACACCAATTAGCGAACAAGCGCCACTTCAGGGCGTAAAGTTGCCTGGTAGATGGGGCTCTGGCTTGGTTGAACCAACTCGTCAGCTCATCATGCACTTCCGGGAAGAAAGGAACAGGGGGGGGGGATGTCGGACATCTGGGCGTCAGCCTCAAACTGGTCATGCTGGCCCGAAGGAGGCAGCCTAGTCGAGTCAGACGCCGGACCAAGCCCGCTGCCATCCCCAGATCGCCTCCATCGTCAGCTGGGTCATCCTCAATCCCGTGGGAAGAAGGAACGATGCAGGGGGTGGCTGGAGTGGCGTTCCTTTTGTTGAATGTTGCCATGGTCATGTTCTCGCAGTGAGAACACAAGCCATCCACAAACGCTGCCCAGACAAACGAGACAGCTCCTGTGGCCGTCAGAAGCAGAGAGCACTCTACCGCATACAGGAACTACACAGGGGCGGAAAGGTATCTTTATAAAGACGCGCCCTGAAAAGGACGTTCAACGCCAGCTGTGTTATTGCTCTTTAAGCTAAATAACTCTTTTAGAGAAAATCAACTCTGCGCTGTCGAAGTGCCCAGGGGCAAACTGCACTGCCGTGCAGAGAAGGGAGAAAGCCGCTGATATGCACCGTAGATCCAACAGAAATCGCTCAGAGATGAGAGGAACAGTGTATGACTCGCAGCTCACTACATACACAACCATCGGCTCCGAAGAAAATTTCTGAATGAAACAGATGCATTTCCCCTCCTTTATACGCGTATGTCTGGTGGTGGGACATGCAAATTCTGTCTGCTAATTTCTCATTGGCCTTTTCTCATAGATCAAAGATGCAAAAGGTGCTCAAGAGACACCCCTAGTGTCGCTTCTTCGACACAACGTCGAAGTGAGCAACAGACGGGGAAAATATATTACATATTGCACCTTTAAAGTGTATTTAAATAAAAATTATTGCACTCAGTAATTTTGGGAATTTGTCTTCTTGGACTTGACATGGACATCTAGCGGTGTAGATTCGGCATCAGCTACTGAAATTAAGCAAGTAGTATTCAGCTGATCGTGTGATCCTTACATGGCAGTCCCCATGAGGGGACCCTCTCCATGTAGAATAAAACAGCTTTTATGAGGTTACTGATATGACTGGAGTTCCAATCTCATGTGGGTGGTCATGATTTTATTACATATGTTTTAAAATTACTATTAATTTCTTTTGGTGTAAAACTTTTTTAATGAGGGAAAAATACAGAGTGCATCTTTAAGTTAAGGGCCACAAAATGTCTTTGATTTTTTTTGAGGCTGTCACACATGAATGAATAGACAATTTAAGTATTTGACAATTTATTATTAATAAATATGAACAAAATACAGGTTTTTAATTTTTATTTATGTAGCTATACATGTACATTTTAATAATCTGGAACTGTACATGATTATGCATGTCAAAACTGCCTGGCATGTTTTGTTAAAATATAAAGCTGTTCACAGTTTGGAAGTTCATAGATTGTTTTACTTCCTTTAAAATCTTCATAATATTATATGATTTTAGCCTTTTGGCTTTCAATGTGTATTCCTCTTATGAGCAGTGCAGCATTATTGCTTTTGAAGCCACTTTATTATACCTTAAATTTTTAGGTAGTTACACAAATGTACATAAAAACATCAAGTTATCTGCACAGTCACAGTACAAAAGTGCAAGTGATTGCACACACTATTATCTCCAGTGAAACCAGTCACTGGATTTATCTTGTCTGGCCTCTTCAGTTTCAAATATAGTTAGAGTAGTGCTGAATGGTGTAGTCTGGCAGTATATCAATGGTTTGATTCAGTCTCTCACAGATCTGTTTTGTTTGCCCAGCTTGGAAAGGTGTCTAAACTGAATATGGCTTTGCCCCAGCTGTTGATGGACAAGGTGATGGAGAGGATGCCGATGATATTCATGACTATTCCTGTCTTAGCCTGTGAGTAGAAGTGGATGTATATGTTACAATGTATTATTTTGAAATAGGTAATGCCCAAATCCTCCCTTCAAATAAGAAATATATCATCCAATTATTCTTCCAATTGTTTATGTGATTAATATTATTAAGTTTTTCAAAACATTCCAAAACAGATCTTATACAGCATTTACATTACATTAGAGATTAAATACTTTGCATTTATGATTTAATTAGTTCAAACAGAGTGCTGTTTGAAAATTTTCAAAAATATAAATAGTTACTCACCATATCTGACACTTTCAGGTATCCATAAGAGAAGACTATGGCGTTTGGAGGGGTCGCCACTGGGAGCATGAATGCAAAGGATGCACTGAGGGTGCAGGGGATCATAACATACAGAGGGTTGATACCTATTGACTGGGACTGAAAAAATAAAACAATGTTTAGACAAACCAGCTTCTTTCTCTGAGTTATGCTACGTATTTCATTTATTTCAGTCCATGCAGCTTTAATTCAACACTTTCAAGCTCTTTCATTAGTCAAATTGTAACATTATGAAAAAAATGGCTTGTGCTCTTGTTATTCACAGTTTCTCCAAAAGAGGTCTCAGGTCTCCCTGACATTTTTCTTTAAGACCATTTGAGTTTCAAGTTAGCTATGTCATAATTTACTGCAAGACTTATATGTCCATGATTCCATATGGATCCCCACACTCTAGAGATCCACTAGCAATTATTAATTGTGAGCCCCTACTGAATACTGTGTGTTTCTAGAGTAACTGAGTAATTTGAGTAACTGCACAGTGTGTGTTTACACATGATATTAAGATCCAGGTGATCTGATCACAAGTGGTCAGTCGAGACACATCGCCATTTATACCTGGTAGTAACAATAGTCTCAAATGTGTCTCCTGACCACTTTTTTTTTTTTACTAATTTTGACAGGAGGGTCTCAGATTTCATGACTACATACTTGGGCTGTATATTGATTACATTTTTATTTATCAAATTAATGATATGATATTCAGATTAATTAATCAAATGAATCACAAGTATCAATATTTGCTATAAAATACCCCCAAATATAGATAGTTCAATATATAATCATAAAAATAATAATACATATTTATTATAATATATAATAAATATAATAATTTAGACAATTCAGAGACATTACATTATTGTGGCAGTCTTTAGAGGTCAATCTATGGTTTGCTTTATTTCCATATCATTGAACATAAGCCTATCACTGACCTATAGCCCACAGCATTCACTTTACAATTGATTTCATCAATCTGTCCAAGGTAGACTTAAAGGGATAGTTCACCCAAAAAATGAAAGCGATAATTTATTCATAATTTACTCACCCTCATGCCATCCCAGATGTGTTTGACTTTCTTTCTTTCTGCTGAACACAAACAAAGATTTTTAGAAGAATATCTCAGTTCTGTAGGTCAATACAAAGCAAATTAATTGTGGCCAGAACTTTGAAGGTCCAAAAAGCACATAAAGGCAGCATAAAAGTAATCCATAGGACTCCAGTTGTTAAATCTATAACTTCAGAAGCGATATGAGAGGTGTGGGGAGAAATAGATCAATATTTCATTATTTTTTTACTGTTAAAATCTCCTCCCTGCCCATTAGGTGGTGATAAGCACAAAAGAAGAAGAATGTGAAAGTGCAGATTTATAGTAAAAAAGGACTTAAATATTGATCTGTTTCTCCCTCACACCTATCATATCGATTATGAAGACATAGATTTAACCACTTTTAAATTACTTTTTGTATTACTTGTATGTAGCCTTTTTGTACCTTCAAAGTTCTGTCCAGCATTCACTTGCATGAGATATTTAAAAAAAAAATTATTTGTTTGTGTTCAGCACAAGAAAAAGCCATATGGGATGGCATAAGGGTGAATAAATGATGAATAGATGACTATCCCTTTAAGAGATGTTCTCACAGGATGTGCGCATTATTGCATTCCAACTGTAAATAATGCATCAGACAGACACTTTTGGTGCATTTATGATGCTCTAGCCTTAAACACTGTGTTTTTAGGATGTGCCATTTATGTCTAAAGTGCTATAAAGGCCATAAATGCAAAAACAATTTTAGGATGTCAAGTAAAATATAGTTTGAAAATTAAAAAAAATACATTTCGGGACCTCTCGACTCTGCTGCATCCACCTGTCTTTGATCAGCAGTCAGTTTGTTGTCCGTAAAGCTGTGCTTACTGCCCCCTGCTGACTGCGACTCAAAAAAAAACATTTCTCAAATTGCTCCATTGGTAGGTCAAATTCCTTATTATGTAAGGAATTTTCTTAACACTGTCACGATCTCTTGTTGTCTGCCCCGTGTTTCTCGTGTCACCTGTTATAAACTACAATTCCCACAATTCCCGGCCCTCATCACTGCCAGCACTCAATCATTGTTCTCACCTATTTGTCGTTTGATCATCACTCTCCCTGTGTATTTAAACCCTGTTTGTTCCCCAGTCCTTGTCGATTGTTGAATGTGGATGTTTGAATGTAGATGTTTGTTAATGTTACCGTTGCCCTCCGTGGATGTTTGCTCAACCTGTGTACCCCTTGGATGTCTTTCGTGTTTTTGTTTTATTTTCCCATTGTGGCGTTTTATTTGTTCCAGTGTTTGTCTAGTTATTTTGCAAATAAACCGCATTTAGATCCTCACCCCCGTCTGCCTTCTCCTGCCTTCATAACAGAACAATCGACCAATAATGGATCTAGCGGTTCTTCAAGCGACCTGTCAACTGCTCAGCTTAATGCAAGAGGACCGTCCTGTGGAAGACCACATCCGCGATTTCCTCGAGCTGGCGAGTGTTGCGGACTTCCCAGACTCCTCCCTGGTGGTTTTCTTCAGGGCCAACCTGAACAGTTCGCTGAACAGTTCGCCCACGCCTGCCTTGGTCAACGAGCCAGCGCTGCCAGTCTCGTCCGCCCGGAGGAGGAGGAGAGGAAAAGGCTTCCGCCCCCCAGTTCACGCCAGCCACGGTCAGCGAGCCAGAGCCCACGCTGACCCACTCCCTCGGCTCTGCCTCCTGAGCCTCTCTCGGCTCCACCTCCAGATCCTTCCACTGCTTCGCCTTCCATGGCTCCGCCTCCTGAGCCTCCCTCGGCGCTGCCTCCTGAGCCTCCCACGGTTCCGCCTCCCGAACCATCCATGGATCTGCCACCGGAGGCCTCCATGGCTCCACCTGCCACAGCTCCGCCCTCGGAGGTCCCCATAGCTGTGACCCTGAGGCCAACTTCCAGACCCCCTGAACCTGTCCTTGCCCTGTGGCCGCCTCCCAGGCCTCCTGAACATGTCCCTGTCCAGTGGCCGCCTCCCAGGCCTCTGGAACCTGTCCCCGTCCTGTGGCCGCCTCCCAGGCCTCCTGAACCTGTCCCCGTCCTGTGGCCGCCTCCCAGGCCTCCTGAACCTGTCCCCGTCCTGTGGCCGCGTCCCAGGCCTCCTGAAACTGTCCTTGCCCTGTGGCCAGCTCCCAGGCCACATGACCCAGTTCCCATCTTGTGGCCTCCTCAGACTACCTGCCTGCCCTCTGTGCCCCCGTGGACTGCCTGTCTGCCCCTTGTACCTCCTTGGACTGCCTGCTTTCCCTCTGTGCTTCCGTGGACTGCCTGCCCCCCATTCCTTGGACGATTTTGTTTTGTTTTTTGGGTATTTCTTCTTTCCTTTGTTTTAGGAGCGTCTGGAATCCGCTCCTTAGAGGGGGGGTTATGTCACGATCCCTTGTTTTCTGCCCCGTTTTTCTCTTGTCCCCTGTTATAAACTACAATTCCCACAAATCCAGGCCCTCATCACTGCCAGCACTCAATCATTGTTCTCACCTGTTTGTCGTTTGATCATCACTCTCCCTGTGTATTTAAACCCTGTTTGTTCCCCAGTCCTTGTCGATCGTTGAATGTGGATGTTTGAATGTAGATGTTTGTTAAGTTACCGTTGCCCTCCGTGGATGTTTGCTCAACCTGTGTACCCCTTGGATGTCTTTCGTGTTTTTGTTTTATTTTCCCATTGTGGACGTTTTATTTGTTCCAGTGTTTGTCTAGTTATTTTGCAGTGTTTGTCTAGTTATTTTGCAAATAAACCGCATTTAGATTCTCACCCCCGTCTGCCTTCTCCTGCCTTCATAACAAACACATTGTTTTTTATATAATCAATCACACTACATTTACATATGTCTCTATTTAGCACTATCCGCTTAATGCCCAAAATGGACCCTAATACCAGTTTATAATACTGACCATTAACTTCTTACCATCTGTTCATGCTGGCTATCTCCATAACCGTCTCTTAATTACTAACCAAAAGCATAACAAATGCGGACTCACTGAAAGCACATTTGACAAATGACTGGACTCAACAGGCACGTCTCACAAGTTGGAAACAGGGGTCATTAGGGAACAAACCCAAGCACAAAATGTACTGTAAGTGTTCCGACAGTGTTCTAGCTCTGTTCTCAAAGCTAAGCTAAATTACAGGTACCACAGGGAGGAATGAACAATACTGGCTCACACAGCAGTGCCTGAGTATCTGCCTTCCAGCCTTGGGTGAATGAACAAGTTAACAGTCCCCCTTCCCCCAACCCTCATTCTTTTTAATTCTTCCTCTCCCTCTCTTTTTTTAGCCAGACAACAATGGATCATCTCCATGGCTCTCCCATGTGAGCCACTTCAGCTTTAGCCTCCAACAAATCCCCCCATTCACAGGCTCTCTTGCATAGGCTAATTCATGAGGAGAGAGCAGCCTGTGACAACCACACAGCATTAGACAAGAAAGGTGAAATCCAGAAGAAAGAGTTGTGGAGGAATAGACTGCTTTTAAAAGGAATGTGTGAGAACCTTTTCACAATTACCCAAGTTTTTCATTTGTGTTTGTTATTATATGAACAATTGGTAGATGTACAAGTACATCTTTCATTCCATTAAAAAAACAACAACATGGTAAATGCAGTATGTGAATTGAAAAAAATAAGTTTGCCATATCTCACTATGAAACAACATGAAAATATGTCAACCAACATGAAGCTTAAATCAAAACTTACAGTTGAGTTACTCTAGACCAGCTAAATAAACATAATGAAGGTACAAGGTACAAGTATATGGACACGTTTTGGTTCTCAAACTTAGTAGAACATGTCCATAGTTAATGTGAAGAACTACACCAGTAGGAGGCGATATGCACGAAAAATGCAAAAACGCCAAAAACAAAAGAAGAAGAATGTGAAAGTGGAGATTACTACTTAATTAATAGTTTAAAAGGCTTAAATGTTGACCTGTTTCTCACCCACAAAAAATCATATCACTTCTAAAGATATGGATTTAACCACTGGAGTCATATGGATTACTTTTATGCCGCCTTTATGTGCTTTTTGGAACTTCAAAGTTCTGGCCACCATTCACTTGCATTGTATAGACCGACAGAGCTGAAATATTCTTCTAAAAATCTTTGTTTGTGTTCAGCAGAAGAAAAAAAGGTCATACACATCTGAGATGGCATGAGAGTGAGTAAATGATGAAAAAAATAATAATTCTGGGGTAAACTTACTATCCCTTTATGTGTCCAAATACCTTTTGGGGCCACATGTCAGTAAACTGTATGTCAATATGTAATTAATTACAGATTTATTGAATTTATTTAATGTAGCTTTAAAAATATATGTAAATGTGAATTTGAGGAGTGTACTGTACAGTATGTACCATAGATGCGAGTATAGGCAGAAATAATGTTGCTGTGGCAACATTGCTTGTGCACTCAGTGAAGGTAGCTATCATCAAACACAGGATGATGGCAATAGCCCAGGGAGGGATGCTCTGAAGGGGTGACATCTGATCTCCAAGCCACTTGGACAGCCCTGAGACCTGATTAAAAGAATAGGAATTGGGTTGTATATTAATAATGTTAAAATAAAATAACATTTGTAAAATTATTATTTCATGAATTTAGATGGTCCCCTGTTTAAATAACAGCATTAGCTGAGTGAGAATTTAATTCATATATAAGCAAAATGACACCATAACAAATATACTCAAATTAATCAGAACTAAATCTAATAATTAGAATCAAATCAAGAGCTTGTGAATCTGAATCAAATCTGGAAATCTTTATCAATACTCAGCCATAACAGGAAGATCAAACCAATACTGACTGATCAATACAAATCTACATTAATTATAACGTTAAAACATATTTAGTCATTGGTACTCATATTTTGTTGTGTGCAGATGAAGGGGTAATTGAGCTTTACTGATGGTGCTGTGGGGGTACTTAAGGCAGAAGGTTGGGAAATTGCATACACTTAATGCATTGAAGTCTCTGTATACATATGAGGCATATGAGGTATCAATTGAAATCTTAGTATATTAACTTTTCAGAGATCACTTCAGCATTTATGTTACTTGACAATAACAAAATTAGGCTTTAAAATATTTGCATTGAATATTAGTGCCCCCCAGAGGTAATGGAGTACATATATTTATATCAAGGGTGGGGAACGTCCGGCCTCCGAGTCAGTTCATAAATGCAAAAAAATACAAAAATAAATCTCTACACGGCAATTACATTTCCTGCAGTCATATATAAAATGAAAGTTCTCATTCTCAGGAATGTGACTGTACAGCTTATTTTGTTGCCATAATACCACATTTCAAAGAAATTTGAAAAGAATCACAAAGTGAAATATGATTTCTGTAAGTCATCAAATAAAAATGTATCTTTTATGCACCATTTACTGCTGCTGTAAGCCCCAAACATAGCTGGACTGGTAATCTGGCATACCGGGCATTTTCCCGGTGGGTCGAGACACTTTGGGGCCGATCAGGGGCGAACTGGCCCTCGGGAGAACCGAGCGGTCCAATGTGTCAACCGCGAAACATGCCGAATAGGCGGCGATAAGCTAAAATGCAGCGCCACTTTATGCAGAACAGACCACACTACGGTGCCGCGATATGCCGAAAAGGGCAGCGAACATCCCCCCTAAAATTTCGACTTTTAGGCCACTTGCTATGTAAAATCCCGGGACGATTTCTATTCCTTGTCCAGCTCTGGCCCCAAATAGCTAAAAAGTTATATCTGCTTTTACCTTAGGCCGTTTTCTTAAAAATAAGCAATGTATTACTTGTCTGTGATCTTGCTTGGCTGAATAATCTATTGTTATTTCTTAATAATGTAATTGTTATGTCCAGACAAAATATGCAATCCAGCAGGAAAAGAAGCATGCTGAAAAATAATCAGAAAAATATGTTTTCGACTATTGATGTTATACATTATAACAAAGGAGAGGATCTCAGATTTCGAATGACACTTATACTGAGCTTCTAGTCCACTCAGAGGCTGAGATATTAGATGAAATAACAAGGTAAGTGATTGAACTGAAAATTAGACTGAATGTCTATGGACGAGCACATCTTTGAGGGCAAAAGTGCATTAGAGCGCCACATATATTTCAATCTGTATATTGTGATAGAATGGGATAGAGAAGAGAGAAAAAAATTCTAGTGCTTGCTGCCATCTGGTGGAATGACACCCAGTCGGTTGCGCAGACAACTCGAAAGAGTTATTCTAAAAGAGTAATTTTCGCTCTAAAAGAGCAAAAACACAGCAGCGTTGAACGTCCTTCTCAGGACGCGTCTTTTTAAAGACGATTCTCCGCCCCGGTGTAGTTTCTGGATGCGTTGATTCTCCCCACCTCTGACGGCCATAAAAACTGCCTTGCATTCCTGGGTTGCGATCACACGAATGCAGGGTTTTTATGAATGGCTTATGTTTTCAGTGCAATAACATAACCATGACAGCATTGCGGTCGTAGGCTTTTTCTTGTAGTGAGAAAAAGCCGCTTCAGCCGCCCCCCTTCCTACGGGATTGAGGCAGGCGCCGTGGGCGATGAAAACGATCTTGGGACAATGACAGGCTCCGTTTTCGCCGGGTGAACCCTCTCGAAACCCCCCGCCTCCCTGGCACGCTTGCTTGCTTCCGTCCGAGCTCGGGATGAGCACTCTCTCCAATGGGTTATGTTTTCAGTGTGAGAACATAACCGCGGCAGCGTTGCGATCTCTGCTTTCTCTTGTAGTGAGAGAGAGCCATTTCAGCCGCCCCCTGCGCCTCGCCTCCTTCCTATGGGATTGAGGCAGGCGCCGCGGGCGATGAAGAATGATCTGGGGAGAATAACGGAGCGCTTTCGCCAGGTAAATCTCCTCGAAACCTCCCGCCTCCCCGGCATGCTTGCCTGCTTCCCGCGAGCTCGGGATTAGTGCGGCCCGCTTAACGGCCTACCGTCCGGTCACTCGAGCTCCCCGGCATTGGATGATGACATCACCACTGCAACGGAGAGCGTAACAGCGGCGCCGGATGCGGATAACTCGCCTGGGCCGCCACCTTTGGGTCCCCGCCCAGTCTGAGCCTGACACACGAAGGTCCGCTATGCTTCCCCGGGCTTAATTGGTTCCGCGGGCATGTGCGCCACTCACAGCGGCGCTCCCCCGGATCCCTTCCCGGACGTGCATGACGAGCTGAGCAAGCCCAGCTTCCTCGCTTCTCTGCTCTCGCTACCCTCGGTGGTAGAACGGTCCCAGACTGCTCCCCCCTGCACGCCATGGCCCCCTCCTGCAAGTCCACCGGGCCAGGGCACTCCAAAATCTGCACTTGGGTAGTCCTGTTCTTCACGTGCTGCAGGAACTGCACTCAAACAGGCGATGGCAGTAAAGGAGGCAGACAAAGCACGCTTTCTCAAATCCCCGTCTCCCAGTTCCGTCCATTCGGCGATGCCACTTGACGACTTCGCCCAGCAGTCCTCAGTGGTGAAGAAACAGACGAAGGCTATTTTCACACATCTTGCCCTGATGCAAACCTGCCGCCAGGGGCCATGCCCTTTCTGCTTGCCGAGGGCGCCCTCCTGCGGCTTTCAAGGAAGAAAGAAATTGGTGCTCCGCCTCAACTAACAAGTTAGTGGGCAAAGCTCTCAGCCCCAGCGTCGAGCTCCCCGCAGAAGTTGGACGCCCATCATCTCACGGACCCCCTTGAGGACCCAGAAGGCTCCCAGGCGCCCCTGAGATGACCGACCCAGAGACCGAGACAGTAGCTCCGGAGCTGGTAAGACCACTCCGTTCCCCGGTGGAGGGCCGGAAGGAGAATTTTTTGTAAAATTCTTTACACACTATAGAGCTATTTCCTTGTTGTCTCTGGGTCACCTGGCCCGCAAATGCCGTTATCACGGCACTCTGCTTTCAGGCCTCAACAGTCCCGGCTTCCCGGACGTGGTGCCCCCGCCCTCAGGCCCACGACTGTTCCCCGGCCGGCCGGTTCAGACGAGTTCAGAGGACGCCAGCGTCGGACCTCCTCCTCAGACGAACTCACCCCCACCAGGTGCGCGGAGCAAGGTAAGTGCTTTGAGTTTGCTCTCAGCACCAGAGCCTCGGGATGCCACGTTGCCGTGTTACCTGTTCCGCACCGCTGCGAAGCCCCGCCGGGTATGTCCAAAATTGTCGTCCCCTTGGTGCCCCTAACACAGAGCTTAGAGGCGTGGCTTTCACTGCCCAACCCGTCGCGATGGCTGCACCGGACCATTCGACTTGGTTACGCAATTCAGTTTGCCAGGTCTCTGCCCCCCTACGTGGGCGTTCTTTTCTCCACAGTGCGAAGAAATTGCCTCCCTTTTAATCAATGACACGATAGAGCCTGTCCCTCCAACCGAAACGAAGAAGGGTTTCTACAGCCCTTACTTCATTGTACCCAAGAAAGGCGGCGGTGTATGACCGATCTTGGACTTGCGAGTTTTCAATCGGACCCCCTATCTGGCGTCTGGCATCTAGATTGGTTCGCAGCGATGGACCTGAAGGACGCATACTTCCACGTCTCGATTCTCCCTCGACATCAACCCTTTTCTGCGGTTCGCGTTCGACGGCCAGGCGTATCAGTACAAAGTCCTCCCCTTCGGCCTGTCTCTGTCCTCTCGCGTCTTCACGAAGGTCGCAGAGGCGGCTCTTGCCTCTCTCCGAGGAGCTGGCATACGCATACTCAATTACCTCGACGATTGGCTCATTCTGGCCTCCTTGCGGGAATTACTATGCGCACACAGAGACCAGGTGCTCAAGCACCTCGGCCGTTTAGGGTTTCAGGTCAACTGGGAGAAGAGCAAGCTCACCCCGGTCCAGAGCATCTCTTTTCTCGGTTTGGAGTTAGACTCAGTCTCAATGACAGCACGTCTCTCCAACGAGCGTGCTCAGTCAGTGCCGAAATGCCTCGCTTCCTTCAAACCAGGCACCGTGGTCCCTTTAAAACGTTTCCAACAGCTCCTGGGGCATATGGCATCCTCTGCATGCGTGGCACGCACAAGGTGAAAGTTACCACTACCTGCCGCCAAGCCTTCAAACCCTGGACAGACCTCTGCTTTCTAAGGGCAGGAGTGCCCTTGCAGCAGGTGTCCCGACGTGTTCTGGTTACGACCGACGCTTCCAAACTGGGTTGGGGCGCCGTTTGTAATGTGCGCGCAGCCGCAGGCCGGTGGAACCGAGGGCCGCTGCGCTGGCACATCAACTGCCTAGAGCTGCTGGTTGTTTTTCTTGCCCTGAAGAGGTTTCTTCCGTTAATTTGCGGCAAGCACGTCCTAGTCAGGACAGACAGCTGTCGTCTTCTCCTTTGGAGCCAGCAGCGACTCAAGTCACTGCATGCCACTCACATCCCCGGCAACCTCAATGTGATAGCGGACGCGCTATCAAGGCAAAGCTTGCCCGGCGGAGAGTGGAGGCTCCACCCCCAGTCGGTTCAGCTGATTTGGGACAGGTTCGGCAAGGCCCAGGTAGACCTGTTTGCCCCCAGGAAACCTCCCACTGCCCGCTCTGGTATGCCCTCACAGAGGCTCCCCTTGGGACAGATGCTGTGGCGCACAGCTGGCCCGCGGGGCTGCGCAAGTACGCTTTTCCCCCAGTGAGCCTTCTTGCACAGGTGCTATGCAAGGTCAGGGAGGACGAGGAGCAAGTCACTCTGGTGGCCCCCTACTGGCCCAACCGGACGTGGTTCTCGGATCTCGCGTTCCTCACGACAGCCCCTCCCTGGCGAATTCCCCTGAGGAAGGATCTTCTTTGTCAGGGACGGGGCACACTCTGGCTTCCGCACCCAGACCACTGGAACCTCCACGTCAGGCCCCTGGACGGGACGTGGAAGATCTAGCCGGCCTACCACCGGCCGTCATAAACACTATCAACAAAGCCAGAGCCCCTTCGACAAGGCATCTTTACGCCCTAAAGTGGCGTCTGTTCGCAGACTGGTGTTGTTCCCGAGCCGAAGACCCACAGAAGTGCGCGGTTAGGTCAGTGCTCGTGTTTCTACAGGAGAGGCTGGAGAGGAGGCTGTCCCCCTCCACCCTCAAGGTGTATGTCGCCGGTATCGCGGCCCACCACAACACGGTAGACGGCAAGTCTCTTGGTAAGCACAACTTAATTGTCAGGTTCCTAAAAGGTGCCCGGAGGTTGACTCCCTCCTGGCCTAACCTGTTCCCCTCCTGGGATCTCTCGGTTGTCCTCACGGGACTCCAGAGACCCCCCTTCGAGCCGCTAGACTCAGTTGGACTCAGGGCCCTCTCTCTCAAGACCACCCTGCTGATCGCGCTCACCTCCATCAAGAGGGTCGGGGACCTGCAAGCATTCTCTGTTAGCGACTCTTGCCTGGAGTTCGGTCTGGCAGAAACTTTTGTGATCTTAAGGCCGCGACCGGGCTATGTGCCCAAGGTTCCTACCACACCCTTCAGGGATCAGGTAGTGAACCTGCAAGCGCTGCCCCGGGAGAAGGCAGACCCAGCCCTTTCACTGCTGTGTCCAGTACGTGCTTTACGTATCTATCTGGACCGCACACAGAGCACTAGACGCTCTGAGCAGCTCTTCGTCTGCTTTGGGGGACAGCAGAAAGGGAACGCTGTCTCCAAGCAGAGACTTGCCCACTGAGTTGTTGACGCCATTTCCCTTTCTTATCATGCCGTGCCCCCCCCTTGCGGGTCCGAGCTCACTCCACCAGGAGTGTTGCGTCCTCGTGGGCACTGGCTAGGGGCGCTGCCTTAGCAGACATCTGTAGAGCAGCGGGCTGGGCAACACCTAACACTTTTGAGAGATTCTATAATCTCCGAGTTGAGTCAGTATCGTCCAGTGTTTTCTCAGGTCTGAGCCCGTAGAACTCGGTAGCACGCTGACGATCTGACCGGGTGAACCGATTGCGCCTAGCGCCCTTTCCCCCTAACCAAGGGAAAACAATGCACCTCTGTTCCCAGGAGATCCCATTTTTTGGGCCCTGGTTGACTCCTCCCTAGCCCTCGCGGGTCCGCAGTTCAGCGGAGGAACTCGCCGACCCAAACCACTGCGGGTACCGCAAGCTACCCTGTACTGGTATAGGTGCTCTACAGGTAAGGCCTCCTGTTCGGATTCCCCCTGTGTGTAATGCCACGGTACTGTCCCCTCACAAGCTGACTCCTGTGTCTCCCTTAGGCAGTTACAGCTGCCTCGGTCGCCGTGCTGTATGCTTCCCCCCTCTACGAGGCTGGATCTACCACCGCACCAACTTTTCCACATAGGTCCTAAGTATAGGCCATCTGATGTATTTGCCACTAAAATTTGCCTCCCCTCCCGGGTAGGTGTGGCCTCTGCAGGGTCTTCTCCACCATGAATGAGGGCTAAGACCCCCTTCCCTCAATGCGTGTAAGGGCCCTTGCCGTAGGCTCTATGCGAGAAACATAGAGAGAAAAGAGGCCCAGCCAGGCTGGCCCGTTCCCATGTTGGCGGCCATCACCTTGTTCCCCCCTCCAGGGTAATGATAAGGAGTCTGATGGCTTAAATGGGGCATTGGGGAAGGGTACGTGCAGCCTGACCCTTTCTTATCATGCCGTGCCCCCCCCTTGCGGGTCCGAGCTCACTCCACCAGGAGTGTTGCGTCCTCGTGGGCACTGGCTAGGGGCGCTGCCTTAGCAGACATCTGTAGAGCAGCGGGCTGGGCAACACCTAACACTTTTGAGAGATTCTATAATCTCCGAGTTGAGTCAGTATCGTCCAGTGTTTTCTCAGGTCTGAGCCCGTAGAACTCGGTAGCACGCTGACGATCTGACCGGGTGAACCGATTATGCCTAGCGCCCTTTCCCCTAACCAAGGGAAAACAATGCACCTCTGTTCCCAGGAGATCCCATTTTTGGGCCCTGGTTGACTCCTCCCTAGCCCTCAGCGGGTCCGCAGTTCAGCGGAGGAACTCGCCGACCCAAACCACTGCGGGTACCGCAAGCTACCCTGTACTGGGATAGGTGCTCTACAGGTAAGGCCTCCTGTTCGGATTCCCCCTGTGTGTAATGCCACGGTACTGTCCCCTCACAAGCTGACTCCTGTGTCTCCCTTAGGCAGTTACAGCTGCCTCGGTCGCCGTGCTGTATGCTTCCCCCCTCTACGAGGCTGGATCTACCACCGCACCAACTTTTCCACATAGGTCCTAAGTATAGGCCATCTGATGTATTTGCCACTAAAATTTGCCTCCCCTCCCGGGTAGGTGTGGCCTCTGCAGGGTCTTCTCCACCATGAATGAGGGCTAAGACCCCCTTCCCTCAATGCGTGTAAGGGCCCTTGCCGTAGGCTCTATGCGAGAAACATAGAGAGAAAAGAGGCCCAGCCAGGCTGGCCCGTTCCCATGTTGGCGGCCATCACCTTGTTCCCCCCTCCAGGGTAATGATAAGGAGTCTGATGGCTTAAATGGGGCATTGGGGAAGGGTACGTGCAGCCTGATACAGTTGGTCGTTTTGCACGTAAGAATACCTGCTCGCTCCTGTATCAGAAGTTCACGTACACGGCTCAGCACATGGCACTTTTTAAGTGGACCCCTAGTGTCGCTTCTCTGACACAATATGGAGAGAGCGACAGAAGGGGAACGTCTAGGTTACGTATGTAACCTCCGTTCCCTGATGGAGGGAACGAGACGTTGTGTCTCCCCTGCCATGTCGCTGAGCTGAGCCCGTATGTCCGGGGGCGGGACATGCAAATACTGGTTGCCAACTCTCATTGGCCTTTTTTCATAGTTCAGAGGTGAATATCGGCGCTCAAGAGAGACCCCTAGTGTCGCTTCTCTGACACAACGTCTCGTTCCCTCCATCAGGGAACGGAGGTTACATACGTAACCTAGACGTATCTGTGAGTGGTGAGCTTTTAAATTTGAGTGTGAATTTGAGGTGGCAGCCCAAAATTGTTTAAGGGGTTAATATAGGATTTATAATACAGGATATAATGTAGGATATAAGATGGGTTAGCACTTAACAAAATCAAATATGCAGAACACATTCTAAAAAGCATTTGTTTTACCTCACTGCCCTTCGCCAGTGCAAAGCCTCCTCCTAGCAGTAGGATAATGCTCCATGGCATCTTTTTCTGTGTCACCTTCCACGTGAGCAGAGCTGGAGTGGGGCCACTGTCCACTGACAAAAACAACACTCTTAATCATGTATGTTCATTGGACATTTTTACACATTTTAGGTTACAACTTACAATGTGTAATACCCAGCTTTATTATATATGTACAAACATCACATAATCTAGTCCTAGAAAGTAACTGGACAGTTTTGGACACTTAAGTCACACTTAAACATTTTAGTATTTAATTGCATTAGATAACAAAATATCAAACAAAGTGGCAACTGCAAACAAATGGAAGGAATTTTTCTCATAACAAACTACACAGGTGTAGTTATACATAACAATAACTATGAACATGTTCCACAAATGTTTGACAACCAAAAAGTGAAGTCAATTTTAAACAGTACATCTACTGTTTTATCATATAAAATCAACGAAGATGCTTTGTGTGAAATGTTTTGCTTGAAAAGTTTGGTTATGCTATATTTCTTTAAAAATGAATGCCACTTGGTTGTAATATTTTATTATAGTCTATAAAGCAATATAGTTTGAAGTGTTTCTTAAGTGTCCAAATACCTTTTGGGGACACTATGTATGTTGCATACTTTAATCTCGTTAGTTTAACAAGACATCAGCTAAGCAGGTGTTTCACTGACCTGTGTCAAAGCTCTGTACTCCCCAGCAGCACATGCGTGGTGGTTTGGAGGGAAAAACAAATAGCAGAGCAGCAATGAACACAGCAACTGTGGCATCTGTCACATACCTGCACGGTGAGTTAAATCAGGGGCACAGTTTCAGGGTTAGGGGCTACAATATAACAGGTGTTATGATTTTACCTAGGACGAATTAAATATAGGTTCACTTGCAGTGAGGATAAAAAGTTTGTACCAACCACAATATGTTTTGTGTAGTGAATTATTGTAGCGAAATAATGAATTAATGTAGTGAAGTGACATTTAGAAACCAAAATGGTAAATCATTCTATTCAGCATATGTAATGTTATTCATTTTGCATATTATTTGACATGGGGCTGCACGGTGGCTCAGTGTGAATGAGTATGTCTGTTTGTCATAGCCCTTTGACGGACTGGCCACCTGTCCAGGGTGTTTACCTGCCTTTGGCTCAAGACAGCTGGGACAGGCTCCAGCACTACCCATAATCCTATGTAGGACAAGTGGCTTGAAAAGTTTATTATTATTTGACATATGCAGCATGGCAACATACTATAAATACAGTACATTTCAAGGTTTGATTTTAATACAATTTTTGTTAACCTTTGTACAAAAAAATATTTTTGGTACTGTGTTGGGTTGCCACTTGATGTCCAATGTAAAACCTGGGTCCTGAAGCAAAACCAGTTGAGAACCACTGATCTAGATAATTAGATATTGCTGTCCTTCTCAAGAACATTTTAAAAAGTATTTGTTTGCCCAGTTTCTATTCCTTATGTTCAGTTCTTTTTTAGATAAGACCTTTCACCTACAAATAATGTTATTTTCTCAATCTCTTCACATGTCACCTGTGAGCTCATCAAGACAAACACTGTTTGAGAAAACTCCATTCACATTTTTGTTGGACATTTGACCACAAATAAAGGGACACGTTACAACTGATAACAGGAGAACACACTGTTTGTGCTGTGTAAAAGTTCAATGTTTACGTTACCCTGACAGTTTCAGTAAATCAATTCAGATTCATTCAATTTTGAATTTCCGTTGGCCAGAAGCTTACCTTCCTAAGACATTCCATTTCGTCATGTTTTTGTAAAGGTGGAACATTTTTGAGGATGCTTGTAAATGGAAGATGCTTGACATTTGTTTTCCCTCAAAGATGATCAGAGGACATTTGACCTTTCATTTTACCTTAAAATCTTACACAATTATTATGTTTCATTCTAATCAAAGATAACAAGGGTCTTGACATCTTTATACTACTTAGTGTTACTTGTAAAAATTGGGTCTATGTTTCTATCTACATTATTGTTAGTGTTTTCAGCCTTACTCTTTTTCAGCATTGAAAAAGTGTGTTCCCCAGCCATCCACAAAGCCTGGATCACGAGTGAACCAAAGCACCACCAGCAGGACAAAGTGGGCTAGGACACTCAGCTCCCCAAAAGACATGGGGCCGAGACGCCGGTGCTCCTCTTTAATTACATTATATGCAGCAATCTCCTTCTCAGACTTGACCATCCCACAGCCCCATGTCTTTCTGAAGCTAGAGAGATAAAAACAAAATATATATATATATATATATATTTATACAAAGAGAGATAATTGTACAGTAAATGTCTATAGTTTAGAGTAAATGTCTATAATTTAAATGGCATAAGGCTATAAGATGCCACAGAGTTTGAGTAATTGGGAAAGAACACTCACTTGAAACCCAGGAACACAACCTGTAGCCAGAGCCATGCCATTATGAGCATGATTATCATGTTTGGGAAGGCAAACCCAAACCAAGATGCAAAGTTTATAACATCAGGATTGTCTGGGAAAAGTCTTAAAGGTAAAAAAAAAAAAAAGAAAATACAGATTCATATTCATATTCAGTTATATTGACTTAAAGGTTTTACTATCACAGAGGCAACATCTAAATAAGAATATGCACATTAGAGACCATGAAATTTAAATTGGTGTTATGAGGCTTAAGCTACGTTCACACTTCCAGCGACACGCAGCGACAAAAAGACCTCATCTCATTCATTTTCAATGAGAGCTGGTGACCGGATGTGGGCATGTCCAGCGACGTGACAAAGTTGAGAAATGTTTAACTATATGCAAATGAAGAGCAACTTTCGGGAGCGACAGGCAATATAAGAGAAGATGGTAGAGCTCACGTGATCCTAATATTTTAATAATAATAGTAATTTTAAAGAAACAGTGCTGTTTAGACTCTCCATACACACCACTAGCAACCTAACCGCCAGACACTGACGACATGCAGCGACAGGTGAACGCTGGCAGTGTGAACGCAGCTTAAGAGTCCATGTCTGTTATCCTTGAGGCAATCTAGTGTACATGCAAGTTTCAATAAACTTTTAGCAGATATTTAAAATTCACTTTCTCTTCCAGGAAAGGATTTGGGTCTGTATACAAAGTTTTATCCAATAAATAAGTCTCTAGAATGAGAATGTTCCCTCCCTCTAATATCATCTGCCACCGACTAGCCACAGCAAGTAGCAGATCTTGTTTTTGCTGGGCTGTGATGGAAACTTGGCTATATAAAAAAGGATAAGTCAATTGTAAATGACTCTTCATGTATTGTCCCAAGCCACTGATTTTTTTTAAAGATTTACACACGTTTCTATGCATAATAATTTAGCAGTTTACAATGTGACCTGGCAAGTTTATTGTTTGAACTTATTTAACATTATTTGGGTGAAATCAATTGACGATATTCAATGAAATACAGTATATTATAAATGTACTGTATGTATATATATATATATATATATATATATATATATATATATATATATATACATACAGTACATTTATAATCTCCATTATTATTATTTGATAACATTTTATCTAGGTTTGATATAGCCATCTACATAGCTATCTGATAACATCAGTTACTGTAATATTTAATGTTGGGCAAATCAGCAAGCTAGCTAGCTAACTCATTCATGCAGCCATAGTTTAATCAGAGATTAGTTGGCAAGCTTTCTACTTTAAAGGATTATAAATGATCATTAAAAAAAATGATTAGACTATGGAGAAAATGAATAGGAGTTTTAATTCTGGAACCAGACTGATGCGCTGTGTAGGTATTATGTCAACACAGGCAAGAAAATTGCATTCATCAACCATTTCATGAGAACTTTGAATACAAGCAAAAGGTTAAGTGTGTCTCCAATTTAGGTTGAGGACACTAAGGTGAGGTACCTACTGGTTCATCTGTCCCATGAGAACCAGATTTGGCCCTGTGCCTGTGAGAGTGGCTGTCCCACCGATGCTGGCTGCATAGCACACACACAGTGTCAGACCTTTACATATCTTCAGTCTTTCCTCTTCCTCTCGATTATGCTTTTCTGTGTCTGATTCCAGTGAGAAACTGTGGCCATTCAGAACCACTGTGCACACACAATAAAACAGAAATAGTTTTACCATTCATGTATAAGAAGCTCTAAATGAACAGAGTTTTCCATATCAACAAATACACAGAGACAAAATGTACATCAGATCTACTGATGTTCACTATGTCAGAACTGCATGGTCATTAATCTGCAGGAAATGTTAAGATCAAATCTTTAGATACACTATATGGTTAAAAGTATGTGAACACCCCATTCTAATGGATTGTTTGAAGTTTGGCTAGGCCCCTAAATAAAGAAAAACCTTAATATGTGCAACAGCACACACAATGACATTCAAGAGATAGTGTGCCCTTCAATATTTATGGTAACAATTTTGGGAAGGGCCCTTTTCTGATTCAGCATGACAATGCCACTGTGCACAAATCAAGGTCTGGTGTGGTTTATTGGGTCTGGTATGGAAGAACTTGTCTGACCTGCACAAAGCCCAGACCTGAACCCCACTGAACACCTTTGGGGTGAACTGGAACCTGACTGTGAGCCAGAAACTATCATCTAATATAAGTGCCTGACTTCACTGATGCTCTTGTGTCTGAATGGGAGCAAACCTCTGCATCACTGTTCCAACATCTTGTGGGAAATCTTCCCAGATGAGTGGCTGGAACAGCCCCCTAATAATGCCAATGGTTGTGAAATAAAATGGTCAACAAACAAATATAGATGTGATGTTTGTGTGTCCACATAGTTTTAGACATATTGTAACTGCTATAACTCAACTAAAGGCGTCAGAGCAAGTGTCTTACCCTGGGTGTCAGTTTTTTTCTCAGTATTTTTCTCTTCACTTTCTGGAGGGGGTGTCTGGTCTTGATCTGCTGTGTTGTTGAGCTGCTCCAGAACAGCTTGAACAATGGGGACCATCATGGCAGTTGTGGCTGTGTTGCTGATCCACATGGAGAGGAAGGCTGTCACACCCATGAAACCCAACATCAACCTGCAGAGAGGCAGAAGAGGCTAGAATGACACTGCTGTTATGTTCAAGGCCATTTTGAGAGGAATCGAAGTACATCACTTACAGAGCAGGGCGCACACCCACTATGAGTAACACCCGGAGTGCAATTCGCTTGTGAAGATTCCAGTGCTCCACAGCTACAGCCACCATCAGTCCACCCAGAAACAACATGTTGGTGTCCTTCAAATACTGCATACAAACCTATCACACAGACATATGATGCACCTGTGAGGCAAAGTTTCAAGTTACAATAAAAAGTAATGCAAAAGAGATGAAAAAACTTGAAACCAAAACGGCAATTGCAAGTGGGGTGGCCAATGGGGCCCGCCACTGTCGCCATTACTCAAATCAATTGAGAGAATGAGTTTACTCAATCAAATGTCAACTTATTAGGGTTTTCAGTGAACCTATAGTGTCATAAAAGTGAATGTGACATGGAAAGGTTCTGGTGGTGGTGGTGGAAACGGTCCTGCATTAAACTCAAAATGTAGTTATAGTAACGTACATTCTATGAGACTAGGTTTCAATTAGGTTACACCAACATTAGTAAAAATAAATGTCGTTTAAAATACAGATTTGAGACTCACACTGCATTCTATCAACATGTTAGCATCAAGTTCTAAATGATGGAGGCAAAGTCATGAGGATCAATTAAATGATGTGCAAAAATGGCCTGAACTTACATCTTTGGACTCCATGATTCTAAATAATGGAAAGAGTACCGCTGGTAGGAGTGCAGTGACAGCCAAGGGCATAATCTCTGTACACCAATACACTGCCATCAGTGCAACTACGTATGCACATGCAGCCTCCTGCAGACAAACAGGGGAACACAGCATGTAAGTGAAAATCAGGCCTTAACTACTGCATGATGTAAGAAATGTTCTGAAGAATTCTTGTATTTTGATAGCAATCATTCAGGAAGAATCACCTGAGTTCAAAGCCTTTTGGATCGCACTGCATATATTATGTTAAAAATGTAGCTTTATAAAATGAGATTACTACCCATAATGGATTAGTACATGAATGTGAAATTCCTGCGTAGGAAAAAAGCAGATTATCCAGTCACTCTAGCAATATAACCCCCATCATACCACAATACAATTGTAATGTGTAACTGAATGTTTTGTTTTGCAAGAAATGTAGATACTTAAGCTATGCTCAGATTAAAAACAGGCTTCTGAGGTGCAAAGTTCCTTTCGTTATTCAGTCACTCAGAAACACTGCATAAGATCTGATTGCCATCAGTCATCATTTCTTCCCAAAGTAGGCTATGTAATAAAAATCATTAAACATAATCTATTTTTAACTTTATAGCAATTATGCAATATTTTTATTGGGATGATGAAATATGATGTGACATAATATCCATATGACCATCAAAATGCGAATTTATCCAAGTTGTTTTTAAATTAAGTGACTTTGCAATACAGTTTAATGCGTTTAGTAACGGAATGTTTTGTTTGAGAGTTATCAAATATCTAAATATTTGGTACAACTATGCGTAAATCTGGGACGAAAAAACTTTTTACACCAAAGGGTTAAGACAAAAAATAGGGCATTGTGTGTTTAGGAATGTGTCCCCCAGTGACACGCAGTGCCTCGTCTCCATTCCTGCTCGTCAAGACACAGAGAATCCAGTCTGAAACAACCTGTTACTCATGTAATGTGTAAAAAGCGCATCCCTGAATCTTTCTTTACTCTCTTTGACACACTCTCATGAGCACTTGACTGTGTCAACCCTATTTAAAGGCTGCGGAAACTGAGACCCAACGCCGACCACGTAAAATGCATTTATTGAGCATCACTGATGTTTTAAACTTTTAATTGCAACACATTACCGACCTTTTAAAACACGCATCATAAATACCAACACATTTAGAATGTTATCATAGACATAGCCTACCTTTGTTCCAATGACTAGTGGCAAAGGCAGCAGGAGAAAAGGGGTGCAAAAGAGAATGAGTCCGTCTTTCATCCTCCATATAAACTTCAATAAATGTGAGACCATCTTTTGTTACTTTAGAACAACTATACAAATAAAAGTGCGCAAAACAGATCTTCTGACTACGGTTAAGTGAGGACAGAGCATGGGTTTGCGCTCTCTTCTACACACACGCGCGCGCACACACACACACACACACGCACGCACGCACACACACACACACACACACACACACACTGAAGCACATAATTAAGCTTGTGCGAGGGCTGCACCCTGTCATTTTCAATGGCGATTTAAATATTAACTTGCGTATTTCACCATAAAATATCTGAGAAATGGTCAACATACCTGACTTTGCCTATGGAGTAGCTACATTTTCTCTTTTTTTGTTTCGCTCTTCTTAGTAGGCCATCTCGGTAACGAACCATTAATGCGGTTTTGTTCTGACAGCTCACTCTAAATATTATTACAGTAACTCAACTAAATAAAATTGAATTAAATAAGAATGAGAGATAGAATTTATAATCTGCTTTACTTAATTAGATGCAGATATCTTGTCTTTAGGATTGTTTATTTGAATTCATTTTATTATAATGCAATTATTTACTATAATTAGTTCTGGTCTCTGAATCTGATTGGAGGAGAGTCAGTCCAAGAGTCCTGATATAGTCCAACAGCACCTGGGACCAAAGGCGTAGCAGCCAGAGGGGACATAGGAGACACCTCCCCTGCACTCGTTAAAAAATGTGATTCAGACCACCACACTTTTCGGCTAAACCCATATGTCCAAATGGAGGATTTGTATAGTTTTCTTTGTGTTTTTTTTTTTTTTACTTTGGGCTGATTGAGCAACCATCAAGCCAATCACAGGTGAGTTTCATGAGCCGAAACATCCCTTATGTAATAGGCTGTCAGTCAGACAGTCTAATCAACACGGCTCTGTTCATTTCTACAAAGTTGCTTTCAACAATGTTCATTTCTCCATGTTTTTATCAGCATTGATGTTGATCTAAATTAATAATCTAGAGATGAGGAACACACAATTGAGAGTTATTTATTGGCATATCATTCTTGATTGGCAGCATTACGTAAAATACACTGCAGAAATGAACAGAACAATCCTTCTTTTAAGCACACATTGTAAGTGGAGTTTATATCAGTGCATGAGTCTTCATTAAGTTATGATTTTTACATTATGTTTGTGAGGTAATAGTTTGATCAGTTCATTTTGACTATATAAGCAGATTACTAGATCTGTGTTAAATATATAAAGTTATTTTTAATATCAGCTCTTGTTTTTTAATATGCTGGTTTCCATTCAACAAACTGTAAGAAAAAGATAGATCTGCTGTGTTCTTAGAACACTTATGCATTTTACTGAAGTGAATGGACATGTAGACACACTTTTTTATACATGAAAACGTAAGGATGATATTGAAACATATAATTATTATAAAACTGTTGTTGTCTTTTGATAAAAGTCATGCTCAGCAGCTCACAAACTGTAGGGAATTGATAGATTTGCTTTGTAATGCTTAAAACCTCTAATAAAGTCTCTTTGTAGGTCTTTAGACATACACATTTTAAAAGATTAAAATGTTCTTTTGATTGTTGATTCAGTGACTAACTCATTTCACACAAGTAATCACCAGGTGGCATCACAAGAAATGGTCACTGAATCATTAAATGGATCTGAATGAATTTTGGTGAACATAGTCAAAACACTGGAGCCACTTGAATGAATTTAAATCCCACAATGCACAAGCACAGAGTAAAAAATAAAATGATGCACATGCACAATTGTCATTATTGTAATTGATTAGATTATTTATTCAGGACAAGCTTGTGCTCAGTCTTTTATTGTCATGTGTGAAACTGACAAGTTCTGTGCGAGCAAGTTTGGTCTGTGCGAGCCACCTACTGACAGTAGGTGTTTGATCAATTGATTGTTTTTATTTCATTCACTGATTTGCTCAGTAAAAAGCAACAAATCAGCAGCATCGTTTGCATTAAGTGGGTCATTAAGAGGTCGCGCTAGAAAAAAAGTTTATCCATCACTCTGACAGACTGAGTTGTAAAATTTCCATCATGGTCTATTTTATCTGTCATACTTGTTATTGGGCTCTACTATTGAAAGTATGCAAAGCTCCGCACTACACGCAAAGACTTGCGCTACACACAAAGCTCATGTGCAACATCTTATCCAATTTTTTTGAGAATGTTAATTCTAAGCACAAATTTTGTGCCATTGTAAAGTGCAAGTGGGCATGGGTGGGAGTGTTTGCACTGGGGGTGTATGCAGGCAAACTGTGCATTTACTGTAAGTTAATAAAGTGCAATTTGCTATTTTCCTGAGAAATAGGTAATTGCTATAAGATGTTTCAAAAGCACGTCTGTTTGCAATGCAAAATCTAAACTCAGTTCCTGCATTTATAGTTTGGAGATTCCACCACAGGTGGTAATAAAGTTCATGGCCAAACTCCAAAAGAGTGGAAGATCAAATTATGTCCATGACGATCACTGTTGTAGCCGTTTTATGAAACAATTATGAGATTTGTGTTAAACTATCTATAGGTCATTGTTTATTTTTCAATTGTTATTATTATTGTCATGTTTATATTTACAATTGTATTAACTATCTAATTTGTATTGGCATTTTTCCACCTGTTGTGAAGTAGTACAAAAGGAGCTGGTGGAAGAAGTTGGAGAGGGGAAAATGTTTGTATTTGGTATGATATTTTTGACAAATTCGTTATTTTGATTATAATTTATTTTAATATCAAGTATTTTGTAATATTTAGTACTATTTTTGGTTAAATTTTTTTGCGTTTCAATAAAGTTAATTAATTTTTCTAAATCAAAATCAACCGGTAGAATTGAAGTGTGTTCCGAAACAATCACTGTAAATACTAGCCATGATTTTTGTGTCAGTAGATGAAAATTATTAATAATACCTACATTATAATTTAACGGAGCATAAATTCAGATCCTGATGAGAAACTCATTTTCCATGCACATAAATAGAGTGTGTCACATTCAACAAGGACGCACACAGTTACTACAAGTCCATATTTCCATTCTTCAAATTCAGTTCTTTGTTTATATCCCTAGTGCTTGACAGGGAATGGACTGTATAATAGGATGCAGATGATGCAATAACCGGAGAAGAACCTCCTAATTAAATTGCACTTGACCCAGCCCATAGCCCCTTGCACGCGCAATTTCGCCAAACCCACAAGAGCTGCGCTTAGCATCCTTAATATAGGGCCCCATAAGTACTAGGGCTACATTCAGGGGTGCAGGATCCATTTTAATGGCATATACATTACAGTCACTCAAATAAGATATTTAAACTTTGCAGGTTGTGTGCGCTGTAAATGTAAATAACTGTCTGGTCTGAAAATTGTAAAAATTGCATACATAAATGCACAATTTCATTGTAATTTTTCAGTGTACCTGATATCAACATAAAGTGACACAGATGAAAAGCACACACATCTGAAGCTCAGTTACAGGTACTCCATCAAAATGCCTGAATGTAAAGTTTGCACTTAGATTACATGCAAGTATAATAGGCAGAAAGAATATACAATTTTTTGCACTTTCATTTTGTTCTTATACTTTTTTGCACTTTATTATCATGCAGTAACACAATGATGTAAGATTGATGTATGTCATCTTGAAAACAGAGACCATCTTGAAATCTGAACACAATTGGTCAAAAGGGACGCATGTTACCAGTTCAGTTGTGATGGGATCTCCCAAAACGCATCTTAAATACCAGGTGATAAACAGGGCACACTGGAGAATAAGACACTGCAATTTGCACTAGGCTAATTTTTTATTTATTTTTTTATCTGTCAAAATGACAAAAAGCTTTTGGATTTATCCATCAATGTTTCTTTTATTTTTATAAATTTTCAGTTAACTCAACCTGAATCTGGTTCATTACAAAACACAGGGTTGTTTACCACCAAAGAATTTTAATAATTCATTCACATAATAAATTTGCTCAAAAACAAAACACTATTGGTTCAAAACTAGAGTAGGAGACCAACTTAAGGCCTGAAACATAGTAAACATTATATACTTGTTTGTTGAACTATTGTATAAAAGCAAAATCACAATGGCAATCATGCTGTTGTTCTGTACATCAACACAGCTGTGATTACCTGTGTGATATTGATTATGTATTTATTTTCTAGATTTTTCCACATAAAAGGACCTATTAACTTCTAGGAGATTAAAAGAGGTCTCAGAAACCCATTAAGCTTGCAATCAATACATTTCTGTTCGCAGCACAGTGCTTAAGAGCCAGCTATCTTGTTGACATCTGCTTTTCACTTCACAAACCACTCAATTCATGATTGATAGTTCTCACAAGTGTCTTTGAAAGGACTCTGGCCTAGCACAGCCTAAAGAAACTATCACAGCCTAAAGGAACTAAGAAAGTTAGTTTAGATGGGGAAGAGCAATGAGAGGACAAAGACATGTTCTTGTCTGAGAAGAGTTGAATGACAAGAAGATAAACTGTGGGCTTACACTGCTGCCTTTACTGAAACTCTACACAGAAGCAGCAGGAGACGGGCTCACAGACCTGCTGAGACACTAACAATAGTTCTCTGTGAGAGAGTGAGGATGAGATTTCCTTAAGTCATCAGTGTTTTATGGGAAATCCTGATGAACCCAGGGTTGTTTTACAGGTGAACATTTTGTTAAAAAAAATGTAACCTTTAATTATTATTATTTATTTTTGTAAAACCAAAACAACAGAGAATTATAATCAGACCAATAAACAGCCAATCATCAAGGGATTATTCAATAATTTAGGTATAGCCAAAGTTGGATCAAACTTAACTTGGGACATCTTTGATTTACTTGACACTAGACGCAAACACATATAGTGCCTATAACAATGACTTCTTCACATTTAATTTTTTTACATGTAACAATGAGAGGTTATAAACAAAACTTAATGACTATCCTCTATTAAAATTTTTACATTAGTTGTGTTTGGAGTCTCAGAGACATTAGACTTAAAACCTGAATAAATGCAATACATTTTCACATGCTAAGATTATCTGCATAAAGCGTTCAGTCCCATAACTGATCAATTTCAAATATGAGGTTCATTTAAAAAATGGCTATTATTGTTTTTACATATACATCATAGTCTTCTGGTCAACCTCAGCATGTCAATAGAACATGAGGGTTAACTGAGAAACTGTGGCACTGATCAATATAAAATAAACAGTTTTTGGCCTTTGAGTAATATTTGAGTTAATCTCAACTATGCTACACATCTTAAAGGAGGATTTTTCCCTCCATTCGTCTTGTCAAAATTGTTCAACTGGTCTGTGACTAGAATTTCCAAAATGGTATATAAAGAAAATGTGTTTAGGTTGTGGTTTCTTCTAATTTATTACAAGGATTTCACAGACAGCCCCTTTTTGCACCGATACAGTATGTCCTGGGTCACCCTGACTTGAACTAAGCCTGCAACCTTAGCATTTGTTTGGCCACCATCACCCATCACAAAAGAATTTGTGGAAAGTCATAATGTTCATGTTGATCACGGTCCAAGCTGGTAAATAAATTAAATATCCAAATTATTTGTCTTGTGGACTACTTACTGTACCTATAGACTACAATTTAATTTGTGTCGATGTAACACGTGTGAAAAAGATATTATAGTCCTTTAAATGCTGTTTTACAAAACAGAAACCAAGTCAACACTCATAATAGTAATGATATAATAATAAAAACATCAATTAATGATTAAATTATCTTCTTGATAATAATACTGTGTGTTGTAACTTAATATCACATCTGATGCATGTGCAAGTTTTGTTCAACCCCTGTGTTCTTACCAGACATTTTCTCAAGAAATCTAGAAAGCTATATATATTGATTTGGCGTCCTCTAGAGTCTAAAATAGAGTGATTGTAAAAGCAACAAGCAACAAGCATGCAACCAAGAATGTGTTTTTTTATTTTTGTCAACCAGTTAGTTGCAAGCCTAGAAGCACACTTTTAGTTTAGGATTATGTTTATTTTGATTTAGTTAAATGTTGAGTGTATGCTGTAAATTTATAACGATATAAAAAACGGAGGATTTTGAGATTTGTAAAGATATTTAATGTGAAGTACTCATCTATTCTAAACAATTAAATATAGACATACATTTGAATGTTGTTTTCTAGAAATTGGGCAGGTTTGCACAGAAGTTGTCAGTTGGATGTTTGACATTGAGTCTAACTAAGGATTCAAGGTTCTGCGTAGGTGGTGAACTGGACAAATAAATTCCATTTAAGGGCTTTGGAAATTGCAACTGCAACTAATTCTAGTACAATTACGGAGGCAAGATTTAATAGCATACTTTTCAACAAATCATTTTTCTTTTAAAAATACGAGAGATTTATAAATACACAGTTAGTTATAGATCATGTGTAATTTTGTTGTTGTTATTGTTCATGTCAAGGAGATTGGTTGGTAATTTAGTGGAATACCCTCATTGAACAAATTGAAATATTGTTTGTAATACTTTCAAATAATTATTTCTTTAAATATAATTTCTGAATACAATTGAAATCATTCCAAAAATGAAATATAAGGTTTGTAATGACTGTCATGATTTATTGGTCTGACATTATAAAACTGCTATCCTGTCAAAGTTTTTTTTTCCCCCTAACATAAACTAAATAAATAATTAACAATTTTATTTTAGCATCTGCACCTATTTTGGTGTCACATGTGGGGATTCTTTAGTTTGACCGTAGGTTCACATATATTCATATTTACATTTAAAACAAAATGGTGACACAAGTCAATGAAGGATAAAACATTAACCAGCTGCGCAGTGTCTGACAACATTTTACTCACAGTGATCTGTTCTGGAACTACATCATTCTCTCTCACCATATTTGTCACAATTTTCCTGCCATTTTGGTTTGGTAAGTTTAAATTTCAACTTCTTAAACAGTTCTGGACATTAGTTGACCATACAGCCAATAAGAAGGTTGAAATCTCCCTGATTTCTTTAGTTTAGCAGTGGCTTATTCCTAAATTAGCTGAAATTCAGGCATGCATGTGCAGATGTAGAAAATATTTGTAGAATGACTACAGCTATTATGAAATTTGTTTAGTGAATCAAAGACCTTTTATAAACCATGAGTCATTTCTGATTCTTTAGCAAATTATACTAAAACATGTCAAATCACTTAGTATCATAATTTATATAAAATAACTCTATTTTATGGCTGTGGAACATGTGTAATATGATGATTATTGTGGGTGATTATTTAAAAACATTGCTTCAAAACTGTCTTGTTTTGTGCTGACTCATGCAGACCTTGGGGAAACCCACCAACATATTTATGTTTAGTTCTCATATAATGTAATTGGGTTTTTCTTTGCATTTTATAATGGTTCTTGCAGTTTTATTAGATAAGTAATTTAAAATTGAGACTTTGGTCAAGAAGAAGTTGCTTATTTGCTAATTATTTTATTTAATTAAATTTAAATTTTTATCACATTAATTTATATTACTGAATCATTACTATTGTTGTTGTTGTTGTTTTGCTGTTATTACTTGATACATTGTTTACAGCTGAAAGAGTGTATTTTATGTAGTTTTTGTAGTGGTGGTGGTGGTGGTGGATTGAGTAGCACCTTATCTTCAAATGTGTGTAAACACCAGACCCAATTCTAATATTATATCAGTTAAAAGTACCAAAACATTTAAAAAAAATCAGTTATATGACTTGAAAAAAAATTATCTTACTGTGCAACATTATAACATGTGATAACATATAATTGCCAATTATTGTCTTTCTCTGAAGCTGTAACATTGGCAGATATTCATTATTGTATTTTCCAGGCCTACCGTAAAAACATGAAGCACTGCCTAGAAGTGCTTGCACTGCTCTGTGTCTTAAGGTTTGGACTTATGGTAAGAATCAGCTTCTTGACTAAACTCTCAAATGTAAAATTATAATCCTTGTCCATCCATGTCTCTCTATCTTTTTTCTAAAAAGCCCACACAGTCTTAAATCTAGCCATTTCTATGATTCTCTTCAAACTCAGGCTACTAATGCAACGGATAACGGCAAAGGGAATTGCAACGATATCTTAAGTCTGGAGGCTCAACGTGCAGTTGGTGGTGCAATGGTTAAACTTGGCTTGGAGCTTTTAAAAAATCTACAGCCTGGGCCTGAGCAACCAAATATAATTATATCTCCACTGAGTGTCTCTCTTGCTCTTGCTGAGCTTGCTTTGGGTAAGCAATTTAAGCATTTGATAGCATACTCATACAGACATCAGGGGGAGTTTGCCTAGAAAAGAAAGTTCTGTCATAATTTACTCTCCCTATTGCTGTAATTTTTGTGTGCACTAGATATGTCAATGCAAATGAAATGCAAAACTCTATCTGGTTTTAATTAGGAGCAAGAAACAAGACAGAGGAAAAGTTGTTAGAAGTGCTTCAGCCACAAGAGCTGACTAATTTTCATGAAACCTTAAGCTGTCTCCAAGAACAACTAACATCCAAGGCTGTCAAAATGGCATCCCGTCTCTACCTCAAACCAGGTGAGGATGTTTTTTTTCCTCAGTCAGGTTCAACCTGATATACAGTAACTGGAAGATGACATTGAGCTTCAGGATCAGAACAAAACATTTGCTAACTCACTTGAAATGCTATTCTTATTCAGGCTACTGGTGTCTTTTGTAGATTTTACAGTTGCTTATATCTTTGAAAAGGTTTTAGGGTGAACCAGGACTTTGTGGACAGATCTTTGCACTTGTATAAATCTGAACCTGCACAACTGACCTCCATTGAGGAAGTCAATCAATGGGTGGAAGAAGCCACCAAAGGTCGCATAACCAACTTCATGTCCACTCTTCCACCTAATATTGTTGTTATGCTGATAAACGCAATTCATTTTAAAGGTTGGTCCCATTCTGAAAGCAATCATGACTTAGTTTTGTTGCAAATAATCTATAACAGAAAGTAATAAAAAATTTATAGAAGTGAGTGGCAATGTAGCACCCTGTTTGATTTGCTATAAACACAAACATTTCACTTCTTACTCTTAGGGGAGTGGCAGTCTCGCTTTGATTCAAAGTTTACTGTAAAAGATATCTTCTACATTGACAAAAAAACTTCTGTGAAGGTGGACATGATGATGGGATCTAAATATCCACTCAGTATGTATGTAGACAGAAAGGATGGCACACAGGTACCCCATTTTCTACTTATTTTGTAATTAATCTTGATTTTTTTCTTTATTTATTAGTAGTATTTTTTATTTTATTTTTTTTAAATGGTTGGTGTTTGTCCATCCCCCTTAGGTTGCAAGGTTCCCTTTCCAAGGAAATATGAGTCTTTTGGTGATAATGCCACTGCCATCACATGGAAATTTGTCAACTGCGGCTGCCAAGCTCAACATATCAGACCTGTATGAACATCTCCCAAGTGAGAAGTCTATGCATGTGAAACTACCCAAATTTAAACTTGAGTACCGACAGGATCTGCGACAAGCACTCACAAGCATGGGTAAGGTACAAGAGCCTGTTCCCCTTCTGTCACTCACTCGACGTTGTGTCGAATGAAGTGACACAAGGGAACTTCCTTGGACGCCGAATCGTAACTCTGAACCTGAGAAAAAGCCAATGTCAATTTGGCAAATAGAATTTGCATGCCCACACCGGACATATGGGTATAAAGGGAAGCGGGGCAGCGAATGCCAGTCAGAATATTTCTTCGGATCCGAAGGGTTGTGCAGCAAGCAGCTGAGTTCACTCATGTTCTACTCACCTCTACAAGCCCTTGGCGAGCAGGCGGGGCGCGGGGCGCGCTGGTTGAGCGGCGCCGCGGCATGATGTGTGAAATTGCCTCCGTCTGCTTCTTCACTGCCGAGAACTGCTGGCCGAAGTTGTTGATGAAAAGAGCAAGCTCGACCCAGTTCAGAGCATCTCTTTTCATGGCATGGCAGTCTCAATGACAGCGCGGCTCACCAACGAGTGCTCAGGTGCCTCGCTCGCTTCGAGCCCGGCACAGCAGTTCCTCTAAAACAATTCCAAAGGCTCCTGGGGCTTATGGCATCCTCAGCCACGGTCACGCCGCTCGGGTTGATGCATATGAGACCGCTACAGCAATGGCTACAGACTCGAGTCCCGAGATAAAATGTTGGGGGGGACAATAAACATAACAATTCTCAAGAACAATTTTTTAAAGGGGACACCAAGGGTTTTTTTGTTGTTGCCCCGTTTGCGTTTGTATTATTTTATTTCTTAAACAATTATTTTAAGAATATATCATTATATTATTTACATTACACATATTTTAATTATATTTTAGGGGGGGACAACCCTCAGATAGGGGGGTCCTGACCCCCCCGACCCCCCGCGATTTCCGCCTATGCATGTGACAATCACCCCTTCCTACGTCATACTTTCAACCCTTGGACAGACCTCTGCTTTCTATGACCGGAGTCCCCCTGCAGCAGGTGTTCAGACGTGTTGTGGTAACCACAGACACCTCTCGACAGGGTTGGGGTGCCGTGTGCAAGGGGTGCGCTGCCGCTGGCCCCTGGAAAGGACCCCAGCAGTTTTGGCACATCAATTGCCTAGAGTTGATGGCTGTAATTCTTGCCCTATGGAAGTTTCTACAAATAATCCGAGACAGCACAGTTCAGTCAGTGCTTCTATTCTTATAGGTGAGGCTGGAGGGGAGGCTGTCCCCCTCCACCTTGAAGGTGTATGTAGCTGCTATCGCAGCCCACCACGACGCAGTAGATGGCAAGTCCCTTGGTAAGCACGACTTGATTATCAGGTTCCTGAAAGGTGCTCAGAGACTGAATCCTTCCCGACCTAGCCTGTTCCTCTCTTGGAATCTCTCAGTGGTCCTCTCGGGCCTTCAGAGACCCCCTTTGAGCCACTTGATTCAGTTGAGCTCAAGGCCCTCTCCTTGAAGACAGCCCTCCTGATCGTGCCTCTATCAAGAGGGTTGGAGACCTGCAGGCATTCTCTGTCAGCGACACCTGCCTGGAGTTTGGTCTGGCGCTTTCTCACATTATCTTGAGACCCTGACCGGGCTACATGCCCAAGGCTCCTACGACCCCTTTCAGGGACCAGGTCGTGAACCTGCAAGCGCTGCCTCGGGAGGAGTCAAACACAGCCCTTTTGTTGCTGTGTCCAGTGCGTGCTTTGCGTACCTATTAGGACCGCACGCAGAGTTTTAGATGTTCTGAGCAGCTCTTTGTCTGCTTTGGCGGACGGCGGAAAGGGAACGCCGTCTCCAAACAGAGGTTAGCCCACTGGATCGTTGATGCTATTGCCTTAGCCTATCACACCCAGGCCATACCAGCCCCCTTGCGGGTTCGAGCACACTCTACTAGAAGTGTGGCATCCTCGTGGGCACTGAGCCATGCCACCTCCCTAGCAGACATTGCAGAGCAGCGGGCTGGGCAACACCCAATACCTTTGCCAGGTTTTACAATCTCAGGGTTGATGCGGTCTCATCCCGTGTCAGGTACGAGCCGGTAGAACTCGTAATGCGGCACAACCGACCAGGTTTTCCGCTTGCACCTTGCGCCCTTCACCAAGTTGATCCAGTGCGCCTACTGTTTCTCCTCCCTAGCCCTCAGGCCCGCGAATTCAGCGGAGAAATTTGTGGCCAGACCCACTACGAGTCTCAATGCTCTGTACTGGGCTCAGGCTCCACGGGAATAGTTCCCTCTTCAGGCTAACTCCCCGTGATGTATTTTCCGCGGTACGGTCCCCCTTGTCAGCAGACTCGTGTTTCCCCCAGGCAGTCCCGCTGCCCCGGCCGCTGTGCTTGTAGAGTCCCCTCTCATTAGGCTGGACCTACCACCACGCCATATCCCACGTTCGGCTTCACAACCCTCGTGGTGTATTTACCTCCCCCTGAAACTGGGCAGGGCGTGGCCTCCGCAGGGTCTTTTCCTCCTGAAAGAATAGGAAATTTGCGGACCAGTCAGGTACCTTGCCTCCAGCCTCACCTGCAGCCCGGCACGCCAGCACTGATGAGTCTGAAGATGCCCTCTTAGGCCTCTTCCTCAGTCTCTAAATCCGCCCCCTGCCGGATGTGCAGAGCAGGGTAAGGGCTTCGAGTCTTCTCTCAGCACCATGGCCTCGGGACGTCCCCCTGCTCCCCCCCAGGGAAAGACCGACTTAATTTTCCCCAGCCACTTTACGTCCTATGTGAGAGACATAGTGAAAAGAAGGCCGCGGCTGCTGGGCTTGCTCCCATGCTCAGAGGTGCGGGAAACCTAAGGTTTGTATGCAAAAAGAAAAGAAAGAGTTGGGGGCGTTGGGGAGGGCTATGTGCAGTCTGCACATGCACCTCTAGCACGCAATAGCCTGCTATGCACCTGTTTCGACAGTCACGTAACACGGTCAGTGTGTGGCGCTTTTCTATGGACACCATGTGTCACTTCATTCGACACACCGTCGAGTGAGTGACAGAAGGGAAATGTCATGGTTACTGTCATAACCTCCGTTCCCCGAGGGAAGGAACGAGACGTTGTGTCCCTCCTGCCACAGCTCTAGACCTAGCACTGTGAATGGCCGTGCTTCCTTTTTGGCTCCTCAGTGCAAAATCCTGACTGGTATTCGCTGCCCCGCTTCCCTTTATACCTGTATGTCCATGGCGGGGCATGCAAATTCTGTCTGCCAACTTGACATTGGCTTTTTCTCAGGTTCAGAGGTATGATTCGGCGTCCAAGGAAGACCCCTTGTGTCACTTCATTTGACACAACGTCTCGTTCCTTCCCTCGGGGAACGGAGGTTACGACAGTAACCATGATGTTTTTGATTTACTTTTTGCTGTGAATTTATCACAACTTGACAGTTATACAGCATGTGGTATAACATACCCTTAATAAGGTTAAGTCCTATTTTGTCCATCCACATGAAGTTGATCAATGTTGTTGTGAAGTGAGAGATCACAGTTCAGAAAAAAGAACTGTAATAATCCTGTTATTTATATAAAGAGTGTAGTTTAATACCAAGGGAGCTCTAAAAAACCTGGAACAAGCTATCCTTTAGGATGCAATCATTTCAATGGCATCTACTCGGCTAGAGCAGGCTTCCATGAAAGTGTGCCAAATGGAGGCTGTCATCTTTGCAAATGGGCACTCAGTTCCAGGATGGGCTGCCATGTCACTCATCAATAGCAGCAGATAAGGGAAAATATTGGGGAATATGTGAAAAAGTAAATTTCACATTTTTAAAAGCCCTTCAAAAACAACCTGTAACTTGGAAAGGATGTAGTATAATTAAATTAACTAATTTCAATTGAAAGTTTCTTGAAGAAGAAAAAAATGGTTGGAAAACACTTTTAAAGGTCTGTCAATAGACCTTATTCACAGAAGCACCATCTTTGATTTTTGATGGGAATGACAACAAAGCTGTGCGGGATAGACCTACACTATATTTAAAAGGCCATTCAACACTAAACTACGTTTTCTGAGATTTTACCAGATGTTACATATTATAGAAAAAATGTAAGAATCCATAAATTAACATTATAAGAGGAAAGTGGTTAATTTATGGATTTTTCTTTTGCACTATTTTCATGTTTCGGGTTAAAAATCAACATCGAGTCAACGTCACACGATGTGACACTTCCATGTACAACAGTGCATCATCGCTTCATAAGTGTCTCATAATTATTAATGGGAATGCGTGGCCTTAACCTTTGAGAACGTACTGTCTCATAATTCTTAATTAAAACATATAACCAGCACTTCAAACTCTCAAGCGCTTCAATTGAGAGAGTTAATAGTACTGGGACGTGTGTGTTTAAGACTGCATAGCCTCCCCGCAATGCTCACAGAGGGACAGGAAAAGCTTTCAATCAATTGCAAAACCTTTTAAATGTTTGTGCACATGCATTTATAACTGTGGGTGATTTCAAGATATGCAGTGAGTTGGACTGGGGCCAGGGCCGGCTCAGGCCAGATTTTCAACTGGCGCCACAAAGATCAAAATCACTGAGGGTGCTTTTGAAAATAGTGGGGGCGCTCTGAATAAAGTGATGTATCGTATTTACAATTTTTTTTATAGATTCAATAATGTTTAAATGCTACTAAAACAATATAATGTCCACATATAATAAGGATCCGATTATACTACAATCGCGTAGCGCTAGTGCTCAATATATGGGTAGAGGGGCGCACAGTCGTCGCAAGAGGGCGCACTTCCGACAAAAAAACTCTTGTCGCCCATGCCATGAACCGGGCCTGATTGGGGCTCGTTTGAGTCGCAGTTTACATTGATTGTCCCACACACAAACGCTATCGATCCATCCATCCATCTCTCCATCTACCCTTAATGTGAGTGTGTTAACCGATCTAATCATTTACTGTATATTTGTAAATAAGTCTCAAAAGTTATTAAAGTGTAAAAAAAAAAAAAAATGACGTGGCATTTATTTGTGCATTAAATTACAGATATAAAATGACCAGTGTGATTCTGTGTAATGTATTGAGCTTTACAAAAAAAATTATTTGTTCATTTTGTTAGGGGCATTTGTTAGAATAGTTAATGCTGTTAAATGTGTTAGTTGAAATAAAGTTGACTGAGTTGGATCAGATCTCAGCACACTGAAAAATATCTTTTCAAGCAGTTTCAGTACACACATGAGTTGTGGAAAATTAGATGCGATCTAGGAGCTTTTTGACAGCTTTATACAGTGCACGTCATTGAAGAGAAGGTAAGTCTATACCTTACACCTAGTTTCCCTTACAGCTTGTTATTCCTGTGTTTTAATTTCTGTCAAAAATCATAGATGGTGCTACTGTGAATAAGGTCTATATGGAGAAACGTCTCGGGTTATGTAATATAACCCTTGTTCCCTGAAAAAAGCGAAACGAAATACTGCGCTGAGAAAAGTGCTTTGGGAACAATCCTACATTGTGACCAGCTGTGAATATGTGTGTAACACGTCAATGAACATTGACCGGAATTTATAGCCTCGGCTGGTGAGATCATTGGATGCACCTGTGGCCAGGCTATAAATAGACGCATCACCAGCGTGTCGTCAGCTATATTTTTTTCTGAAGAGCAGTCCTGGGACATCCCAGTGCGGCAAAGAAGCGCAGCATCTCGTTCTGCTTTTTTCAGGGAACAAGGCTTACTCTACGTATCCTGAGACGTTCCCTTTACAAAAAGCTTCACTAGGATGCTGCGCTGAGAAAAGCACTTTGGGAATGAGAATACCCACGCCACCGCACTGAGGCTGTCCGGACACCTACGATTCTCTGAAGGGCACTCCGTCCATCAAGGCGTGGCAAGCCGAAGTGGTGGCCACATAGAGTGGCGGGGCATAAGCCTGCTGACGGTTCTTCCTGCAGAGAGTCCAGAACTGAAGCGATCTGGCAGTTAACTGGTTCTGCAATATGAACTTTTAATAAAGGGAAACGCATACAGGCGCATTCTGGGCCTAGTACAACCTTGACCTAGCCTGACTTCGCTCAGGGTATTCTTAGTGGACTCGATTCTAGCGGGAGACAGTTGGGCCCGCATTGTGATCGAACTCCTTACGGTCCCCCAAAAGACAGTGTTCAGAGTGGGAGAGAGCACTCTTTTCTTGGCGTTGAGCCTCAACCCCAGAGAAACTAGATGAGCTAAGACTATATCCCTGTGCTGAACTGCCAGTTCCTGGAACTGCGCTAGATCAGCCAGTTGTCTATGTAATTCAGAATGCGGATGCTCCAGAGTCGCAAAGGAGCTGGCACTGCATCCTGCATTTGTGAATGTGCGGGTAAAAAGGGCTAGGCCGAATGGAAGAACCCAATACTGGAAGGTTCGCCCCCGAAAGTGAACCTCAGGAACTTCCTGTGTTGTGGCAGAACTTCTAATAGAAGAAGTGCAACATGAGATCAATGGTGACCAGCCAAACGTGATGTTGGGCTTGTGACACGATCGTCTCGATAGGCAGCATCTTGGGCTTGAACACCCAGACTGGGCAGTTCAAGCCTTAAGATCTAAGGTCAGACGCAACCTCCACCACTCCTTGGGAACCAGGATGTATTTGCTGTAATAACCTGACTTTCTCTCTGGAAAGAGAACACGTTCTGTTGCCCCTTTAACTAAGAGATTTTGCAGTTCGTTCCACAGTAGACATGCCTGATCCGGTTTACGGTAGGGGAGACCACGCCATTGAAACACGGAGGGCGGCGAGCGAATTGAATCTGTTGCCCTTTTCTACTGATCTTAGGACCCACGTAAAATATCTGAAAAAAGTTTCTACGCTGCCAGGTTCTCAGAGATGGGTATTAATTTTTTAACACTTCCTGTTGAAGGGTTGTCGAGTGTTCTGCGTCCTGGATAAATGCAGAAAGCAGCGAAACAGCCAACTTTTTGATGGGAACCTCTACCTCTCGAAACACCGAAGGTGGCGGGAATGGAGAGGTTTCGTGGGGGTACCGGGTTGGCGAAGTGGTGCACTTCGAGGGGAGCTACCCCCAAAAGACTAGGCGCAAGACCATCAGGGTTTCTTTCTTTTAGAAATTAGGGTCCTGAGGTCTTGCTTTGGGGGCTGTTGAGGGCGACGAGACTGTCCCCAGTCACTGCGAGTGGGAGCACAACTCGCCACACTTTGCTTTCGAGCCTCGCTTCTAACAGGACCGGGGCGGGTCTGGGTGGGCAACGGACCCGCCCCCTGAGTGCGGCTAGGAAAGAACTGCCCGAAGGCTTCCTCGTGGCTTTTCGCCTCCTGGAACTTGGAGATAACTGAACTCATAGCATCTCCAAATAGATCAGAAGGTGAAACCGGGGCATCAAGGAGGAAAACTTTATCCTTGTCCTTGATGCCCGATAGGTTGAGCCAAAGGTGCCTCTCCACGCTGACCAAGGCAGACATTGCCTTGGTCAGCACAGACATTGGATGCACCTGGCCACAAGGCAGACATTGGATGCACCTGGCCACAGGTGCATCCAATGATCTCGCCAGCCGAGGCTATAAATTCTGGTCAATGTTCATTGACGTGTTACACACATATTCACAGCTGGTCACAATGTAGGATTGTTCTCAAAGCGCTTTTCTCAGGGCAGCATCCTAGTGAAGCTTTTTGTAAAGGGAACATGCTTTTTGCCATAGGGTGTGGTTCCAGCATATACCAGCAAGGGATAATGGGACCTGCTGACCTGCAAATTCCTGATCCCTAGTTTTACCCACACTCTTTCTTTCAGGTCTGGGCTTGCTGTTTACTGGGCCTGAACTATCCAGAATCGCACATGGCCCATTAGTGGTTTCGGGAGTACAACATGCCTCAAGCATGGAGCTGAGTGAGGAGGGTGCCGAGGCCTCAGCCGCGACCTCCGTTACACTGGTGCGCACTGTTCCTACTTTTGCAGTCAACAAGCCATTCATCTTTGTGCTGGTCGATGATGCTTCCTACACACCTCTCTTCCTGGGTATGGTCACCAACCCAAACCCTGGAGCGACAGCTGAACAAAGTGATGAGCCTAAAACTGAAACTGAAAGCAGCATGACAGGAAACAATGCAGCCCCGAAGGATGGAACACTAAGTGATGGCCCGCATTGGGAAAACATGCTAAGTTACGTGTTAAATATGTGGAAGGATACAGTTCCTCAGCAGTTCCTCGGACATCAAGAGATGGAGAATGGGAACTAAAGGAGAGATGTGCATGGATCTATCCATATTACAGACTTTGCCGACTGTAATGTGCTTTTGTAAAAATCCATGGTGTTGCTGTTAATGGCCTGCAACTCTTGAATACATTAGATGACCATAGAACTGATTCAGAACTTATTCTGACCATTGTCTGAATAAGGTCAATAGACTTTGTTAAGTCAGAAAAATTAATTGGCTGGGGAAAAGTAATATTAACCAGTTGGAGAATTGTACTAAAATTAAACAAGAGGTGCAGGTGTACACAGTTGCACATTTAATTCAATAGATACATCATAAAGCAAAATCCTAAAGATGATAATGAGTAATATCAAGCAACATACAGCATACTTAAAAGGGGGACCTCACCATGTACTCTAAAAAAATACACCATGTTTTGGCAAATGTTTGTTGTGGAGAAGTATTAATCAAAGTGTATCTCACATCCTCACTTAGCATTTCTTTATGCTAAAAGGGTATATCAAATAAATTTAAACAAAACATAAATGTTAACGCCTTTGCGTCCTTCCTTAGGAACAGTAAATGCAATGACGTTATAAATTTGGATAATAAAATAGGTACTTCTGCTAAATTCGCAGTAAAGATTTTATCATCAGAAGTTCAGACCTCCTTCTGCCGTCAGCTATGGGTGGGACTGTTCACTAAAACACTGTGCTGAAGCGTCTGCTCGGCACAGTTGGTGGAGACATCTTTGAGCTGAGTTTCTGCACGGGACAGTGGTGAAAGTAAAAATCAGGTCAGTCCCGTTAAATCAAAAATCAACATACCAGTGTTTTCATTATCTAAAACTAACAACTTTTTTCTTTACATTAATGTTTTTTTCCTGAGCAGTTTCTTCTCTTCTTCTTCTCTTTTTAAAAGTACCCTAAAGACATGTTTTTTATAAGTGTATGACTCCTGTATAATTTACAATATAAACAAAACATCTCTTTTGTTTCATTGTTTGTTTTAGTTGTTCAAATGCAAAGCAACTGCTTAATTGTTTCCAAAATTATTAACAGTAACTATTAGTTCAAATGATTATTTCATTCTGAATGAATAGTTTCTAAAATGTGTCTTTTTCCAATTGTATGTACAGTTACTTGCAATGCGAATCAGAAGTCAGAGCTCAGCACAAATTATGCTGTGGATTTGGAGCTATGGTCTTTAACTGCGTGGCAGAGACAGTGAGGGAGCCTGGAGATGAATGTGAAAAAAAAAAAAAAAAGAAAGAAAGAAAAGAAAAACTAGTGCTGTAAGGTGTATTTTTTTCCCCTGATGGACATGAACTCAGGAAGAAACTTGTAGACAACTTTAATGACAACCAGATGTGCTGAAGGAAAATTAGATTTTGTTTTTGAAAGAGTGCCTGTTGTAGGCCTTTTTGGAAAACTGCTATAGGACCTTCTCCATTCCTTGAAACTGAGCCTGCAGTAAACTGTGTCAAGTGTTATGTAAAGGCTGCACTGTTAAAAATGTAACTTTTAACGGTAAAAGACTGTAAAAATGCTACAGAAAAGAAATTACAAAAATTTATTAACAAGGATTAACTGTAAAATGTACAGTAAAGAAATTTCATGTATTAAATTATTGTTAAAATTGCAGTAAAAACAATAATCGTGCGTTCCCAGAATTCCCTGCGTGACCCATCATATTTCTTTATAGTTTATGGGAATAGATATGCTTCTTATTATTTTGAATATCAGTTACATACTTCGGGGTGTTCTGTGTTATATTTGATATAGTTTAGTTAATGTTATTGCATTATTTTAATATCACATGTGTTACTCTGATGGTGTTTAGTGTTTGTGTGAGTGACACTGCGTGCTCTCTCTACATGTTTATTGGTCACTTTTTTCTGGAAAAGTCACTTTTGATGAATTTCATGTCATCATGTGCTCTTCTGTAATTGTTATGGTGATGAACAATACCTTATCAAGTAAAAAGCAGATTTTACCGTTTCAGTAGATTAATATTAAGTTTATGATGTTTTTTTTTTTACTGTAAATTTAACAGAACATTTTTTTACAGTGCAAATTACAACAGTTAAAATTTAATTGTAAAAACAACAGGAAAATTCATAGTTTATTACATAGTTTATAGGGCATTACACAGTTATTAATATTTGTGTTATACACTCAATTACCACTTTATTAGGAACACCTGTACACCTACTTTATGTGATTATCCAATCAGCCAATCATGTGGTAGCAATGCAATACATAAAATCATGCAGATACAGGTCAGGAGCTTCAGTTAATTTTCACATCAACCATCATAATGGGGAAAAATGTGATCTCAGTGATTTCGTTCATGGCATAATTGTTGGTGCCAGATGGGCTGGTTTGAGTATTTTTGTAACTGCTGATATTCTGTAATTTTTGCACACTTTTATGCATTGCACTGCTGCCACATGACTGGGTGATTAGATAATCTCATGAATAAGTGGATGTAACGGTGTTCCTAATGAAGTCCTCATTGAGTGTATTTTCTGGTGGAAGTATTGCATTTAATGATTTTACTTACATAATATACAAGTTTATTGAATGTTTGTGTTATTAATATTTGTATCATGTGGTTTTATAAAAGCAATAAGGCATAAGAGGCCGTGCTATATTGTGAATATAGTTACTGCTGAAGGATGTTGCTAAGCAGATCAAATAACCTCAAAATCTAAATTTAGACATTGCATTCAATGATCTCATGGATCAGGAATATTTTGCAGTGTATAGTTACAAACAGAGGTTTAGGAAAGTACAACGATAGATTTGTTTAGTAGTTTTGGGAGAAAATAAAATCAAAGGTGTATTTTACCCTGGGGGGCCTTTAGTCCTGTTGTACCCTACATTGTTTTGTACTTACTTTCAGATTATGAAGAACAATCTTGATTGTTCTGTCAACTAGACTAGTTTTAGATTGGACATTAGATAGTAGTAGATTTGATTTCTTACTAATTATTGCCAAAATTATTGCCATTGGTGATTTCAGGGTGAGCTTGACATCAGGGTGGGCCTGAAAACTTTCTGCATGTTTTACAATAGAGGGTGAAACCCCCTTACAAAAACAAAGAGTTCTGAAAAACTTGCTGCACACTTGCTGGAAATTCACCACTCATTATTTTTACATGCAAATTAGTTTTGCGGCAAACTCTTAATTGTCACAATAGTTGCTGCAGGTTCACCACAACTGGTGAACCTGCAGCAAACCACATTTGCAGTAAATTGCCAGCTCTTGCTAGGAAATTTGTAGCAAGTTTGTCATAACTCTAGAAATTTTGTAAGGGCCAGTCTGTTATCATATGGTATATGTCACAAAAATGTCATGCAAACAACATCTCATCTTAACTGATTAATAATTATGTGTGTGTGTTTGTGCCTATCTTTAAAGGCATCTGAGTTTCTTTGTATGTTTCAGGATGAAGAAGATAGCTCTGCTGTTTGGTTTATGGAGTCTTCTCTCCATCTCACATGCTCAGTTGGTAAGGTCTCCATGAGTTCTTAGATAGCACCTCATCTTCGTCATTCTCTGGGCTTTAACTTTCCACTCGCTCCACAGACAGATAATACAGAGGCTGAAGGTGAGGAAGAGGTGGTTGATCTTTTTACCACACCACGCACCAAGCTTGCTGCTGCAACCTCTGATTTTGGCTACAACCTGTTTCGTCAGCTGGCTGCACGTGACCCAAAGGCCAGCGTCTTCCTGTCACCCATGAGTATATCAGCAGCTTTCACACAGCTCTCAATGGGTGAGGCGTGTTCTCCACAAGTTAAAGCAAGCAGTGCTACTCTTACTACAGTACAGGGTCAATTCATAGCAGTCTTGAAATCAGAAATCAGCCTTCTGTGATCCAAAAGAATAACAAAAGGACGTACCCCAGTCTTAGATTTGGTATTTTTTATCTGTCGTAGGGGCATCTGAACGAGCTGAGAAACAGATTTACAGGGCCCTGCGCTACCACACCCTGCAAGACAGTCAGCTCCATGACACTTTGAGAGACCTTCTCGCCTCGCTCAGGGCATCTGCCAAGGGCTTCAACTCTGCAGAACGCATCCTTTTGGCTAGGAGTGAGTGCTTGTGGTTTGTGTCCACAAGAGAATAAAATGTTTTTTAGTTAAAGGGTTAGTTCTCCCAAAAATGAAAATTATCCATAATTTACTCACCCTCAAGCCATCCTAGTTGTATATAACTTTCTTCTTTCAGCTAAACACAATCAGAGTTATATGAAAAAAATAGTCATCCAAGCTTAATAATCGGGATGGTACCTTAGATTTTGAAGCCCAAAAAAGCACATCCATCCATCCATCCAAAAATGGCTCCAGGGGGTTAATAAAGGCCATCTGATGCGAAGCGATGCATTTTTGTAAGAAAATATCCATGTTTATAACTTTATAAAATATAATCACTGGCTTCCGGTAATGGCCGCACGTGCATATCTAGTAGACGGAGAGTAAGGGAGACATGGTGGTGCTCATGCAGGTAATGCCAATAGAGGCTGAGAGTGTTTGCTGCCATGAATGGATGATTGGAATGACTGGATAGATGAACGAACACACCATTTTAAGACTAATACAAATCTACATTATAGCTAAAACAACTAAATTATTTTCGCCATTTTCCTTTGCTGGAAAGAACGCGTGCTTCTGCATTCATCATTGCTCAACGGAGCTCAAACGCTGGAACTCGACTCTATTGTTATAAAGTTATAAATATGGATATTTTCTTACAGCCCTTTATTAACCCCCTGGAGCCGTATGGATTATTTTTTTGATGGATGGATGTGCTTTTTTGGGCTTCAAAATCTAAGGTACCATTCATACCGATTATAAAGCTTGGAAGAGCCAGGGAATTTTTTTATATAACTCTGATTGTGTTTGGCTGAAAGAAGAAAGTCAAATACAACTAGGATGTCTTGAGAGTGAGTAAATTATGGGATCATTTTCATTTTGGGGTGAACTAACCCTTTAATTGAAAAGAGCTGTGCATATTTTCATTTGTCCCTGTTTGTTTCAGAGCTCCGTCTTAAACTGGAATACCTCAACAATGTAGAGAAGCATTATGGGATACGGCCTCAAACTCTAGCAGGTGGACCCCGGGACCTCAAAACTGTTAATGATTGGTTTAAACAACAGACTGGAAGAAAAGTAGAAGAAGTCCTTCCCGCCCCTCTCCCTCGTAACACAGCTGTTCTGCCTGTGGGAGCAGCCTTTTTCAAGGGTAAATGGGTTTCTCTTGTCTTGAGTGATGTACTTTAAACCTAGCAGCATTTGCTTCCACAAGTGTTGTTTTGCTAATTCTAAAATGGCAAGTACTGAGACACTTTTTATTCATTGAGTGTCTCAGTACATCTTTTCCATGTTTCCGGCTACTGGACTGCAGTCAAAAGCTCTGTTATGAGTACTTGTATTTGCTCTTTTTGCAGGTAAATGGATAACTAGGTTCAGCAAGTCTAACAAAATGGAGAACTTCCAAATAGATGGTGAAGCGCCAGCTCTCATACCCATGATGGAGCAAGAAAATTACCCAGTGAAGATGGGCGTTGACTCTGACCTTGGCTGCACAGTACGACTACCGGTTTTATGCATCTACTAATATGATACAGGACATATTATGTTATAATATAAGGTTATACAGTGGGTACGGAAAGTATTCAGACCTCCTTAAATTTTTCACTCTTTGTTATATTGCAGCCATTTGCTAAAATCATTTAAGTTAATTTTTTTCCTCATTATTGTACACACAGCACCCCATATTGATAGAAAAACACAGAATTGTTGACATTTTTGCACATTTATTAAAAAAGAAAAACTGAAATATCACATGGTCCTAAGTATTTTGTTTTCAGTATTCAGTATTTTGTATTTTGTTCTAAGTATTCAGACCCTTTGTTCAGTATTTAGTAGAAGCACCCTTTTGATCTAATACAGCCATGAGTCTTTTTGGGAAAGATGCAACAAGTTTTTCACATCTGGATTTGGGTATCCTCTGCCATCCCTCCTTGCAGATCCTCTCCAGTTCTGTCAGGTTGGATGGTAAACGTTGGATGGACAGCCATTTTCAGGTCTGAAAAATAATTTTCCATCGCAAAATGCAGGTCTGACATGTAGGTGTTGCTCTAATGCATTTTAGCCCTCATCGATATGCTCGTCCTTAGACATTCAGTCTAATATTCTGTTCATGCACCACCCCCTTTGTTTCATTCAATATCTTGGTCTCTGAGTGGACTAGAAGCTCAATATAGGTGTCATTAGAAATCTGAGATTCTCCCTTTTGTGATGATATACATATTTTGTTTTGTACATCTTGGATATAACATTGGATTATTCACCCAAACAAGGTTACAGACAAGTAAAAACAATAGCTAATTTTGTACAAAACTACATAAGGTAAAAGCATATTCAATCTTTTTGGCTGCTTGGTGCTTACAGCTGCATAGATTGGCACATAAAAAAGAGGATTGTATTTTATGTCTTACAGATATCATATTTCACTTTGTGATTCTTTTTAAAATCTTTTGAACTGTGGTATAAGGGCAACAAAATAAACTGTATAGTCAGACTCATGAGAGCTTTTGTTTTACATATATATGACTTGTCTACTTAAGTGCCATGTGAAAGCCTTTTTTCAAATGAATATTTCTACCATATTACCTAAAGGTGGAGCTTTTTTCGACGCAAATGTTTTCAGCCCTTATTTTATTTTTATTAAGGCAAAATGGATGGTATTATGTGAATAGTTTAGATTCTAAGTTTCCAAATGTTACCCCATATGCCTGTATACAGGGAATTGAAAGTTTTAAGCGTAAACTTATTTTGCGATATACCGTCCCAATGGATCAACCAGCTGGTCCATAGAGTTTATTAAAGAACAAGCCGAAATTAATTGAATATGAAAAATAACTTTTTTGTTTGTTTGTTTACAAACAGCTGATAGCTAGCCTTTTGGTGAATAACAACTTAAATATTTAAGTCTGTTCCTTCCAAAAAGTTATATTATGGTTTCAGTAGAATTATAGTGCACAAACCATATGGACTACTTAAATATTTTTGGTCACTGTCTGCTTTTGTATTATGGTAAAGAGCAGATTGGATTATCAGCAAGATACCTCCATTGGTGTTCCAAGAACAAATTGGGTTTGAGCAAAGTTGTAAATAGTACATAGAATGCTGTTTGTCACTATAGTAGTATACTGTATCAATAACCATTCAGTGACCATGTCTGTTTTTTCTCTCCATCCTTTTATTACAGGTAGCACAGGTTCCTATGGAGGATGGAGTAAGCATGTATTTCTTCTTGCCAGATGAGGTGACTCAGAATCTGACTTTAATAGAGGAGGCTCTATCGGCTGAATTTGTCCAGGACCTCTCCAATACCCTCCACACAGTGCAGGTGTTGCTCACCCTGCCTGTTATCAAAATCAGCTACAGCACAGATCTGCTGTCCTCCCTCTCTGACCTGGGTGAGAGATGACCGACATTCTAGCTTTTCATTATACATTGTGCAATATAGTGAGGCTAGTTTGTCATTTAGATTATGCAGGATATTTTTATAAGAGGTTCATAATTTACTTATTGTCTCTTTTATTCATTTTTACATAGTATAATTCACCACCAGTGGTCCATGTTCTTTCCTGTTCTTTGCAGACAGATTGATATGTAAAAAAAAATATTCTAAATGAATGGCCTTAGCTTAATCACTTAAACTGTGATACCAGTTTGATATGCAAACAAATCCAAACGTGTTGCAAGACACAGAGTTACAATCCAGGCATTGGTCTAATAAAACTTGAAGGCAGTCTAACAGGCAAACAAATCAGCCAAAAAATAAATCCAATAGCATGGGTCGAGAGAAACAGGATAGGTAATCCAAAAAGTAAACACGACAAACTGTAAAATGAATGTTCTGTAAGGCAGTGAAATAACTGTCAATACTTCACAACATGATGTTACTTTTATTTATTTGGCAGATGCTTTTATCCAAAGTGACTTACAGTGCACTTATTACAGGGACAATACCCCAGAGCAACCAGAAGTTAAGTGCCTTCCTCAAGGACACAATGGTGGTGGTTGTGTGGATTGAACTGGCAACCTTGTGATTACCAGTGATGTGCTTTAGCCCACAATGCCACCACCACAAACACATGTTACAAACACATGTCCGTTTTACAGAAAAGACAGGAAGTAAGGCAAGTTCAATATTCTGGTGACAGCACCCTCTGGTGGTGGGATGAGTGATCCATAGACTGAGATGTGACAGGCATTAAAAAAGTAAAAAAAATAAATAAATAAAAAATTATATATCTTTATATCTTCTTCTTTTTTCAGGTCTCTCTGAATGGTTGGCAGAAACAGACCTTATCAAAATTACCAGTCAGCCTGTCAAGTTAAATGCTGTCGGTCATAAGGTTGTCATGGAGACAGCTCCAGAGGGTACACAGTATGCCAGCACTACCCCTAATACTAAAGGCCAATCACTGGATCTAGCTTACCGTGTGGACCGGCCATTCATCTTTCTAGTCAGAGATGAGCCATCAGGGGCACTTCTATTCATTGGAAAAGTGCTCAGTCCCCGTGACCTGAAAAGGGTATGAGACAGACACAAGTATACATGCATAAACACAAAACAAAGAAATGTTTATACATAAGAGCATTAACTTTATATGAGCTAACTTTAGGTTAAAGTCTAAACAAGAAGTTATGAAACAAATTGGTTTTTTCAGAATATGATCTGAACAGTAACTGTCAGATTTTTCTTGAATATGCTCAAATTCAGAGAAAATGGATTGTGAAAATTTCAGTAACTAATTAAATCAACCACAAAAAGTAAATTTGAAGCCATTTGAATTAGTTTCAGTTGATTTATTACAATTATTGCATTTTGCCATTGGAGGGCAGAAGAGCTCAAACCAATACTTTACATTCTTCAACTTATGCAACCATTTGTTGCAAGATTTCACCACAGTTTATCTTCATATGAACATTGTCAACATGCATATGCAATTTAAAGTCATTCTCAAGAATAAATTGGTATGTGCACACATTTAGTCAAGCTACACATTTCTTATAAACGTGGGCCACTTTTTCTCTTCATAATGGACATTTCATGGATAAACTCAGTGTAAATGTTTCTTCTCACTGGATTTTAGCCATACAATTTGCATTAGTTATGCCACATATTTACATGACGCTCATAAATCTGACTTATCGCATTTTGGCAAAAAATCCCACAAGTGTCAACAGCTGCTAATATGCCTATGAAGTGCATGTTTTTAATGGCCATCTTATTTTGTTTCACATTTTATTTTTGAGTGTTCAATACGTTTATTACATGGCTTTAATTTACATCCCTAAACAATGTTTAAATTGAACTCAAATTAAGTAGTTAACATTCCTATATGTACATTTGCTACCAGCAAGGAAATTCAGAATGTGTATATTATAACTAAAAAATAAATAAACAATTAAATGAAGAACAAATTGAAAATCTTCCTGACCCTTGGCTTTTATTTATTTATTAAGTGCTTGTCTTACTAATGACATGTATACACTGTTCCTATATACAATGCTCCTAATAAAGTGCCCAGTGTGGTCTTCAGCTGTTGTAGCCCATCTGCCTCAAGGTTTGATGGGTTGTGCATTCTGAGATGCTATTCTGCTCACTACAATATTAGAGAGTGATTATCTGAGTTACCGTAGCCTTTTTGTCAGCTCGAACCAGTCTCCCATTCTCTCTTCAACAAGGCATTTCTGTTGGCAGAACTGCCGCTTGCTGGAAGTTTTTTTTATTTTTGGCACCATTCTGAGTAAACAATGTAGACACACAAATGTTGTTTGTGAAATACCAGGAGATCAGCAGTTACAGAAATACTCTGACCTTCCTGTCTGGCACCAACAATCATGCCACAGTCAGAATCACTGCAATCACATTTATTAATTACATTAACTAAAGCTCCTGACCTGTATCTGCATGATTTTATGCATTGCACTGCTGCCTCGTGATTGGCTGATTAGATAAGTGCATGAATATGTAGGTGTTTTGCCTTTTTGTTTAGGTCTTAAAGCCACTTGTTTGGTTCAAATTCTTTGAGACTTTCAATATGAGATAAACTACAAACACTTTTAGTACCTGTTATGAGCTCCTGTATTTAAATAAGCAGGCTCTTAGTTCAGCCTTTTTGTTTGTGTGGGCACACAGACCACTGCAGGCAAGGCCAATAAACTTCAGTGCAGTGGTGTTTCACTGTGGCCACTGGTGGGAATACAGCCTCAATTGGTGCATTTCCAAATCATCTCCCATACTGTACCAAACCTCACCCCTAAAATGGATAAAATATCTATAGTTCATCTGTCTGTTTCTTTGTGAGCTGAGCCAAAAAATAAGAAACATGTTAACCATCATTGGTTTAAAATTACAGAATGGTACTAATCCTACAAAAGTATTGTTTACACACACGTCTTTATGTCAGCTACTTATAAATTTAACGTTTACCAGATTTATAACTGCAGATGCGTTTTTTTTTTTTTAAGAATGTAAAATATACTTTGTTTTCATTATGTAAACCAGAGGTCTTCAAACTGTGGTCCAGGGACCCACAGGGGGCTAGGGGTTAAATTGAAAATTTCAGAGGAACAAAAAAAGTAAAAATAAATAAAGGAATAAAAAAAAAAAGTAATTTATTTATAAAAAAGATTTTTCATTTTGCCTTCCAAAGGCTGGTTGGAGAATATGAGGCTAGTTTCTGTAATTTTATTCCATTGACAGCCATTGTTTCTCTTTATCAATGCCACCTTTAGCTTGCTCACTGGGGGTTGTAAGGCAACATTTCCTGCTAAAATGTTTAAATATACACAGTCAACTTAACAGAAGTAAATATTTTTATATCTGTTGTCTCAAGTAATATTACAGAATACAATCAATGGCATATATACCATATATGCCATTATATATCCTATATATCCATTATATAACCATATATATCCTTTATATTTTAGAAGAAGGAACCCTCAAAAGGGGATTATCATATTTGGGAGTCCTTAGTGTTACGAATGCAGACAGCAAAGGCAGACGAGGAGAGCGGATCTAAGTGCAGCTTACTTTATTATTACAAACACAAAAACACAAAGGAAAACCCTCAATGGGGAAAATAAACACAACACCGAAAACACAGGCAGGGAACACATACCGGTCTAACAACATTCAACGAAAGACAAGGACTGAACCAAAAACCAGGATATAAATACACAAGGACAGGATGATTACAAATGATACACAGGTGAGAACAATGAACAAAATGGCAGTGATGATGACAGGTGGATACTGGGAAGTGTAGTTCTTTTAAACAATAGACTAGTGAGACAGTGGAGCTAAACAAGGGACAAAAGTGAAAACTACGGAAAACAAAAAGGACAAAAATGGAAACCAAAGGGGCAAAGGTAAAACAAGACAAGGTAACCCTAACATAGCCCCCCCTCAAGGATTGGATTCCAGACGATCAACAGTGACAAAACAAAAAACAGGAAGAACAAATGTCCATTGACTGGGGGGGAAGCTTGTGGTGGGCAGACAGACCAAGGGGGGCAACGAAGGGCAAACAGGCAGTCCAGGGGGCAACGAGGGGCAGACAGACAGTCCAGGGCCACAGGACAAGGCCACAGGACAAGGACAGGTTCAGGTGGTCTGGGGGCTGGCCACAGGGCAAGGATCGGTTCAGGAGGCCTGGGAGCTGGCCACAGGGCATGGACCGGTTCAGGAGGCCTGGGAGCTGGCCACAGGACAAGGACAGGTTCAGGTGGTCTGGGGACTGGCCACAGGGCAAGGATAGGTCTGGGGGACCGGGGAGGAGGCCACTGGACATGGGCAGGTTCAGGAGGCCTGGGAGGAGGCCACAGGACAGGGACTGGGTCAGGGGGCCCGGGAGGAGGCCACAGGACAGGGACCGGGTCAGGAGGCCTGGGAGGAGGCCACAGGATGGGAACTGGGTCAGGGGGCCTGGGAGGAGGCCACAGGATAGGGGCCGGGTCAGGAGGCCTGGGAGGAGGCCACAGGTCAGGAACAGGGTCAGGGGCCCTGGGAGGAGGCCACAGGACAGGGGCCGCGTCAGGAGGCCTGGGAGGAGGCCACAGGACAGGGGCCGGGTCAGGAGGCCTGGACGGCTCTGAGGACGGAGCTGAGGAAGGCGCAGGAGACGGAACTGAGGAAGGCTCAGGAGGCGGAGCCGAGGAAGGCTCTGGAGTCTCTGGGGCCTGAGCCGTAGGAGGCTCAGGAGGCTCTGGGGGCTGAGCCGTAGGAGGCTCAGGAGGCGGAGCCCTAGAAGGCTCGGGAGACTATGGGAGCAGAGCCGTAGGAGGCTCGGGGAGAAGGGCCATGGAAGACTCGAGAGGCTCTGGAGGCGGAGCTCTGGAAGGCTCGAGAGGCGGAGTTCTGAAAGGCTCGAGAAGCTTGAGAGGCAGAGCCCTGGAAGGCTCGAGAGGCTCGAGAGGCGGAGCTCTGGAAGGCTCGAGAGGCGGAGTTCTGAAAGGCTCGAGAAGCTTGAGAGGCAGAGCCCTGGAAGGCTCGAGAGGCTCGAGAGGCGGAGCCCTGGTAGGCTCGAGAGGCAGAGCCCTGGAAGGCTCGAGAGGCTCGAGAGGCGGAGCCCTGGAAGGCTCGAGAGGCAGAGCCCTGGAAGGCTCGAGAGGTGGAGCCCTGGAAGGCTCGAGAGGCGGAGCCCTGGAAGGCTCGAGAGGCGGAGCCCTGGGAGGCTCGAGAGGCGGAGCCCTGGGAGGCTCGAGAGGCTTGAGAGGCGGAGCCCTGGGAGGCTCGAGAGGCTTGAGAGGCGGAGCCCTGGGAGGCTCGAGAGGCTTGAGTGGAGGAGCCCTGGAAAGATCGGGAGGAGGAGCCCTGGAAAGATCGGGAGGAGGAGCCCTGGAAAGATCGGGAGGAGGAGCCCTGGAAGACTCGGGAGGAGGAGCCCTAGAAGACTCGAGGAACTTGAGAAGCAGACGCCGTAGGCAGATGAGCTGCAGACGGCGGGGCCGTGGCGGAGCCCAAGAAGGTTCTGGAGTCTCTGGGGACAGAGCCGTAGGAGGCTCGGGAGGTGGAGCTCTGGGAGGCCCGGGAGGCTCAAGTGAAGGAGCCCTGGGAAACTCTGGAAGAGGAGTCCTAGAAGACTCGGAGGCCTTGAGAGGCTGATGCCGTAGAAGGATGAGCCGCGGATGGCGGGGCCGCGGCGGAGCCCAGGAAGGCTCTGGATCGGTCGAGGCTACAGGCGCTGGCTCTGGGACGGTAGAGGCTGCAGGCGCTGGGATGGTAGAGGCCACAGGCGCTGGCACGGTAGAGGCCGCAGGCGCTGGCTCGCTCACAGTGACATGCGTAGGCGCAGGCTCGCTCACCGTGACAGGCGTGGGCGCTGGCTCACTCACCGTGACAGGCGTGGGCGCTGGCTCACTCACCGTGACAGGCGTGGGCGCTGGCGCTCACTCACCATGACAGGCGTGGGCGCTGGCTCACTCACCGTGACAGGCGTGGGCGCTGGCTCACTCACCGTGACAGGCGTGGGCGCTGGCTCACTCACCGTGACAGGCGTGGGCGCTGGCTCGCTCACCATGGAAGGCGTAGGCACAGGCTCCTTGTAGTAAGCCACTAGATCCATTTGTGGTCTTTCGTTCTGTTACGAATGCAGACGAGGAGAGAGGATCTAAGTGCAGCTTACTTTATTATTACAAACACAAAGGAAAACCCTCAATGGGGAAAATAAACACAACACCGAAAACAAACAAACAAACAAACAAACACACACACACACACACACACACACACACACACACACACACACACACACACACACACACACACACACACACACACACACACACACACACACACACACACACACACACACACACACACACACACACACACACACACACACACACACACACACACACACACACACACACACACACACACGGCTAACAACTATTAACGAAAGACAAGGACTGAACCAAAAACCAGGATATAAATACACAAGGACAGGATGATTACAAATGATACACAGGTGAGAACAATGAACAAAATGGCAGTGATGATGACAGGTGGATAATGGGAAGTGTAGTTCTTTTAAACAATAGACTAGTGAGACAGTGGAGCTAAACAAGGGACAAAAGTGAAAACTACGGAAAACAAAATGGACAAAAATGGAAACCAAAGGGGCAAAGGTAAAACAAGACAAGGTAACCCTAACACTTAGCATAACAAAAAGTTTGAAACCCCAGATATAAGCTATTTTGGAAATAAGGCAATGATGCAATCATCATCATGACCGTATTGAGGCCTCAGTTTGATCATTGCTTCCATGAAAAATGTTAACCACGACTATAATCTGTGTTCAATGTACAAAAGACAAATAATAAAAAAATATACCTACATAAAGATACATTCACATTTGTCTTAATATTTTAAATGAATGCAAAATCTTCTACATTCTGGACCAAAACATAGAACCTCTTCCTGGATGTATGATAATTAGTTTGTTCTGGAAATGCTTTTAAATACTTTTCCCTGAGCACTCTGCAGTCTGGGCAATCCATTAGGTTTGTGGAATAGTGGGAACAAAGAACTGAATTGTTGTGCTAAAGAGAGACATTCAACCAAACTACACAAACTAACTTACACACAAATTGTTAACTTATTTTATCCAATTTGTTTGGTGCAAATTCCTGATAGAATGCTTGTTTTTACCACCCTGCATATCTGTATCCCTTATTTTTCTATTCCAAGTTCTTTTTGCTGTTTTATTCACAATCAAAAAATACATATTTCTTTGCACAGTCTGCTGCCCATATGTACTCAATGTGTTCTCCTTTTCCTTAGAGTTCACATCTGGTCTATGCTGGATCCTCTTGAGAAATGTCACTGGAACACAATTACTTATGTATCCAAATATGTGATGAAAAAAAGCCTGTCTGAATGCATCTGGCAGACATTTACACATCATTTACAATATAACAAATGTGTAGTCAATAGAAAAAAAAAAGTGATTTCTTCTGCCGATTTTTAATGTGATAAAAAAAAAGGTATAAAACAGTCCAGTAGTTAAAAACATAACAAAAGAAAGTTTGTGGTGAAGTTTTTTCCCTCCAAAGGAAATGTTTCACTGAGGAAACTGAGCAGACCCTTATTTGTTCTTATTAGAAAACTTATAGTTGTCTGTGATGCTCTTTACAACCTTTAGATGACACCATAATTAAGGAAAAATAATTATAGATTATTTCACTAGCATAATTTAATAGTTTATATGAATTGATATTTGTGATATTTAAAAAAATATATTTTTAGGTAACACAATATCTTATAATTCTATAATAGTTTTTTTTCTTTGTAAACAAATTGCGTTAAAAGTATCATTTGAACTACAGGCCGTATTACAGAAACATCATAACTCTACTAACATTTCTAACCATAGCAATTTAAGTTAAGATCTCATTAAGAACATTTTACTTGTCAGATTGGCAGAAGAGGTTTCTACAATACAGCCCTTAGCCTGATGGATACAATCTAAGTAACGGCCCATAAATGTTTTTAAAAATAATGATGAGAAACATAACACATGGAAAGGGTCATACTCTTGACACCAAAATGTTTGTTCAGACCCAGAAGATGCCTCTTTTAAAAGGAAACGTTGTGCATTATTATTTCCTTTACAGGAAACAGACATCTCCTCGTGAACTCTTTCACAACAGGATGAAAGAGGGAAACAGTCTGGGAAATCTAGTAAGCAGTGTTCCAAAAATGAAAAGTAGCCACACAGGCTGCTTATCTAACTTATATAATAAACTGAAATCACTTCTATAGTGTCTTTAAAGTTTATAATGTAAGAGTGCCTTGCAAATAGGCTATCAGTGTCTATTGTATTTAACAGTGAAAGTATGTAAAACATGGCAAAAACCTGATCTTCCAGTCATCAGACATACAAAGGGCTGCAAAATTTTTTTTTGCTCTAATCACTCTGACTTTAAGGAGTGTGAGAGTCTTTGTGAGAGTGTTGTGTAAGCTTGGCTATTATTCTTTTTTTCATTGATGAACAGCCTTTTGAGATTTAACAGAAGAAAAGAGATTCTCATAGAAAACATTTGGCTAGAAAGTGAGTTCTTTCCCTTTCTGTGTGGACTTCATCACTACATTTCACTATTCTCTTTAATCTGTCTGCACTTCCCCAAAATTGTTGCATTACGTCGTTTCACTGGAAAAAGTTAGCAGACATAATTATTTTTTCCTTCTGTATAAATCAGAATGCTGTCATGGATGGTCTTCCCCTCCACTCAACTGTATGGCCTCATCCTCAGGCAAGATAACAGCAAGACCCACCATTTGAATGAAAAAGAAAGTATAAGCTTATGTTAAAGTTATTTGTGTACATTTATTTAAGGGGATAGTTCACCTAAAAACACAAATTCTGTCATTAGTTACCCCCTCTCATGCTGTTCCAAATCCTATCCACAGCTAAACACAAAAGGATATATTTGAAAGAATATTGCGATTGCTGATTTCCATTCAATAGCAGTTTTAGCATTTTTAGTTATTGCATTTTGTTTTAGGTGGGCTGGTTGAAATGCTGAAGCATTCCCTCTGTGGCTAGTATTGCCCCTTGGAGAATACTATGTGCTGTTCATTTTGTTTATGCTTTGTTTCTTTGTTAGTACTATAACTTTATTCTCAGAATCATAGATTTTTATTTTGTAGTTGCATGACAAAAACGCTGTCATACAAATCAAATATGGCAACACATTAATAACATCAAATATCATTAGTTCTTGCGTGTCTCACGACCAAATATCATAACATTAAAAACAATGAGGCCAAATAGGTTTTTGTTGTTTTTAAGCCTTAAAATGAATCAGTGTCAACTACTATTGTATGAAAATCAGTGATTATGACATACTTTCAAATATCTCCTTTTGTGTTATACAAAAGAAAAAAAGTCTGAACTATTCCTTTAAACAGTACAAATGGGCATTTTTGACATGAACACAAAAAGACAAAATTATATTATAAGGTAACACTTTATAATAAGGTTGCATTCATTAACAATAGTTAACTATTTTAGTATTAGTATATTTGGCTCAGCTCCTTTTTCACCACCACGGTTTAGTACAGTGTCCGCATTACTGCAGCTGCTGCACCAATCCGCCCATGGATCTCATGCTCTAAATTTCACTCACTCTTGTACAAGTCCCCAAGATACTTGAACTGGACAGTCCACTCTTTTCCAGCAGAGAACCATGTCCTCGGATTTGGAGGTGCTGACCCTGATCCCAACCACTTCACCCTCGTCCGCTAACCACTCCAATGTGCACAGGAGGTCACAGCGTGAGGATTCCATCATGACCACATCATCCGAAAATCTGAATCCACTTTGTTCCTCCTCAATCCGAGGTTCAACATTTGGCCGGAGTCTCCTTCCTAGGATGCTGGCTTAAGCTTAACCAGGTAGATGGAGAAGTGCAATCCCTCATTAGTTGGAATGCACCCTCAGGTCCCTTTTTAAAAAGAAAACTTCCTTCACCGCCAGTGACCACCAGTGGGTTCTTGGGTTTCCACCCTGACCAAAGAGCTCTAAAAGATCTGAAGAAAGCCTTCCGTTAGCATCCCCATTCATTTCAATGGCATCTGCTCAGAAGGCTGATATCTTTGCACATGTGCATTGTTCCAGGATCTGTGTCAAGTGATTTGCTGTGGTGCCGCTGGAAAATTACAGATCTTCTCAATGCAGGAGCTATTAAGCTAATGGCATACATGCAGTTATGAAAATGACAGGCTACATAAATTAAATATCAACCAAGTTTAGATTCAATTTCACACTAGACCTTTGTGTGTGGCAAAAAGTAAATTTTTTGCGACATGCATGCGACAGCATCTTAATGTTTCAATTAAAAAAATATTGAGTTAAACTTTTCAAAAAATGAACCACTCTTATTACAATGTAATCATGTGCAGGCACATCTCCCACATGATCACACAATTACTACTGCTAAAATAATAATAATAATTATTATTATTCTTATAGAGGTATTACATCCATACTTGAAAATGAAAATTAATACAATAAATATGATTAAATTATTGACATGATAATCACTCATTACCATTTAAATAAAACATTTAATAATTTTAGATTGAATTGTCATGAATCTACAAAAAGTATTTGTTTGTATATGCTATAATCAGTATTAATATGTTTAAATAAGAATGACAATACTTTAAAATAAAGAGTTTTTTTCATTTTTTGGACTATTACTCTATAGCTTCGCTTGGTCCATTAAAAGGAGTTTTGCTCATTCAGGCTTGCACATGAGCTGTGACATCATTAACTGAAGATGGGAATTCACACTTTTAGGAACCCTCTCTAAAAGAATCAGTCACAGGAGAACGATGTACTATAATGAAGTGAAATATTTGTGATTTAAAAAAAAATAATTTGTCAAAAACATGGCTACTTTTGAATGGCTGTCTATGGAGACACATGCTTTTTCACATTGGGTGGTGTAGTTCCAGCATATACCAGCAGAGAGTAACAGGGACCTGCTAACCAGCCAATTTCTGACCCCCTGGCCCCGACAAGCACCAACAAACTTCCAGCCACAGCTCATGGCAGCCGCGCATGTTTTTTCCTATTTGATAGTGTAGTTCCAGCATCTACCAGCAGGGTCTAACAGGGACCTGCTAACAAGCCAATTCCTGACCCCACTGGCCACGACAGGCATCGACAACCTTCCAGTCACAGCTCATGGCAGCCACCTTCTCGAAATGGAGGCCTTAAACAGGGTCAACTCTGACTACAGCCTCCTCCGTGATGTGGAAGAAACTCCGCTGGAGGTGGAGGTTAAAGATCTTGCAGACAGGTGTCTCTGCCAAAAATTACCAGTTCCGAGTTTAGGTTTGCCTGGTCAGCAAGTGCTGATCAGTTAACAGCTCTGCTACTCTCTTTACCTGAGTGTCCAAAACATATGTCCGTAGGTCTGATGATAAGACAATTAAGTTGAATATTGACCTTTGGGTCGATATTCTGGTACCAGGTAAACTTATGACCATCCTTATGCTCGAACATGGAGTTCATTATTTCCAATTCATGACTTGCATAGAAGTCCAACAATAAAACACTGCTCAGGTTCAGATCATGCAGACCGTTCCTACTAATCACTCCCCCTCCAGGTTTCTCCGATGTCAACGTGGGCATTATATCACCCATCAGAACTATCCCCAGATGTCACCCCCCTCCAGGGCCCCACTTAGGGTCTCCAAGACGGCCGAATTCTCTTAACTGTGGTTCGGTGCTCAGGCACAAACCTCAGTCAGTGCTTCCCCCCTCAACACGAAGCATGTAGCACCAAGCAGGGTGCTTGTGAGTATCCCCACATCCCTGTACCTTTTTCCCAGAGCAACTCTAGAGAAGGAGAGAGTCCAACCCCTATCCAGGAGTTTGGTTCCAGAGCCAGAACAGATCGTAGTGGCGATTTCAACTATATCTAGCTGGTTTCTATCTACCTTACACACCAATTCCAGCTCCTTCCCCACCAGAGAGTTCACATTCCCTGTTCCAAAAGTTTCTGTAACCAAGGTCCAGTTCACAGAGGCCCACACCTTTGCCTTGCCACCCACTGGGCATCGCACTAGTCCCCTATTTCTTTCCTTGCAGTTGGTGGGCCCACAAGGAGGCGTCCCCATGTCATTTCTTTGTGCTAAGCCTGGTTGGGCCCCATGGGTCAAAGCCTGGCCACCAGGTGCTCACCCGTGATCTCCTCTCCAAGGCCTGGCTCCAGGACAGTGCCCCGGTTTCCCTATTCTGGGCGAGAAATTCTCCAGACAACACAGCTCCCAGGGAAATCAGGGCATACACATCCCTCCACCACAATGAGATGGCAATCCACGAGTGGGCAAAATTAATACATTTTGCAAAAATATTGTTCATAGTTAGTTCATGATCCTTAATGCATTTACTAATGTTAACAAATAGAGCCTTATTGTAAAATGTTATTGATTATATTTATCAAATACACTCTTGCTTAAATGTTTTAATCATTATGTGGCAAGACTTCATGTTGGGCATAGTCAAACAAGGGTAGATACATTTCGAAAGATGTAGGATGTTTTTGTGCAGACAGACAAAACACTCATTCCTAATCATGACTAATCTGTTTAAGAGCTCATAAACCATTTGCAGATCTACTCAGTTTGTGGTGTTCTAACCACTATTTTTCATATTAATGCCTAGTTTCAAACCTATTGTAGTCACATCCATACCACTGATGGCCATACATGGGTGCTAAATACCAGCATGCAGGGGATTTAATGGATTCAAAAGAGAGGATGAGAAGAGAAAATAACTTAAGCTTGGAATGATAACACGATGTCATTATGTGCTATTTTCTCATTCATCCTAGCCCTGCCAGATGATAATTTTCTTTGCTCAATTTCTTAGGGCAGATAAAAATGTATTATCTCTATAAATCTATTGTTGTTGCTGCCCTAAGAATGCTTTAGAGTAAGGTGGTTTTCAGGAACAGAATGCTGATGCAACAAGAGAAACAACTGAAGCTGAATAGGTGGTAGGTGGGAAGTAACATGCTACATTTACTTGAGTCATTTTGATTTTTAAAAATCTACTTTTAGATTAAGTTTAAAAGTGGGTACTTTTTACTGTCACTTAAGTAAATATCTAATGAATATTTTGTAACTTTTACTTCTTTACAATGGGTGGAGTCCTGTCGTTACATTACTAGGTTTAATTTTAGTTCATGTGTCATTTATTGAGAGATTATTGAATGGGACTTTTACGACAGGAAGTTCACACAACTGTGCGCGCTGACACAGACTGTCGCTCAAGACATCAATGCTGCAGTATCTAATTCTTCAAAGTGAAACACTTTCTTTGCTCCGTATAATCAAAAAAAGAATAATTTTGTCATGCAGTGCCTTCATTTAACACCAAGAGAAGCGAATATTTCAAGAATAAAATCTCAGCTTAAATTTAAGGCAGCATGTCAAGGTAAGATTTGGCTCTTATGCTTTTCTGTGTAATGTGATGGTCATTTTCAGGGTGATAATGTAACTGGGCTCTTATGACATCCGTTTTGAAGTGTACATTTGTAAATCAGTGCAGCAATAAATCAGTGTGCTTTGTCCTGCATGTCATGAGCAGTATTTACGCATTGTCTGGAAACTATTGCAGCTACTTCAGGTGGATTAACTGTATAAATCCATGTAAACATCCAAATTACGTGTAAATGCCTTTTGCTCTGCTGTTCACGTGATTACTGAAGCACGAACAGAAAGCATTTTTGCGTGGCACGCATGTGAGGGATGTCCAGGCGTGAGGCGAATGTATGGAGAAGAGTGTGGCTGTGTCCAAAATTGTTTACTCGTTTACAATTTCCTATATATTAATTGGCAGCAAGTGCACTACATCTCAGCAGGGAGTGAACGAAATGAGTGAGTGAATACGGATGCTGACATATACACCAAGTGTCGGCGCTCTGAGGCTGTCGCAGAAACAACATCACATATAAACTTTTAAAATAATTCTTACATGTTATTCTTATTAAATAATATATTAATACAATAAATCGTCATTCTGTTTGTCATTTCTAATATATACTGTATGTTAATATAAAGAGTAAACAAATTTTAAAATGTATCTGTATGTTTTGCCTCTCTATATGATATTATGATTATTTTCATCAATAAATAGTTTGTCAAAAAGTAATTTAATATATTAAGCATGAAATAAATCCTTGCAGGAGTGAAGGAAGGAGCAGTAAACTCCCAGCTGGTATGTCTTATGGGTAAGAATGAGTGAACAAAAGTATGGAACGAGTGGCTCCTACAAAATGGTGGACACTCGAAATTGTGCACTATACAGTGGATAGGGGGCGTTTTCAGACATAGCGAGTGTTCCACGACCGGGGTGGGTGCCCAACCCAGGCTGTGTACTCTGCATTTAGAGAGCACCGGTACTGCTGTTCATAACTAATTATCTAAATTATTTCGACACTGAAAACTGTAACTACACTGAAATACGTATCCACACAGAACTTTAAAAGCTATGAAATAGCAAAATTAGGTCTTGCTTTGGTTTATATTTCAGCATTATATATAATGTCCTTGTGGGACATTTTCATGCTTTCACCACAATAATTACTAGAAGTGTTTCCGAACCTCCCTACTTATTGGCAAATTCATCCAGATCTGACAAGACCCCTTAAAGGGATAGTTCACCCAAAAATGAAAATTCTCATTATTTACTCACCCTCATGCCATCCTAGATGTGTATGACTTTCTTTCCTCTGATTAACTCAAATGAAGATTTTTAGAAGAATTTCTCAGCTCTGTAGGTCCATACAATGCAAGTGAATGGGTGCCCCTCATTTAAAAGCTAAACAAAATCACATAAGTCAGCATAAAAGTTATCCATATGACTCCAGTGTTTAAATCAGTATCTTCAGAAGCGATATGATATGTGTGGATGAGAAACAGAGGAGCAGATCACCTTCACATTCTTGTATTTTTGATGATTCGCATTCTTCTCTGCATATTGCCCCCTGCTGGGCAGGGAAAAGAATGTCTAGCAAAAAATTACAAATATTGATCTGTTTCTCACCCACACCTGTCATATTACTTCTGAAGATTTAGATTTAAATACTGGAGTCTTATGGATTACTGTTGTGCTGCCTTTATGTGCTTTTTGGAGTATCAACATTTTGGCCTTAGGAGCTAAAATATTCATCTAAAAAATTTAATTTGTGTTCTGCAGAAGAAAGGAAGTCATACATATCTGGGATGGCATGAGGGTGAGTATTTGATGAGAGAATTAATTTTTGGGTGAACTATCCCTTTAAAGTGATAGCTCAGCCATAATTTAGTATGCGGCCATAATTTCCCTACCCTCATGTTGTTCCAAACCTGTGTGACCCTTTGTGTTATGTGGAACACAAAATATGAATGGTGATATATGAGACAAAATATGAGACTTTCAGTCTCGGTCACCATTCACTTTCAAAATATGGAGAAAAAACATTCACTGAAAGTAAATAGTGACTCAGGAAAACATTCTGTATAATATCTCCTTATTGTGTTGCATGGAAGAGGTGGTGTAGTGGGCTAAAGCACATAACTGTTAATCAGAAGGTCGCTGGTTCGATCCCCACAGCCACCACCATTGTGTCCTTGAGCAAGGCACTTAACTCCAGGTTGCACTGGGGGGATTTTAATTCTGTGTTGTATTTGATGTAGTTTAGTTAATGTTATTGCATTATTTTAATTTCACATGTGTTACCCTTATAATGTTTAGTGTTTATGTGTTATGACACTGAGCGCTCTCTCTACATGTTTATTGGTCTTTGTTTCTGGAAGAGTCACTAATGATGAACTTCATGTCATCATGAGTCCTTTAGTGTTTACTATGGTGATTAACAATACAACCATTCCCCACGACACTTCCCAACAAAGGGCCAGTCCTGAAACCATCCCCCACGACACCTTCCAACAGCTCTAGCTACAGTGCATCACCTCCACCTCTCCCACCTCAGCAGAGGCTTGGGCACCCCCACCAATGCTCACCTTAAAGGTCACTGACTTCCTGTGTGGCAGCATGTGAAGCTGGGGAAACACGTCTCCAACTCACAGACCATTAGCACTGATCCCCCCAGGGCTGCATTCTTTCTCCTCTGCTCTTCTCCATGTACACTAACCGCTGCACCTCCAGTCACCAGTCCGTCAAGCTTCTGAAGTTCGCGGATGACACCTCCCTCATCGGACTCATCTCTGATGGTGACGAGTCCGCCTACAAGTGGGAGGTTGACCACCTGGTGACCTGGTGCAATCAAAACAACCTTGAGCTCAACGCTCTAAAGACAGTGGAGATGGTTGTGGACTTCAGGAAGAACTCAGCCTTACCTGCACCTGCCCCCATCACCCTCTGTGACTCCACAATCGACACTGTGGAGTCTTTCCGCTTCCTGGGAACTATCATCTCCCAGGACCTCAAGTGGGAGCTGAACATCAGCTCCCTTATCAAGAAAGCACAACAGAGAATGTACTTCCTGCGGCAGCTGAAGAAATTCAACCTGCCAAAGACAATGATGGTGCACTTCACAGCCATCATTGAGTCCATTCTCACATCCTCCATCACTATCTGGTACACTGCTACAACTGCCAAGGACAAGGGCAGACTGCAGCGTGTCATCTGGTCTGCAGAGAAGGTGACTGGCTGCAATCTGCCGCCGCTCCAGGACCTGTACGCCTGCAGGACCCTGAAGCGTGCTGGAAAGATTGTGGCTGATCTTTCCCACCCCGGCCACAATCTCTTTGAGACACTCCCCTCTGGCAGAATGCTGAGGTCCATCAGGACAAAAACCTCATGCCACAAGAACAGTTTCTTCCCATCAGTCACTTGCCTTATCAACAAGGCCCGGTACCCACCCTGACACTCTCCACACTCCACCTCTGGCTCTACATGCCACTTTACTTACTCTGCTGCTTTTTTTATTTTTTATTCTTACTTTTAATATATACTGTGTGGACATATTTATATTTATATTGCTTATATTTTAATACTTGTTTTTTATATTTAGAGAATGTGTGACACGCGTCTACAACACCAAAACAAACTCCTTGCATGCATAAAAAACATACTTGGCAATAAAGCTTTTTCTGATTCTGATTATAATGTGAAAAGCAGATTTTTACAGTTTCAGAAGTTTAATATATTAAGTTTATTATTTAATAATATAAACGACGGTAATGTACCATCAAATATACAGGATCAAAATGACATCCTGTAAAGCCTGAAACGTGGTTACTGTATTTTTTACGGTGAATTTAACAGGATTTCTTTTTGCAGTGTCTTACTTCACAGGTAGATCATTTAGGGTATCTTAGAGAAGTGTCTGTAAGTCACATTCCCCGTCTGTCACTCACTTATACGTTGTGTTGAAGAAGCGACACTAGGGGTCCCCTAGTGTCTTCGACACGATGTCTCGTTCCCTCCATCAGGGAACAGAGCTTACATACGTAACCTAGACGTTAACTAACAACCAGAGTAACTCATGGTTGCAAAGATCAGCAATCTTGCAGATTTGTACTCTGCACATCAGGAAAATCCAACCCCTCCTCTCCAAGCATGTTGTACAACTCCTTGTCAAGATTTTCCTTGTCTTTTCCTCTCTAGTTTGGACTACTGCAATGCTCTTTTAGCCAGCATTCCTCTATGCACAATCAAATCTTTGCAAATGATCCAGAATGCAGCGGCATGCTCAGTCTCCAATGAAACATAAAGAGTACATGACACACCTCATTGTGTACCATTCCGCTGTCTGCCAGTTGCTACCCGCATCAAGTTCATCGCATTTATCCATATAAAACCAAATCTACGTTTACTTCATGTGCGTTGCCTGACCTTCACTTCCCCTGGTACATACTGTTTCATGCTTTCTCATGGACACACAATCTCCTTTTTAATTAGTGTTTGTCTTTGAAATAAAATCCCTTCCATTTTAATTACTTTGATTAGTTACAGACAGCTTGTTAAAAGTATGAAAGGCTATCACAGAATCCATTTACAAGAACTGAAATTTGTATTTTCAATCAAGACTATACTGTAGCAGAACACTTACAAAAGTGATACAAAAAAACATAGTTGATTAAACATAGGTCACTGCTGTAGATTATAAATTTAAGGTATATCAAACATACAATAATGTGACTGGTTATCCATACATGTTCCATCAGAGCATGTTAGCAGAGTTGAGAGCGCCTTTTAGAAGATTTCGCTTCGCTCGCTCAGGCCGCTCGGTGCCGCTCGCTCAACACAGAATGCGCTTTGTGATATGCTGGTTAGGGAACTTGCAAAAAAAGCAATAGGCCTGAGGGAGTTTAAACATTGTTTTAGTCAACTTGAAAACCTTATGGTCTACATAAATGTAAAGTATAAATCAAATTTAAGAATGAGGAAATCGAAAGGGAGTGTGGAGAGACTGTGAGAGTTAGCAAAGATTCCTTTTGAAATACATTGCATTGCCAGAAAGCATGAGGGTGTGCTACGCGAACATGTTAGTACAGCAAAAGGTGCACTTGTAGGATACACTACCATTCAATATTAAATGAATAGTTAAGTTAGGTAAGTTATGTTGTTGTTTTGCAATCATGTCAGTGCAGCTGCCAGCTAGATGCAGGCCCAGTTTTGTATCAGTCCATGTTTTCATTATTGCCATAGACAACTCAAACAAACTTTAAAGTTGAAAAGATTGTGTTTTTCTGGGTTGGTTGTGTCACTCAGGTCCAAGCGCAAATTTGCGTGTATATGAGTGGAGAAATTTCATTTCAGAACGGGACTGAAGGAACCTTTTTTACCAGTGAGAGTGAGCGGTACTTGAGCAGAGTGCAAGCGCATGGAGCAGGTAATTGAGCAGAGTGTCACACAGCTCTGCTCACATGCTCTGGTAACAAATTACAATTTAAATATAAAAAAGCGGCAGGTGCACCAAAATGAATATATCTTTCACACAAAGGACACAGATCTAAAATATTTCAAATAAATTGAAACCAAAAAGAATGCCTCTATAAGTTTACATTCACCTATTAATAAAGAATAGGCCTAGAAAAACTGAACAGCTTATTCATCACAGTTATAAAACATCCCATTTATACTAATTGGGGAAAAAAAGGTCAGCAAAATGACAGATATTCAGTCTATATCCATATACTTGTCTCCTTACCCTTACTTGGTTTAAACTCAATAGAGTTAAAGCAAGACTTCTGAATTTTTCGCATTGTGAGCACATGAAAAGTATTAAGTACAACTACGTATCACATTAACTCCCAGCACACTCAGTGTGATTAACAAACAATATAAATTCACAGGTAAAGAGAAAGGCTTACTGGAGAAGTTGTGTTATACAAACAAAAATGCAGGGAATATACAAATATATTCCCTGCATTATTATGTCTTACTGATGATGCTGTTTATTGAAACTAGCAAACTCACAGTTTGGTTTTGTTGGTTTTGTTTTAAACTGTTTAAGTTTAGTTAAGTAGCTGCACATAGTCAGGCTGTTATTAAGAAAAGCAGAATGACCTTCTTATGCCTTACTCATTTCAACCCTAAAAATGGACATTCCCATCCTCCTACTTAATTCTGTCTTTACTCTCTAAGGACATTTTTGTATACAGCAGTGTCAATCTGAATTGCCGAATGACTGTTTGGCATCTTTCATTTCTGGGATGCTTTCACTTTTGGTCTGACTCTTCATCTGCTCATTCAGTTGCTTGGTTGAATTAATCTTTCGAAGCACCAGAAAAGACAGCAGGAAACAGACAAAGCCACCAAATATGAAGAAAATCTGGAGTCCCAGGAATCTGAAAACAAACACAAATTTTTTAACATATTTAGAATGTATATTTTTGCACTATTACACACATTAAAGAATATGCACTGTGTACTTATTCCATACCAGTTACATTTAAATGTTCACCTGTGTCTGAAATGGTCTAAATTGTAGTAGCTACATGATGTGTCCTTGCCACATTTCTTTCCCCACTCAATGCAGGTGGAATCAATGGCTCTGCCATACAACACCGGTGCTGGGAGGAATGCTGTCAGGGAAAACAAGCTCCTTGTGAATATACACTTTCATTAAATACAAAATTGGCTCAACACAGATTATATAATCCATCCCTGTGACAATGATTACCGTACAAATTTATCCAGTGCATAATTGTCACCCACACATTTATTTGTAATGTGTTTATATAAAAACACCTACCACACCACAAGCACAAGAGACTGAGGAGCACCTACAGCAAAAGAGATCTACCTACCACAAAGGTATTCAAATATTTTCTGATCAAACCTTTTCCCATTATGATATGATGTCTGTTATGATGTTACCTTTGATGCATACAATGTTGTTAAATAGATAGAGATATCACTAAATCCAGTTCAAGAAATCACATCTGGAGCTTTACAATACTGGCAAAAACTTGTTTTGTTGAGGACAGACTAAGTAAACAAATCCAAACAACAGGGGCAGTTCTAGGGTCAGTGGATATTTGGGGGTTAGCCCAGACCTCTATCGATACATATGGGGCAATTATTTGAAGAAATATCAGAATATTATACACGTTATAATAAAAGCTGAAATGTTACATCAGTGAGATGTAACTTGTACAGATGTAGCGACTGGGGGAATCAATGAAGGAATCATTAACTCGGCAGGTTCCGAACAAACAAGAACTTACTGTTGAAACTCCCCTAATTACTGAAATAGCGCCAACTAGTCTCCACAAGCACAATAAATGTATTGACAAAGAGACAATGAACCATTGACAGAGAACCGCATGTGACATCCGCATGCTCACCACGTGCTTATCGTGTGGACCGGAAGGGGGAAACTTTTGAACGTAAAAATATGTGTCTTTCTTATAAAGCCTAAAAGGGCTTAGTTTTAATGAAATATGTTGTAATCCCTGTGTGCTATGTATTTTGGTGTAGATCAAAATTAGTAGAATTGTTTAGTAGTGTAGGAGAACTCATTATATCTAATAAGAGGCTTTATATTTAATAGCCTGAGTGTAAGAATGTTAAACCCACTTTTAAAGGTACCAAATATACCTTTCTTGGTATCAAATTAAACCTTACGATTTGTCCGAGCTGAATTCGAATATAAGATCTCTGTAGAATGATATTACGCGATGTTTTACTATCTTTTGAGTCATTCAGCCCAAAATCTCTTACTGTCATAAACATGCAAATGAGCCTTGACAAAGGAATCATTCTCCTGTCCCAATGGAAGGAGAATTTTACGACCTCCAAAGGAATGTTCAGAGAAGTGCTGACCCTCACTTCATTCTCTTACTGAGAAAGAGAAATGAACCCTGTTAATCCTATATATATATTCTATATATCCATGTGATAAATATTGACATGTATCTAATGTGCCATCTCACATTTTCCCTTAAATGTGCTTGATCTATGTTTTCTTGCAAACTAATGGGTAATGTTTCAGACTTTGCATACTATGGTTAACCAAAATCATATGTGTGGCATATTTGGTCTCTATAACTTGATATTTTGAAGATTGAAATGACTGTGTACATGATATGTCGATAACAACAACATATTAGTATTACAAGTATATTTCCTATTTTCTTTCTTGCACATGCAATGGGCAATTTTACAACAAAGAGCAATAAACCAAATTCCCGCCTAGAACTCAAACCCTTCTTATTGGTCGAGCCAATGAGAGGTGGGACATGTTTCTAAGGGTATAAAATTGCTGCGCCCACTTCCTCTTTCTCTCTTATCTTTTATCTCTTCGCTCTCTTATGCTCCTCTGGCTTCCTGCCTCTCTTGCCCTCTGAGCCTTGTGCTCTCTCACTCTCTTGCTGAATGATGCCAAACTAGAAGGCCCCAAGGACTCCCAAGCGTGCGCCAGGCTACGGCCTTGACTTTCCATTCACCAAAGATTCTCTGACTCCCACTGGTTCTCTCTCATCAAGACAACATCATCAAAGATCAACTGGAGCCTCAACAAATTGCATCAGGACAGTTTAATTCAAATGGGACATGCAAGTATCAAACTTAGTCTCATTATTTAATACATTAAGTATCCTTAACCCCTTTCTAAAAGGGCGTGTCAGAACTAATATGATGGTTTGCTCAGGCTGTTGATCTGCTGAACTTCAAACAATGCTATAACTTCTTGCCTTCCTGTATTCTGCTTCAGCCCTCTTTCCCTTGGTAAACTGTATGAATGTATGTATATGTATGTTAGAGTAGTTTAAATGTTTAGTCTAGTTAATAAAGTCTTGTTCATGTCACATGTAAAGTTGTCTGTGTCTCAAGCTCATATCTAAAGTCACTAATCATAGATTTTGACTACTTGCTCTTAATACTTAGTAAGAAAGACATTTCCCTTGCCCCGAAATGTACATTTCTATTAATTAATTAATTAATAACCAAAATTGAGTGTTCACGGGATGAACCGAGTATTTGGTTGTAATGTTAATGTAGCTACATCAAGTTAACCCGATTAACTGATCCAAATATTCATAATCGATTATAACTAGTTATGATTGATTATTAATATTTCATAGAGCTGATTCGCTACCTAATGGTGGAAGAATGTAGAGCTGATTCGCTACATAATGGTGGAGAATGATGCGGGCATGATTAAACAAAGGTTATGAGCTTTAACCACTGTCAACCTAAAAGTGTGCATTGAATAATTCCGGTCAGAATAGGACATGACATGCCGTGATGGCTTGAATTGACATCTCTACTGTAATTGAAAGAGTCTTAACACATTTAAGCATATTTTCAAAAGGTATCAGTGTACGAGTAATATGATTTTAGCGAAGAAACCCTAATTTCAGTATTAAAGTGTAAGTCTGTTTTGATGAAGGAATCTCAGCTCAGCGGCATGTAAACTGTACCAGAATTGATTGCTTAACCTGTTTCTGATGAAGAAATCTCAGTACAGTGTTATATAAATGTAGATTTGGGCGATGCTCCCCTTTTCACAGTATAAAGGCCTTACAAATTATAGTCACAGGAAGTGCTCACTCCAGATAGCACATGTGTTTCCTTCCAACGCCATTTTGTAAACAAACCAGCCTAGGTGGCTAAGCTAACCCAACTTAGCAGCCCCTTAGCTTAGGCTAAGCTAACTAATAGCTTCAACAGTTAGCTGCTAGCATAATTTACATGAAGCCTTTATCTACAGCTTGTGTGCATGCAGAGTGAAGTGATCTAAACCATTTTCCTTTAACCCCATTTCTGGTTTCTGAATTCTCACTTTCTCTTTCCTTAACTTTAATTCTTCTCATCTAACTTCACCTGCACCTTTCAGGTGCATCCCTTACTGAACGCTGTTCAGCTAAATTTGCAGTTACTTTGTTAATTAAATCTAAAAACTTGATTACATGTAAACTGTTTAGATAGAGAATAATTTTTATAGTTATTGGGAACTTTCAATGGCACGTTGACTAAACTTTATAGAGGGACAAACACATTGTGTGGTCTTGAACACGCAACAGCTGTGACCAACTATAGAATGATGCCCAAAGCAAATCTAATTGTTGATCATAAGTGCTATTGATTATTCCCAATACAAGGTTATTCTGCTATTTTAATCACTTCTTCAAGCCTTTTTATTATTTTTACTAATAATAGAAGTCAGCTATTCATTTTCCCATTTAACCCTCTTGGTCTAGTGTAGTTTTATTTCACCATAAAACTGCAAAAGTAACTAGACATACTTTTCTTCTCGATTTTGTGTTTATTTGCAACAAGTTGCTTAAATTTTATGAGCCAGCTACACTAGTAATCTAGACGATTTCTATGGCATAATTTTGAGCACCACTGATAGACACAATCTAATAGGAAAGCTCTTTTCTTCCTCTTTCTTTCTCTTCTTCATGTGTTCAAAGATCAAGCCTGTTGTATGCTATCAGTAAGTGCTGATAAATAATTTGACCCAAAGTAACATCTTAAGTCATTTATTAAATCTAGGCTTACGCTCTTTTAGCAAAGCCACTCAGATCCACACAAATCTGAGCATCCTGCTATTTGCAGCTAAGATAGTAATAATCAGGAACACATTTCAATTGTTAACCACACCTAGCAAAACCTAGCTGTACATTATACACCTTGCTGTCTCACTTTGCCTTTAGCTCCAAATTCTGTTTGATCTTGCATTAGTCTCTTGCCCTTACTCTCACCAGAAGTGTGCCAAAAATGTTGCAGATGCTCAGCCTAACTGCCCAGATGGCAGGCCAAAAGGACTGGCTAGGTGTTTTGAGGAACACCCTTTTATCCATGGCTGCTGACGACCTTCAGCAACAGAACAAAAAGCAACTGGAAAACGAGGGAAAAGAACTAATGACAGATGACTCAAACCAGAGGTATGAGCACAAATATCTGACTGAGGTTATCGTCCTGGCCCACAACCTCACAGGTTTGAAACAGGAGGTAAACAACCTCCAACGCCAGATCACTGAGTCCCAAATGGAGCTGACACATGCTAAAAACCGCATAGACCAGCTAGAGATGGAGGCTCAGGACAGACACAAGGACCCTGGCAGAAGGGAGTCACAGGAGGTAATCCACAGACTTCAAACGGCTCTGACAGCTGCTAAACAACAAGAGCAGTTGGAAAAGACAGCCAGAGAGCACCTGGAAAAGGTACTTTTTCACAAAGATTCAATGTTAAAAACAGCAAATTCTGAACTCTTGGACAAAGATGCCAGAATCATTGCCTGTGAAGGTCAACTGAATGTGTCCAGAGCTGAAGTTAAAGTGCTGACTCAGCAGCTGGAAAACACCAAAGATGAACTTGACATGGTCCAACGAGAACTGAGACACTCTTACCTGCTGTAAAAGGAACCACAGCAGGAGAGACATCTCACTCCCCCACTTGCAATCAGCAGAGAAACCTCCCCCAGCCAAGCACAGATTTACAAAGGGGGGGGACAAACCCCACTGCTTAACATGTCATCGGACAGTTTCCTTAAAGCTTCTGCAGCCGCGGAAGGAAAAGGATTGATTCAGACGAATCTTGAAACGACACGTGTAGCGACACTCAAAGACCTCAACCGAATGGCCAGACATATCCCTGCATTTACACCAGAGCTTGCAGGAGACCACGGCGTCCACGCTTACCTGCGAGACATTGACTTTCACCTGCAGTCTTTGATGAGTGTGAACCATCAAGATAGACTCCATCTGATCTGGATCACGTCCAGCCCAGAGTTGCGACGCTTTCTGGCTCGACAGCCAGAAAACATCCAGTCTAACTACCAGCAGCTGAAACAAGCCATCATAAGGGAATTCTCAGAGTCTAACAATGGACTGATCGCTGCCCTAGACACCAAACAGGGTCGGCATGAAACTCCCTATGTTTACTACCACAGACTCAGACGAGCTTACTTCGAGCTCGCAACAAACCTGGGATGGAGGAGGACACCAGCTTCAAGAGCCTTTTCCTCCGAAACCTCCATCCTATGGTAAGTCACCATTTAGGCATTATGGCCTGCCCCACACAATGCCTATCCAACAACTGCGTGACCTGACACAGAAGGCCTTTAACAAACACAAGGCCTCACCCAGCAAACACCACAGGACGTCCCACAGCAGTCTACAACAACATCCTCCTGTACACCTTTCAAACAGGTGCCAAACAGAGGCTGCACAAAGACAGCTAGAAACGCCTGTTTCTGAGTTACAAGAGCTGCTAGCACTAGCAAAAGAGCTCCTGGAACAGAACTCCCCTGAGGAGTACTGGGAAGAACAAACCTCTGACTCTTGCCCAACACCACTCAGGCAAGCTCAAGTCAGCACTGCTGCCAGAGCAGAGTAACACTGCAGACTTCAGACACCTGGTGACTGGTTGCCGAACCAAGGGCGAACGGCCACCTGCTGCCCTTTTGCTACCAATACTAGGTCAGTCTGAAACTCTCTCCACACTACACAATGCCCATAACCACTCCCTGCAGCCACAAACAAGCACCTGCCTCAAACGAACTGACTTCATAATGACAGGTGACACACTGTCAAGGCACCTGCTGCCTCTGCACCTGCTGCCTCTGCACCTGCTGCCTCTGCACCTGCTGCAGAGACCTGGATGTGGCTACTGTCTACATCACCCACCGTGGAACAACCACCTTCTACAAAACCCTCATGATTCACCTGCCATCCGCCATTGTGATGATTGTCGCCCGATGATGTCTCCAACAGGGACATCACCTGGCTAAAAGGGGACTGTAGCGACTGGGGAATCAATGAAGGAATCATTAACTTCGGCAGGTTCGAACAAACAAGAACTTACTGTTGAAACTCCCCTAATTACTGAAATAAGCCAACTAGTCTCCACAAGCACAATAAATGTATTGACAAAGAGACAATGAACCATTGACAGAGAACCGCATGTGACATCCTCATGCTCACCACGTGCTTATCGTGTGGACCGGAAGGGGGAAACTTTTGAACGTAAAAATATGTGTCTTTCTTATAAAGCCTAAAAGGGCTTAGTTTTAATGAAATATGTTGTAATCCCTGTGTGCTATGTATTTTGGTGTAGATCAAAATTAGTAGAATTGTTTAGTAGTGTAGGAGAACTCATTATATCTAATAAGAGGCTTTATATTTAATAGCCTGAGTGTAAGAATGTTAAACCCACTTTTAAAGGTACCAAATATACCTTTCTTGGTATCAAATTAAACCTTACGATTTGTCCGAGCTGAATTCGAATATAAGATCTCTGTAGAATGATATTACGCGATGTTTTACTATCTTTTGAGTCATTCAGCCCAAAATCTCTTACTGTCATAAACATGCAAATGAGCCTTGACAAAGGAATCATTCTCCTGTCCCAATGGAAGGAGAATTTTACGACCTCCAAAGGAATGTTCAGAGAAGTGCTGACCCTCACTTCATTCTCTTACTGAGAAAGAGAAATGAACCCTGTTAATCCTATATATATATTCTATATATCCATGTGATAAATATTGACATGTATCTAATGTGCCATCTCACATTTTCCCTTAAATGTGCTTGATCTATGTTTTCTTGCAAACTAATGGGTAATGTTTCAGACTTTGCATACTATGGTTAACCAAAATCATATGTGTGGCATATTTGGTCTCTATAACTTGGTATTTTGAAGATTGAAATGACTGTGTACATGATATGTCGATAACAACAACATATTAGTATTACAAGTATATTTCCTATTTTCTTTCTTGCACATGCAATGGGCAATTTTACAACAAAGAGCAATAAACCAAATTCCGCCTAGAACTCAAACCCTTCTTATTGGTCGAGCCAATGAGAGGTGGGACATGTTTCTAAGGGTATAAAATTGCTGCTCCACTTCCTCTTTCTCTCTTATCTTTTATCTCTTCGCTCTCTTATGCTCCTCTGGCTTCCTGCCTCTCTTGCCCTCTGAGCCTTGTGCTCTCTCACTCTCTTGCTGAATGATGCCAAACTAGAAGGCCCCAAGGACTCCCAAGCGTGCGCCAGGCTACGGCCTTGACTTTCCATTCACCAAAGATTCTCTGACTCCCACTGGTTCTCTCTCATCAAGACAACATCATCAAAGATCAACTGGAGCCTCAACAAATTGCATCAGGACAGTTTAATTCAAATGGGACATGCAAGTATCAAACTTAGTCTCATTATTTGATACATTAAGTATCCTTAACCCCTTTCTAAAAAGGGCGTGTCAGAACTAATATGATGGTTTGCTCAGGCTGTTGATCTGCTGAACTTCAAACAATGCTATAACTTCTTGCCTTCCTGTATTCTGCTTCAGCCCTCTTTCCCTTGGTAAACTGTATGAATGTATGTATATGTATGTTAGAGTAGTTTAAATGTTTAGTCTAGTTAATAAAGTCTTGTTCATGTCACATGTAAAGTTGTCTGTGTCTCAAGCTCATATCTAAAGTCACTAATCATAGATTTTGACTACTTGCTCTTAATACTTAGTAAGAAAGACATTTCCCTTGCCCCGGAAATGTACATTTCTATTAATTAATTAATTAATAACCAAAATTGAGTGTTCACGGGATGAACCGAGTATTTGGTTGTAATGTTAATGTAGCTACATCAAGTTAACCCGATTAACTGATCCAAATATTCATAATCGATTATAACTAGTTATGATTGATTATTAATATTTCATAGAGCTGATTCGCTACCTAATGGTGGAAGAATGTAGAGCTGATTCGCTACACAGAATAAAGTACATTTTTAAGTATTACTGTAACTAAACATTTTTGTCTCATCTTCGGAGAGTGGTGATTTCTCAGGGGCAGCAAAGCCTTCTCTGCTGGCCTAACATGCCAAAGCAATATTTTTCATCCTTTCATTCTCAATCACCTTTTTGCCTATGTATGTTTAATCACTTTCTACTCTTAATTAATCTACAAACAAGTAGAGAAAAACGAAAAGTTTATCCAGTCAGAATTTATTCCTTGATGCTTACAAGCGAAGTGTTACAAATATCAGAAGCCTGAAGCAGAAGCAGCACGTGAGTCTGAGCTTTACCCCCTCAGGCCTTCAGAATTTCCACAAAATCCCTCAAACAGTGCAAATGAATGAGCAACTAAAGTCAGATTGTCTGATTCATCAGCCAATCAGATTGATTTATTTGTTCTTGGTGGGTGTATCTTTAGGATATGTCCCAGTCAAGGCCTTCTAGCTGGCCTTGAGTGACGCAATCGTGCTTTAAGTGACGTCATTTGAAAGTGAAGAGCATGAGATCTTGCTGACGAGTCGACTGTTACTGCCACATCACCATTGAGAAAGAGATTCTTATGGATTTAAAAACACGAGATGTTCTGCATGACCATTTGATTGCTTAATTTATTAAACAGGAAAGAAGGGCTGATTTTCACTTCAAGTAAATTGATTTTTGCGTTGTTATAGCAACATCAGGAGTTTTCTTATAGTGTAAATTAGGCTGCTTGAGAATTCAGTGTCGGATCAAGTTTTGAATTGTAGTGCTGCGTTCCATTCAACTCAAAAAGTCCAATTTTACAACTTCCTACTAGGAAAAGTGCAATAGAATGCATCTTGAAGTCACAATTACAATTTGTAGGCTCATGCAGAAATTCTCAAATCTGATTTCACAGAGATGCAGGGGGATGATATCACACAAACATGTCGACACTCGGGGAGATATACAAAGTAAGTGAAACATTCACTTTATTAAGTCATATCGATAAATGAGTTCGTTTCCACATTACAAGATATTAAAGTTTGTTTAACAAACGCCTGCAGAAACAGATTATGATCTATTTTGATAATCGTACACCTGAAGCACAAATGCTAGCGCTGCAGCATTGTTTATCAGTTGAGTTGCTAGGAGACATCTCTAATGAGAGTCAAACCCCTGCTAAGCTAACGGGAGCGCTGCAGTTCTGAATATCGGGGAATGAAATTTATTTATGGTCGGAGATATCAAGTTTGAATATCCACATCCAACTTGAATGAAACGCAGCATAAACGTGTACCCGGACGAAATACAATGTATTGCAAGCATCATTTAAATCGCAAATATTATTAGATCCATTTTTCCAGGTATTATAGACCTCCTTGATAGATTCATATGAAAAATTATGATTTTTGAATGTCTGTTCGGGAGACGTTCATTTCACAAAACAGTCATGCTGCAGTTAAAATTAGGTTTGCTTGAGCATTAACTGTCGTTTCAAGTTTTGGCTTTTGTGCATGAACCTGTTTTTAAAATGTAAATTGGTATTATTAGTTAGATGCAATAATGTGTTAATTTTATAATGTATGATGCCCAATGGCATAGGGTGTCTTATTTATTGTGAAACTGTGTTTTCTTAATGGCATGAATCACACAGAAGGCTTAGACTTTAAATGCATGGCCCGCCACTGTCATCAGATATGCTCATAAATTGCATGCATTTGACAATGAAACATTTGTTTTAAAAAGCACTATATTGTCCCTTTCAGCTTTCTGTAGTCACACACTGTGTACAATTGACAGATTTAAATAATTGATTCATCGGTCACTTTAAGTTAGTTAAGATCAATGTAAACCCTAAAATTGCCATTAATGGAAATATCAAGAATTTTTTTAAATGTCAGGTTTTGGGCTCATATCTCATATATTTAAGTTCACTGTACCTATTTATTTTTTTAAAAATCCTTAAACTCATTTGAAATGTTAAGTGTTTATAACTCAAACATTTGAGTACAAAATTGAGGCTATGGGGAATATCCATAATGTTTTGTGCTTGAATCATTTAAGTATGTTTCCTTGGTCAAAGGGAAGTTATGAGGGCAATTAAATAGTTGTAGTTAAGAACTTATAGAGATTTTAGTATTACTCTTTTATAGTATTGCTGTGTTGCAAATAGTTGCTTCAAGTGATGTCACCATTAGGGTGATCACATCTGGTCAAGTTGGACCCTGTTGACTAATGCTGCGTTCCAGAGAACTCAGAACTGGGGATTTTCCCACCTCTGACTTGAAAATTATAACTGGAAAGCCACTTGAAGTTGGACATCCAACTTGTGAACTTGGGGTAGATTGATCAACCATGACTTCAGTGAGTGGCGTCATTTGACGTAATTTCCAAGATGGGTGACCTCCGAGCGTAAACTGGAGATGGGTTTCGAGAAGCATAAAAACCCATTTTAAGTATTTTCACTGCAGGAAATGTCTCTATTAGCAATATATAATAAATGTACAAAAGGATGTTAAGAAGAATTGTTTGTGTATCAATCAATGCCTACGTTTTCACCTATTTTGCTCGTGAAATAGCTACTAGATAGCCTGCTTGCTAGCATCTGGGATACTGTGCATGTGTTTATGCATTTGGCATGTGTTCATATGGTCGTGACGTGTGATTGATTGGAATGCACGGAGGCCGGAAGTGGGAAATTTCAACTTGGATATTCCCACCTCTTCGTCATGATTGCAGCATAATTCTCTTTGTGCATGTGCAGTTAAAGTGCAGGTATATTCACATTTTTGGAGAATTACTGACTGAGAATCAGTTATGGTCTTTATTTGAGCTTTATATTTGTACAGTTATTATTAATTTCAAATTAATAATAACAGTAGAAACAACAATATTTAAATAGAAAATCTGAGTCAATTCTGCTTGCATCTAGTTAACCTAAATAGTTAAGTACATTCTATATGAACACCAAGTGAATTTAACTTAATTACATACGTTTTGGAGACGCCATTACTCAGTTCAATTGAGGCAACGAGTTTACTCAATCAAATGAGTAGAGTCAACTTATTAGGGTTTTCAGTGAAGATAGCAGGCTGTAAATAGGCTTAAATAGCTACTTATGATGAAAAATAGTTTCTAGATTTGTCAGAGTTTGCTTGTTTTTTTGCATCGTGTCATAATAAAAGAGATTTGAAAAATGAAATCTCAAATATACTGGCTCGTAACTTAAAGTTTGCAAATACATCAAGCATATCTGTTCATATTACTCTTTTTTCAGGGTTATATATCTAGATATTTGGTATTACTGCATCTGGATGGACCAACTCAACACATTTTCAATATCTTATCAAGACTGGAATGTTGACCAGACACTTCTTGCATGCACGCACATATACACATTAAAGGAAAGCAGCTGCGTGTGTGACCTGAATTGAGTCTGTTTTTGGTGTTATTGATACTGTAGGAAGACCAGTATCATTAATTTAAATATATTAATTGATATTAAAATATATTGTTAAAATATTAAAATACAATATGTTTCAGTATCAACTTGATACAGAAACACTGGTGCTTCTGACTCACTACAAGATGATAAAAGAAAATGTGGCTTAAGCCCTGGTAGCCCAGCCCTAGCACCACCCATACCAAACAACACTAAACCAAACAGGACAAACTTGAAAATACCATGTCAAATAGAAAATAGTCAAAATAGTCTGATAAAAAACATTTGAAAAATCTAAAGACTAATGGGAATAATGCCCCCATTACTTTTTACCCCCAAACCTCTTTTTTTTTTAATGGTATTTTTGGGACTTCATCTCTTTAATAGACAGATAGTGTAAACAGTAACAGGAAACTATTAGATATAGATAGAGGGAATGGGATTTGGACATATTGTAGGACCAGATTCAAACCTGTTTAATCCATGTGAACACCATGGCTCAACGTGTCAAAGTCACACATGCTCACTGCTCAAACAATTCTGATGACTCATAGTGTGCAGTTTATTATCATTTTCTTATGATATATTGTTTTGATATCATTTCCAAGACTCATCTGAACTTGTAACAGGGTTTAGCTTTAACATGCTGCCAAAATGTGACATGTACTGTATCTGTTCTGCATGATCGACTTATTTTGCTTACCAAGCACTCTAAACAGCATGAACTGGATTCCCAAAGCAAAAGACTTGTCTTCTGGTGTAACAGTCCTGAACAAAAGCAAAAATAAATTATTTAATTAAAGCATTACAGTTCACACCTTGCTAGTAAAAACGTTTCACAAATATTTCTTCTTTAATATATCCCTAAAGGCTTTATCTGAAAAAAAGGCTGTTATTATCCTGATGTCAGTTTTCCAAGACATGTTGCCAGGGGCCTGTGCAGACAGGTTTTTGAGAACAAGTGGAATTATGAAAAAGTACAAATCTTCCTGAAAGGCAGAATTGTGTCAAACTATTTATCTTAGTGAACTATCTGTCTTTAGAGAACAAAGTAAATGGGTGAACACATTAGTCAGTGTGTACTGACTAGAAGGTCAAAAGATAATTTTGATAGTACAGGGGTTCGTTGCAAATGAATATTTTTAACATCAGAGATTCTATATCTTATAAATGAACAATGTCTTTGTAGTTCACTGCTTCATAAAAGGTAGTATGCCTTAGGAAACATCAACTAGGCAAGTGTTGCATCACAAGATGCAACCTGCTTAGCAGGTGAAAGTTCAAGCATTTTTTTGGTTTGTTTTTGTTGTCGTTGTTTATTTAACATGTAATGTTTTAGGAGGTAATACCTGAGGATCATCATGAAAGATGTAGTATGAGAGAGTGAAGCCACAAAGCATGTGATAGAGGAGAGGATCATGAAGGGGATGAGATGATTGGCACAACTACTTCTGCATTTTCCTGGTAGTGCAAAGCCCGGAGAGCCCCTTGATGACACACAGTCACAATTTGTGTAGTTCTGTGGGAGATTCAAGGAGATAAAAGATTTAGATACTGAAAAGTTACAAATCATTTTTATTAAATTTTTATGGGAAACAGTTTTTCTTTTGAGATGTTAATGCCAGGAATTACCTTTGACATCCAACATCTGTTGTTGTTGTTGTTCTCACCCCGCCCCCCCCCCAACCCCCATGAATGAATAACTTTTAAGGGCCCTTTTTCTATTCAGACTAACCTAAATTCAACCAAACGACACTATCAAAGGTATGATATTTTTGCCATGATATTTTCACTATGATAAAGCTTGAATCAATTTAACTACTGAACTGCTGTACTAACTTTAACTTATCTTTGCTGAGATGTGGGTCGGGGGGGGGGGGGCTGTGCTCGATAGAAGTTTGTTTGTTTTGAGAGCAATTATAAAGACACAGGAAATGCTTTTTGAAATGTTCTTTTTACTCAAAAAATGGGTCATGAAAGAACAAACTTCCCAAATCTAAACACAAACAAAAAATCAAACCAAAACAAATATTATCTATTACCGAAAACAAAAACATAACATATTTTCCTAATTTAACTAACTTAGGGGAGGTACTCTATGTTGGCATGGGTACAATTGTGGAATAAAGTCAGGACATGCAGACATGCAGGACCCATGCAACACACTTGTACTGTCCTATTTCCTATAGTGGCTGCTATTAATAGATTTTGGTAGCTATTCCATGTAGAACAGCTTAACTGGAACAGTTGCTAAAAATATTGTTCAAAGAATTATTCTGTCATTTGAATGACCTATTCAAAATGATTGTGATCAAGAAACATTTCAAGTCAAGTGAAGGGTTTAGTTGTCTTCAAAGCAGTGGAGAGTCCACATTTTTTATTTGTATTATTTAAATACAAGCATCTTTCTGGTTAATATGATGAAGTATCCTGTATATATGACTATATCCTGTGGATATTAAGCACGCAATTTTGTTCAAATGCATGTAAATTTGTGCGGTAGTTGGCAAAGTAATTAAGATCTTCACGTATTTAAATGATTTTCTTTCTGTACTTAATTATTTTCTGTAGGTGAACATGCACATGCATGTCTGCCCAAATAAACCTTCTTTTGATATATTTTCTCATTTAATTTAATGTAATATTTTTTTTATTTATTCCAAATTGTTCCCCTTCCTTCCTCAGAGAAGAAAATATCCTCCTGCCGCGCTGTTGTTGTACATAAGAAAATTGTTCTTAAGTGACGTGCCTGGCAAAATAAAGGTCAAATAATAATTATTAATAAATAAAAATTGTCTAACATATAAAGTAGGAGGCGTCTTCTGATACAAAGACCTCTACTTATCTTCTGCACCTCTTACATTTCTACCCTTTAAATAGTGTCTGACAACAGGAAGAAGTGGGTTAAGGCTAAAAAATGAAACTATGTAAATTATATACTGTATGTAGTCACTCTGTCAGTGGCATGTCTTCTAATTTTCTCCTCCACATGCCTCTCCCATTCCATTTATCTGCTGATTACAAGTAATCAGTAATGTGTGGTGGCAGATCATTTCCAAATGTGCCTCTGATGATTTTTTTTTTTTTTTTGATTTTGTGAACTCAAACAACCTCAAACTTCCTTTTAGGATGATCAGGAATTCAGTATTTATTTTCTGCCTGAGGAACACTTGTCCAAACATCATGATCCATAAATCTTTCCCTTCCCTAATTTAGACCTGAACATTTACTGCTAACTGAAAAACTTACTGAGCTAGCTGAAGGCAGCATTTTAAAGGCATCATTGGTGTGCTCCCATAGCAAAGGCTTTTCCAAATGTTAGGCAACGTAATGACGCTGCCCCCTAACAGTAAATTCTAGAGACTGTAGTGTGTGAAAATTCCAGGATTTAAACAGTTACAGAAATACTCAAACCAGCCCATCTCGAACCAACAATCATGCCACAGTCCAAATCACTGAGATCAAATTTTTTCCCAATTCAGATGGTTGATGTGAACATTAACTGAAGCTCCTGACCCGTATCTGAATTATTTTATGCACTGCACTGCTGCCACAAGATTGGCTGATTAGATAATCACATGGATGATTGTTGGTGCCAGATGGGCTGGTTTGAGTATTTCTGTAACTGCTGATCTCCTGGGATTTTCACACACAACAGTCTCTAGAGTTTACTCAGAATGGTGCCAAAAACAAAAAACTAAAAACATCCATTAAGTGGCAGTTCTGTGGACAGAAATGTCTTGTTGATGAGAGAGGTCAACAGAGAATGGCCAGACTGGTTCAAACTGACAAAGTCTATGGTAACTCAGATAACCGCTCTGTACGATTGTGGTGAGAAGAATACCATCTCAGAATGCGATTGCTGATTGGTGTATATAATATCAGATTAATAAATGGGAAAGTACCATTCAGTTCCAAGAAAGGAATTAAAAAAGAGAACTTACCAAGACTTTGCCTTTACTGTATATTTCTGTAATACATCCTGCATGACAGGGAGATTGAAACTCCACTCCATCTGAGCCACATACAGGATTGAAGGCCTCATTGGAGCAGTGACATGAATTGGTGCATTGCTGAGTTCCATTTCTGCACAAAAGCAAGTAAAATAAAGGTAAATGCTAATGAAAATATCAGGATGGATTACAGCAGCAGATATCAGGAAATTAAGCATTTGAAAATCATCAATAATGTGTGAGAACTTAGCCGTGGAGATTACAGGCAGCAATGAGAATGTGGCCCGTAAGCAGATAAGCCTTGGGGGATATAATTGGTTTGAATTTGAGCTACCCTATGTAAACATCCTTACTGGAATGTATTTATTTATTTTTTTTCCCCACTTTCAACCAACTCCAAATAATTTATATTTAATTGTATCCATATGTGAACAAACTATTTCATCATCATTTTAGCAGTCATTTGAAAATGTTATTGCTCAGAGAGTTTTCATTTGGGTCTTATGCAATAAGTTTGCCTCAGATGTTTCTGATAAATTTCCTCAGAATCAATTAAAGAAGAAATAAAAATGGTTGACAGTAAGAGAGCTATACAATCAATGTAATGGATACCATAGCTGTGATTTTAGACACTGGAGAAATTTGAGATTATATTGAAATCTCTGAATTTTTATGAAAATCTTTGGTATCTTGGCAAATCTGAAGACAGTTTGTGACATTATGAAGATCTTTTCTGAATTGAAAGTGTTAGAAATGTATTTATGAGAAACCAATTATAAAATGAACAAGGCTTAAGCAAAGATCTCAGTTTGCTCTCCTTCTAATCTCATGAGATCTTAGAGAGACTCATTTGTGATTTTTCTATACAGGCTGTGCTTTGTGATTAATTTTCGTCAAGGATAAATTGTGCTGTTTATGAGTTGTGACTGATGCAAGTTGATGATTTCTTTCACAGCTGTTACACTGTTGATGTTGTTCAAGGTTAAATTGTAGGTACACATGTTGAAATATAAGAGATGCTATATAAGATCCTTAATATAGTGCATGTAAGTATACTATTCCATAATGAACTATACAATTCAACATTGCAAATGGAAGATATTCAATGCATTACAGGACTCACCCAGCATAGTTGATGCCAGAGATGCTTTGTGTTGGGCAGCCAAGGAAAAGAAGAGGAATTGCGAAGAATATGCTTATGAGAACCGCTAAAGTACACATCGCAGCTGAGGATCTTACAGACAGACTCAATCTGCGCATGATTACCCCTCCAGCCATAATGCCCAGCATGGCTGAGGGAATATTTAAACCACCTGTGAACACACACACACACAGACAAAAAAAACAAGCATCAAAACACACTCACAAGTCAGTAATGCTAACATACTATATGGAACAGTGCAATCCATTTAAAATCCCAGTACTTAAAAAAATAAATAATGATGGACATAAATCTGAAAGACAAAAGCTTGTCTTTGAATCTGATTTAGCCTTAGTCAAATAATGTATTTTATGTGGATAAGAAGCGGTAATTGTGTTGAATTATTATTTTGTGAGCCATACCTTTAAATAAATACCACATTTACATAAGGGTTTTGGTGCAAAGGTTTTTCTTGAATGAGTACCTTTAAAAGGTATGCTTACTTTTCTTTTACTAGCTTACCTATCATCATGGTGGAGAAGGCGGCCGTTTGTGTGAACTGCCTCTCTATGAATTTGGCCATAAAAGTGGCCAGTCCAGCCACCATGGCAGCAAGATTCACCTGAGCCAACACAACCAACAAGTAAATTGGGTTCCGCAGAGTTCTCATTACAATTTTGGGGAAGCCTGTGGTTAGACAAGAGACAGTATTTTAAAAAAGCATCTGAAAGTTACAGCACAGAGCACACAAAGAAAGTTAATAAAGGACTAGATTAAGAATTTTAGTTAATGATGTAAAATAATAAATCTATTGATCATGTCCAAGGATCTTTAGGGCTGTTTAGGAAATACAGACTTTAAAAAACTAATGGTTAGAGAAACATACAACTTAAATGACAAAGGTTAAATTGAGTCACATGTTGTGAAAGAGAAGCATCAAGACTGAGGGAATTATCTTAAATCTGGGTGTTGTCTTATCATTCGTTTTTGCTATTGTGCCAAATATGGCTGTTTGCCAATAAGAAGCTCTAATGTAGGTCAATGTGTTCCTGATGTTTTCACATCACAGTGAGATGATTATCACATAAAATTGCACAACTTACAAAATTAATTTTTTTCTTGATTTATGATTACTAAAATCTCTGATCGGTAAAATGGCAAAACACACTTTTTAGGAACTGATTGAGAGACACTTCAGGTTCTGCATCAGTTTTTGGTGTCTTCTCCAACATTTTCTCCGATGATTGTTCCACTGGGACCTCTGCAATTTCCTGAAAATAAATATATCTAAATGTAATGCTGACATATGAAATTACCCTCAGTGTGAGAATTTTTGATAAATGAGGTATAAGAAGTAGAAATGTACATACTGTGAACTGTTTTTTATTAACAGTTGATCATTAACTAACTGTTGATCATTTATCTGTTATTGGAAATAATAGTCATACAGCCTGCTGGAGTTAATACCAACTAACTTTAGAGACACAAAATATATGTTGCAGTGTATATATATATATATATATATATATATATATATATATATATATATATATATATATATATATATATATATTTATAGTATAAGGGTTAGTCTGTGCAGAAGGCACAATGCTTAGGTGCTGTGGGTGGTTGACAGGACATTGCAAGGTCGTTGCTAGTAGTTACTTACAATTAAATTGAAAGTAAATGAAGTAAAAAGATCCCACCCAAGTCTCTATATTCTTGTCCTTTGTTACACTTCAGGATGCACCTTCTTAGATTTGCACATTCTTCTTTCAATGTAAGTAATATGAGTATTTTCAAACATGGGTTGCAAAATCTCAACTGAAAGTGGGACTAAAAATGGACTTATCTAATATAAATCATAGTATATCAAGTTTTATGTAAATGACATCACATCACAATTACAACAACAAAAAATATTTTCTAAAAAAACATTTGAGCAAAATACACATTATAATTTCATCAAAATAAAGTTATTTAATGCACGATATAAATGCTCAAAAGTTTAAATAACAAAAGTTGCTCACATATGTTTCTCTATAAGAAAAGATCACAAAACAAATAAGCTTTTAAAAATGATCAGGTGCAGAACAAGGAATAGAACTGAACTGAACCTGTCCTGAAGAAAGAATGTGAAAGTAAAATTATTTTTACCTTTGGAAAAAAAATATCTACATTCTACAATTAATATTATATCATAAAATGGTATATATAGTAATGATGAGAGCTATCACTGGTTGAAATAATGTGTACAATATACAAGAAAAAACATTTTAAGAGTTTAAGAATAAGAAATGCTAAAATGGTTAATGTCTATTTAAGAGACATCCAAAGTTCTGGTTCAGCGAACATCAATCTGAGAATCTCTCAGTTTCTTAAGCGCATCCATGCAGTATGAGTTTAAAATGTATATTTATTTTTACTTTTGTATCTGTCTGTAAAGAACAAAAAGTATTTTAAGACATATTATTTAAATAAAGTGGAGTCACCACATATTAGATGGACACACATTACATGGAGGAAACAATCCATTGTAATCTCAAGCATATTTCTTTGTTCCTTCAAAACAAGGTGATTTTCCAGCAATTCCAATTCTTACATTTCTAAAAGCCAAATTAAGGTACTTAAATGACTTTGTGTGAACCCTGTAAACAGTGTACAAATTAGCATAGTAGTGGTAAAATAAAGTCATAGAGAGATTATTGTGTTTGACGGGTCATGTAATTTATGATCATATGGACAGAAAACAGTGTTGCAAATTTTTTAATATCGAGTTATGCCACGTTGGTTTGTGATATTTTTGGTGTCTATGGTGTCCCCAGAATGTGTCTGTGAAGTTTCAGCTATACCCTACAGATCATTTATTATACCCTGTTGAAAATGCCATAAATTGATTTATTTGTTGTAGAGTTTTTTCAGCAGTTTCGCAACGATGGATGAGCAACACACACACACAAATACAGTTACAACGTTTCCTATGTGCTGAAACAAAACAACTCACACAAACAAACATGCCTGTTGGCAGTGTCTGTCAACAGTCGTGGGCAGGGCCTGTACAAAGTGACATCACTTTATACAGAATCTGCAAACAGCTTGTTCTGAGACAGTGCTTATGATTAATGGGGATTTAAAAAAAAGGACTGGGTGGATTTTTATCATTGTAGGGTGGTTGTGTACACACAGTGCCAACACACATTTATGTTCAAACACCATGTAAAAGTGAATTTCACATAATAGGTCCCCTTTAAAACTTAAAATATGAGTTACATTGCAAAAAACCCTTTTTGGACCCACTTTCAGTTGAAATTTTGCAACCCATGTTTGAACATGCTCAACAGCCTTCAGAATGTAAACACTGCAATTCAAGAATATGCATGCATATCAATAATGAACTCGAATTCACTTCATGGGAGGTTAGCATGTGGTTTAAAATTGAGCAAGAGGGACAAGAACAGGCTCTGACAAGCTTCTTCGGGACTCAAATTGTTTTCCTTTTCACTTGAAGATGTTCTTTGGGGCCACAGATAGTATCAGTAACAATGCCAGATTCTTGCTCTTTAAAAGGTGGAGTCTGTGATCCCCCTCCTTTACCCTGGATATTGCCACTTTTGTTTCCGACCTTGGACAGCTTTTTATGTTGATCTCAAACCTAGGTTGTAACATTGCTAAACTATTAAACAAAAGGAAATAGCAATAGTAGAATATTATATTTTTGAAAATATGTTTAAAATGAGAAGAATACTAGTTATCAGACATAAAGCAGAAAAAAAGCTGCTTTATTCTACATATGGTGCTGGCCGCACATTCGTGAACACCATAATTTTGAGATCATATGACCAGCCAAAACTTGTGATCCAGCTAATCTTGATAATCCACTGTAATTGGACACTTTGACTAGTGGAATGAATTAAAAATGCTGGTTTTGGAAAGTCATTACTTTATCATAAAATAATGTACAATGTAAATTAAGATCGGGCAACCTAGCCACAACATAAACACAAATATTGCTGTGTGCACCTTCAAATAAAAACCATAAAGAAAATTATTATATTCTACTACTGTCTCCTATTCACATCCAAATGCTGTTAATGGACTTTATTAACATCAAACTCAGTTATAAATAGGGATGGGTATTGACACGGATTTCCCAACTCACTTCAATTCAGAAATGATAACCTATAACTGATAAACAATAACCCTAACTGATGCAGTGTGTAGCTTCTAATTTCCTTAACAACCATGTCGAAGACATATCCCATGGTCTTGGAAAAGATGTTACTGTGTTTCAGTAGGGGCAAATTACTGGCCTGCATCAAACAAAGAAAACAACTAAGAAGATTCACGGCTATGTTTAATAGTTAATATAAGAGCATTTCCACATGCAACAGCTAAACAGCTGCTTGGCTCACTTGTTAGTGAGGCTAATCGGAAAAAAAACTACTTCAATTTTCTAGAGAGCATAAATATTGGACTGTGGAGCACTGGAAAATGGTCATGTTGTCTGATGAGTCCAGATTTACCCTATTCCAAAGCGATGGGCGTGTCAGTGTAAGAAGGGAAGCGCATGAAGCTATGCACCCTTCATGCATAGTGCCAACTGTACAAGCCTCTGGACCCCATTGAATGTCTTTGGAATGTGCTGGAGAAGACTTTACAGAGATGTTCGACTCTCCCGTCATCATTACAAGATGTCAGACAAAATTTAAATCAACTCTGGATGGAAATAAATGTTGTGAGTCATGAAGTTGCATAATGCCACGATGAATGCACGCTGTAATCAAAGCTAAAGGCGTCCAACAAATTATTAGAATATGCAACTTTTTGTTTGGCCAGGCAGTGTATATTTCAGTAATAAGGCCCTATTTTAAAGAGCGCTATGCCTTAAGTGTAGCACTATGCGATACGTCATACATGCAAAGTCAGTGGGCATGGCAGTTAAGTTTTGATATTTTCATGCAAGCATGCACTTAGTCTAGACTTAAGTGGGTCGGCGAAATCGTGCGCGCAAAGTGCTAATGTGCTGGGTCAAGTGCAGTTTTATTCTGAGGTTCTTCTCTGATTATTGCACCATCTTTGTCCTATTCTATATGCCAAGCAACGTCAATATAAATTAAGACAGCTGATTCATAACAATTTGGTCATTTATATGGGCTGTATGCAATGCATCACCTATTCAGCTTCCTTGAGCTTTGGAAAAGGACTATACAAAATAAACAAATTATTATTGTTAACCAAATTGATCAACTGACACAAATTATGGCTAGTATTAAAAGTGATCAAATAGCTCTTAGAAATCATCTGCTGATTGAATCCACAAACTGCAAATGCAGGAAACTGATTTAATACTTAGTTTAGACATGCTTATCCAGTGTCTTAGCGCAAAGACCTATTTCTCAGGAAAATAACAAATTGCGCTTTGCTCAACTTCCTTAACATACAATATACACACAATTTGTGTGCATACACCCCCAGATAGCGCAATCACTCCCACCCATGCACACTTGCGCTGGCACAAAAAATGCGTTTCGAATTAGCGTTTTCGAATAAGATGTAGTGCACGGTCCTTGTGCCAAGTACGGTCATGAAAACAGAGCCAATAATGTCCCTTTTGCTTAGATATGAAAGAAATTCCCTCTCAGCTAATGCTGTTCATTATACTGGGAACCTTCTAACTTGGTACATTACGAAAATATTGATTTTACAAATTTTTCATCATTGTGATTACAAATGAATTGTTCCTATTTTTATTGGTTTTGACAAACAAAACTGGCTGTAAAAAACAGAAAGACTATAAAAAGAGACATTATTCAATAACAAATGGAATCTTGTCTGAGTCAAATAAAATTTTAACCATCAACACGCAGTGACAGAAACTTCTTCGACAACTACTACTACTTAATCATGGTGAGTCAAATCTGAAAACTTCACATTTCAGAGTACAGCCAGCTGCTAATCACAAACAATTTTAGTTGCATAACACAAAATGTGGTCTCATATGCAAGTGATTTGCTCGCATCAATCTTGGGATTTGAGAATCGATATAGGGATCATTCAAATGAAGACCACAATGCATCAGGAAATCAATATTTTTAACCATCCCTAGTTATAAACCAGTTTTATTAGTCAAAATGTGTAATGTGGCTATCAATGCCTTTTTCAGACTCAAAGAGCCCACAGGTGAGATCTGTGATGTACCTCTTTGAACATCTTTCTAGGGAAAAACAGGTATGGCAAAGATGTCAGGAAGAGGAGGGTGCCAGCCACTATGAATCCCAACCACCAAGCTCCAACCCATCTGGGGTCATCTTTTTTCAAATATATTTTATCTATAAAAAAAAAGAAAAAAGGAAGTAACAGGTCATTTATTATACATAACCCACATTCAAGAGGCATAAAACCAAACCTGTTGCAGTATTACTAAAAGCACTTCCTCTTCGTTATGCCAAATATTGCTGCACAGTTTATTGCTAAACAAGTTTAATCTTGATGTCAACCCTGTCGAAACGCACTAGCCTAAACATGTTAAGTTCAACTGCTGACGTATTTATTTACGTATTTTTATTGGCATCCCACATGCAGTTTATACTTTAGCTGTGTAAAAGCACATATATAGCTTTATAGCTGTGGTTCTCAACTGATGAGACTGTTTTTGAAATTTAGGATGTCTTATGGAAGTGCACTGTAGCAGTGCTAAACATGTTGAATCTTGAGGTTAACCCTGTCGAAATGCACTAGTTTAAACATGTTAAGTTCAACTGCTGACTTATTTATGTATTTATATTGGCATCCCACCATGCAGTTTATACTTTAGCTGTGATGTAAAGGTACATGTATAGCTTTGTAGCTGTGGTTCTCAACTGATGGGTCTGTTCTGGAAATTTAGGATGTCTTCTGGAAGCACATTTAGGATAGTAAAATTACATTTAAATACAACAGTAAATAAAAAATTAATAGCAGGATTTGGTATTGTGTTGCATTATCACTTGATGCCAAATGTAAAATCTGGGTTTGGAAGCAAAACCACTTGAGACCCACTGGTTTATAGGGTTACAGTGAAAAAGAGAATTGTTTTGTCATTTGAAATAATGATCCTAAAAAAAAACTGTTTATAATGGTGTAGACATGTAATGGCACAGTCACTTACCAAAAGACATCTTGTCGATGTCAACATAGTAACTAAGCAGCAGAGATGCCATCATGTAGCCAAATGCTGGCCCTATTACTGTTACTGCAAAGAGTATGCCTGGAGACAAAGATAGAGGTAAAATAAACAGTACAGAAAGTGACATTTAATCAAAATCCAGTGTTTTCAGTGTTTATTTGCAAAACAAACCTAAGTAAAAGGGTGAATTCCTCTTTTTAGCATAATCATCGATGTAGGAAATCCCAAAAGGTTGTATGGGGACTCCGCCAATCCCGAAAAGTAACTGGCCCAATAGAAGTATTGGATACACCCATAGGTGAGCATTAGTCTTTTCTTCATTACATATCTGATTAGACACTTCCATTTTCCTTTGGAAATTGCTCTCTGATTGGCAAAGGCCAGACCTATTCGCTTTGGTATCTATAGAATAAATCAACAATTAATTAACAATATTTAGGCTAAATTAAAGACATTCCATTCTTCAATAGTAGCAAAGAAACTTTACATAATTTATTAATTTATTAAAATGTATTCAAATATAATATGTCTCAAAGTGCATTAGACAACATATGAGCACATATGACATTATAGAATTTGCACTCACTGTCATTGGAGCCTGTATAGTCATACTTTGTACTAATGAAGTGAGGCAATGCTATTAGGAACACTCCCACACTTGCGATCAGTGCTCCAATTCCAATACATCTTGGCCGATGAACCCTACTGCCAAAGAAACTCACAAAAACGATAAGAACTGTATTCCCCACCTTTATGTAACAGGAAGAAGAGATTAACATTGGTCAGATATAGGCTATGTAACCAAATTGTCTTGCTTGTACTTTAAAATTAACATATTAAGTCTTGGTGCCTCAACTTGTTGCTGTCAGAGACATTTAAAAATGATAATGATTGGTTTGCCAGAGCCAAAAACAACTTGACAAAGTTATTTGGCAGAAGTTACATCAAAGCCAAATAAAAGTGTTTTCACTTGATGCTATTCCTGATTACTGTCAAGATTTATTCCAACAGAAACAAACCTTTAGGTCTGTAAGAAAAGTATTGTTAGTGCCATGCATAGGAAATCAGAATTGTATCCTTGCCTCATTGAAAGCTGCCAACAGTCCTGATTTTTGACTTGAAAATCCATATCTTTTTTCAATAGTGGTTATGGAGCCCTTTAGATATCCAGACACCAGTAGCTGTGCGAGCTGTAGCATTCCATGACACAATACAAAAAACTGAAACACACATACAGAAAAGAGATAAAACAGTCTATAACTTTAATAGACACATCCTGTTCCTGTTCCTTTTGTTGACGACACGCTGTATGGGTGTTTGTAGATTGCTAGCCTGCTTAACATTGCTTATTCTTATACATTCGTAGTTGTATCCTTTGCCTTTTAACCGCGTGCTTCAGGTTTTTCCTCTTTTCTACGGTTTCATCTGTGTGTATTTTACCGCACCAACTCGTTACCCTTGTATTTTTTCTTTGGTTTTTCCCGCATTTTTCCACTTGTCTACATCTTGCATCTTGACTGCATGCATTCGTTTTCTCCAATGAGTTTTATACAGATTATTGCATCAATTTCAAACATCTGCTGACAAGGAACCACATCGATCTCAAACCCTCACCGCTCAAGAACAACCACAACAACAACAAACAATTGCGGTAAGTAATGGCATCCTCTCATGTTATTTCTTCCTGCATTACATGCCACATGTATACTATAGCTTTTTCTGTCAGCAGTGAGGTGTTTACATGTGATAAGGAATTAATCAAGCTGACAGAGAAGTTTAATGAGTTAGAGACACACATCCGAATGCTAGTGGAGGTCAGTGAGAAAGAGAAGGCGGTAGATACTGTTTCGGATGCTGATTGTACATCAAGCAACACACACACTTTGGTTCCGGCTCTAGAGCCCCCGCAGATGGTCGTTTGGTTGACGTCTCGGTGGCATACTTGCTCAGCAAAGCAACACCACTCTCCCATTCCTGTTTGGGTTTCCAATAGATTCTACCAACTCAGTGATGCACTCACTGGGAATCATGTTGAAAGAGCCCTAATAATTGTTGATTCTATTGTAAGGAATGTGGAAATATAGACTTCAGCCACTATTTAAATGCATTTCAGGTGCCATCAGATCAAATTTACTAGTGCTAGCTAATGCTAAATGTAGATACTCTAAAATTGTTATTCATGTTGGCACTAATTATGTACAGCTTCGCCAGTTGGAGATCACGAGAGATAATGTTAAAGAGGTGCGTGAACTTGCAAAAACGATGTCAGACCCTGAAATATACTCTGGTACCCTCCCTGCTCATCGTGGTGATGAGGTTTATAGTAGATTAGTGTCACTGAATTGCTGGATGTCTGAGTGGTTTCTGGAGAATAGCGTAGGATTCATAGACAATTTGAAGTGTTCAATTTGAAGACCTGCTAAAGAGAGATGGACTCCATCCCTCTAGGGAAGGTGACGCTCTCCTCTCTAGTAGTTTGGCTCAAAGTTTTAATAATGATAGTAATAGACCAACTGGGTCCCAGGTCAGGAAGCAGACAAACTGGTTAATACGGATGTCTGCTAGCTGCCTTGAGACGTCACAAGGGCTGTCCCCGACCAAAGATTTTCCTAGTCGACTAGTAGGCGTTAGTTGAAGCCATAAGTTTATGATATTAATTTAATGACTTGTATATATATATATATAAATATTTTGGGTGCATCAGAAAATGTTTTGACTTCCAGGGCTGAGATAGAATGTTATGAGTAACATTGCTAACACTGCTCTACATTACAGAGTAATAATAAACCGTAATAATGAGCCTTTAAAACGTCTCGGTTACTTTCGTAACCTCCGTTCTCTGATTGAGGGAAAGAAACTTTGTGTCGATATAGTGACACTAGGGGTCATTCTTGGGAGCCCCAAAACACCTCAGATCTTTGAGAAAAGGCCAATGAAAATTGCTGAGTGGAATTTGCATGCCACTCCCCCGGACATACGGCTATAAAAGGAGAAGGAATGCCCACTCTCAACACCCCAACACCCCAAAAGACGTCATGTAGTTCCCCACATCCCTGAGAGGGGGAAGCGATGTAACTAGCATGGGAGCAGGCCACGCCAGCCGCTCTCTCTATGTTTTTTCTCCACAGAGTATTAGATTCAGCTGGGGCCATCTAACACTGTTAAACACATTGGGGAAGGTGTTCCTTTCCTATTCTTTCAGGGAGAAAAAGACTCAGTAAAGACCACATCCAGCCCAAAAGGGGAGGTCAACCTGTGGCAATACGACACATGGGCTTACCAGCCGCACATGGTAGAGGCGTAGTAATAGGTCCTGCCTCGAAGGGGAGGGACTCTACAAACACAGTGACTTGAGACAGAGAGAGCTCTGCCCAAGGGAGACACGGGACAGAGAGACCGTACCGTGGAAAATACATCACAGGGGTTACCGGAGTAATCGGCACCTTTGGAGCACCTATCCCAGTACAAGGCATATTAGTACCTATAGTGGGACTGGCTGCGAACTCTTCTGCTGAATTTGCGAGCCACAGGTCTAGGGAGGAAGGACATTCAGGGTCCACGACTTTGTGAAAGGCGTAAAAGTGCACGTTTTGTATTCAGGGGAGGGGAAAGGCGCTATACGCAAGCGATACACCCGACCAGCTGTTCAGTATAACCAAACTCTACCTGTTCGTACCTGAAAGAACACAGGACATAACTGGCTCAACCAGGAGATTGTAAAAATCTCTAAGGTATTGGGTGTTGCCCAGCCCGCTGCTCTGCATATGTCTGCTAGAGAGGTGCCATTGGCCAGTGCCCACCAGGATGCCACACTCCTTGTAGAGTGTGCTCGAACCCGCAAGGGTCAATATATCACCATAAGGGTGACATCCTTGTCCTCCCTGACCTTGCACAGGGTCTGGTTCCTGTCATTGCATACCAGAGCGGGCAGTGGGAGGATTGCCGGGAAGCGAACAGGTCTACCTGTGCTTTGCCGTATTGACTCCAAATCAGCTGGACCACCTGGGGGTGGAGTCTCCACTCTCCGCTGAGCGTCACCTGCCGTGACAGCGTGTCCGCGGTGGTGTTGAGGCTGTCCGGGATGTAAGTGGCCCAAGGTAAAACCGAGCCGTGAAAGTACGAGTCCTTCAGGTCATGAGCGGTGACCTGAACCCAGTAACAAATCATCTAGCCGCAAGGGCTTATGGGAGGATGGAGGGTTCCAGTCCAACCTGATACTTGAAGCGGCCCAGGCAATCATAACGGTCAGCTCTGCATCAGCCTTGTAAAAATAAAAAAAAAAAGCGAAGGGCACACTCACAAATCTATCGGTCCGGAGTGGAACCCTTTGATAGAATAGATTTGATTGCCCTTTGAAGGTGTCTGCATTGTTCTATCTTTTCTGAGCACTGTACCATTCATTTGCATTTTACAAATTAATTCCGTTATTAATTTTATCTGACTCCAATTTTATATTAATCTGACTCCAATTTTAAGTTGACCTCTAATTTAGTTTAAAGCTCTAATTACTTTCTGATCATTCTTTTAATCTAAACATTTTCAGTTATTGATTACTCTAAATCCTCTTCTATTCATTGTCCATTAAATGACTTTCTCCTATATTAAAACTCCAGTAATGATATAAATTATTTCAGAGGAATACAGAATAAATCAAAAAGTAACAATTTATTTGCCAGGTAGGATATAAAACATAAGTTACAGAAATTCAAATCAAAGCCAATTTCACAAATGATCAGAATAAACAAACATTCCTAAAAATAAGAACCAAGAGACATACCTGACAAAACTACATGCAGTGGCATAGCATGGGAGATCTGGCTAACATTTTCCCATTATTAAAATTACACACATAAATGTGTGGGATCATCTGACTACAGAGGACTCTGATTCCTTTGTCATATCTCCTTAAATACCAAGCGATTCTATTGTATTTCAGATGCGTATGTTTGATGTTATCCAGGTTTTGGTTTACAATTTAGGGGTTTGAAGGTGGACCTTTGAAACTTGTGACTGAGTAGGTCTTTTGATGTTTACAAAGAATGTTTCTAATCTGCATACAGACGTGCACTCTCTGTGAGAGTCCTGGAAGGGGTAATGCCAGAGATAGAATACAGTATTTTACTGAGACCTCTTGAATGATACCAAACAAGTATGATCAGGCCCTGACCGCTCCAGGAGGTCAGTTAGGAGCCCCTTCTCCCCCCTCGCGGTCGGCGGCCGTCCTCCGCTTCCAGGCGGCCGGGCTCCTCGTCCCCTGGCAGATGGCCGCAGCTGCTCCGTTGGGGTGGACGGTAGTGGCGAGAACTCTACTACGGCATATCCCTCCTCCTTCCCGGATTTCAGCACCAGTGTAACGTAATTTGGAAATAGCGTAATCGATGGAAAGGAGGAGGCAAGAACCGGCTTGACAATATAAATTATAATTTAATTATAAACTGAAACAAAAGACACAAGCACACACGACGGAAATGTCTGTAAACACTCTCTCTCTCCCGCACAATCCTCTAGCCTTTATCCCTCTCGGAGGCTTGATTAGCTTGATCAGGGTCCGGGTGTGTAGAATCATGACCCGGCCCCGCCCTCCGCCCTGCCACAGCCACCTCATACCCCTAGGAGAGAAAGCCGCTGGAATGTGCCGTATATGTGCCGCATAACAGCAGCAACATACACTTCTTCGAGGTCAATGGAAAAGCAGTAGTATTCAGCTCGCTGATACACAACCACTCATCTCCAAAGAAAAAATCTTAATGAGAGTGGGCATTCCTTCTCCTTTTATATTACTGGGGGAGTGGCAAGCAAATTCCACTCGCCAATTTTCATTTGCCTTTTCTCAAAGATCTGAGGTGTTTTGGGGCTCCCAAGAACGACCTCTAGTGTCACTACATCGACACAAAGTCAACCACAACATTGGCAACCTGCTGAATTTCATATTAATTTTTTAAATCTGTTAACTACACACAAAACTTTGAATTGTCTAACTCCACAGTACTTAAGTGACCTTCTGACATGCTATATTCTGTCACGTTCATTATAATCACAAAATTCTGGCTTGTTAATAATTCCAAGAATATCAAAATCCACAAAATGAGGTAGATTCTTTTCATACTTGGCTCCTAAACTATGGAATAGTCTCCCTAACACTGTTCAGGATGCAGACACACTCACGAGTTTAAGTCTATTCTACAGACTCATCTATGTAGCCAGGCATACACCTAATTTATCCTTCAACTCACAATTAGGATGCTTTAGTTAGGTCTGCCGGAACCAGAAACATCCATCACGATCTATAACTGCATATATCTATGATAATATGATTTGTTTTGTTTTCATGTCTCAACCTTGGGATTTATATCCCGAGGTTACCAGAGCCAGTCAGATCCAGCTCCATTTCTGCTTGGTGTCCTCTAACAATAAAGTGTAACTCATTACCCAGACAATAAACCTAATCCATGAAATTAATGAAAAAGCCCACAAACTTGTTTTTCCAATGCGTGTTCTTGATGTTTTTCCTAATTTTAACCCATAACCCAAACCCTATACCCAAACCTTATCATAAATCTAAACTTGTGACCATGATTATGATTGATGCATACTTTTTGTGTATGACAAAAGAATTGAAACATGATGGTTTCGATGGAGAAAAGGGAACCTTATGTGATTGGTTGGTGTATAAGTCCTCCCATTCAGATGCTGCGAGGGTCCACCCTGGCAAGCCCGGAAGCTCTCCCGTCCGTACTGCTGCGAATTCCCTGCCACACATACATACAAGGGCTCTTCCATTGGAATCGCAGTGGGGGTTCTCCCATGCGAATGCTGTGTGTGCTTATTCATGTTTATTTGTATCATGGGCTCTCCCTTTCATACTGCTGTGAGGTCCTTCCCTTTTTTAATGCAGTGAGGTCCCGCGTTCGAATGCAGGAAGGGCTCGTCCACTCGAGGAGCAGCCGGGCCTCACACAAGTGGGGTTAGCCCATTTGCAGTTCTTTCACACTGGAAGGCTCCGCCAGACCTGCACAATTTGGGTGGGACCCTTGCTCAGGCATGGCGGAGCCTTCCAGTTGCAATTAAAACAGCTCTCCTTGAGAGCTCATTTCTATGCGTCCGCAACCGCCACTGTCAGTGTTTCAGCCTTTTTTCACTCTCTAATTTCTCCCTATCCTGTACCAATTGGTTTCCTATCCCCCAAGCGGACCATAGTGTGAGACTGCCTCCACTAGCGGCTCCTTTTGTTCTATCTTCTTTGGCACCTCTGCCCATTTGGCACACAAGGTTAGGCGAGCACCGCCTTCCCTTCCAGTATGTCATTTCAGGTTCCATTCCTTTAGGGGGGCGGGAAGATATTGTTGTTAAAATCAATCGGTTCCTCTTATTCCTTCCACCACATCACTTCCACGCCTCACAAGGCTATGATGCCAGTGACTTGGTGTTCTGATTCTTGCCTCCCACCATCTCATCCTATTTATTCCATCAATACTAATCCTGTCCAGTGGAGGGGGGCATTCGAGCTCAGGCCAAGTCTCAAGCCCACTGCCAGGGACAGCGAGCCACATATGTTTATGCTATCCTCACTGCAGGGTTACATTAACTTGTGAACTACTGAAATTGTTTTTAATTAACAAAGTTCAGGAGGAGCAGGTTCATTTAATCTGACCAATAACACAGCCAGAGTAAGAGTATATAAACAAATGCTTACCTCTATGTAGCATTGAGCATTTCCGGCCTACCACCATCTCCTCCTATCTGTTCCATCAATACTAATTCAGGTCAAGTCTTGAGCCTCGAGCCCTCCACCAGGGAGAGCCACATATGTTTACACTATCCTCCCTGCAGGATTACATTAACTTGCGAACTACTGAATATTTCACTGTAGAATGCCATGATTGACCAGTCAGATTCAAGTATTTCAGAGAGCCATATAACAAGTGGAAATGTGAACCTTTAAATGAACCTTTTAACCAGGCCAATAACCACAATAAACATACATACCTTATACCTTAAATGTGAGTTATGTTGAAGTCTAAGTCAAGTTCTTGAAGTAAATTCAATATGGAAAGGTTTAGAGAGTAAAGAATTGCATAGAAATGATCCCTTTAAAAGATGTTTGGCTGTACACAAGTAGCCACTACAAAACAAAAAGGGATTTCACTGTGGAAATAGAAAGAACAATCTAAGGATGTTGAGTGAATGCAAGGAAATTGTTATCCTGGAATTCATCGGGTCCAATATAAGGAGACTAATAAAGTCAGGAAATTTAACTTGTGTATGCCTCTCAAAAAATGGTAGGTTTATAAGGAAAGCTTCCAATGTAAAACTGTATCATGTTTTTTTTTTAATCTTACCTTTATATTGTTAAAGAGACCCATTGTTCTTCGAGGTCTTCCTGACTGTGTGCTTCCTTAGAGTTCAATTGCTGTCAAATCTTATTCTGACTAGATGGTTACACGTTCTGTAGAAATAAAAATATAATTATAATGAAATAAAACAATCTCTTGCAATCTTGTGAGTAAAATATTGACCAAAACAAATAAGACAAATAATGCCCTACTTTGGCTAAATATTTTGAAACTGTGGTAAGAACTCAACTGTGCTAAAACAGAGGGACCCTTTTAGACTTTTCTTCTTTTTTCTTTTAACTCTTGCAAGCAACAGTAGAACTTTTCAGATGCCCTCTGCCATTGCGATCTTGTGAATTGGAGAGCAGCAGTTGATGATCCATCACTATTGAGCAAGACTTAACCCTTAACTGCACTAAGGACTTAGTCATTAGAAGTAGTCATTAGTGCTTTGTAAGTAACTTTCATGGAATTTGATTCAGGACTTTAAATTTTCTGAATTCAGCACCAAAATAGACAGCATAAAAGATGCTCTTTGCTCTTTTTCTGTGAGTTGAATGTGCTAAATATTATAATCAGCCCATATACGTTCTATTGTATATTACAATATAACTGAGATTGTTCCAAAATGTTTACAGATTTATATATATAAATGCATATAAATAAACCTGTCCAAAAAACAACAACATGTTTTTACTGTTATGTAGACATTTTTATGCCCACATCCTTATGAGTTAATCCAATCATACATTTAATTCACAATAATACCACTTTTTTTTTTAGCATGCCCAAGATGGGATACCTTGAGCTCATGAAGTAAAGTAATAGAGGTGTACTCACTGCTTGTTGAGTTTGAAGAGTTGGAAAAAGTCTAACCCACTTTCACTTTTAGGAAGTCAAGAACAACTTAAACTGAACTGGGCGGGCTTTTAGGATTGCACAATCTACAACAGTCCACAGGGATTTTCTAAGTGAAACTGTGGAGTTGTAAAAAAAAAAGGCAAAGAAAGAAAGAAAGAAATTATGCAGAAATAAAGAAAGAAATTCAGAAAGAAACTCACAACAATATCAATAACTGATGGTATACTGCTAATGCTTTAAAAATTGCAAAATGATGCCTTTCCCATGGCTGGCCAATGTACACTACATGAACTCCTATCAATGTGACCAGCAGGTAGAGACAAAGTACAGTTTAAAACCACTCTTTTTGAATGATGCAGAAATGAAAGAAATACAATTATTGGGTAAAGATAAGTAGGCCCACCAATTAACAAAATAGTCACCATCTACATTGAAAGGTACATTCTCCCCCTTAATAATCAGAATAGTGAGTGAACAAAATGGGGTTTTCAACCTATGGTCCCCTCAATCATTAATTTTTACTTAAATCCTTGATTTAAATGGACAGTTATCCCAAACATGTGATTTCTGTCATTGTCTCACCATTATGTTTTTTCCTTGTTTGACTTTTACAGGCAGCAGCAGAATGTCCAAGCTTGTCATTTAATGAAAGTGAATAATATCTGTCCCCATTCCGTTTCATTGTCTGAACAAGCTTCAGCATTGTGCATTGGACACTCTGCTTAATATCTCCTTTTGTGTTACATGGAATAAAGAAGTCAGGTTTTGGTGAATAAATACAGAATTCTCATTTTTAGGTGAACTAACATTTAGTTTTTTTAATGGTCATAAGATGTCATAATGTATCTTAATTTAACCTCTGGGATATCTCTGTGATCTTGGCCAACTTTTCGTCTCCATACACCCTGGGATATTCATATAGGCATGTGGTTTCTCATACCACTAATATATTTTAATTATACACAGGTCTACCTGTGGTTCCTATCTGAAAACTCTGCCATTTTAGTATGTATCTCTGCTTGCTATCACCGTTGATCAGCTATTCAGATCTTTGTCTGAAACACACCTCCAACTCAACCTAGAAAAGAGAGAGCTTTTCTTGTGACAAATCTTACATTGTTCTCACTTTAATAATAATTTTGCCCTTGTTTTTAATACTTTTACAATACTACCAACCACAAGAGCACATTTTTTTTCTTTTCTTTTTTCATGGAACAGGAAAAACGTTTGCCATGGACTGGGACATGTCACAAGCCAGCTTTAAACTCATGTGGCCTACATGCAGGCCAAGGTTTAATGTGTCAGAGCATACATGCAAACCCCTTGGCCATGGCTCACACACATTTTCAGTGTTTTTGTATTTAAAAGAACTCATTGGTGAGTATATACTGTTCTTCCATACAGTAGGTGAGAGCAAAGTCTGACATGCTGTGTGCCGAAGGACATACAGCAATTCAATATTTACAACAGTCAGTAAACTGAAGGCAGCTGTTAATCATTGACTTTACAGACAGTGTTTTCACATGAAGGCACGTTTTAAGAAAACTGTAAATTCCAATAATGTAGAACAGTAGTTCTCAATTGGTGGGTAGCAGAGAAAAAACAGTGGTAAATGCATATAATAAAATGCCACTAACTATATAATCATGCATAGTTAATAGAACAAAATAAAGAGGCTTATCATCAACTTTTAAAATGGCAAAAGCTGTGCATCCAATCAACACATATTTTTGTTCAGTGTGTTAAGCTGGTAAATCACACTTTTGCAGTTGTTTATGCATTTACAAATGTATAATTTTTCCTTTTTGTCCCAGGCCGGCACGAGGACCTGGAATGGTCCAAAGCGCCCCTGAGATGGACAACCCAGGGAGATTGACATTTTTTGTTTCCTTTTCCTTTTGAAATGTCAAAAAAAGAACAGATTCCATCTCATAGGACATGAAGTGGGAGACCCACATTGACTCCATTGTGAAAAAGGCCCAGCAGAGGTTGTACTTCCATTGCCATCTGAGGAAGTTTAACCTGCCACAGGCGCTGCTGATACAGTTCTACTTAGCAGTCATTGAGTCTGTCCTCTTCACTTCAATAACTGTCTGGTTTGGTTCAGCTATGTAATCTGACATCAGAAGATTACAAAGGACAGTTTGGACTGCTGAGGGGATTATTGGTTGCCCCTGCCCTCCCATCAAGTACTGTACAGTTCCAGAGTGAGGTAAAGGACTGGAAAAATCACTCTGGACCCCACTTACCCAGCCCACTACATTTTTGAACAGTTGCCTTCTGGACGGTGCTACAGAGTACTGGGCACCAGAACCGTTAGACACAGGAACAGATTTTTCCCTCAGGTTATCCATCTCATGAACAGTTAAAACTGTCCTGTTGAACAATACACAGCTTAGTCTATTTATTTTGTCCAACATACACTACCTCTTTTGCCATACATTCCCTTGCATCTGTATATAAAATATTTGTATTTGTATTATATACATATATATACTGTGTGTATACCCAGTACAGCTCAACAGCACAACAAACTACAGCTGATACAAAAAGAAAAACAAACCAACACCTCTCTAAAACATTAAATAATTTAAACAATATTAAACTGCATTAAACATCCATAACAACAACATTCCACAACCTTTTTCCCGCCACTTTTATATGTAGGCTACAGATCTATGAACACTCAAAATATATACATATAAATATTTTTAAAATGAAAAGCGAAAGGGTTGTGTTTTATATCACATTTTATAAATATATATATATATATAAATGTGATATAAAACACAACCCTTTCAATTTAGCGGGAAAAAGGTTGTACCTCACGACCCTGTACACAGGATAAGCGGTTGACGATGGATGGATGGATGGATGGAAAGATTGTACCTTATAAACTGCACTTATGAACCCAAGTGCAGTTTTTTTATAAAACGTGATATCCAAAACCCTGACTACAAACGTAAATCAAAACAAAACCATGAATGACTAGACTAGACTAGACATGACATAAACAGACCATGGCTTGACACATGGCTTGACACATGGCTTGACACATGGCTTGACACATGGCTTGACACATGGCTTGACCAAAACAACAGTTACATGAACAATACTCCACAATGGATAATGGCAACGTGAGAGCTTAAATACATGACATGGGGGAACATAAACCAATGAACAAACAGAACTCTAAACAAGATAATTAAATAATAAATCAATGAAAACAAGACACATGAACATGGATGGAAAACAGGACATCACATGACTAGGGAAACGCATGACATGAACAGGAACTAAACTTTTCAAAATAAAAGACTTGAAAACAAAACGTAAACAAAAACACATCTAGACATGACACCTACATTCCACATACATACCTGCTGTTTGTCTTCATAGTACTCAAACATCAAGAGGCTTTGTACAGTTAGATGCACAAACATCACTATACACTAATGCAAGAAATACCTGTACCTCATCTGTGTCATGTACATCATTAGTCATTAACTAGGACAGACTTCAACACAAACTGGACATTTCATGTCTCTGATACAGTAATCATGCAGGCTACAGTAACTTTTTGATAGAAACCTGGGAAGACAGGTGTGCTCGTATACTGCCTATCAAGCAATGAAAGAATTAGAAACCTTCTCAAGCATAAGCAAGTACATGACCAAACAGATCAGATGTTAGAGGGAACTTTAATTCTGGTCGACTTCAACAATTCATATCAGACAATATATTTAGAATATAATAATTCTGTAATAAATATTAAAAAGCAAAAACGTCTCGGGTTACTTAACTGTAAACCCTGTTCCCTGATAAAAGCGGAACGAGATGCTGCGCTGATTTAGCACTTTGGGAACAACTTTAGGTGTGACCAGCTGTGAATATATGTGCAACACGTCAATGAAACTGACCAGAATTTACAGCCGGTGCTGGTGACATCATTGGATGCACCTGTAGCAGTGCTATAAATAGATGCGTCACAGGTGCATCATCAGGTATTTTGTCTGAAGAGCAGTCCTGGGGCATCCCAGTGAGGCAATGAAGCGCTTCATCTCGTTCCGCTTTTATCAGGGAACAGGGGTTACAGTTAAGTAACCCGAGACGTTCCCTGTCAAAAAGCTACACTTTGATGCTGCGCTGATTTAGCACTTTGGGAACGAGAATACTCACGCCGCCGCACTGTGGATTTCTGGACCCCTTACGGTTGTGTAGTTGTGCTCACAAGAGCGCGAGAGGTCTCAGACATGAGCTTGTGATGTTGACTCAAGGACATAAGAGCCCGGAGAGGCATGAACATTCAAACTATAAAATCTTATGAATGTGAGATGACCAGCCTCCCCCATCACAAACATGCTGCAGAGGGACACCCCTAGCCAAGGCTTTAGAGGAGGTGACCCCTCTGGTAGAGTGAGCCCTGATACCTATTGGCGAAGCTTAACCGCGCGCCTTGTAGGCCAGGGCAGTAGCGTCCCTCACCCAATGCAACATAGTCTGCTTGGTGGCAAAAGTTGCCCTGACTTATGCCACTGGCTAGTGCGGTGGACATAAGTCTTAAGGGGACAGATTGGACAAAGTCTGTGAAGTCTTTCCTGCTCCGTCGTTGTAAACGGCTTTGAGAGTTACCAGATGTACAGTCGAGAAAGGAACCTTAGGCAGGTAGTCAGGATGAGTGTGCAAAATTGTTTTAGCCAAATAATACATTTAGACTCTGAGACCAAAGTTGGCCATTAGATATACCCAAAACAAATTATATCTCATGTTTAACCAAGACTACAGAGACATTTATGCATTTAGTAGATGCTTTTATCCAAAGCGAGACATCAGAACCAGCGGCAAATTACAAAAGGACTTGCAGGAATAAGGTTGTTCTCTGCGGGGTACCATGAGCACTGACTGCCTGGTCATCTTGATAGCGGGACCTCACATCTCCGAAAACGTCTGTGCAAATTTTCAAGTAGGCTCTATTTTGATAAATCGACCACAAATTTGAAGTTTAAGCAACTAAATTCTCACCTAAAAACTCATAAAACTACATTCCATGACACAACAACAGTAGCATTTACAAAATTATAGCTTACATCTGTGTGCTTTCTCCTCCTCCATTGCCGCTGGTTGGTGCGAAATGCATTCTGGGATACTTGGCTGTACCCAGTCCAAACAAGTCACCTCCTGATGCGTCATTGATAAAATGGGCAGAGCAAGAACACATCCAGGCATTTGGACTGTACTTGGCTAGATGCAGACTTTGAATTGGAACAGCACTTGGGCTACGACTGATGACAATTCACAAGTCCGCAAAAACACAAATAAAGATAAGAATGAATATTGAGAAACTCCTACTGATTAAAGTCATTCTTATGTTGTAGTACTGACTACCACTGTACAACATACTGTACATCTCACTCTCCTGAAGCGTGAATATCCATTTTAATTTCAATTGACAGTTGGGCCGTCTGAAGCAGATCTACTCTGATTTATTGAGGATACTGTATGTGAGAAGAGGTGGGTAGTAACACTTACTCCATTACATTTACTTGAGTAACTTTTGGGGAGAAAAAATACTTTTAGAGTAGGTTAAGGGGGGTTATTTTTACTCCCTCTGAAGTAAATTTCTAATGAAAATGTTTTACTTTTACCTTACAGTGGGTGGTGTACCTGTCATTACATTACTGGGTTTCATTTTAATTATTGTGTAGTTAATTGTAAGATTAATGAATGGGACTTTTAGGACAGTGGAAATTCACACAAATGTGCGTGCTGTCACAGACTGTCACTCAAGCCGAGTGTATCACTGCTACAGCATCAAGCTCTTCAAAGTGAAACACTTTCTTCGCCCCACACAGTTAAAAAATAATATGCAATGCCTTCAATTAACAACAAGACAAGCAGATATTTGAAGATTAAAACTGTAGCTCCAACTTAAGGCTGCACACTGAGGTAAGTTGTGAATCTAATGCTAATGTGGGCTTTTCTATGTAATGTGATGGTCATTCTCAGGGTGATTCTGTAAATATGGCCTCTTATGACATCAGTTTTTAAGTGAACATTTTTCAGTCAATGCAGCAATACACTCACCTAAAGGATTATTAGGAACACCATACTAATACTGTGTTTGACCCCCTTTCACCTTCAGAACTGCCTTAATTCTACGTGGCATTGATTCAACAAGGTGCTGAAAGCATTCTTTAGAAATGTTGGCCCGTATTGATAGGATAGCATCTTGCAGTTGATGGAGATTTGTGGGATGCACATCCAGGGCACGAAGCTCCCGTTCCACCAAATCCCAAAGATGCTCTATTGGGTTGAGATCTGGTGACTGTGGGAGCCATTTTAGTACAGTGAACTCATTGTCATGTGAACTCATTGTCATGAAACCAATTTGAAATGATTCGAGCTTTGTGACATGGTGCATTATCCTGCTGGAAGTAGCCATCAGAGGATGGGTACATGGTGGCCATAAAGGGATGGACATGGTCAGAAACAATGTTCAGGTAGGCCGTGGCATTTAAACGATGCCCAATTGGCACTAAGGGGCCTAAAGTGTGCCAAGAAAACATCCCTCACACCATTACACCACCACCACCAGCCTGCACAGTGGTAACAAGGCATGATGGATCCATGTTCTCATTCTGTTTACGCCAAATTCTGACTCTACCATCTGAATGTCTCAACAGAAATCGAGACTCATCAGACCAGGCAACATTTTTCCAGTCTTCAACTGTCCAATTTTGGTGAGCTCTTGCAAATTGTAGCCTCTTTTTCCTTTTTGTAGTGGAGATGAGTGGTACCCGGTGGGGTCTTCTGCTGTTGTAGCCCATCCGCCTCAAGGTTGTGCATGTTGTGGCTTCACAAATGCTTTGCTGCATACCTCGGTTGTAACGAGGGGTTATTTCAGGCAAAGTTGCTCTTCTATCAGCTTGAATCAGTCGGCCCATTCTCCTCTGACCTCTAGCATCACCAAGGCATTTTTGCCCACAGGACTGCCGCATACTGAATGTTTTTCCCTTTTCACACCATTCTTTGTAATCCCTAGAAATGGTTGCTTAAATCACCTTTCTTTCCCATTCTGACATTCAGTTTGGAGTTCAGGAGATTGTCTTGACCAGGACCACACCCCTAAATGCATTGAAGCAACTGCCATGTGATTGGTTGATTAGATAATTGCATTAATGAGAAATTGAACAGGTGTTCCTAATAATCCTTTAGGTGAGTGTATATCAGTGTGCTGTCACACATGTCATGAGAAGTATTTACGCATTTACCCCACACCCCCACATCCAGTAGGGGATACTGGAAATTATCGCAGCTACTAAAGGCTGATTAACTGTATAAAACATGTAAACATACAAGTTAAGTGTAACTGCTGTTTGCTCTGCCTTTCGTGTGATTAACAACTGGAGCGCAAACAGACAGCATTCTGGCAAAGAGAGTGGCTATGTCTGAATTAATTCACTAATTCCCTACATAGTGATGCCTAGTCGATATATATCAGCAGTGAGTGAATTAAATGAGTGAGTGAATTCGGACACTGAGTTATATACACAGAGTGTTGGAGCTCTGTGGTTGTCGCAGAAACAACGTCAACATGTTATTCTTATTAAATGATATATTAATACAATGAATCTTCATTCTGTTTGTCATTTTTAATATATATGTTAATATAAAGAGTAAACACATTTTATCAAATGTACATTTTGGACTACTTTTATGATTCCTTTATGTGCTTTTGGAGCATCAAAATGTTGCCACCCATTCACTTGCATTGTACTGACCTACATAGCAGAAATATTCTTCTAAAAATCATAATTTGTGTTCTGCAGAAGAAAGGAAGTCATACATATCTGGGATGGCAGGAGGATGAGTAAATGATGAGAGAATTTTCATTTTTGGGTGAACTATCCCTTTATAGCTCAGAGTAATATACATTTTAATACTATATACTAAATAATGTGTAATCACAATCATACATTAAGCCTTGAGTGAATATGCTGTGTGTTTTTCTGTGTTTCTCTCTGGGTGCATGACTAAAACTTACACTCCCTGCACCAGTGGAGACAAAACGGTACCACTCCCGACTGCTTTCTTCTTATCTAACAAATGGCTGGGGCATGATGGGGAGGTTGAAGATGGGGGCGACTGGGCCCAGAGAGAGCCATTGGCGCTAAGCACGTTGCGGCACACGGCACTTCAGCCAGCACTGAAGAGGTCCCATGTGTACGGATGCCACCGCCACAAATCCCAAGGCTTTCTGAAACAAGTTTCAGTGGAAATTATCTCCCCAATTTGAACTGAGATGGACACTGTAAAATGGCTGAAGCAGTAAAACTGTGCTGGCATAAAAAAGCCTCTGATTGCGGCAGTAACAGCCAATTGTCGAGGTAGTTCAAGATGTGCATGCCGCTCAGCCTTAGAGGTGTGAGAACTGCATCAAAGCACTTTGTGAATGTACGAGGAGCCAAAGAAAGTCCAAAGGGCAGGACTTTGAATTGATCTGCTGTTCCCTCGAACGCAAATCTCAAAAACGTACAATTGTCGTACAATTTGGATATGAAAGTACGCATCCTTCAGATCTATCAACGCAAACCAATCGTGAGGGCGTACATGTGATAAGATCCTTTTCTGAATAATCATTTTGAATAGGCGCTTATAAGTACGCGATTTAAATGTCTCAGATCCAGAATTTGCCGAAGCCCGCCATTTTTCTTTGGAACAAGAAAATAACGGCTGTAAAACCATTTTGTGCTTGACAATTTGGCACAATCTCTATCTCGTTTTTCACAATGAGAGGTGTATTTCAGCTCGTAACACTGGCGCGTCATTGGACAAAACCGTGGAAAACAGAGCGTCATTGAAACGGGGTGGCTGGTGTGCAAAAAAGTATCGTATAACCATGTTCGATCATTTGTGCACCCATTATGAAATACCCGTTTAGGCTCACCACGCATCCCCATAATGGGACAGAGGGCAATTTGGTTTGCTCACCATATGATATGATGCAACGCTCACTATAGGGAAGTGGTTGCGCATAATGTGTGTGCTTTGAAGAAAAAGGGGGCTCTTTATTGAGAATGTGTGAGCATATCGTGCATTTGCAACGAATGCTGTATTCTTTTTTGCCCTTATTGCATTTTTTATTGCATTTATTTGAGTGCAAGACACAGAAACAACATTTTGAATAACAATATACCTTTCCAGAAAAACTAAAGTGGGGAGATGGGGAACGTCTTCGGTTACATGTGTAACCCTTGTTCCCTGAAAAAAGCGAAACGAGATGCTGCGCTGCTAAGCTCTATGGGGAACAACCCTAGTTGTGACCGAGCTGAATATAGTGTGTAACACCTCAATGAACATTGACCGGAATTTATAGCCTCGGCTGAGGAAATCATTAGATGCACCTGCGGCCAGGCTATAAATGGATATGTCACCAGGTGTCGTCATATACTTCTATTTGAAGAGCAGTCCTGGGACGTCCCAGTGCGGCAAAGAAGCACAGCATCTCGTTCTGCTTTTTTCAGGGAACAAGGGTTACACATGTAACCCGAGACGTTCCCTTAACAAAAAGCTTCACTATGATGCTTCACTGCTAAGCGCTACGGGGAACGCAATACCCAAGCCGCCGCACTTGGGCCTGTCCGGACCCCTACTGTTGTGCCGTGTACTCACAAAAACGCGAGAGGTCTCAGACATGAGCTTGAGATGTCAACTCAAAGGAATAAGATCCCGGAGCAGCATAAACATCTAAACCATTACATTTGAAAATCCAGAACTGAAGCAAACTGGCAGTTAGCTGGTTCTGTAATATGAACTGTAGTAGAAGGAAACACATGCAGGCGCATTTGTGCTATGTATGCTTTACTACGATCGGGGGGGACTGGGCGACTCGGGGAGAAGTAGAGGAGACATTGCGCTATCAACAGAGGCGAAGAGGTCCTCTTCTGCCCTGTAAAATCTACCCAGATCAGCTAGGGAGCCCTAGCACATGAAATGGTCTTGATAACCTCAAGAGAAAACCCTGTGAACCTCATTTGGTACCCTTAGGGGCCAGACATGAAAGATTTCACAATTCGGGCCAAGGATGAGAAGGTCCTCCCTGTTCGGAATCGCCCAAGGCGAGCCGTCGAGGAGAGGAATTAACTCCGAGAAACATATCCTGTTCGGCCAGCGTGGCGCCATTAATAGGAGGCAAGACCCTTGCTGGTGAACATTGCCAAGACTCCCGGGAGCACAGAAACCGGGGAAAGAAACGCATACAGACGCATTCTGGGTCATGTATGTGTCTTAACGTCCAGACCCAAGGGGGTTGGGTGATTTCAGGGAGAAGTAGAGAAGACATTGCGCTATTCATAGAGGCGAAGAGGTCCTCTTCTGCCCTAAGATCTCACCCAAACTTGTTCCAAGTGGAAAAAGCCCGGCATTTAAAAAGGTCTCGATAACCTCAGGAGAGAGCCCTGTGTCCCTCAGTTGGTACCCTTAGGGGCCAAACATGAAAGATTCCACAATTCGGGGCAGGGATGAAATATTGCCCTGTGCCTGAGATAGAAGATCCTTCCTGTTCGGAATCGCCCAAGGCGAGCCGTCGAGGGAAGAGATTAGCTCCGAGAACCAAGCCCTGTTCGGCCAGCGCGGTGCTATCAGTAAGAGGCAAAAACCCTTGCTGGCGAACTCTGGGCAACTACTACCTTAGGGTGGAGTTCTTAACTCCCCCGTTGGTATTTTCTGTCTGGACCGTAAATCTGCTCCCATATTCGGGCATCCAGGGATATAACTGACCTGAGTGACAGGAGCTTGCCCTGGGCCCTAAGGAGAATCCGACGTGTCAGAAATACAGCTGACAAGAATGTGGGTCTCCTTGACGATTTATGTAAGAGGCTACCGCTGTATTGTCCACCCACACCAAGACATGGCAGCCTCAGGAGGAGGTATTTCAGGGCCAGAAATACAGCCATCAACCCGAGAAAGTGACTGTGACAACCGAGCTGACGACCCTCCTATCCCCTTAAGCTGGACGACCAGTTAAGGCCGCTACCCCGCCTGTCAGGGAGGCGTCTGTCATTAGCAGCCTGCGACAACAAGACGCACCTAGAGTGGGACCCAAGGCAGAAAACCGGGGTCTGAACCATATAGAAAGGGAATGAAGCCTGAGGCGCGTAACCCTTTTTAGCCTAGGGGTTTTGGCCCTTGGAAGAAATCCCCTGGCTTTTGGCCACAACAAAACCGGTCTCATGAGCAGAAGGTCCAGAGGGATCACCGTGGACATGGTCGCCCTGAGACCTGGAAATTGTTGATACTGATAACAGTGCAACCTTGAGCTAGCCTAACTTTGCTCAGGGTGATCTGAATGGACTCAATCCTAGCGAGAGACAGTTGTGCCCGCATTGTGATTGAACTCCATACGATGCCCCGATAGACAGTGTTCTGAGTGGGAGAGAGGACGCTTTTCTTGGCGTTGAGCCTCAACCCCAGAGAAACAGATGAGCTAAGATGATGTCCCTGTGCTGAACTGCCAGTTCCTGGAACTGCACTAGGATCAGCCAGTCGTCTACATAATTCAGAATGCGGATGCCCCGGAGTCGCAAGGAGCCAGCGCTACATCATGCATTGTGAATGTGCGGGTAAAAAGGGCTAGGTCGAGTGAAAGAACCTGACACTGGAAGACTTCGCCCCCGGAAGCGAACCTCAGGAACGTTCCATGTTGTGGCAGAACTTCTAAATGAAGTATAGAAGTGTGTCATAAGATCGATGGTGACCAGCCAAACGAGTTGTAGGGCTTGAGACACGACCGTCTTGACAGGCATCATCTTGGCTTGAACACCCACGGGCAGTTCAAGCTTTAAGAACTAAGCCAGATGCCACCCCTCATCCTCCATGGGAAACGGGAAGTATTTAGTGTAATAACCTAACTCTCTCTCTGGAAGGGGAACACATACCATGGCCCCTTTAACAAGGAGATTGAGTTTTTTTTTGTTTTTTTACATATAAAAGAAATCCGGTTTACGGTAGTGAGAACACGCCGTTGAAACACGGAAAAGTGGCGAGTGAATTAAATCCTGACACCCTTATAAGACCCACAGAAAAGAATATATCTGGCAGAAGTTTCCACGCTGCCAGGATCTCTGAGATGGGTATTATATTTGAACACTTCCTGTTGAGGGGTTGTCGAGTGTTGTGCCTCCTGAATAAAATGCAGGAACAGCAAAAACACCCAATTTTGACGGAAGCCTCTGCAACCCGAAACACCAAGAGGTGGCGGGAAGTGAAGCACACGCCCCGTCCCGAGGGGAGCTACCCCCTAATATAGGTGCAAGACCGTCAGGGTTTTCTCTTACTAGAAATGATAGTCCTGAGGTCTTGCTTCGGGGGCTGGCGAGGGAGGCGAGACTGTCCCCAATCCCTGGGAGGTGGAGCACGACTCGCCACGCTTTGCTTTTGAGCCTCCCTTTGTAGGAGATTTTATCAGGTATAATCTATATAAACATTGTTAATTTGTACCACAATTATATCTGACAGGCAAACATGTAGTCTGCTGTATGTGCATGAAGACCTTAAGAACGTGTGTTCTATATATGTGTGACATTTTAAAGTGTGCAGAGTAAGCATTACGTATGGGCTCTCATGACTGCTGGGAGAAAATATCCCTTGCAAAGGTGGTTCTGTAACTTCCTAATTTGGTCAGACCAGAGTTTGACAGATAATGCATGTTTAAAAAAAAGGATAAGCCCAACCTTGTTTGTGAAGAAGTATTTAAGTGAATGAAAGCCAGAGTTGGGTAGTTGCTGTGCCGGCCAACTCGGCTTTATTGGTTGCAATAAAGTCTAATATTCTGAAATCAAAACCTGAGAAGTTGAGAGTGATTCTTCATAGATTAAGGCAAAAATCTACAACAATTGGCGCCCGAACAGGGACAGAAGAGAGCAGAGTCGTTACATCACGGGCTGGCTGGGAAGGCGAACACAAACACGGTGGCCACCATTAAGAGGTAAGCATATTTTGCTTATAAACGTTTGTGTTACTTGCCAGTTTGCCTATGGTGGTAAGAACGCTCAGAAAGCTCTTCTAAACCAAAAAGGACAAAAAGAATAAAGGGTTTTGATTCCAGAAGACATAATTGCATGCAATGATCTGTTTTTATTTACTGGTAAGGGTGTAGGTGCAGTAAGTAACGGCAGAAAAAGTTTAAGAAGTAATAATAGTATAATTAAGGATAAGTTACTGGATTAAATGAATAAGAGGTCTGAATAGGCAGGGAAATATTATTTATAACCCTGTGGATACCGCTCTGGATTAAATGAATAAGAGGTCTGAATAGGCAGGGAAATATTATTTATAACCCTGTGGATACCGCTCTGGATTAAATGAATAAGAGGTCTGAATAGGCAGGGAAATATTATTTATAACCCTGTGGATACCGCTCTGGATTAAATTAATAAGAGGTCTGAATAGGCAGGGAAATATTATTTATATCCCTGTGGATACCGCTCTGGATTAAATGAATAAGAGGTCTGAATAGGTAATATTACGGATACCGCTCTTTCGGAATAGTAATAAGAGGTCTGAATAGGTAATATTACGGATACCGCTCTTTCGGAATAGTAATAAGAGGTCTGAATAGGTAATATTACAGATACCGCTCTATTGAATAGCAATAAGAGGACTGAATGGGTAATATTACGGATACCGCTCTGTAGGAAACAATTAATAAATATAAATAAATAAAGAAAATAGGACTGATAATTGCGCAATTTACTTTTTTGGAGCTCTGTGTTTATAAAGGCCTTGTGTCTGTAATAAGTGTAAAATGTATGTGCGTGTAAAATAATTGTGGTTTAAAGAGTGTGCAGAGTGAAGGTGTATGGAAAAAAAAGTATGACTGAATAAAAATATAAGTCCGGTACAGAAATTGGAATGTGAGATAGTCAATGACCATAAAAAGAACACTGTGTGGATATAATATGAAATAAATGAATAAGAGACGAAGGTGAATGAAGTAAAGTTGTTCAATAAAGAAAGTTTGTCATTTAAATATGTTGAATGAATGTTGGAAATGAAAGCTGTCTCATAAAACTGTGGAAGGAAAATTCCATAGAAAACACATAGAAAACTAAAATCTGACATAGTGTAACATGGGTAACCAGTAGAGGGAGTCATTGCTGCGTGAATAGAAAATTCTCAGCTGTAAGTTTTTTTTTTAGAACAAGCAGTTGGCAGCTGACAGTAAAAATATTTTCTGAATTAGACAGTCACAAAAGACAAGTGAACTTCATATAGAAGTCCAAAGAGTTATCTGTGCTTAAAGTTTAACAGTTAAAGCACAGGAATAAACAATAATAAAAACTTTACATTTAAATAAAAAATTAAACAATGTTAAAGAAATTAAAAATAGTTTGAAAACTCAAAAATAATAAGGAAAATAATTAAAAGCTTTGAATCCAACATATGGTTTAAAAACAAAAGTCAATGGGGTAAGTGGATATTAAAGTGGATATTAAAACAAAAGGTTGTTATAAAATAAAATATATAATTATGGCAGCAACTCCAGTAGATATATTAGGACTAAAATATCCGTTGTGTAAAGAACTTATAGATAAACTCTCAAACAAATGGCAAAGAAGGACTAAAAATATGATAACAAAATGGCCAAAAGATGGGACATTTGATGTAGCTTTGTGTGAGGAAATGGAAACATTGATAAAAAATTATAGACCCAAAGAAAGTAACAAGAATAAAAAGAGAGAAGCAAAAAGAGAGAGAGAAAGAGAAGTACTGATATTGTTTAAAAAAGAAGGAGAAAATGCTCTAAAAACCATGAGACAGACTAGGAAAATATTAAAAGAGACAGAAAAAGAAATGAATAAGAAAGGAGACGAGACCCTTGTTAAATCACCTCCAAAAATACCCTCAGAAGGTCAATTCCCAATGCTCAAGGGAACTGTAGAGGTTTTAGGAGAAATGCAAATGGAAGGAAATGTGCAGTTTGAAAAAGAAACGCTTACAAAATTAGGGGCAAGACCAAAAAAAATGCAGGATAGAAAAAGTGAGAAGAGTCTGTCATTAGATTGTTATGATCAAGCAAGGACAGCGTTACAAGAAATGAAAGTACAGTTAAATAACGAAACATTATATGAAAAAGCATTAGGACAAATAAGAAGAGAAGAACAGGAAATAGGAGCAGAAGCGCAAATAATAGAAGCACAAATAAATAGGAAAGTTAAAGAAACAGAGCAATTAATACGAGATACGGATAAATTGGTTAAAACTAGAAGCAGATTATTAGAAACAGAGGAGAGGGAGAGTGAAGAGGATTTGTCATGTGATGATGGAAATTGGATGCACGGAAGGGAAAAGCATAGGTTACGACCTTTGGTGCAGCAACTCCCAATTTTGATTAAGGGTACGCAGGGACATTATGTGCCTTGGGCTACACAGGACCTTGATGGGCTTGTCGCTCGCCTCCCTGATATCCACCAGGGGGCTGGAAAGTGGATAAGAGTGCTTGAAGAACAAACAATGGGCAAACTGTTATCTGTGGGGGACATTAAAGCACTCCTGGCAAAAGTTATAGGAGGAGCGGACATGGTGAAAATCCTTCAAGCATCAGATCTTGATAGAGCTGTGGATTCTTATTATATGGATGGAACTGCTTTTGATGAATACCGTCCAACAATGTGGCAGGCAATGCGTAATGAATATCCAACCAGAATAGACCCTAAGGCATTAAAAGGGGAACAGCTTGGGGAAACAGAAAACCCAATCGCATATGTTCAAAAACAACTGAACAAATGGAAGCAAGAGACTGAAGGGAATCCAGAAGGAAACTCATTAATGGCTACGTTGTTCAGAAATGCTGTAATAGATGCCATGCCAGAAACTGTAAAGAGCAGGCTGGAAGATGTGGTTGGCTTAACCTCCAAAACACACAAAGAGTTTTGTGATCATGTGACTCATGCAGTAGAACAATACAGAAAAAATGAACAAAAGTTAAAAACACAAGAGAAAGAACTGCAGAAAAAACTGACACAGTTACAGCTGGAAGAATTAATACAAAAGAACAAGAAAAAGATTCAAGCTACCGTAAAGAAGGAAGAATCAGAGCAAATGGCAGTACTGACTCCTGTGAATGCTCCAACAACAAACATGCAGCGGAATCCAGTTACAGCTATCCCTAAAAATACACACCAGGGCCCTGTGCCTGTCATAAATGTGTATGCTCAGCAACCAGAGATGATGAGATGGGAAACAAAACCACCACAAATGGGGAAAACATTAAGAAACAGAGAAGGAGAGTGCTGGAAATGTGGACAGTCTGGACATCACAGAAGAGATTGCCCAATATGTCCATGGCAGCGGTCACCTGGGGGTGGAAGGGGGGGGAGGTGGCATCAGCCCTATAGGGGTGTAGGTCAAGGCCCAGTAAACCCTTGGGGAGGACCAAATCAAGGATATTAGGGATGCCCAGAGAATCCTATAGGGGAGAGTCAGCTTCCAATTTTAACAACCAATGCTGATCAAGAACCTATGCTGCAGGTTACAATAGAGGGAAAAACAATACCAATGCTAGTAGACACAGGAGCAGTTTACACATGTGTTAATTCAAATTATGCCTCACATCTCCCCTTGTCTGGAAAATTTGCAAAAACAGTAGGATTCTCAGGACAAATGCAGCTAATTCCAATGACTTCTCCAGTTTGTCTACAAACTAAAAATAAAACAGCAACCATACCTATCCTAGTATCACATCAAACACCGGTTAATTTACTAGGAAGAGATGCATTGTGTAAAATGGAACTTCAAATTTTGTGTTCTCCAGACGGAGTATATATAGATTTACAGGGAGTAGAAACTCAAATGATGATTTCGGAGCCAAAAGCAAATGTGTACTGGATAGGACAGATAGAAAACGACGTGAGACAAATAATAAATAAATGGGGAAAATTCATTGAAGCACAGATTCCAGAAGCACAGTTGCCAAGATCAGAATTTCACTGTACAATGATATACGATCCTGAGAGAGATGATGACATAGAAAAGAAATGGCAGGTAGGAACTAAAGAACAAAAAATCGAAATGACCTCACAATACATAATAATAGGTAAACAGGGAGCAGCTTTAAATATAACAGAGGATGAATTTGTAAAAAAGTGGTTCAATATAGCAGATTCCGCTCCACATGTATCCTTATATGTAGGTAAAAATTCAAGTGCAAAAGAGTTGGAGCCAATGATGATAAGAGCTAAACAATGCCAATGGGAAACAACAATAAATCCATTGATTTTCCATTCTACTGACAAAAACTACATAAAAATTTTGTGTGGGACATCATTATTGGGTAGTCCACAGGAAGTAGTTATCAATGAAAAACTACAAACTCAAATGATGACAACACACAAATTGGAAAAGAATATTGATGCTGAACTATTTAAAGAATTGGAGTGTCAGGTACCAAATGAGATATGGTCTCAGCATGACACAGATGTAGGATTGGTAAAGTCAGCCAGTCCAATAAGAATACGACTTAAGCCAGGTGCACGTCTGCCAAGAAAATTGCAGTACCCTTTGCGGCCTGAAGCTGAAACGGGCATAAAAGACACTATAGATGGTTTAGTAAAAGCAGGAGTATTGGTGGAAACAAACAGTTATTGTAATACTCCAATTTTTCCTGTAATCAAAGCAAACAAATCTAAGTGGCGTCTAGTACATGATTTACGAGCAATAAATGATATAGTAGAGGATTGGCCAGCTGATGTTCCGAACCCACACACGCTGCTGACAAATGTCCCACCTAATGCCAAGTACTTTACAGTGATTGATTTATGTTCTGCATTTTTCAGTGTTCCTGTGGCAAAGGAAAGTAGATACTTATTTGCATTTACATACAATGGAAAACAGTATACTTACAAACGAATGCCACAAGGATTTAAACACTCACCACATATATTTAATCAAGTTCTCAAAGCTGACTTAGAAGACCTAACAATAGACAGCGTAATGCTGCAGTATGTAGATGATTTAATGATCTGCTCCAACTCATTGGAACAGTGTCATAAAGACTCTATTAAAGTGCTTACTAGGTTAGCACAAGGAGGTCATAAAGCATCCAAAACAAAACTACAGTATTGCCAGACACAAGTGGAATACTTAGGACGACTAATCTCATATGGTACAAAAGCTATAGCTCCAAATCATTTAGAAGGCATCAGTAAAACACCATTGCCACAAACAGTAGGGCAGATGATGACTTTTCTAGGAATGACAGGATTTAGTTCTGATTGGATAGAGGGATATGCAGTAAAAACAGCTCCACTAAGAGAGATCATGAAACAAGCAGGATTGCACAATTTAAATACTAAATTACAATGGAATACAGATGCAATGATATCGTTTGAATCTATAAAAAAAGAATTACAACAAGCACCTGCCCTCTGTAATCCCGATTACACTAAACCATTTCACCTATATGTGGCAAACAGAACTGATGGCTATGCATCAGCTGTATTGATGCAAGAGACATGTAGTGGCAGGAAAAAACAACCCATAGCGTACTATAGCACGAAGTTGGATAATGTAGCACAAGGCTACCCACCATGTTACCAACAAGGCCTTGCAGCATTATATTTTGCTTATGAAAAGACATCCACATTAACTATGGGGTACCCAGTAATCATTTACACGCATCATAAAATTGTAGAGTTGCTAGAACAAGGAAAATTTGTTTTAACGCAAGCCCGTATTTTAGCATACTCATCACTACTGACGTATCCAGATGTTACCATTAAGCGATGTAATACAATCAATCCAGCTGAATTGATTCCTCTGGACTTTGAAGGTGAGCCACATGATTGTGTGGCTAACTCATTGGCATTCACTAGGCTACGACCTGATCTTGAGTCAACACCAATCTCTGAAGCAGAAGTAATTTACTTTGTTGATGGTTCCAGTTTTAGAGATTATACAGGAACGCATACAGGATATTCAATAATAAAGCAAGACAAGGACGAATTTATACCAGTAATATCCCAACATTGTGTACAGCCATGTTCTGCTCAATTAGCGGAATTAAAAGCACTCACAATTGCATGCCAATTAGCAAAAGGACAAATAGCAAATATTTTTACTGATTCAGCTTATGCTCATGGTGTATGTCATCTATTTGGGGCAGTGTGGAAACAAAGAGGTTTCAAAAAGAGTGATGGGACTCCCATCCAACACACTCAACAGATAGTACAGTTAATTTCTGCCATGATGTTACCAAAGCGATTAGCTGTTATCAAATGTCAAGCTCATAAAAAAGGAAACAATTATATCATTAAGGGTAACAACACAGCTGATTTAGAAGCTAAAAAAGCATCAGGATGTAAACTGGCCATATTAGCTCCAACAATTTTAATAGAACCACAACCTCAGCTAGAGGATATAATTAGAATTCAACAACAAGCAGGTCCATATGAACAGACAATGTGGCATCAAAGAGGAGCAAAAAAAGACACACAAAATATATGGCGTTCACATGAAGGACAGATAGTAGCACCAACTACACTATTGAGCATACTTATTACTGATGCGCATGGATTTGACCATTGCGCAAGGGGGGAAGTAGTAAGGAAAATTAAACAGCAAGGATATTGGTCACCGTACTTATATGCAATGATAGACGAATTTCTGTCCACATGTGAAATTTGTGCCAAAAACAATGTTAGGAAAGGAACAACCACACCGATAGGCCACATACCAGTACCAGAAGGACCATTCAAACACTTAGTAATGGATTATGTGGACATGATAAAGCGAGTACAAGGCAAAAGATACATGCTTGTGGTAATAGACAGATTTAGCAGATGGGTAGAAGCAATACCATCAGCAGATGAAGGGGCAGGAACAGTTATTAAGTTTCTAACAAGAGAAGTAATCCCTAGATTTGGAATACCATCAGAAATAAGTTCAGATAACGGATCAGCGTTTATTCAAAAAACTGTAAAGCAAGTATTACAGCAACTAAGAATAAAACAGAGGTTAGGCTGTGTTTACCACCCACAATCTCAAGGGCTGGTGGAAAGGGTAAATGGTACCCTCAAGGCCAAACTTAACAAAATATGTGAAAGTACTAAACTCAACTGGATTGATGCTCTACCTCTTGCGCTAATGAGTTATCGCATGCAAACTAACAGAAGCACGCATTTAACACCGCATGAAATGCTTACGGGTCGACCCATGCCTGTGCCATATTGCAGAGGACCGTACAAAGGACCCCCTCTAGAGCAATTGCAAATGGAACTGAGGTCATACATGAAAAAACTAACTGCAATACATAAAGCTATCTATTTACAGGAAAAGAGAAAAGAGCCTGAAAGAGAGACAGAGACATCTTGTCCAGTCGTTCCAGGAGATCAGGTCTATTTGAGAGTATTCAGAAGAAAGTGGAATGAGCCCAGGAGAGAGGGACCTTACAAAGTGGTAACAGCTACTCCAACAGCGGTCCAAGTGGAAGGAAGTACCACCTGGTATCATTTGAACCACTGTACAAGGGTACCCAAAGTAAGTAAGGAAGGAGAAGGAGAAGAACTTGATCCCGGCAGTACAAAAGAAAGTGTGGTAAGACCAGAGACACAAGAGGAAAAGGTACAGAATGCTGAAAGTTCAGAAAAAGTTACACAGGGAGTGGAGCAAAGCAGAGAAGATCAAGAAAGCAATAGAAATGAATCCAATAACATTTGTGATAATCATCATATACCTATTGCAGTTGGCAATGCAAGCTCAAGCCAACATTATTACTCAGGAACTCAACCAGACTTCCCTATCATTGATTTTTCAGCCCTCAGTCAAACCTAGTAGCAATTCAGAAATAACGCAAAACAAATCAAGAATTAGGTAAAACACAAAGGATATCAAAACAACGTAGAAACATTGAAAATAAGATCGAGAGTAATGGAAATATTAGGAAAATAGATAGGTTATGGGAAACAGCACAAAATAATGAATGGTATGAATGGGCAACTTTTACAGCAAGAGAAATAGGTATGGAAAACTGCCTACTATGCTCCAAATCACCCCTAAATAAGGTAACGGTAATTCCAAATCAGCATGACTATCAAAAATGTGCCAACTTTAATAGAAACTTTTGTCATTTAAGAAAGCATGTTAGACCGTACTGCCCAGCAGAATGTTTGGCATTTCTGGGAAATTCCATTCTCAAGGATCACTTCAATAAGCCACATTGGGGAGATTGGTGTAGATATGGGGATATAAAAGAAAACATTAAACTAAAAAAAGGAAAGGTAGAAATCCCAAAATGGTATGACATAGATTACAGCCAGGAGTATGAGTGTTATAGTAAGCCTAAAGGAGTTCATGATTTGGGAGAATTCATGGGAAAATGTGCTATTACATGGAATATAGATAAAACAAATGCTTGGAACTCAGATGTACCTGTAAGAGCCCCAGAACTTCAAGCACAAGGATTAAGAAAAGGAATACAAATAAATCAAGAAAAGTGTGAGAATCAAACTATAGCATTACCGTCGATAGAATTGTATGAAGATCAAACACTAGTGGTGGCAGATTTTTTCTGGGTTTGTGGAAAAGAACAACTTATGGCATCGTTACCACTAGGCTGGAAGGGGATATGTGTTAGAGTACGATTGATTCAGGAAATTACAGTGGCACAGTGGGAAGCAGGACAATTTATAAAGGAAGATAGAAACAGAACGAAGAGAGCATATAAAACAGATCCTAATGTGTTTTTAGACTCAATTGGTCAACCTAGGGGTATACCTAATGAATTTAAGGCTAGAGATGAGGTCAAAGCGGGGCTAGAATCAATATTCATTTGGATTACACAAAGTAAGAATACAGAATGGATCAATTACATTTACTATAATCAGCAAAGATTTATTAATTACACTGATGATGCTTTAACTGCTTTAGGAGAGCAAGTACATGAAACAAGTAGAATGACATGGCAAAACAGACAGGCTCTTAATTGGTTATTGGCAAAACAAGGGGTGTGTGTGTTATGTTTGGAGATCAGTGTTGTACTTTCATACCAAACAATACTGCACCAGGAGGAACATTTAGTGAAGTCATGATTAAGTTAAAAAGCTTAAGAACCGAAGTTAAAGCAAATGCTGGAAGGGATAACCAAATGTGGGATTGGCTCGATTTAAAATTAGGAGCATGGGGAGCATGGTTTGCTAAATTAGGAATGTTTTTGGGAATTGCAATAGTAATAGGAGTGTTAGTATTTTGTTGTATGCTGCCTTTATTAAGGTCATTAGTTATTAAAGCCACAGTTAAGCAAATGGACTTATTAAGATGTCAAGATAATGGTAGAGTTATAGTAGAGCATCAGGGTTGGATTGAAAAACCAAATTGGGATTCACAAACATTTGATGAGGAATCAAGCACTTCCAACGAAGACGAAGAAGATGAATAAAAGATGAGCCATACCCTGGGTGAAAGTGCTAGCCTAACCTCTCCCCAATGGGTGGCCCTCTATGATACGTAAAGTATCTGGGTTGAAGACATCTACGTTACACTTTAATGATATGATGGATGGTTTAAGACTATGACAAACACAAGTAAGGCTAATCCATCACAATCAAGCTGAACCAACTGGACATTTAGGACTATAACATGTTTGTATATTAAAAGAAAATGGAGACAGAATCTTTTACTCTGCTCTCGAGACAATTTGAGTAGAGATGTTTGGTTCTGTAATCTCCACCGGAGTGCGGTTGCATAATGGGGTCATTGGTAGTGCAATGGTGAGACTTAATTGAGTCACTAGATAGCATAGCAAAAGCGACTGAATTATGAAACTGCACTCAGGAATGTGACTCTAAAAAGTCACAAAGGGGGGAATATGTAGGAGATTTTATCAGGTATAATCTATATAAACATTGTTAATTTGTACCACAATTATATCTGACAGGCAAACATGTAGTCTGCTGTATGTGCATGAAGACCTTAAGAACGTGTGTTCTATATATGTGTGACATTTTAAAGTGTGCAGAGTAAGCATTACTTATGGGCTCTCATGACTGCTGGGAGAAAATATCCCTTGCAAAGGTGGTTCTGTAACTTCCTAATTTGGTCAGACCAGAGTTTGACAGATAATGCATGTTTAAAAAAAAGGATAAGCCCAACCTTGTTTGTGAAGAAGTATTTAAGTGAATGAAAGCCAGAGTTGGGTAGTTGCTGTGCCGGCCAACTCGGCTTTATTGGTTGCAATAAAGTCTAATATTCTGAAATCAAAACCTGAGAAGTTGAGAGTGATTCTTCATAGATTAAGGCAAAAATCTACAACACCTTCAGACAGGACCGAGGCGGGTCTGAGGCTTGCTCGTCAAGCGCAGAACCCACACTCAGGTCGTCCAGGAGGTCAGCCTGGTACACCTGTAAAACAGCATAGTGTGCAGAGCAGCACCAGCCTGATCTGCTGCTTGATAAGCCCTTCCCACTAAAATGGAGGTTGTCCTACAAGGGTTTGAGGGGAGAGAGGGCTTCTTAAGTGACGATGCCGAGCCCGTCGAGAGATAGCCCGCAAGCGTCTCTTCGACCGGCGGCATCACTGAATACCCCCGTGCCTCAGCACCCACGATAGTCGAATATAATGACGTCGAGGGTATGTGAACACGGGAAGAAAATATATATTTATTTGTTTTGTTTTTTAGAGGGTTCCTCCATGAGCGAAAAAGCTCTTCATGGAGGTTTATCAAAGAAGGGAAGGGACTCATGAGGCGTTCCCTTTCTTAGACTGGAAGATAAAATCTATCCCCTAATCTGGAGGGTTTGGGGTCTCTTTTTCACGTGGCCAGTCCAATCTGGCAACCGCTTGAGTAACAACATCGAGCAATTTTTCCGTAGATTTTTTTTTTTTATCGCGGACGGAAAGCTCGGAGGCGGGAAGACAATCGCGATCCTCCTCATGATCCGAAGACGCGTCGGAAATCATGTGAAGGACCAGCTGGGTTTGGGGAGAGAGCGAGAGAAAGGGATCAACCCGTCTCTTGCTCCTCAGCCAAATCCATGCAAGAGCCCAACAAACTATCTTTTTTTTTTTTTCGTGAGTGCTGACTCCCGGAAGCAAGCGAGGCGAGCGCGAAGCACTCTGCCTGTTACAGCAAATTGCAGTGCTCGTACCCGCCCTGCTGCAACGCGAGAGCAGCTTGCTCTTACCCCCAAACAAACAGAGCAAAAACTGATGTGTGTTCTCTTCAGCTATAGAGCGAGAAGAGGGGAACACGCACCGTTTGCGGCTTTCAGTCATTCTCTCTTTTTTTTTTTTATTGTTTTTTTAAATATATATATATATATATATATATATATATAATATTTTCTAAACAGAAGAGAAAAGAGAACAACGTTCACTGCACACTGCCTAACTGATTCTAACTCCTAACAGAGGAAAGAAAGTTTTGACAGGGTTTGTAAAACACACAGACGACACCTGGTGACGAATCCGACATGACATGACGTATCCATTTATACGGGGCTCAAACACCATAGGTGCTATTGTAGAGAGGTTTCAAATAGGTAGTGTATGAAGTCACTCCCCATATGCGTTAGTAAATGCAATGTCAAGTGGACTGAAGTCGGGTATCGATCTGATTGTGGTTTTCCAAAGATTGGAATTTTTAGCACAAGACAGATGAAACAGTTAAAGGAGAAACTGATAGAGAAGGAAAAAGCAAGTAAAGAAATACATGAGAAAATGGCTAAAACGGAAGAAAGAGCAGAAAAAAAACTATTTGTTTAAGAGTGATTGGGAAGCATTTTCTGATTGGTTAACTGAAACAAACCTGAGGGTCAGAAAAATGCACCAGGGAGGGACAGGGCCCTCTAACAAAATCTCTCAGTGTCGGGTGACCCAGACCTGGACTCTACCCCTCCCAGAAAACGTCTGAATCAAGCAGAAAAAGCTGCCACAAGCCGCCATTCCTGCAGTCCCACGACTGCTGATTTTCCTGTCACGGAACAGCACCCATAAAGCGAAGAAGATATCAGCATGCAATGGTGATTGGACTGTTGAACAGAATTAGAATTACATTTCCTAAACAAATGGATTTACAAAAGATCACCTCCTGCAAGCAGGGTCCTACAGAACTAGTAACTGAGTAGCCTGACGGAGGTGCACACTAACAACTGTGGCATAGCAAATATGTCACCATATGAGGCACACCTTCATGACCGGTTCCTCAAGGGCCTCAGACCTGATATTTGTGAACATGTAAAAAACACTGTTTTAAATGTGACACTGGCTACGTGCAGGATGTAGAAAATCAAGCTGTGCATGCTAAGAAACTGTTGAACGAGAAAACACAGAAGACAGAGAAAGCTACGGCTGTGAGACTACATACTGTTGATACTGTACAAGGAACAGAGCCAGAGAGGGCGTGGGCGGGGCAGAGGCAGAAACCAAGGAAGAAAAATAAGGCTGCTTATACTGCGGAGCAACAGATCATTGGATCAGAGAATGTCCAGAGATTAGAAAGGACATTAAGGAGCACCCGCCGCCACCTATAAATTGAAAGGAGGATTGACTCCCTGGAGAACTGAGAACAGCAGATGGTGACCCAAGGAAACGTGAGTCAGAGTATATCATACACACACCCATGAACAAACAATGTTTGAAATGCTTTCCAATTCAGCCAATATAATGATGCCTACCATCACATTGACAGTTGGAAACAAACCAATTAAATTTTTAGTGGATTCCGGTTCCACAGAATCTGTAATCATGAACAAAGAATTCACACCCCCTCCCAAATTTTGTGGTATATACTGTATATTACAATGATTGTGATGATTGGTAATTCAGTTTTATATGGTGCCACTTTCAATCAAAGATGATATGAAGGGAATTATAAAACATTCATTCCTACTGACAAAATGCTGCCCAATAAATATTTTGAGACAGAATTGAATGTGTACTCTGGACATTATGTTAAAGGCTAAAGAAGGGATATTACTGTCCAGAAATACTGACTCGGAATTGAACTCACATGCTTACACCATTCTGAACAACCCTGTCCCCACCCCCATTCTGTATGCCTATGAATGGCACCTCACAGAAGCATCACAGGACATGATGGGCAGAGAGTTAATGCAACACGCACTTGAAAACACAACACAGGAAACATTAGGTTTCTTACAAGAGGGTGACTTGCATTGTACTGCTTATGTGTCAGAAGAAAGTGATGAAGATTTTGAGTAAAACCAAATGTTGATTGTGTGAACAATGTTTTAATACAGACAGATTGGCTTTATTGGAAAGATAACATCAGCTACCAGAGCCTCTATGAGCAAAATTATACAATGTTCCGGGGGCTAGCCCACACATTTCATTAGTTAAGTCAGCTGACGTTAAATGGGAAGATTTAGGATGATGGTAATTGTGTATTTGAAACAGATTGGAAAGACTACAGTTCAGTACAACTTTAAGAATGCTACCCACAGATTACAGATGCCCTTAGGCATTACTGTAGACAGAACCGTTCAAATTGTTGAGGAGACATGTTTAATGGTCAACCACACGTCTGGTGAAGACCTCCTGAGCTCTCTGAAATACCAGGTTCTCTTTGGCCCCAAAGTAAATATTATATGGGATTAATGAAAGGCGCTGAACCGGTTGTGATCACTCAAAAATCCCCTTTTCGGCCATGTAGCAATGGAAAGCAATGGAAGGCATTCAACCAGTGTTTGATTCTTTATTAAAATCAGGCTTAATTGTGCCATGCCAAACTTCACCAGTGCGTACTCCAATTTTTCCAATTAAAAAAGTAAGAGATGCTGCCGGTGGAATGGAGATTTTTACAAGATTTACAAGCTGTGAATGCAGCCGTACATGTGCGTACCCCAAATGTGCCCAACACACATCATTCTGTCCAAGGTCCCATCTAATAGAAAGTGGTTCTCAGTTATTGACCTGTCTAATGCATTCTTTAGCATACCGTTTGATAAAGACTCACAATATTGGTTTGCTTTTTCCTTTGAGGGGAAAACATACACCTGGAAAAGACTGGCACAGGCAAATCCCTGCAATTTACAATGCAGCACTGAAAGATAACTTAGAAGGCCTTGAGCTCTCACATAATACTGCACTGTTCCAGTACATTGATGATTTACTTATCTGGTTCCCACTAAGGAAGCATGCAAAGCTGACACACATGGCTGAGAATGGCCACTGTAAGAAATGGTATTCCTATTTCAGCTCTGTCCAAGAAAGAAATGCTGTGTGTGCATTATCAAACATCTGTTTCATATCAGCATGGAGTTGTAAGAGCCCCTTCCTCACTCTGTCTGTGTATACTCTGTCTGTGTGTACATTGTATTAGTGTGTATGGCAAAGGTCCGACAGGCTCTCACGGACCAAGGAGTTTACCATATGGTTCCGAAGGCTCACAAGGAACTTTTGCCATATGGAATTGTTATATCGATATGAGGTAATGTATGCTCTTATTGGTTAGCGCTGTGAACTCCCCTTCACTATTGCAGTATATCTTTGCATGCAACACAGGAGAAGAGTGAGCTGCGTATTTTGTTCGCTCCCCAACGTTGGATTCAATGCTTTGTATTGATTCATTCACGACTCAATAAAAGACGGAGAGAAAAGCCACTGCTATGGTTTAGAAGACTTTTATTTCTAACAATTGGGGGCTTCGTTCCGGAATTCTCCAAACGGTAAGAATCTAAGTTTCCTTTTAATGAGGGGTTGATTCTTACTGTTTGCTGAGAAATAATTTTAAAGTATATGATTATAATAATGAAGTTATGATAGTGCCGTATTGAGTTATTGTAGGACCATATAGTTCACCAGGGATTGGTGACTCCTCGTGTTTTAATTAATGCGGGAAGAGCGATAAAGGACATGATCAAGTTTATTTGTCATTGGGGGGTGTACGGTCTCCTCGTATTTTTGATAAATGCGGGAGGATTATCCTCGTGTTTCTAATGAGATGCGGGAAGAACACAAAAGAGACTAGCTTCCTCTTTTTGCTGTTGTGAGTAACCTAGTAAGTTTTTGATAAACTACGGGACGAACGTAAGGAAACGTGATCAATTTTCTTCGTTGTGTGATATCCTTACTTTTGTAAGAAGGATTGTTGAGAGATATTTCATTAAAAAAAAAAAAAAAATCTCCGTTGTTTTTTTGGGGGGTTTGTGAGTGAACCAATGCACAGTTTATTTTGATTTTTTGATTTTTTTTTTCCCTCTTTCTCTATTCTTCTTCTTTCTTTGCTTCCTTGACTAAAATGCTTTACTAACAATTGACACTGCAGAATTTTTCTTCTTTGTTTTCTATTTGATTATTTGAATTTTGTTTATTCTGAATTACAGGAGAACAATAATTTTTGTGTGGTTTCAAAAATGGGAAATAAAATAAATCCACCTTTATTTAATGAATCTCCGAAAGATTTTATGGACAGAAATAATCAAGCCTTTTTTACGGAACCATATCTAACAAATTTAGCTGGCTGGTCCGCTGACAAAACATAGCTGGATACGTTTCGCGTGAAGGTTCCTTTAAAGATAGAGATATGTCTGCAGCAAAAGACATGATTTTTGAAAATTGGGGTGATCCAGAATGAGACTTCGATTATATGAAACAATCCTATAAAACTTGGGAAATTATGAAAACATACTGAGATCGCGGACCTGAGGTAGATAAAGCTGCTGGAATAAATAAAGATCGCAAATTTTCTACCCCGCGGGCTGATCTCAGTGCACAGTCTGAGAGAGTGGTAAGTGTTCCTCTCAAGTCAGTCTCACAGACTGAGGAGAAAGAGAAAAGTTTCTCTCACACTGCTCTTCCTCCGAGCTATGAATACCTTCAAGCTCCTTTAGCGTGTGAGCCTGTGAAAAATAAACTTTATCCTGATTTGAAGACTGCGACTGCATTTCCGTTCATGGAAACTGCAGAAGGATTTAAGGTTCACCCGTTGCCTCTTGCTGATGTTATAGCTATCACCACGAATAATTTTTTAATGATGTCGATTGATGACCTTGGCAAGCGTTTACGTGAGCTTTCCTCTGCTGGAGCCTTTGCTTCCTCCAAAGGAAAAACTCTGATAATGTTACAGGTTGATGCTGCGGATCAGAAACGTCCGTTCCTTCACAAAACAAAGCCTGTTAAATGTTATTGTTGTGGCCGCTCCGGACATGTTGCAAAGTCTTGCAGACAAAGAACTGAGCAGCTAGAAACCAGATGCGTAAGCGCTTTAATGGCTATGAGCACGAAAACCCTCCTTCGTTTTCTCCTAACCAGAGACAGGGAATAACAGATTCAGGGAGATATCCAACTGAATGGAACCGCGCCTGACGGTGCGAGAGCAAAGAGTCTGAGTTTTCACTACTTTCGATGCAATATCCAAATAAATAAAATGTTTTGCCATTCCTTGAATTAAATGTGGACCATAAACCATACATGTTTTTAATCGATAGCGGCGCTTCGGTGTCCTCGTTATCTTCCGATGTGTACTCAGGCTCCATCAAGGGAAAGAAAATTAGTTCTGTAGGGATTAATAATGTTCCTGTGAAATGCGAATTGACGCCCGCCTTACCAATTACTTCTAAGGATGTACCGATATTGTTTAAAATGCATGCTTTTGCAATCATACCGAATTCTCCATTCTGCCTGTTAGGTAGAGACTTGATGCATAAACTTGGTATGAAATTGAATTTTGATTCTAACTCTTTGACACTTCTGTTTCCTTCAGTTTTTTCCATTACAACCGACACAGGAAGTGCTCTTGTTGAAGATTCGTCTGCAACTGTGCTGCTACCGGAAATTTCAGGAGTCAACCCTCAGTTGTGGGCGGAACACAAGGATGACGTAGGGTTAATAGATGTCCAGCCCTACAGGGCGAATTTGATAAATACTAGGCCTGTGTTTCAGAAACAATACCCGCTTTCAAAGGAAAAAGAGGAGGGAATTAAACCTCTCATTGCTCAATTTTTGGAAAAAGGCATTCTGGTTCGAACTCATTCACCTTATAATACACCAATCAATCCAATTAAGAAAGCTAATGGTACTTGCCGTTTAACGCAAGACCTGAGAAAAATTAATGATTTGATCAAACCACTTGCTCCTATTGTACCAGAAGTTCAGGCTATAATTAATTCTATTCCTTCTGAACATAAATTGTATTCTGTTATTGATTTAAGCTCCGCATTTTTCAGTATTCCTGTTGATCGTGAAACTCAGCCACTGTTTGCATTTTGTTTTCAGAATTGTCAATACAGTTGGACGCGTCTCCCACAAGGGTTCAGAGATTCTCCGGCTGTTTTCTCCGCTGTAGTGCACGATACACTGAAAGATGTCAAACTCCCTCCAGACACCTGCCTGCTCCAATATGCTGATGACATTCTGGTCACTGGTGCTTCTGAGGACATGTGTGCTGCTGCCTCAAAGATTGTTTGCAATGTTCTGGCTGAGGCTGGTTTCAAGGCATCTACAGACAAACTTCAATGGGTGCAGAGAAAAGTCAATTACCTTGGACATGAACTATCACAAGGCCAAGTTCGTCTGTCTGCGGACAGGATCAAAGCCATCACTACATTTAAGCATCCATCCACACAGAAGCAAATGCAATGCTTCCTGGGACTGGTCAATTACTGCCGCCTGTGGGTGCCTAATTGCTCCATGTATGACAAAATCCTGCGAGAAGCTACGCTGGGTGACAAAGAAGATATTACATGGACAAGTGAGATGAATCAAGCATTCAAACATTTGCAATCATCACTCTTAAGGCCGCCTGCCCTTGGCCTACCCTGTTACACACAAGACTTTCATCTATACGTGTACGAAAGTGGTGGCACAGCCGCAGCAATCCTGGCCCAATAAGCACTTTCCGTCCAATAGCTTATTTATCCAAGACCCTTGATTCGGTGGCTAAGGGACTTCCGGCTTGTTTGCGTGCAGTGGCTGCCACAGCAATCATGATACAGGATGCTGAAAAGGTTGTTTTGTCACATCCTCTCATTGTACATGTTTCTCATCAGGTAGGAGCCATTATGCATAATATTTCGACTCAACACATGACTGCCCAACGCCGTTCCGGCTATGAGGCTATATTGTTAGCTATTGCTAATGTAACGTTGAAAGTAACTTCTGTTATTCATGGCCCTACTGTACATTTGCATAGGTTGCTGACACAAGGTGAATTTGAGAGCGACGATCACGACTGCCTGAACAGGATCCAAATTTCGACTGCTTGCAGGCCAGACATTTCCACGTCTGTCCTGGAGGAGGGAATCCATTGGTATATTGATGGATCTTGCTTTAAGCCAAACGACAGTACATATTTGTGTGGTTATGCTATTGTTGAATTGCCTGATAAAGTAATTGAAGCGTATTCACTGCCACATAAATCAGCACAAGTCGCAGAACTGATTGCTTTAACAAGAGCTTGTCAATTGGCAAAAGGTCAGTGTATCAACATATATACTGACTCCAAATATGCGTATGGCGTAGTCCATGATTTTGCTAAATTGTGGGAGGAAAGAAATTTCAAAACCTCCGAAGGAAAACCAATTTCGCATCATAACATTGTGGCCGAGCTGATTAGTGCAGCACAGCAACCATTGAAGCTTGCTGTAATTAAAGTAGCTGGTCATAAAACAGGTGAATCTGACAAGGCCAAAGGAAACAGATTTGCGGATGAAGTAGCGAAATGGGCAGCAAAAGAAGCAATACGTAGTCCGCATGTAAATGAACAAAACAATGAAGTGCCGATGATGAATTCATCGTTGATTAATGATTTGGATGTTAAAATCTACTCAAGATGATTTGACTCATTGGGCAGCCAATGAAGTAAAACCAGATCAAGTTGGTATCTTAAGAGATAAACAAGGTAGAATTGCGCTACCAGCATCTACTGTTGTAATGCTGTTTAGGCATTATCATGGTGTATCACATGTGTCAAAAGAGAAAGTGATACAAAATTTGAATCAGTCATACTGCATTGCAAACGTTCGAAGAAATACTTTGTTGATATTGGATGCTTGCCTGGTGTGTGTGCAAACAAACAGGCACAAGGCAATCAGCCATGATGCTTTACCGCATCCTGAACTTCCTTTCCAATATTTACAGATCGATTTTACACACATGCCTCCATGTGGAAATCACAAGTATTTGCTCGTGATTATTGATCGATTTACTAAGTGGCCTGAGGCTTTTCTGTGTGGAAAAGAAGACGCAAAGACGGTAGTGAAGGTTCTTGCCAAAGAAATTATACCACGTTTCGGTATTCCAACTGTTATAGCAAGCGACAATGGAACTCCATTTGCTTCTAACGTAACACAATTATTAGCTAAAGAACTTAGTATTAATTGGCATTTTCATATCCCATATCATCCTCAGTCTTCGTCAAACGTGGAACGTTTGAACAAAACGATAAAAGAACGTCTTAATAAAGTGTGTCTAGATAAGGGCAGAAATTGGGTTGATTTGTTGCCTGCCGTTCTGACTGAAATGAGAATGTCTCCGTCAGCCACTACAAAAATGTCTCCCTTTGAAATTCTCATGGGTAGACCTTTTCCTGACCCCTTGGCTCAGAGGTCACGCTGGCAATCTTTCCACAGGTGACACGGAGGTGATCATCGCGGATTATGTGGATTCCCTAGTTAGAACGTTAAATGGCATAAATGGTGATGTTTCTCTCTCTCTCTCCCCCTCTTCCATCAGAATGGCCAACTCATCCTTTCGTTCCAGGACAATCGGTGTTGATTAGGTGTCTGAAACCTACGAAACTTGGAGAACCGAATTATCTGGGGCCTGCCACTGTGATCGCTGTGACAAGGACAGGTGTTCTGACTGAAATTCAACCACAGTGGATCCACGCAAGCCGCGTGAAGCTTGCTCCAGAGGAGGGCCTTACTAATTCGGGGTGAACGGTGAAAGCACTGGAGGAGCTGAACACGCAGCGCCAGTGCCCAACCGGGAATCTTTGAATTAGGAGGACATGAGGAGGGACCCGGAACAGTCAACATGAAAACATTCCTACTGACACTCTGCATATGGCAGGTGTTCGTGCTTGCCTATGCCCGTTCAGTATCAACACAACAGCAAGGAGTCACAAGTGTAATTCCAATTCCTAGAAATAATGTATGATGGTTTATGTTTTATGGTAATGTTATAAGAAGATGTTTTTGTTATGAAGGTACGTGAAGGTACGGGTAAACACCCAGAAACGAAGGTACATAGAATGTGATGCCTCAAGTGACCCTGAAGTATATTTAGACAGTGTTGGACAGCCAAGAGGTATTAAATGTTTGGATTAATTCTTGGCTAAAGATGGAGGAGGAATATGTAAAATATTTGGTGACAAATGCTATACATACATCCTGGGTCACATTGATGATGATGGTGAATTCATGAAGGTATGAAAGGAAATGGATAAGTTGAATAAGGAATTAGCTGATAACATCAGGGAATTTGGGGACATTTTTCAATGTGTGTGGGTGGTTCGCACCCTGTATGTCTTCCATTATATCGATTGCTGTATGCATTCTACTTATGTTATTATTTGGCCCATGTTTGCTACAATTACTAATGCAAAAGAGTGACTGTTATGTTTGTACATATATACCAGAAAATGATGAAGATGGTCATATCATAGCTGAGGGTATAAATAATATGACAAAAATTGTTGATGAATTACAGAGAAGTGGAAGATGGAGATGGGTTTGGAGATTGGATTACAAGTTGGAAACAATTACTTGTATCTTCTTTAATACCAACTGGAGTTATACTGTTAATCCTTTCATTTATTGTTTGCTGTATTATTCCATTCATTAGGATGTTGATTTATCGTTCTATGAATACTTTTGTATCCTCTCAATATTCCTTAGCAAACAGAACTATTAAGTACTAATGACTTTGAAGAAAATGTTTGATTGAAATATGTTTCATGTATTATTCTGTAATAATGGACATGCTGAGAATAATGTAACGTGATAATTATGTTATACTATAACTGTCATTATCAAAGGGGGCACTGTAAGAAATGGTATTCCTATTTCAGTTCTGTCCAAGAAAGAAATGCTGTGTGTGCATTATCAAACATCTGTTTCATATCAGCATGGAGTTGTAAGAGCCCCCTCCTCACTCTGTCTGTGTATACTCTGTCTGTGTGTACATTGTATTAGTGTGTATGGCAAAGGTCCGACAGGCTCTCACGGACCAAGGAGTTTACCATATAGGTCCGAAGGCTCACAAGGAACTTTTGCCATATGGAATTGTTATATCGATATGAGGTAATGTATGCTCTTATTGGTTAGCGTTGTGAACTCCCCTTCACTATTGCAGTATATCTTTGCATGCCACACAGGAGAAGAGTGAGCTGCGTATTTTGTTCGCTCCCCAACGTTGGATTCAATGCTTTGTACTGATTCATTCACGACTCAATAAAAGACGGAGAGAAAAGCCACTGCTATGGTTTAGAAGACTTTTATTTCTAACAGCCACAATGTAAGCAAAACAAACTTGCAATGGGTATGGCCTCAAGTTACATTCCTGGGCCATGTGATCATAGTTGATGGTAAATCCCTCTCGGACAAAAGAATTTTGCCGTACAAAACATTCCACGGACTATCACTATATAACAGATGATGAGTTTTTAAGAATTATTTTGAAGGCAGTGGATCCCTAATTATGCAGAAATAGAGACTCCACTGTCTGAAATGATACATGGTAAAGGATTGAAATCACATGATAAAGTAGTCTGGACTGAATCCAGACATGACCCTTTTTCTTATCTGAAGGTGGCATTACAATCTGTACCCATATTGGGACTGTCTGACATGGCAAAGCCTTTTGTACAGACTGTGGATGAAAAAAGAGGTTAAATGACTTCTGATATGTCACAAGAGCATGGGGGATTAAGGCCATTAGCTTATTTCTCATCTAAATTAGACAGAGCTGGGCTTCTCAAATAACTTAGAGCTGTTGCTGCTGCAGAAAAAGCAGTGCTCGCTTCCAGAGATTTGGTGGGTTATCAACATTTGAACTTATTGGTCCCACATGCAGTATCAATCATACTATTAGTACAAAAAAACGCACATCTTTCATCAGCATGATAGTTAAGATATAAATGCCAAATATAACTGTTAAAAAATGTACAGTTCGTAATCCTGCTACTCTTTTAACCACAGCAGATGATGGAGATCACATGACTGTGTTGCTTCAGTAACAGCCATTTGCTCCCTTAGGCCTGACCTTAAGTACACACCACTATCCAATGCTGAGTTGGAAGTGTTTGTTGATGGTTCTGCCTCAAGGGACCCTATCACAGAAAAAACTAGGGCTGGGTTTGCTGTAGTAACTGCATTTGATACTATCATTGCACACTCCTTACCCGGACACACATCCGCACAATCAGTGGAATTGATGGCTTTAACTGAAGTCTGCAAACATGCAGCAGTAGATATGCATTCGGGGTTGTGCATGATTTTGGGGTGATTTGGAAGCAAAGAGACTTCCTTACATCTACAGGCAAACCCATCTCTAACAGACCCCTGGTGGTGGCCCTGTTAGAGGCTATACTGTTGCCATCCTCTGTCGCTGTGTGTAAATGTGAGGCACACTAACTCACTTGATCAAATGCAAAATTTACGCGCAGATGATGCAGCAAAGAAAGCTGCTCAACAGGAAGTTCAAAACAACAGTTTTGTTTCTGTTCCACAAACTGACACAGACACACCAAATGCTGATTTAATTGAGACTTTTCTAAGCGAGAACATATTTGGGTTGGTCCAAATGGTAAACCATGTCTGCCACATCATTTATTTCCACATTATGCAAAACTGACACAGGGTGTGGACCATGTGTCAAAAGGAGGGATGTTGATTTAAATAAATAGGTACTGGTTCACAAAGGAGTTTTCCATTTATGCCCAAAACGTTTGTCAAAAATGTGTCAAATGTGCCAAATGTTATGAAGGAAGAGGGCAACTGATGCCTTTGAGTACACATCTGCAACCTGAAAAGCCATTTGACCACATTCAAGTGAGTATTTAATTTAATATTTCAGTTAATAAAGTAACTTTTAAAGTAAAACTCTCATTTTAAAGTTTCCTTATAAACACTTTAATTATGTACAGAGGCAAACTTATGAGGTCTATTAAACAATATCACCTTGCATTACTGGCAATAGACACAAAAAACTATTTTGTGCATGCAGAACTCAACACTTTGTGATTATGAAGATAACAATCAACAGATAATTTTTTATATATACTGTAATTTTATACACGTAATTTTGAGTTAAATAAATGAACTTCAGACTTCACAAACAAGAATATACTAAACGTGACATAACCCAACAATAAAAAGGGTGTAAATAAACTTGCAAACAGTGACACCATGCAATCTAATTAATTGTTCAAGCCCAGTGCATTCTTGGAACACCAGATTCCAAAAGTTTTAAGTAAAATGTACTTATTTCTTTCACCAGTGAAATATACTAAAATTAGTGAATACATATCACAAGGTTTTCTACTTTAGGACTGTTACATGATGACACATTGTAAAGATATAATATTATTTACTAAATAATATTTACTTTTGAATTTTTTAAGTTTAAATTGAGTTCATATTTAGAATTTACTTAATATTTTTATATTTTCTGCTACTTAACCACAAATATTTTTTTCATTGTATGACATGTACACCAATCAGCCACAACATTAAAACCACCTGCATAATATTGTATGGGTCCGCCTCGTGCCGCCAAAACAGTGCCAATCCGCATCACAGAATCCAAGGAGAACTGAAGTTACAGAAATACTCAAACCATGATTGTTGTGCAATACGGGCTGGTTTAAGTATTTTTGGAACTGCTGATCTCCTGGGATTTTCACACACAACAGAATTTCTCAGTCACTAGAATTTACTCAGAATTGTGCCAAAAACAAAAAACATCCAGTGATCGGCAGTTCTGCGGACAGAAACGCCTTGTTGGTGAGAGAGGTCAACAGAGAATTGCCAGACTGGTTTGAACTGGCAAAGTCTATGGTAACTCAGATAACCATTCTGTACAATTGTGGTGAGAAGTATAGAATCTCAGAATGCTATTCTGAGAGCGGGTTGACGCTGTTTGGCGGCATGAGAGGGACCTACACAATATTTGGCAGGTGGATTTAATGTTGTGATTGATTGGTGTATACTACAAGGCCCATCAGCAGCTATATTAGAAACTTCATCTAATATATCTCATCTGTGGTCATTTATTTTTTTTAACTAATCACAGGATAATATAATACAAAGTATAATGTTATAAATAAATAGTAAATAACTTACAAAAAAATTACAAAGTTTGCTAGATGTGCAACGTAACAACGGCTATGTAAGGTGGAAATACGTCATTACAGTCAGTGAAAAGGGTCTGTTGACATTTTGAAGATCTACTTAATCTAAGCCTTAAAAACTACTTTTGATGGTGTAACCTGATGTAGCCAGGTTGATTTAGTCATATTAAATAACATCTGTTTCTGAGCCCCCCAGTTCATTAATTTACTATTTACTACATGATGCACATTTTAGGCAACTTTCCCAAATAAATTAACAATGTAGACTACAAATTGAAACGTTAAAAGCTATAACTTTTACTTGTAAATTTGTGAGATTTTTTTAACTTTAATATAACCTTCAAGTCCTGAAAAAATCTATTAACATTAATGACTTAAATTGTAGTGTAGGTCATTCTCTTTGATATGGTCTGACTGACAGCTGACTTTCCCAGAAATTTTTATGTTTGCCAATCAAGGGTCATGTTGAAAACATTGTTGATGCAATGTAATTTGAATACCTTCAGGACTATTATTTCATCATCCCAAACAAATTGTTGTTGTCCACAGTACAGAGCATATTGTTGAAGCAGATGTCATTAGCACATGTAATTACACCTTAATTACACACTTGCAGTATTATCTTTCCACAGAGGGTCTTAGAAACTGTTGCATTGCCATTAATGAGTACTAAAATAGGTTGCTTTTAGGGGACACATTAACATTTCAAATAATAATTAATCATCTGGGAGCTAATTGACACACATAAAAATGGTTATCAAATACATCTGCTAATAAGGAGAACTGATAATGAAGTCCCACGATGTTCTAGACCTCTCATGGCTCTAATTCATAATGGGGCATTTTATTGTTCTGGATTGTCCAAAACAGCTCTATCAGTTTCCAAGCAATTTATGCAACACCTGTTGCCTCTGTTTGGCATGAGGCATGTGTTGTATATTTTTCAACATTAAACATAGTTTAAGAGATCTCCGTATCCACTGAATTATTATTTTGTAATCGGTAATACATATTAAAGGCCAACATTAGATAAATTACATTTGAATACATTGCTCCTTAAGAAATAAATTAAATAATATCACGCCTAAAAGCATGCAAAAGGAAGCCAAATAGTGGAAAAGATAAGACAATAATGGTTGTCTTATCTGCTCTTCAGCAGTAATTCAATTATGACTTGGTAGTTGGTGGTGTGAGTGATTCACAGAGGTTATTAGAAATTCACCAGTGCATCTCTAATTGACTGCTCATTTATGCATGACCACAACAACAGTATCCGCTGAGAGACACACATGCACTGTGTGATTAGGTCAGTAATATTTTGTCATAAGGGTCATTGTGTCAAGGTCATAATGCTAAGAATGGTTATTTATCTACACAGCCCTGCAGTCATTAGGAGTGCTTTTGCACTTTTGGAGTATACTGTATTTTTGCATGCATGAGGAACACATCTTCAGTAGATAGATAAATATGTTAACCTAAAAATGTGCTTCTTGTGTTAACATCTAAATTAACTAGTTTATTTAAAAGATATTAATTATAACATAAACCTGAAAACATTAGATTATGTCAGCAAAACAAATTTTAAGGGTTCGATTGCTTATAAATAGCTCGCATGGGGGCGCAGCATGGGGGTCGGCTAGAGTGGCTTACCCGCTTCGGAAGAAGGAAAGCCATGACCGCAACATTGCTATGGTCATATTCTCACAATGAGAACATGACCCATCCACAAACGTTGCCTCTGTGTGATCATGACCATCGGAGGTGGAGAGATAACGAATGCATCCAGGAATCACACAAGACGGAAAGGCACCTTTATAAAGACCCATCTTTATAAAGACGCTCAACTTCAATGTGTGTGCTTTAATAGAGAAAATATACTCTTTAGCAGGAATCAGTGTTGGACTGGTAATCTGGCATACCGGGCATTTTCCTGGTGGGTCGGCGCACTTTGGGGCAGATCAGAGGAGGACTGGCCATCGGGAGAACTGGGGGTCCGGTGTGTCGTCCGCGATAATCTAAAATGAGTCGCAGCGTTATGCCGAACAGACCACAAAACGGCACCGCGATATGCAGAAAAGGACAGTGAAACCCCCCAACAACTATTGGATCAAACCATAAGTACCCCCCATGGTGTAGACATCACGCCGCTCTGCCGACACTTATTCAGCCCTTGGACAGACCTCATGTTTTCCGGGCAGGAGTTCCCCTACAGCAGGTGTCCAGACACGTCATGGTAACCACAGATGCCTCCAAGTTGGGCTGGGGCGTCGTGTGCAATGGGCACGCAGCCACTGGTTCCTGGACATGACTGGATTGGCACATCAACTGCCTAGAGTTTCTGGCTGTACTGCTCACCCTGCGGAGGCTATTGCCATTGATCCGGATCAAGCATGTATTGGTCCGGTCGGACAACACATCGATAGTACACAAATCGCCAAGGCGGAGTACGCTCTCCTTGCATGTTGCAACTCGCCCGTCATCTCCTTTGGAGTCAGCGGCGGCTGAGGTCGATGCGGGCCACTCACATCCCAGGCATTCTCAACGTTACAGCAGACGCGCTGTCGTGGAAGGCGACGCTCAGCGGAGAGTGAAGACTCCACCCCCAGGTGGTCTAGCTGATTTGGAGTCGATTCGTCAAAGCACAGGTAGACCTGTTTGCTTCCCAGGAGCCTCCCTGGGGACAGACACGTTGGCACACAGCTGGCCCCGGGGGCTGCACAAATATGCGTTCCCCCCAGTGAGCCTAATTGCACAGATCCTGTGCAAGGTCAGGGAGGACGAGGAACGAGTCTCCCTCATGGACCCATATTGGCCCACCCAGACTTGGTTCTTGGACTTCACGCTCCTCGTGACAGCACCTCCCTGGCAGATTCCCCTGAGGAAGAACCTTCTTTCTCAAGGATGGGCTACACAAAATACTTTTGCGAGATTTTACAATCTCCAGGTTTCATCCCGTGTTTTGTCAGGTACAAACAGGTAGAGTTTGGTAATATGGAACAACTGGCCGGATGTATCGCTTGCATATAGCGCCCTTCCCCTCCCCTGAGGTGAAAGAGTGTGCTTTTCCCCCCGGTCGAGTTTGTGGACCCTGGATGTCCTTCCTCCCTAGCCCTGTGGCTTGCAAATTCGGCGTTCAAGTAACACGGATCAGCTGTTGTGGCGTTTTTCTATAGGGACCCCATGTGTCACTACATCAACACAATGTCTTGCTCCCTCCATCAGGGAACGGAGGTTACGACAGTAACCATGACGTTTTCCGGTACATTAGTGTCTATGTGTGGTTTTGTGTATGCGGGTGTGAAAATTGTCTTTATGCATTATAAATGACAAAAATTACATATTTGAGTTATTTTAAAGAAAGAAGCTATCAAAACGTAGCCAAACATTAAAACTTGCAATTAGCATGTAAGGACACTCATCATGTGCTTTTATTTCCAATTATCTGTTTATAACTGTTACACCCTAGGTTAAAGATTAGAAATAAGAATTGTTCTGTTATTAGTTCTAACAAGCTGATCTTGAACTGGTATTTCACTCTATAACAGCAATAACAAAGGACCAATAAAGGCGTCATGGGATTTCTTTTTTTTTTTCTCAGCCAAGATTTGATGCAGAGTTAGCCGTCACATATTTGCATATTCTGTCACCTGGCAGCCTTTAAAATAGCGCACAATGAGGTATCTTCTTTAGTCAAATTAAGACATCTTAAAGACATCATCAAAACATCTCAGATCCACATGTTCTGCTCTTATCTTAAAGAAGGGCTTCACATGGCTGTGAGATGAAATCTAATTTTGTGATTTATTTTATTGCTTAATCTCTTTGCAAAAAACAACAAAGAAAACTAACTCTTAATTATATTGAAGAATGTGCAATATTTAATAAACCTGCTTTGGCTAAATCTTTTTGCATTTCAGATTGTGCCCATTTGTGCAGTGACACTCTCAGAGCGATAAAGGAGTGCCTTTTAACCAAGACTTTTGGACATCTTCCAACTGGAATGATCATTTTCAATGGAGAATCTTACATATAACAGCATGATTTTGCAATTAGAAGGACTTAAGGTGTCGGAGCAATCCATGTACCCTGTTTTTCTATTCTTCCTCATATTCTATGTGATTATTTTGGTAACCAACATTGGAATATTCGTTCTAATAGCTGTACACAGAAGCCTACATGAACCCATGTACATTCTCTTCTGTAACTTGCCCTTTAATGATGTACTTGGCAACTCCATCATGATACCTCGGCTGTTGGTGGACATTTTAAGGCCATCATCAGAGCGCTCTATCAGTTATGTTGAGTGTGCTATTCAAGCATTCTGTTCGCACACTTATGGCACAACCTCTCATACCATTCTAATGATCATGGCTTTTGACAGATATGTGGCCATATGTGATCCACTTCGCTACACCACAATTATGACTAACAAAATGGTGATCGCATTATCAGCTTCAGCCTGGGGTGTGGCAATATTTTTTATCTCCATCTTGTTAGGCCTTACTTATAGGCTTAACCGTTGCAGAACATTCATTTCAAATCCTTTTTGTGATAATGTAACTTTGTTCAAGTTGTCTTGTGAAGATGTGTCTGTCAATAATTTGTATGGGCTAATATTCACAGTACTGCTGTTTGTCTCCTCCATGGGAAGTATTGCACTAACATACATTAAAATAACTGCTGTCTGCTTATCAACAAAGAGCAAAACTTTGAACAGCCGGGCATTGAAAACCTGCAGCACTCACTTGGCTGTCTATTTGATCATGCTCATGAGTGGGTTTATTATTATATTACTGCACCGCTTTCCTGCCTATGCAGATTACAGGAAAATATCTGCCCTGCTCTTCCACATCGTTCCAAGCATTTTGAATCCTCTCATTTATGGCCTGCAGTGCACTGAGATCAGACATGTCCTCATACAGGTGCTGTGCTCAAAGAAAGTAAGGCCATAACAGATGTTCTAAAATTAAATACTGTAAGGGAAGCTTGCTTCAAACAACCTGCACTGTAAACAGTGGTAATAAGCAAGTGTTACCTGACAGGGATGGTTGACCTATTTTGCAATTTACCCTTATGTTGTTCCAAACCTTTATTGATTTATTTTTTCCATGGAACACAAAAGGAGATGTTAGCATCAGTCACCATTCACTTTTATTGTATGGAATAAAGTTGAAACAAACATTACATGTCCATTTGTGTTCAATGGAAAAGCAAAGACATAATAGTTTGGAACAATTTATTTTTCAAAATATTTTCATTTTTGGGTGAAATACAGTATGTCTTTTAAGAGCCTGATCTAACCCTTAAAATTAGTTTTGTTGGTGTAATCTAATGTATTCAGGTTTATTCAGTGATGAAATAATATTTTGAATTAAACCAGTTAATGTTATCACATGAATTATATTTTTTAGGTAAACATTTTGTTTTTTCAGTTGTCCTGACAAAATAATAAAAAAATAAAACAATATCAGTTTCTGTTCCACTGTTACAATCACTATAGATGTGTTTGACAATTGGTAATGTTAGTAATGACAAGGGAATAGTCTTGACTGACAGAATTAAATAATAACTTTCATTTGGACATTATCCACAAATATTTTAATATCCTAAAAATAAACTATAAACTGATGAAAACTGTAGACTGTGTAGTATACTGTAGCTTTGGGTCCTCTCATACAGTGCTGTGGAGATTTTATATGGCTCAAAAAGAATGCCAATATGGACGAAGAGAGGCAAACTGATTCTATTATCAATTACAAAGACATCCAAAATTATAAAAATAAATGTTTAAGATTTAAATGTTATATTGATTTCAAAAACTGTGTGTAGGAGAGACTAGGAAGGGTTTTAACATGATCTGTTTAACAGATTAAAAATTAGCTCCAGGGGGGAGATCACAAAGGTACATGCTTAGCTCTGCCCTGAGCAAACAGTAGAAGCTGTAAATCTCTGTGTAAAATATAAAGGATTTGCATAATATTAAGGTTTTCACTGATTGAGCAGAAGAAAAACTAATATTTGATCATGTTTATTTATATGCAAAAAATATACAACAATACAATAGTTCAATTAATTATTTCTAAATAGTTTTACCAAAACATGTTTTCTGAGAATTAACAAGGTTCAAATCTCTTTATTCACTGAATCCAGTTGAATATTATAATACTTAATTATTATTGTGGACATTTCTATTATTTTGAGGATTAGATTTCATTAGCCAATGCAATAGTAATTTATAGCACATTAACCACTCTGAATGTATCTATGAACCCCACATGTGAACACAGAAGAGCATGTCATACGTTCACCCTGAAATACACACAACCATGTATTGTAGGCTATTTGTTCCATTTAATCACAGTCTTTTGTTTTTAATAATAAAATAGGACCATATCACGAGTTTGATGTTATTTTGATTACAGCCTTAAAGGATTGTGAAATTAATCTAATGATGTGCTCTATAGGAAATTAAGTGACCAACTAAAAAGTGCATTAAATTCATTGTGATATTAACAATATTGCTTAATTTTATATTGACAGCAAATTCATTATGATGATATCCCAGCCCTAAAGCCCTACACAACAGTCTGTGCTTGTTCTTTGATGGTTACTTGCATTCTGTTTTCCCTCACCTCTCACATACTGTGTGCTCACCTGCTTGTGGAGCAATTGAGATACAGAGGCACGTTATTGTATATTTCCCTCAGAAGGTTTTATAAATTAACATTGACATTTTAAAAAGTGGTAAATGTATATTCATTGGAACTGAACATTTTTACAGAGAAGAAAAACATCTAGTTTACAACATAACCATGGTTCCCTGAAAGGAGAAAATGAGATCAGAAGATGCTGACGTCATAGTGAGCATATAGGCCGGAGCCGAGCTACACACCTTCAGGAGTTTCTTACTAAAGGGAGGGAGGAAGCATGTCTTTTTCTCATAACAAAGAAATAGCATCTTGTTACTACCTTTCAGAGAACAAGGTTTACGGTGTAACCAAGATGTTTCTTTTCAAGAAGGTAAATTTGATGCTTTGTCAGAAGCTGAAGTTTTGGGAGCCATAGTGATCGATTTTACTAAATTTTACAATCTCAGGGTTGAGTCGGTCTCGTCCCGTGTTCTCTCAGGTCCGAGCACGTAGAACTTGGGAATGTGGAACGTCTAACCGGGTGTTCCGCTTGCACATAGCGCATTTCCCCTCCACTGAGGTGATCACGTGTGCTTTTCTCCCCAAGGAGAGTCCACTAGATTCATGCTCCCTGGATGTTCTTCCTCCCTAGCCCTCTGGTCCGCAAATTGAGCGGAGGAATTCCCCAACCAGACCCACTACAGGTACTAAAAATTAGGTGCTCCACAGGATGGGCCTTTGTGGATTAATCCCCTTGTGTGTATTTTCACTGATACGGTCCCCCTGCTGGCGGACCCGCATCTCACTTGGGCAGTCCCCGCTGCCCCCCGGTCACCATGTTTGTAGCAACTCCTCCCTCTCAGCAGGTAAGATCTACATCAGCGGCATTTCCACGTGTAGTCTGAAAACCCATGTGACGTATTTCACCACTCTTTACCTCCCCCCACGTCGCTTTGCCCCCCCCCCTCCAGGATGCCGGGAATCTAAAAAGTTTCTCCAACATATTTACTTGTCAATGCATGACAATTGCTGTTTTTCACATTTTCACTATTACTGTCTTTTACAGAAGTACACTCTACGAGGGCTTGGTTGGGGACCCACTTGATATCTCTTTGCTACAGATTGGAGACACATACAAAGACTTTGACATTACAGAGAAAACTTTAGTAGCAACTATGGGCATATGTGATGAGAAGACCCTTGTTGAGACATCTTTTGGCTTAGCACAAAAGGGGAGTGTGCTCTCTTACCAGCAGCCTATATTGCCCACAAAGTTGGTCAACATGCACCAAGATCCTCCAACTTACCCCCTGATGCCTTTTGGGGAGTACAAGCTTGACCCAACAGAATGTGTGCATGTGTGCACTGAAGATGAGCAATTGCATCTTAAAAGCTTCATAGTCACACTGGACATGGCCTACAAGATTGAGGCTGCCACAAGAGAACAGGTAGTGGAACAGGAGTGGCATCAGCTCCGTAGGCCTAGGATCACCTCCTCACTTTTTAGAGAGGTGTGTTTTGTCAGGGGAGCGAGTTCTGCAGAGTCTCTTGCAGAAAGAATTCTCAAAGGAACAAGGCAGACAGCAGAAATTAGAAGAAGTGCAGACATGGAGTTTGAGGCAGCAGTGGAGTACTGCAGGATTAAAAATGTCAACTACACACCCTGTGGCCTCGTCATCCACCTTAATGCCCCTTGGCTTGGTGCCTCACCAGAAGGCTTGATTTATGATCCATTCACACAGACACCATTTGGACTGGTTGAGATAAAGTGCCCTAATGTGAAGAACTATGTGGACTGTAAATGCCTTCAAATGCAGCATGGCAATTTAGCACTCCGTGAAAGCCACTCATATTACTGGCAGGTGCAGGGGAAACTGTTGATCACTGGCCTGCAATGTTGCGATTTTGTGATCTGTACCCAGGATGACATGCTGGTGCAGCATATATATGTTGATCTAAAGGTTACAGCAGCCATCAGAGAGAGTGTGGACCAATTTTATTTTAATGTGTATATGCAAAAGTACGTGTCTTTCTCCAAAAAGTTGCAATGATTGATGCAGGATAATGTGAGTTGTAAAGTTGGTTGCTTGACCATTTTTATATTTCCTATTGTTTATAGACTTTTTTTAGAGCTCTTATGGGCAATTTTAATGTTTCACTGACTATTGTAGATTATTAAAAAGTATGTTCTTCAAAAGGTTACACAGTAAATGTACTGTACATATTGCAATGAACAAAGAGAAAAAACTAATTTTTCCCATGCAGATTTATTATTCAGTGACAAAAAATAATTAATAAGCATTTAATTAGCATTTTAAATACAAATTATATCTCATTGTGACTGTATAAAATATGTTTTCTAATGTCATTCATTTTACTAGATATAAAAGAGAGGGGGGCAGTTAATGAAAACACTCAAATCCAAAACTTAATAACTTGTATGGCTACATAAATATGTATCACATTTCTGGTGAGGTTAACAGGTTCTTTGGCCCATGCCTTGACCAGTGGCTTGTTTTGCAAAAAGCTGGTTGATACTGCCAGCAATGGTCTGAGGGATAACATTCTCGAACAGTTTGTTCTCTTTGATGCACCTAATTGTTCTCTTTACATGTATCCTTAATTGTGCAATGTCCAGAGTGACCAGCACTTCATTGTGAGACAGCTGTGACTTTTTAGTTAGAAATGGTGGTCTGTAAATTTTGCAGGGCACTAGGTCATCGATTATGAATCCCTTGTCCACTATTACAGCCATATCTTTATTCAAAAGAGGGATAACGCCAGATTGCCTGAACAATTCTTTGTCACTGACAGAACCAGAATACAGTGAGGAAACAAAAGTAACAGCACCATGTGGTGACACACCAATCATTCCTTTCAATGCAGTGTGGGATTTATACTGCTGTAAGAGTAAAGATGAAGGCATCTGACATCTCAGCTCTGTACAGTCAATAACAACTTGGGTGTCAAGAGTATTGCCGAACAGACTCGGCATTGTGGCTCTAATTTCCTCAGGAGACATCCATATTCCAACGGCACCCAGTAAGGTATACAAAAATGTACCCAAGTTTTGATAATCCTGCTGACAGGGGACAGATGAATGTCCCGTCCTGCACGGGGGTAGGCTCCTCACCGCCAGATGGGGCCTACACCAAAGAGAGATTACTTTTCTGTTTTACATTTATCAAATAAATGGCATCTTAAACCTCACCAAAGCCAGAGTGTCTTCCCGATAGAAGTGGATATCTGTGTACCAGCATGCACAATTCTCCTAGTTGCAGGTTCAGTCTGCCTCCAAAATATATGTAGATGACGGTAACTGGCAAAGAGTGAAAGAAAATTATTTATTATCTTCAAAGCATACCCCATTATTGATGTTAGCCCTGGTAGATCTTTCCAAAAGGCTGTGGCTGTACACTGGCCCGTTAGAATCAATTGCAGCACGATCTGATTTTTTTAAGGCTGCATTTTTATGTTATATTTATAGTTCTTTGTGTTCATGTAAAGCTTATCTTGCTTTTATTCATTTACTTTACGAAATGTCTACTACAGACTGTCGTGGTCCTCTTAATTACCAAATTCTCAAGTCTCACATTACGTATCCATATTTTTCTTAACATTTCATCCTTTGGGCTGTGGTGGAAACTTACAGTGGAATTGAACTTCCCTGACATTGCACATTGAGGTACACAGCAGAAATAACTTCTGGTACTTTATTGTTTTGACAAAGGCATTTTCTTCTCACTAACATTCAGATATTAAAATTAAAATAACATAAAATGCAAACAATAATCCAAATAATAATAACAATAGTACAAACTAGCTATGTTAGCGCTACTTTTCCGGCAAGCGGATGTGGTGAGACCAGTTTTCCGGTTTGGTCATGTGACGTTCGACTTATACCCTATACTTTAGGCAATTGCAGAATAGTCCCATAAGTCCCATATACACTTCAGAAAATTGAGCACACAACTTCTGTACTTAAAAGATACAAAAAACAAATCAATGCATAACATTGTATCTCAAAAGGAATACAATGTGGTCCCATATGCACTACTTAAAGCCTGATGTGGCCCCTTTACCAAAATAGTTGCCCACCCCTGTATTAGGTGATGTTAAGTGACAACTGTTGTATCTATCAATCATCTCCCTTGGAAAATAACAAAATATTTGGAAAGTTTATTTTGTATTATCATACATGCAATGCCCAAACATAACCTAACTGTACTAAAATCACATGCAAATGTTCACAGTTAAAGACATTTGTATAATCTCTGGAGTCTTTAGAATTGTAGTGCACAAGGTTTGTTTCTCCTGGGATATGCATTATAAAATACATTCTGCATCTTGTGCATCAGTTCTGTGCAATAATTTGAGATGACATGCTAATAATGCAAGTGCTTTCCTATCTGTTTGTGCTGTAACTATCAGTGTATGTTTTTTTTTTTGCTTCAGGCCACAGATGGAAACCTGACATTCAGAAACAACATGATCTTAGTGGAGGGACTGTACATTACCAAACAGTCCAGCCAAATTGCACTTGTCCACTTTTTAATTGCTTTCATATTTGTAATGATATCTAACACTGGGATTTGGATTCAGATCTCTTTTCTGCCACTTATCAGTGAATTTTATTATTGAATAAGCTGTCATGATACCACACTTGTTGAGGAATTTATCAACAGTACCCTTGCAGTGCTACATCTCATATGTGGAGTGTGTTATTCAAGCTTATTTGATACATTTTTATGGAACAACATGCCACACTGTGCTAATGATCATGGCCTTTGACAGATATGTGGCCATATGCAATCCACTGCGATATCCAACAATACTGACTAATACCTGGGATGTTGCGATTTTGCTGGTGAAAATTTTGATCAGCCTCAGAGTGCATCTGTCTCACTGTAGATCAATAATTCAAAACCACATCTGTGACAATGCTTCATTAGTTCAACTGTCCTGTGAATATGAGGTGATTAATAATGCCTTAACTTTTACTGTGGGTTTTATCAGGGGTGTAAAGTAACAAATTACAAATACTCACGTTACTGTAATTAACTACTTTTTCCCAATAATTTGTTATAAGTAGTTTAAAAATTTTATACTTTTACTTGAGTACATTTTAAGTGCTGTAACTGTACTTTTACAGTGCTATTTTCCCACCGTCTGTGTTCACTACTTCCTAGTCCTGATTTTATTTTTATCTATCAACATGATTGTCTCGGGAGAGCCTAGTGACTCCCATCCAATCAAATTAAGTAAAAAAACTTGAATGGCAGCTGCAGATCTGGCGCCAACTGTTGAGAATGCACAGTTTACAGCTCAAGCACAGTTTACAGCTGAACATATTGAAGCCAGTAATTGAACCCAGTAATTATCTCTCAATGATATTATTGGTCTGCTGTGAGACATTAATGCAATGTTATTGTGGCAGGGCGGAGGGCGGGGTCGGGTCGTGATTCTACACACCCGGTCCCTTATCAGGCTAATCAAGCCTCCGAGAGGTATAAAGGCCGACTGCAGAGGATTGTGCGGGAGAGAGCGATAGTTTACGGACCTTTTGCTTTAAATTACGTTGTTTAGAGTGTCTTGACCATTTTATTGTCCAAAGTCAGGACTTCAGTAGGAAGTTGAGGCTTGGTCCGTTACTTTATGATGCCGAGGAATTCTAGGATTAAAAGGGTAAATCCTAGATTAAAATCATGTTGTTTAAATTCTTCTGCATGTATAATCCAACAGTAGCTTTAAAAGTATTAATGTAATAGAATAAAACAGTGACATTTTAATAATAATATCTTTTTTAAATATTGTTTGTTTTTAATAATACTTACCCCTGATGTAGAGAGTGTGTTTATTGGTATAATAAATTATCAGGAAAGAAGAGATGATAAAATTATTTATAATTATGCTTAGCCTTTATAAAGATCAACATTTGCAGAGCAATACTTCAGCAGAATATTCCACCAGTCACAAATTTAAGAAAATTGTGCATCATGCATTAGAATGAGAACAACTGCTTATGTGCTTACAAAATACAAGAACTAAATCATTGTGGAATATTGTACCTCAAAAGGAGAAAAATGTGGCCCCCCATGTGCTACTTAAAGAAATAATTCACACAAAAATGAAAATTCTCTCATCATTTACTCACCCTCATGCATGACTTTCTTTCTTCAGAACACAAATTAAGATTTTTAGAAGAATAATTCAGCTCTGTAGGTCCATTCAATATAAGTGAAGGGGTGCCAACATTTTGACACTCCAAAAAGCACATAAAAGCAGCATAAAAGTAATACATACAACTTCAGTGGTTTAATCCATGACTTCAGAATTGATATGACAGGTGTGGGTAAGAAACAGATCAATATTTAAGTAAATATTTTGCTAGAAATTCTTCTCTCTGCCCAGTAGGTGGCGATATGCAAGATTGTGGATCACCAAAAACACAAGAAGAAAGTGACATTTAAAGTGGAGATTGACTGAATAGGGAGGAGAATAAATAGTAAAAAAAGAAAAATATTTTAGCACCGAGATATTCTTCTAAAAATCTTAATTTGTGTTCTGCAGAAGAAAGTCATGCACATATGTGATGGCATGAGGGTGAGTAAATTATAAGAGAATTTTTGGGTGAACTATTCTTTTTTAAGCATGATGTACCAAACAACTTTTGTCATGTCTGTTCTACATCCACTATTGTGCAAGACTTGGCCTGTCAAGTGATCCTTCTTATTTTGCATTCCTTGCATTGTTTGAACATGTTTTATACACAACAACAAAGTCTTTTATTTTCTGTAATAATGTCTCCCTTTTATTTTTTGGAATCAGATTCATTGAGTGTTTATCATAGATAAGTGATGTATTTTAAAAGTTGGCATACAGTGTTCATTATAAAGGGGTATAGGCTTTGCAACTCAGAACTCAATATTCACTACTCATGGGTACTTTTAAACGAGCTGCTCTTTTACTCTTACTTGAGTAGTTTTTAGGACAGCTACTTTTACTCTATTCACACTACATTTTTGTTGGGAAGTAACATTACTTCTACTTGAGTATGATTTTTCAGTACTCTTCCCACCCCTGGGTTTTATTCACTTATTTAGAAGGGTGGATGCTAATAACATATATCAGGATAGCAATGGTATGCTAAAAAAGCAAAAACAAGGCAAAAAACAGCAAAGCCAAAAAAAACCTGCTTCTCTGTGAATTTAACCCCCCAAAAGAAAACTAGCTAGTGTAATGTTCCATGTTATACAACCAGGCTTACATCCTGTAATATATGGTTTACAAGCAAAATAATTAAGTCAAAGGCCTTTAAAAAAAAATTGACATAAAATTCATTTTATATGATTCATTGATAAATGAAAGCAGTCACTATAATGACGCCTCTGTGTGACTAATGACTGCGTTAAGGGAAATTTATTTTAATCTGCTTTTTTGTTTCTTCCTAAGGTTTCTTTTACTTGTGGCACTCATGCCATGGTTCAACAACACAGGGGTAAAAAGAACACTTTATCTCAGGGCTTTTATATCAGTAACTAAATAAAACCATTTAAGGGTTTGAGTCAAAAGTCCATCAGAGTCAAAAATCCATTATTTATTAGAGGTTTTGTATGTTGGCTTCAAACACCTACAGCAGTTTCACAATATCATCATATTTTTGTAATAGCTTTGTAAAACGGTAAACCAGGGGAAAAAACACACTGACATACATTGTTACAGATGCTCAAAGAGATACACAGCGTATCTAATCCTCTGGAGGAGTTCACAGCACTGATGTCTGTCATTGTAATCCTGCTCTGTTAAGTTTCTAACCTTGTGTATAGAACTGTTCAGATATGATATCAATTTGTAGGCCAACTCGGAAGGCTGATTCACCATGGATTGTCTCTGAAATTTCCAATAGGTTTTTATAATGGCAGTTTTGGATTTATGATTTAAAGAAGGTCTGTGGTAGCCAAACTTGGGCCTGCGAGTTCTCAACCGGACTTTACACAGACTCCCGTTCAAAATGCTCATGCAGAGGCGAATACTAACCTGCGTTCGACCTCAAGATTGGTAGACCTGAAGGACACGTATGTCCACATCTCAATTCTGCCTCGACACGACCCTTCTTACGGTTCGCATTCGACAGCCAGGTGTATTTGTACAAGGTCCTCCCCTTCTGCCTGTCCCTGTCCCCTCACGTCTTCACCAAGGTCGCAGAGGCAGCTACGGGAAGTGGGCATCCGCATACTCAATTACCTTGATGACTGGCTCATCCTAGCACACTCTCAAGAGTTACTACTCTAGCCCCGTTTAGGGCTTCAGTTCCACTGGGAAAAGAGCAAGCTCTCTCCGGTTCAGAGCATCTCTTTTCTCAGTTTGGAGTTAGACTCGGTCTCAATGTCAGCGCGCCTCACAACTGAGCGCACGCAGTCAGTGCTTGCGTGCCTTGCTCACTTCAAACGGTTCCAGAGGCTCCTGGGGCATATGGCATCCTCGACCGTGGTCGCGCTGCTCGGGTTGATGCATATGAGACCACTCCAGCACTGGCTTCAGACACGAGTCCCGAGATGGGCATGGTGTGTATCACCCCTTACTGCCATCAGTATTTAAACCCATGGACAGACTTCTGCTTCCTGTGGACCGGAGTCCCCCTACAGCAGGTGTCCAGATGTGTTGTGGTCACCACAGACGCCTCTCAACTGGATTGGGGTGCTGTGTGCTATGGGCACGCAGCCGCTGGCTCCTGGACGGGGCCCCGCCTGCGTTGGCACATCAACTGCCTCGAGTTGTTGGCTTTACTCCTTGCCCTGCGGAGGTTTCTCCCGCTGATTCGGGGCAAGCTCGTCTTGATCCATTCAGACAGCACCGCCACGGTAGCATACATAAATCGCCATGCCGGCGTACGCTCCCGTCACATGTCACAACTCGCCCGCCATCTCCTCCTTTGGAGTCAGCCGTGACTCAGGTCGCAGCTCGCCACTCATATACCAGGCGACCGCAACACGACAGCAGACGCACTGTCGTGGCAGGTCTCGCTAAGCGGAGAGTGGAGGCTCCACCCCCAGGTGGTCCAGCTGATTTGGGGCCACTTCAGCAGGGCACAGATAGATCTCTTTGCCTCCCAAGACAACTCCCACTGCCCGCTCTGGTACTCCCTAATGGAGGCCCCTCTCTGCACAGACGGGCTGGCCACAGCTGTCTCTGGGGGCTGCGCAAGCGCGCATTTCCCCCAGTGAGCCTTCTTGCACTCAGTGGTCCTCTCAGGCCTTCAAAGACCCCCCTTCGAGCCACTTGATTCAGTCAAACTCAAAGCCCTCTCCTTGAAGACGGCCCTCCTGATCACGCTCGCTTCCATCAAGAGGGTTAGGGACCTGCAAGCGTTCTCTGTCAGCGACACTTGCATGGATTTCGGTCCGGCAGATGCTCACATCATCCTAAGACCGTGACCGGGCTACATGCCCAAGGTTCCTACAATCCCCTTCAGGGACCAGATCGTGAACCTGCAAGCGCTGCCCTGGGAGGAGGCAGACTCAGCCTCTTCGTTGCTGTGTCCGGAACGTGCTTTGGGTATCTACATGGACCGCATGCAGGGCTTTAGATGCTCTGAGCAGCTCTTTGTCTGCTTTAGCGGACGGCAGAAAGGAACTCCAAAACAGATCAGTCTCCAAACAAAGATTAGCTCATTGGGTTGTTGATGCTATCCCCTAGCCTATCACACAAGCAGCCTGCTTGCACCTGGCTCGGCAGTCATGTAAAACGGGGCGTTTTGAAGTGGGACCCTTTGTGTCACTACAATCGACACAACAATGAGTGAGTGACAGAAGGGGAACATCGCGGTTACTGTTGTAACACAATGAGATGTTGTGTTCCCCTTGCCACGTCGCTATCTCTCCTGTAATGCGCCATAACCGTATTCTCAGCTCCTCAGTGAAAACCTTTCTGACATTCACTCCCCCGCTCCCCTTTATAACCATATGTCCGGGGGCGGGGCATGCAAATACTGTCTGCCAACTTGACATTGATCATTTCTCAAGTTCAGAGGCACGCGAGGCTCTCAAAAGAGACCCCCTGTGTTACTTCAATCGACACAATTTCTCGTTCCTTCCATCGGGGAACGGAGGTTACAATAGTAACCATGACGATTTTAACTTCCCTACACTGCACATATTAAAAAGAGGGAAAATAAATGACTAAAATTTAATAGGCTACATTACACACTACTAAAATAGCCAACCATATTAAAGCTACTAAAAGGAGAAATATGTTTAACATTTTACAGATTACAAATAGCAGTGACAAAACAGAACACTATTTATCATTACCTCAATAAAGGACACAGAATAGCAAGTGGAACACATCTATTTGCAATGAAAACAACTAATAATAATAATAAATAAAAAACTTCACTACAATACATATTTCACTACAACAAATGTGTATGGAACATGAATTATGTGTATGGACCACTGGGAACTTTTTAGAGTTTACTGCTATTTCTAAAAATAACAGACAACCAAGTACTATGAGTGATTAGTTCACTTACATTTTTTGTTTTTTCTTTATAAAAGCCTACATTGCAAAAATAAAGTAATGATAAATAGGTTTACAGAGCATTTTCTATATATTTTCCGCAATACAGCATGCTATGTGCAAGAACAATAGTTCCCCTTCTGTCGCTCTCTCCACGTTGTGTCAGAGAAGCGACACTAGGGGTCTCTCTTGATCGCTGATATTCACCTCTGAACTATGAAAAAAGGCCAATGAGAGTTGACACCCAGTATTTGCATGTACCGCCCCGGACATACGGGTATTTAAGTGGCGCAAATACGGGAGTTCATTCAGAAAATTTCTTCGGAGCCGATGGTCGTGCATGCAGTCTGCTGCGAGTTACACACCCAGTTCCTGTTTAATCCTCTGACGCTCTGCATGCTGTTGGATCTGACGGCGCATAACAGCGGCTTTCTCATTCGTGCACGGCTGTGCATTCTTGCCCCTGGGCGCTTCGACAGCGCAGACAACTCGAAAGAGTTATTCTAAAAGAGTGAATTTCGCTCTAAAAGAGCAAAACACAGCGGCGTTGAACGTCCTTCTCAGGACGCGTCTTTTTAAAGACGATTTTCAGCCTCTGTGTAGTTTCTGGATGCGTTGATTCTCCCCACCTCTGACGGCCATAAAAACTGCCTTGCATCGCGATCACACACAGGCAGCGTTTTTATGAATGGTCTATGTTTTCAGTACGAGAACATAGCCATGACAGCATTGCAGTCATAGGCTTTTTCTTGTAGTGAGAAAAAGCCGATTCAGCCGCCCCCCCCCCCCCGCACCTCGCCTCCTTCCTACGGGATTGAGGCAGGCACCGCGGGCGATGAAAACGATCTGTGGACAGTGACGGGCTCCGTTTCGCCGGGTAAACCCCCTCGAAACCCCCCGCCTCCCCGGCACGCTTGCTTGTTTCCGTCCGAGCTCGGGATGAGCATTCTCTCCAATGGGTTATGTTTTCAGTGTGAGAACATAACCGCGGCAGCGTTGCGATCTCTGCTTTCTCTTGTAGTGAGAGAGAGCCATTTCAGCCGCCCCCGACAGCCGCAGGCGATGGAGAACGATCTGGGGAGAATAACGGGACGCTTTCGCCGGGTAAATCCCCTCGAAAACCTCCCGCCTCCCCGGCACGCTTGCCTGCTTCCCCCGAGCTCGGGATTAGTGCGGTCCGCTTAACAGCCTACCGTCCGGTCCCTCGAGCTCCCCGGCATTGGATGATGACATCACCGCTGCATCGGAGAGCGTAACAGCGGCGTCGGATGCGGATAACTCGCCTGGGCCGCCACCTTCGGGTCTCCGCCCAGTCTGAGCCTGACGCAAGAAGGTCCGCTATGCTTCCCCGGGCTTAATTGGTTCCGCGGGCATGTGCGCCGCTCACAGCCGCGCCCCGGATTCCTTCCCGGACGTGCATGACGAGCTGAGCAAGCCCAGCTCCTCGCTCCTCCGCTCTCGCTACCCTCGGTGGTAGAACGGTCCCAGACCGCTCCCCCCTGCACGCCATGGCCCCCTCCTGCAAGTCCACCGGGCCAGGGCACTTCAAAATCTGCACTTGGGTGGTCCTGTTCTTGACGTGCTGCAGGAACTGCACTCAAACAGGCGATGGCCACTCCGTGGTCCAGAAACGCAACGATGGACAGGCAGTACGGGAGGCAGACAAAGCACGCTTTCTCAAATGCCCCCGTCTCTCAGCTCCGTCCATTCGGCGACACCACTTGACAACTTCACCCAGCAGTCCTCAGTGGTGAAGAAACAGACGAAGGCTATTTTCAAGCAAAAAAGCATCCTGCCCTGCCGCAAACCTGCCGCCAGGGCCATGCCCTGTCTGCTCGCCGAGGGCGTCCTCCTGCGGCTTTCAGGAAAGAAAGAAAGTGGTGCTCCGCCTCAACTAACAAGTGAGTGGGCCCAGCTCTCAGCCCCAGCGTTGAGCTCCCCGCAGAAGTTGGACACCCATCGTCTCACGGACCCCCTTGAGGACCCAGGAGGCTCCCAGGCGCTCCTGAGATGACAGACCCAGAGACCGTGACGTTAGCTCCGGAGCTGGTAAGACCACTCCGTTTCCTGCTGGAGGGCCAGGAGGAGAATTTTTTGTTAAATTCTTTACACTCTATAGAGCTATTTCCTTGTTGTCTCTGGGGTCACCTGGCCTGCAAATGCCGTTCTCACGGCACTCTGCTTTCAGGCCTCAACAGTCCCGGCTTCCCGGACGCGGTATCCCCGCCCTCAGCCCTACGACTGTTCCCCGGCCGGCTGGTTCAGATGAGTTCAGAGGACGCCAGCATCAGACCTCCTCCTCAGTCATGAACCCGCCCCCTGCTGAGTGCGCGGAGCAAGGTAAGTGCTTTGAGATTATTCTCAGCACCAGAGCCTCGGGACGCAACATTGCCTCCCGACGCCGTGTTACCTGTTCCACACCGCTGCGAAGCCCCGCCGGGTACGTCCAAAAAACTCGTCCCCTTGGTGCCCCTAGCACGGAGCTTAGAGGCGTGGCCTTCACTGCCCAACCCGTCACGCTGGCTGCACCGGACCATTCGACTCGGTTACGTAATTCAGTTTGCCAGGTCTCCGCCCCCCTTAGTGGGCGTACATTTTTCTGCAGTACACGGCCAACATGCCCATTCCCTGCGCGAAGAAATCGCCTCCCTTCTATTAAAGGACGCGTTAGAGCCTGTCCCTCCAACCAAAACGAAGACAGCCCTTACTTCGTTGTACCCAAGAAAGGTGGCGGCTTACGACCGATCTTGGACCTGCGAGTTTTTAATCGGACCTTGTCCAAACTCCCGTTCAAAATGCTCACCCAGAAACAAACTCTATTTGGCGTCCGGCATCTAGATTGGTTCGCAGCGGTAGACCTGAAGGACGCGTACTTCCACGTCTCGATTCGCCCTCGACATTGAGCCTTCCTACGGTTCGCGTTCGACGGCCAGGCGTATCAGTACAAAGTCCCCCCCTTCGGCCTGTCTCTGTCCCCTTGCGTCTTGACGAAAGTCGCAGAGGCAGCTCTTGCCCCGCTCCGAGAAGCCGGCATACGCATACTCAATTACCTCGATGACTGGCTCATCCTGGCCCCCTCGCGAGAGTTACTATGCGCGCACAGAGACCAGGTGCTCAGGCACCTCAGCCGTTTGGGGCTTCAGGTCAACTGGGAAAAGAGCAAGATCACCCCGGTCCAGAGCATCTCTTTTCCCGGTTTGTAGTTAGACTCAGTCTCAGTAATAGCACGTCTCTCCAATGAGCGTGCTCATTCAGTGCTGAAATGCCTTGCTCCCTTCAAGCCAGGTGCCGTGGTCCCTCTAAACGATTCCAACAGCTCCTGGGGCATATGGCATCCTCCGCGACGGCCGCGCCGTTGGGGTTGATGCATATGAGACCACTTCAGCACTGGCTCCAGACTCGAGTCCCGAGACGAGCATGGTGCCGCGGCACGCACAACGTGAAAGTTACCACTGCCTGCTGCCAAACCTTCAAACCTTGGACAGACCTCTGCTTTCTATGGGCAGGACTACCCGTTCAAAATGCTCACCCAGAAACAAACTCTATCTGGCATCCGGCATCTAGATTGGTTCGCAGCGGTAGACCTGAAGGACGCGTTCTTCCACGTCTCGATTCGCCCTCGACATTGAGCCTTCCTACGGTTTGCGTTCGATGGCCAGGCGTATCAGTACAAAGTCCCCCCCTTCGGCCTGTCTTTGTCCCCTTGCGTCTTTACGTAAGTCGCAGAGGCAGCTCTTGCCCCGCTCCGAGAAGCCGGCATACGCATACTCAATTACCTCGATGACTGGCTCATCCTGGCCCCCTCGCGAGAGTTACTATGCGTGCACAGAGACCAGGTGCTCAGGCACCTCAGCCGTTTGGGGCTTCAGGTCAACTGGGAAAAGAGCAAGCTCACCCCGGTCCAGAGCATCTCTTTTCCCGGTTTGTAGTTAGACTCAGTCTCAATAATAGCACGTCTCTCCAACGAGCGTGCTCAGTCAGTGCTGAAATGCCTTGCTCCCTTAAAGCCAGGTGCCGTGGTCCCTCTAAACGATTCCAACAGCTCCTGGGGCATATGGCATCCTCCACGACGTCCGCACCGCTGGGGTTGATGCATATGAGACCACTTCAGCACTGGCTCCAGACTCGTGTCCCGAGACGAGCATGGCGCCGCATGCACAACGTGAAAGTTACCACTGCCTGCCGCCAAACCATCAAACCTTGGACAGACCTCTGCTTTCTACGGGCAGGACTACCCTTGCAGCAGGTGTCCCGACGCGTTCTGGTCACGACCGATGCCTCCAAATTGGGTTGGGGCGCCGTGTGCAATGGGCGCGCAGCCGCAGGCCGGTGGAACCGAGGCCCGCTGCGCTGGCACATCAACTGCCTAGAGATGCTGGCTGTTTTTCTGGCCCTGCAGAAGTTTCTTCCGTTAATCCGGCACAAACACGCCTTAGTCAGGACAGACAGCACCACGGTCGTAGCTTACATAAACCGCCAAGGCGGAGCACGCCCCTCCACATGTCACAGCTCACCCGCCGCCTCCTCCTATGGAGTCAGCAGCGACTGGAGTCACTGCGCACCACTCACATCCCCGCAACCTCAATGTGATGGCGGACGCGCTGTCAAGACAAAGCTTGCCCCCAGGAGAGTGGAGACTCCACCCCCAGTCGGTCCAGCTGATTTGGGACCGGTTCAGCAAGGCCCAGGTAGACCTGTTTGCCTCCCAAGAAACCTCCCACTGCCCGCTCTGGTATGCCCGACAGAGGCTCCCTCGGGCAGATGCGCTGGCACACAGCTGGCTCCACGGGCTGCGCAAGCACGCATTTCCCCAGTGAGCCTTCTTGCACAGGTGCTATGCAAGGTCAGGGAGGACGAGGAGCAAGTCACTCTGGTAGCCCCCTACTGGCCTACCCGACTTGGTTTCGGACCTCACACTCCTCACCGACAGCCCCTCACTGGCGGATTCCCCTGAGGAAGGACCTTCTTTCTCAGGGACGGGCACGCTCTGGCACCCGCACCCAGACCTCTGGAACCTCCACGCCTGGCCCTTGGACAGGATGCGGAAGATCTAGCCGCCTACCACCGACCGGCCATAGATACAATCAATCAAGCCAGAGCCCCTCTACCAGGCATCTCTACGCTCTAAAGTGGCATCTGTTCACGGACTGGTGTTCTTCCCGAGCCAAGACCCGCAGAAGTGCGCAGTTAGGTCAGTGCTTGTGTTTCTTCAGGAGAGGCTGGAGAGGAGGCTGTCCCCTCCACCCTCAAGGTGTATGTCGCCGCTATCGCGCCCACCACGACACGGTAGACGGCAAGTCTCTTGGTAAGCACCACTTAATCGCCAGGTTCCTAAAAGGTGCCCGGAGGATAACTCCTCCCGCCTAACCTGTTCCCTCCTGGGATCTCTCGGTCGCCCCTACGGACCTCCAGAGACCCCCTTCGAGCCGCTTGACTCAGCTGGACTCAGGGCCCTCTCTCAAGACTGCCCTGCTGATCGCGCTCGCTTCCATCAAGAGGGTCGGGACCTGCATGGGCTCTCTGTTAGCGACGCTTGCCTGGAGTTCGGTCCGGCAGATACTTTCGTGATCCTAAGACCGCCGACCGGGCTATGTGCCCAAGGTTCCTACCATGCCCTTCAGGGATCAGGTAGTGAACCTGCAAGCGCTGCCCCGGAGGAGGCAGACCCAGCCCTTTCACTGCTGTGTCCAGTACGTGCTTTACGTATTTATCTGGACCGCACACAGAGCACTAGACGCTCTGAGCAGCTCTTCGCCTGCTTTGGGGACAGCAGAAAGGGAATGCTGTCTCCAAGCAGAGACTCGCCCACTGGGTTGTCGACGCCATTTCCCTGGCTTATCACACCCAGGCCGTGCCCCCTTGCGGGTCCGAGCTCACTCCACCAGGAGTGTTAAGGCCCTCATGGGCACTGGCTAGGGGCACTGCCCTAGCAGACATTTGTAGAGCAGCGGGCTGGGCAACACCTAACACTTTTGCGTAGATTCTACAATCTCCGAAGTTGAGTCAGTATCGTCCCGTGTTCTCTCAGGTACCGAGCCCTGAGAACTCGGTGGCATGCCCACGATCTGACCAGGTGAATTGCTTGCACCTAGCTCTTCCCCTAACCAGGGGAAACAGTGCTCTTCATTCCCAGGAGGTCTCAGGTTTGGGACACTGGTCGATTCCTCCCTAGCCCTCGTGGGTCGCAGTTCAGCGGAGGAACTCGCTGACCCAAGCCACTGCGGGTACCGTAAGCTACCCTGTACTGGTATAGGTGCTCCACAGGTAAGGCCTCCTTCGGACTCCCGCTGTGTGTAACACCACGGTTCTGTCCCCTCTGGTGAGCTGACTCCCGTGTTTCCCTTAGGCAGTCATGGCTGCCTCGGCTGCCGTGCTGTATGTTCCCCCCTCTATAGGCTGGATCCACCACCACACCAACTTTTCCACATAGGCCCTAAGCAGGCCTCTGATGGTTTTGCCACTTAAACTTGCCTCCCCTCTTGGGTAGGCGTGGCCTCCGCAGGGTCTTCTCCGCCCTGAATAAGGGCTAAGACCCCCTTCCCTCAATGCGTGTAAGGGCCCCGGCCTAAGTTGCTCTATGCGAGAAACATAGAGAGAAAAGAGGCCCGGCCAGGCTTGGCCCGTTCCCAGGTTGGCGGCCAGCACCTTGTTCCCCCCTCCAGAGTAACGATAAGGAATCCTGATGGCTTAAATGGGGCATTGGGGAAGGGTACGTGCAGCCTGATACAGTTGGTCGTCCTGCACGTAAGAATACCTGCTCGCTCCTGTATCAGCAGTTCACGGACACGGCTCAGCGCGTGGCGCTTTTATAAGTGGACCCCTAGTGTCGCTTCTCTGACACAACGTGGAGAGAGCGACAGAAGGGGAACGTCTAGGTTACGTATGTAACCTCCGTTCCCTGATGGAGGGAACGAGACGTTGTGTCTCCCCTGCCACGTCGCTGAGCTGAGCCACTGTTGTGGCCGGACCATTTCCGGCTCCTCAGAAAAATCCTGAATGAACTCCTGTATTTGCGTCGCTTAAATACCTGTATGTCCGGGGGCGGGACATGCAAATACTGGTTGCCAACTCTCATTGGCCTTTTTTCATAGTTCAGAGGTGAATATCGGCGCTCAAGAGAGACCCCTAGTGTCGCTTCTCTGACACAACGTCTCGTTCCCTCCATCAGGGAACGGAGGTTACATACGTAACCTAGACGTTTCATGGATTTACCTCAAATAAAAATTAAAAATTTACCTCCTGGACGGGGCCCCGCCTGTGTTGGCACATCAACTGCCTCGAGCTGTTGGCTTTACTCCTTGCCCTGCAGAGGTTTCTCCCGCTGATTCGGAGCAAGCACGTCTTGATCTGTTCAGACAGCACCGCCACGGTAGCATACATAAATCGCCATGCCGGCGTACGCTCCCGTCACATGTCACAACTCGCCCGCCATCTCCTCCTTTGGAGTCAGCCGTGACGCAGGTCGCAGCTCGCCACTCATATACCAGGCGACCGCAACACGACAGCAGACGCACTGTCGTGGCAGGTCTCGCTAAGCGGAGAGTGGAGGCTCCACCCCCAGGTGGTCCAGCTGATTTGGGGCCAATTCGGAAGGGCACAGATAGATCTCTTTGCCTCCCAAGACAACTCCCACTGCCCGCTCTGGTACTCCCTAATGGAGGCCCCTCTCTGCACAGACGGGCTGGCCACAGCTGTCTCTGGGGGCTGCGCAAGCGCGCATTTCCCCCAGTGAGCCTTCTTGCTTGATTCAGTCAAACTCAAAGCCCTCTCCTTGAAGACGGCCCTCCTGATCACGCTCGCTTCCATCAAGAGGGTTAGGGACCTGCAAGCGTTCTCTGTCAGCGACACTTGCCTGGAGTTCGGTCCGGCAGATGCTCACATCATCCTAAGACCGTGACCGGGCCACATGCCCAAGGTTCCTACGATCCCCTTCAGGGACCAGATCGTGAACCTGCAAGCGCTGCCCTGGGAGGACCGCATGCACGGATTTAGATGCTCTGAGCAGCTCTTTGTCTGCTTTAGTGGACGCCAGAAAGGGAACTCCAAAACAGATCAGTCTCCAAACAGAGGTTAGCTCATTGGGTTGTTGATGGTATCCCCTAGCCTATCACACAAGCAGCCTGCTTGCACCTGGCTCGGCAGTCATGTAAAACAGGGCGTTTTGAAGTGGGACACCTTGTGTCACTACAATCGACACAACAACGAGTGAGTGACAGAAGGGAAACGTCGCGGTTACTGTTGTAACCTCCATTCCCTGATGGAAGGAACGAGATGTTGTGTTCCCCTTGCCACGTCGCTATCTCTCCTGTAATGCACCATAACCGTATTCTCAGCTCCTCAGTGAAAACCTTTCTGACATTCACTCCTCGCTCCCCTTTATAACCGTATGTCCGGGGGCGGGGCATGCAAATTCTGTCTGCCAAATTGACATTGATCTTTTCTCAAGTTCAGAGGCACGCGAGGCTCTCAAAAGAGACCCCCTGTGTTACTTCAATCGACACAACGTCTCGTTCCTTCCATCGGGGAACGGAGGTTACAATAGTAACCATGACGATTTTAACTTCCCTACACTGCACATATTAAAAAGAGGGAAAATAAATGACTAAAATTGAATAGGCTACATTACACACTACTAAAATAGCCAACCATATTAAAGCTACTAAAAGGTGAAATATGTTTAACATTTTACAGATTACAAATAGCAGTGACAAAACAGAACACTATTTATCATTACCTCAATAAAGGACACAGAATAACAAGTGGAACACATCTATTTGCAATGAAAACAACTAATAATAATAATAAATAAAAAACTTCACTACAATACATATTTCACTACAACAAATGTGTATGGAACATGAATTATGTGTATGGACCACTGGGAACTTTTTAGAGTTTACTGCTATTTCTAAAAATAACAAACAACCAAGTACTATGAGTGATTAGTTCACTTACATTTTTTGTTTGTTTCTTTATAAAAGCCTACATTGCAAAAATAAAGTAATGATAAATAGGTTTACAGAGCATTTTCTATATATTTTCTGCAATACAGCATGCTATGTGCAAGAACGTATCGGTTACCTAACGTAACCTCGGTTCTCTCTAGATGAGGGAACGAGTATTGCGTAAGCTAGCTTACGCTATGGGAAAGATTCATCTTTTCTGAGATATTGAAGCCAAAAAAATTATCCTTAATTTTTGTATCCATTGTCAACGCAGTGCGGCAGCTGCAGACCTTGAGCGGGCTATCTAGCGAGCTCATAGGTTGCTCTGCGGCAACTGCTGCAGCCTATAGACGAGCTTGGGCGAACTCGCATCCAATGAGAGGCGTCCGCGCGCTCACTGCATCAAAGCCCGCCAAAATGGGCGTGACTAGAGTGCATATAAGCGTAGTTCGTAGGCTGGAACCCTGGTTTTCATTGACTGAAGCGAAAAGTCGCTGCGTGGCGCGAGCACGGCCGGCTTACGCAATACTCGTTCCCTCATCTAGAGAGAACCGAGGTTACGTTAGGTAACCGATACGTTCTCTTACGAGAGGTTCTCTCGTATTGCGTAAGCTAGCTTACGCTACAGGAACCCATTGTCAACGCCATGCGCGCCAAGCATCCACTGTATGAGCCCCAGGGAATTAAGGGGGACCCGGGGAGCCCTTATGAGTGGGGAAATAATATTTGGCCGGCAAGAATGCGGGTCATTGATTGTGTAATACATAAGCACATAGTGGGAAGGGAACGACAGAGTGGCGGTGCCGGTCTGTGTGGAATGTGACCCATCAGTGCAGCTCACCAGGGGAGCTGTAGCGTATTAAACCGCTAGTAGTTTTGCCTGCAGAGCGGGCACTTCCATATTGTAAAATCTGACAAAGGTGGAGGGGGAAGTCCATCCCGCTGCCACACATATGTCGTGAATGGAAATCCCGCTGGACCATGCCCACGAGGATGCCATGCCTCTAGTGGAGTGAGCCCTAATGCCCAACGGGCATGGCAGGTCTTTTGACGCGTATGCAGCAGCAATAGCGTCCACTATCCATCTAGATAGTGTCTGTTTCGAGGCAGCGAGACCTTTGGTGCGCCCTCCGAACGAAACAAAAAGCTGCTCAGAGCGTCTGAAAGCGGCGGAGCGCGCAGTATACAATCTCAGTGCTCTGACCGGGCAAAGGAGATTGGCGTCGCGTTCGCTATCGGGTGCTGGCAGCGCCGATAGGGAAATGACCTGTGCTCTGAAAGGAGTACCGATCACCTTGGGAACATAGCCGTGTCTAGGCTTTAAAATGACCTTGGAGTCACTTGGTCCAAACTCAAGACACGCAGCGCTGACAGACAGCGCGTGAAGGTCTCCCACACGTTTGACTGATGACAGGGCAGTCAGAAAAACGGTTTTGAGTGAAAGGTATTTCAAATCCACGGATTGAAGTGGTTCGAAAGGGGGGGCTTTCATAGTTTCGAGAACTATAGAAAGATCCCAGATAGGAACCGATGGGGGCGCGGGGGGTTCATCCTTCTAGCTCCCCTGAGGAAGCGGATGACCAGCTCGTTTTTACCCCATGACTGGCCGTGCAGGGTTCAGCGAACGCCGCAACGGCCGCCACATACACTTTGAGCGTGGATGGGGATCTGCCCTTATCCAGCAGCTCTTGTAGGAATACGAGCAGCGACGACACCCCACATGTCCGCGGGTCCAGGTCTCTGTCGGTGCACCATTTTGAGAACACAGACCATTTTGACGCATAAAGTCTTCTCGTGGAAGGGGCTCTAGCGTGTATGATGGTGTTTATTACTCCTTCTGGCAGAGCGACGGGTAGTCGTTGATCACCCACGCATGCAGCGCCCAGCGCTCTGGGTGGGGATGCCAGATTGTGCCGCGAGCTTGACAGAGATCTGCTCTCACTGGGATGGGCCACGGCGCTGTCAGTGACAGCTGCGTAAGCTCCGGGAACCATGTCTGATTCTCCCAACGCGGGGCTATGAGGAGCACCGAGTGACGCGTTTCCCTGATCCTCTGCATTACCTGTGGCAATAGCGAGACGGGAGGGAAGGCGTAAAGCGGGCGTCTGGGCCAGTCCTGGGCCAGCGGCGTCCTCGCTTTCGAGAAAAATATTGGGCAGTGAGAGTTCTCTTTGGACGCAAAGAGGTCTATCTCTGCTCTGCCGAATAGGTGCCATAACGTCTGGACTGTTTGAGCGTGCAGGGACCATTCCCCTGGGGAATATTGTCTCTGGACAGTCTGTCCGGGCCGTCGTTCAGGTGGCCTGGCACGTGTGTCGCCCTCAGCGAGCGCAGGTGGCACTGGGACCAACTCAGTATGCATTTCGTCAGATGGAAGAGGTTCCTGGATCTGACACCGCCCTGACGGTTTAGGTAGGATACCACAGATCTGTTGTCCGAACGGACCAGGACGTGGTGACCCTGAATGACCGGGAGAAAGCGCACGCGCGCGTACTCGACCGCTATCATTTCCAGACAATTTATGTGAAGGAGCTTTTCCTGAACTGACCATAGGCCGAAAACCGGAGAGCCCTCGCGAGACCGCGCCCCAACCCGTGTTGGACGGCGTCTGTCGAGATGACTTTTCGGCGAGATACAGCTCCCATTGTCACTCCCCGCTGATACCATTCGGCCACTGTCCAGGGCTGATATACAGGTCTGAGTTACCTTGATGGGCTGGCGGCCTGTGGCCCAAGCCCGGCGAGCCGCGGGTGTTTAGCCAATGCTGAAGCGAGCGATGTGCAGTAAACCCAGCTGAAGTACTGCTGCGGCTGAGGCCATGTAACCTAGCACTCTCTGGAATTTCTTCAGAGGCGTGAGGCTGTTCATCTGAAAAGATGCGGCTAGTCGCTGAACACGGCGCGCGCGCTGTGTAGATAAGCGAGCCGTCATTGCCACGGAGTCTAGTTCTATTCCAAGGAAGGAAATTTTCTGACTGGGCTGTAGTGAGCTCTTGGTCCAATTGACTGCAAGACCCAAACTGTTCAGATGGCTGAGGAGAACTGCTCTGTGAGACAGAAGCTCCATATGTGACTGTGCCATAATCAGCCAGTCGTCCAAATAGTTCAAAATTCAGCGCCGCATCCATGCACTTCGTGAAAGTACAGGGTGCTAAGGACAGGCCGAACGGGAGGACAGTGTATTGATAAACCTGGCCGTCAAAGGCGAATCTCAAGAATGGCCTGTGACGGGGATTTATCTGAATCTGAAAGTATGCATCTTTCAGATCGAGAGAAATAAACCAGTCCCTCTGGCGCACATGCGCGAGGAGTTTCCTGATTGTAAGCATTTTGAACGGTCTTTTTGCAAGCACCTTGTTCAAAACCCTGAGATCTAATATGGGTCTGAGGCCGCCGTCTTTCTTGGGAACAAGAAAATAACGGCTGTAAAGCCCCGACTTCGCTCAGAGAGGGTGGCACTTTCTCTATGGCCCTTTTGCACAGAAGGCTTGCTATTTCTGAGCGAAGCATGCACGCTGCTTCCGTGTTCACAGTGGTTTCGAGCAGCGCTCTGAAGCGAGGAGGGCGGCGATCAAACTGTAGCAAATAGCCCTGTTGTATTGTGCTTAACACCCACTTGGATATCCCTGGAATAGCTTCCCACGCTTTGAAGCGTAACGCTAGAGGGTGAATGGCCAATTCGCTCTGATTGCCGCACACAGAGCTGAACAAAATGTGTGAGCGGCGTTTAGTGTGTTCATGCATGATTGCTCGCAGACAGCATGAACAGGCTATTTTGTGAGTGACTTCCGATTGGAATGAATGGGGAAAGAGTCACATCTGTTACGTGATGCGCAAGCATAGTCATGGGCACGGGACTTACACAGAGGAATGTTTGCTGGCCGTGTAACAGAGCGGGCAGAGAATGGGCGCCGCGACGTATTCGTGAGCGCATTTATTGACTCTAGCGCTCGAGCGGTTCAGTAACCGCTTTATGTGAGCGTGCTCTGGTGGGGACACGAGACATGCAGTGCTTGTGTGCAGAAGTGAACACTGGATTGTGGTCACATTTTCTACACATAGGGCTGGTCGTGTGACAGAGCGGCCAGAGAATGGGCGCGCGCACGCATTTGTGGGCGCCTTCATTGACTCTGACGCTCGAGCGGTTCAGTAACCGCTTTATGAGAGCGTGCTCTGATAGGGGCACGGGATGTGTTATGCTTGTGTGTAGGGGTGAACACTGGGTTGTGGGCACATTTTCTACACATAAGACATGTTTGCTCTTTACAAGATTTATTTGGGTCGCCGTGAAAACGGCGTTTGAGTGCAGGCAAGCGGGCAGTGTCACCAGCTTGTTGGCTGCTAAATTCACCACTGTAGTAGCCTGAGAGAAGGGGACTGACAGGGGGCAAAGCTTTGACAGTGGTCCGGCCGCGGCGGGACTGAGCCGTCGTTTGTTCAACAAAGTTAGGAAGACTTCGGTTGCTCTGTGGCAGAAAGAGATTCATGGCTTGTGTGGCTTTTTGGACCTCTGAAAACCGGTCAATGATACCACTCACCACGGAGCCGAAGAGACCGGATGGAGAGAGCGGTGCGTTGAGGAACGTAGAGCGCTCTGCTTCTCCCATGTCGGCTAGCGTTAACCACAGATGTCTCTTGGTCACAGTCAGCGCGGCCATGCACTTCCCTATAGCTTGGGCTGCAGCTTTGGTAGCGCGGAGGGCGAGGTCCGTAGCACTCCGTATGTCTGCAACCGCCTCTGGATGCCTACTTTCCTCATCCCACTCCCGCAGAAGGTCCGCTTGGAGGATCTGTAGGACGGCCATAGAGTGCAGAGCAGATGCAGCTTGGCCGGCGGCAGAATAGGCGCGGCCAACACAGGCGGAAGTTGTTCTGCAGGCCTTAGACGGGAGCACTGGTTTAGACCGCCATCTCGCAGAGGGCGGGCAAAAGGTGTGCTGCTACCGCATCCTCGACCGGAGGGATGGAAGCGTAGCCCTTCTCAGTGGCGCCGTCCACCGAAGCAAGAGAGACGTGGAGATGTGGGATCGGACCCTGGCCGAGAAAGGCGCGTTCCATGATTTGGAAAGCTCGGCGTGGAGTTCCGGCAGGAAGGGAGCGGCCCGGGTAGCGGGTGCTGCGCGGCGGCTCTGTAGAAAGCAGCCGTCAAGTCTGTTGGGTGCCTGCTCAAGGGGCGGTGACCACTCGAGCCCGAGGCGGTCGACGGCCTGTGTGAGGAGGCGTGTTAGTTCCCCTTCGACTCCGGCGCGGGTCCTGCTGGATTCCTGGGCCGAGGAGGAGGCGTGTGAGCCTGATCACTCCTCGCTGTCCGAAGCCATGATGGAACAGCCCTTATCCTCCGCTTCTTCATCCGAGATGGCAGCAGAGCAGCCGCTCGGCGACAACTGCGCGTCCCGGGTGGGCGGGGAGGGTGAAGGCGATGCTCGAGGGATGGGCTCCGGCGAGGCAATCGCTTCTACCATTGTTTCCGGCAGCCTTTGAGAGCGGCGCTTTTTTCTGCGCGGCTGAACGGAAGGCGGCGCGGCGGCTTCGGTCCTGAGCGCTTCGAGTCGAGCCCGCAGGGTCGACATCGGCAGCTCCTCGCAGAGATCGCATCCGCCTTCGGCGAGGGCGAGCTCTGCATGCCCCAGTCCCAGGCAGAGAGCGCAGATGATGTGGCGGTCTCCGGTGCTGAGAGGAGCGCGGCATCTTAAAAAAGACGCTCGTACTCTTTTGTGAAGTTCTTAAGAACTAGCTTGCTTTTAAAAAGGATACGTCGCCGGATGGCGTAGCTCGCAGGACGGCTGAAGGTGGCGAAGACGGCCGGCTTCTTCGAGCGCTGTCCACGCTTGCTTGATGCCCCTCGAACGGCGACGCGGCTTCCAGATCAGTGATGCGAAGAGCTTCGCTGAAGAGATGAAAATCAGGGTTCCAGCCTACGAACTACGCTTATATGCACTCTAGTCACGCCCATTTTGGCGGGCTTTGATGCAGTGAGCGCGCGGACGCCTCTCATTGGATCGCGAGTTCAGCCCAAGCTCATCTATAGGCTGCAGCAGTTGCCGCAGAGCAACCTATGAGCTCGCTAGATAGCCCGCTCAAGGTCTGCAGCTGCCGCACTGCGTTGACAATGGATACAAAAATTAAGGATAATTTTTTTGGCTTCAATATCTCAGAAAAGATTAATCTTTCCCGTAGCGTAAGCTAGCTTACGCAATACGAGAGAACCTCTCGTAAGAGAACAATAGGTTCTAAATCAAATGTTTCTATTTTGTGTAAACATAATAAAAAATAATTTAAACATTTATATTTTAAAAGTAACACTGCACACAAGACTTTCACCTACTGTTGCACTTGTGTATATGGTTGAGTGACAATAAAGTGATTTGATTTGATTTGACACTACCATTTGACACATGTGTATTACAGCACAACCATGCCTTTTCCTCGGTCACAGCAGAGGATTCACAGCATTTTGTCACTCTTGGGGGTATTATCTCGAGACTGAATTTATCTTGGGCACACATATAAAATGGCCACATTCACTCGGATCTGTTCAGAAACAAGGAGGTCATGCTCTCATCATAAATTGCACTGAACGGGAAGGGGTGCAACAGTTGGGTGCTTCAAAGTGATGTGAAGACAGTCAACTTTGTAAGTATATATATGAATATATACACACACACACACACACACACACACACACAGCTCTGGAAAAAATTAAGAGACCACTCCAAATGTTTCTTAAATCAGCATCTCTACATGTATGGCAGCCATTCCATTCCAGTGTCTGTTGAATTTCTGCTTGAACTTTTGAGCGAGGAGTGGCATAAAGTCACCCAACAACAATGTGAAAGACTTGTGGAAAGCGTGCAAAGATGCATGAAAACTGTGATTGAAAATCAGGGTTATTTCCTCGTCCAAATATTGATTTCTGAACTCTTCTGAACTTGAAGTTAAAACATTAGTATTGTGTTGTTTAAAAACGATTATGAAATAGTTTTCTTTGCATTATTTGAAGTCTGAAAACACTGCATCTTTTTTGTTATTTTGACTAGATGTCATTTTCTGCAAATAAATGCTCTAAATTACTACATTTGTTTATTTGGAATTTGAGAGAAATGTTGTCAGTAGTTTATAGAAAAAGAAAACATTTTCATTTTACTCAAACACATACCTATAAATAGTAAATTTAGAGAAACTGAACATCTCTTTATTTTTCCAGAGCTGTATATACTTCAAAAGTATTTACATTTGTAAATCTATTGGTAAAATGAAGTAACACTTTCAAAGGCATTTAGATTAATTGTGTATATACTGTATACAGTTAAAAGTAACAATTGAATATAGTCAATATGTGGTAAAACTGCACATAAATATATTTATAAAAAATAAGGCAGAAAATTGTGTAACAAAGAGTAGGGTCCATCTTTTATGTTGAATTATAAGAACATCAGTAATCATTTTTATATCGTAGTAATATAAGATGTTAATTAATAATGAGGTTTGCTATTCTAAAGAAATGTCTGAAAAAATATTCTACATCTATTCTTGTACAGTGCTGCGTAATACTTTAAGATTATTATGGTACTGTCTGTATTTTTTGTGCTGTCACTCTCTATGTATGTTTTGTTTAGGGCTACAGATGGACAACCTAACATTCAGATACAACATACTGTTAGTGGAGGGACTGAAAATTACACCACAGTCCACTTATCCTGCATTTGTCCTCCTTTTGATTTCTTACATATTTATAATGGTTTCCAACATTGGGATTGCGACTCAGATTTTAGCAGATAAAAAATTACACCAGCCCATGCACATTCTTTTCTGCCATTTACCACTAAATGACATAATGGGAGCAACTGTTCTTTTACCACACTTGTTGAGGGACATTTTAACGGATCCCTCTGAGCGCTACATCACATATGTGGAGTGTGTTATTCAAGCTTATTTTGCCCATTTGTATGGAACAACATCACACACCGTGCTAATGATCATGGCCTTTGACAGATATGTGGCCATATGCAATCCACTGCGATATCCAACCATAATGACCAATAAGATGATAGTTAAATTGTCGGCAGCAGCCTGGGGTGTTGCAATTGTGCTGGTGGGAATTTTGATCAGCCTCAGTGTGCGTCTCTCTCACTGCAGATCAGTGATTCTAAACCACATTTGTGACAATGCTTCACTGTTTAAACTGTCATGTGAAGATGTGACAGTTAATAATGTTTACGGATTAACTTTTACTGTAGTATTATTCACGTCCTCAATTGGATGTGTTTTTATGACATATCTCATGATTGCAATTGTATGCATAAAAGGCAAAAACAAAGCAACAAACAGCAAAGCCATTAAAACCTGCTCCACTCACTTGGCTGTTTATGTAATATTGCTGACCTCTGGATTCAATGTCATTGTTCTCCACCGTTTCTCTGCATTCTCTGAGAATAGAAAACTATCTAGTGTAATGTTGCATGTTATACCACCAGGATTGAACCCCGTTATATATGGTTTACAAGCTAAGGAAATAAGACAAAAAATGGTCAAACTTTTTAGAAATAAAATTTTATTCTAAGTGATGTGAACATTTTCATTTTTGAAAGAAAGAAGTCACATTAAAGATGTGTGTAAAATGAATTGCTTCTTTCTAAACATTTCTTGTATTTGTGTGTATTTGAATGTATATCATAAATGTGATGATATCATAAATGTATGATGTAAGTAAAGTGATTTTTATGTACAAGACATATTTTGTGTAGTAGCAAACAGTACAATTCATGGAAAGATCAAATGACATAAGTAGCATGTATACTCTTATATAGATTTTTATTGCAATTTGTCAATTTTTCTGCATTTTAATAAAACGTGTGAGATCTAATTAGTTGAGATTATGTGATAAGAAAGACCTGCTGAAAAAGAAGAGATGCATTTCAGATATGTTAGAATAATTATAGATAACTTGTGTTCAGTGTTTTAGGTTAAAAAGTTTCAAAGGGTAATTTGTTCCTTCTGCTTGTAGTAATGTCATGATGGAAATTTTGGGCCTACACTTTTTTGGGCCTACAGGGCCCCCTCACATTGAAAGAGGGAAAAATAAATGACATATTTTTAGCACATATCATGTTTAATTAAAATTTTGGATTACTACAACAAACTTAGAAGACAGCTAGTGTAAAAAAAATAGTGAAGCAAGCTGACACTCTGATGCACATAATATTAAATTATTAAATCATAGCACATAAACATCTTACCGTTTATTTTTATTTTTCAAACAAAAAGATACTCATTGTCGGTCTTTGTTTTTTGAAATGATATATTTAGGGATGTAATGTAAATATATGGGTATTTGTTGGTCAGTAAATGGAAGCGCAGCGTAGTTCTAGCAGGAAGACTAGCAGCTGTACATCATCACATCATTAGCTGGGTAATTCCTAGCCAGTCGCATGTAAGCCATTGTGAGCGGACTTATAAAGCAATCAATCACATTGCTGGTTCGGTGTGCTAACACTGCAACCTCCCCCACCACCACCAGTTGAGCCCCGTCCCGCACAGGGATAGGCTCCTCGCCCCTGCCTCCTATCTCTGGCAGGACATGACGGTTCAGGGTACAACTCCCTTGGACTGCCGGACGGGGCCTATGCCAAAGAGAGAGAGACATTACTTTCTGTTTTACATCTATCAAATAAATGGCATCTTAAACTTCACTCAAGCCTGTGTGTCTTAACCTACAAAAGTTGTCATGAACCTTTAAAATAACATAGTTATTAATAGTTAAAAAATATTACAGATCGTAATCTCAAAGACTGTGGAAAGGCTGCATGAGAAACAGAGCATTTTTTAAATTGTAAGAAGGGTAAGGCAAAAAAAAAATGTTTAGATCCCCTGGGTTATCATAATGATTACTAATACAAGATACATTATATAGATTACAAGAAGAGGGCATCTTGTATCTTTGTTGGCATTTTAAAACAATTGTTGGCCTTTGTTAAAAATGTTTCATTGATTAGTGCATTTTTGAATGTGCAACAAATACTTTAAGGATACTTTCATTGTGTTACACAGTTATTGCCCCACTCTGGCCATATCTGACCAGGATGAAGTGATCTGAACAGACTCTAGAGATTTTGTATTATTATTATTTATCCTGGCAAACCATGTAGCATTTATGTAAAGTTCTCTTGATTTCTCTTCACAACACTTGTGGTGTTAAAATGAAACCAGCTATTATTTACATTTCCTGGATCAGATATGGACATATGTAACAAGTTGTGAACTTTTTATAAAAACACAGCTAATAATAATTAATAATTAAAAAAAACAAATGTTGTATTACTTTGATTCTCATTTCTTGTTTTGAATTGGTTTTAAAATAGATTATGTATCTTGCATTTTCTTAAGCATTTTAATGTAAAGCACTTTGAATTACCATTGTGTGTGAAATGTGCTATATAAATAAACTTACCTTGCTTTACTCTGAAATCAACCCCATTCTGCCAAATTTCTGACACCACTCCCTATAATTTTTGCATCAATTCAAAAGTGTTCATATGTGGCAATATTGAGCAACCTCTTAGACAATGAATCTTGTCTCATGAAAACCTGGAAGTAATCCTGTTCACATAGGATTCGGTGTCATGAATCTGGTGGTTCTGCCTGTCTTTTCCTGTGTGTCTGCGTGAGGTTGATTTTACTTTGTGTGTTTCCTTTTGCTATACGTGAGCAGCGTGATTAGATTTTCCATGGGAATCCTCATTTGTGCCATTCACTAGGTGATTATCGCCACCTGCATCTTGTTAACACTGTCTATATATATACAGTATATATATATATATATATATATATATATATATATATATATATATATATATATATATACCCTCTTGTTTCATATGTCTAGTGCCATATTGCTCCTTTTGTGTTAGTGTCTCTGTCTCACCAGTCAGCCGGACTTGTCATGTTTGCTCTTTGTTTTGTCTTCTGCCAGTTTGTTCCAGTTTGTTGCTTTCAGTTGAATTATCACTCTGTGCACTGTCTCTTGGAATCACTCACCTTTGGCTTACTTACCCTGCCGTCATTTCTTCACCCAGGTGTCCCAAGTTGGTCGTCACTGTCATCATGCTTACCTCTACCATATTGTCTCCACTTAACACCTGAGCCAGAACTCTTTACTGTTTACATTTCTCCACTGTTTTTTCCATGAACTGTTATTTTTTTCTCTGCATCCCTGGGTCCTCCACTCATTGTGTGACAGAACAATCTGGCCAAAGAATAGACCAAGCAGAGGTTGTCACCTCTCTCCATACCACCATTAACCAGCAGGGGGTGCTCCTCAATGATCAGCAGGACCAGCTCAATACTGCTAGTCATGAATGAATTAATGAATGTTGCATTTATATAGCACTTTTTGGACACTATACTACATATATACTACATATACTACATATTCCCTCCTCTGTGACTTTTTATAGTCACAAATTAACATATTTAAGCATGTGCGTGCTCCTGGTTTGGTCATGTTTTTGGTTGTCACAGTTATGTAGAGTGTATCATACAAAATATTCAACCTAATTTTAAGAGTTCTTGCTTGTAGTGAGATGTCTTCAACCCAGATACTTTGCGCATCGTAGAGGGTCAGCCTTTGGGGAGAGGTTAGCCAGCACTTACACCCAGGGCATGGTTCTTCATATCTTCTTAAATATTCATTGAAGGAATCAATTTCCTCCCAATTTGGTCTTTCTGTCCATTCAGGGTAGTTGCCATTGCCTTGGGCCATTCACATCGATCAAAGTCATCTGCTTTACTGTTGCTTGAATCCAAAATTATTTTATCAATGATCACACACAACAGAATCTTATTCCTTCCACAATGTTATTATCCAGATATGATATTAATTTTAGTTAATTGTGCACCCCATTTCTTTTGGCAATCGGGGCATGCTAATTTTTAGTCACCATCATATATTCTTTTCCATTCTTCATTATTATTAAAATGTACATGAGTTCAATAACAGAATAAACAAAAATAATTTTCCAATCGGGTTTTCTTCATCATGCAAACAATCCCAGGTTTGCTTAATACTTCTTTAATAATTTAGGCACTTCTTGTATGTAATGGTTCTCAAAGCTTTACCTCCAAAATCAATCTATAATTGATCTTCTACACAGGGTGTGATCCACTGATAACACAGTGATAGAATGCTTGTTATTCATTGCTGTGATAAAATATTTTAATAAAGCGGTTATTAAGACACAGTCGGGTTGAGTGGAACTCACAACTTCTGGCAGGTTTCTTCTAGACCTCCCTTTTGAAGCTTCTTTCCTAAAAGAATCCATCCACTTCCTTATACCCAGTTCACCCTTCTTGGGCATGTTTCCAGGGCGGTGGCGCCCTGTCTTAGGCAGCTCTCATTTTGCAATTGGAGAGCCTTTACCCATCATTGGGTCGTCACCTCTTGCCACTGGAGAATTTTACCCATCATTGGGTCATCATCTTCGGTCTCTGGTCTCGGTATCGCTCAGTCCTTTTATCTAATCTTTAGTAATCTGGTATAAGCAGACATTTTCTTTTGTTGAGCATCACCTGAGAACCATCACAGCCAATGGAGCCATCTACAACTGCTCAAACATTGAGACAATCCAAAACATGGTTAAATTCACAAAGCATTATTCAAAGTTTAACAATCTATTGAAATTGTCCAAATGAAAAGTAAAATGCAACAATTTAACTCATTTACAGTTCACTAATTTCCATTCAAGTTATGTTTTTTCCTTTAGCAAAGGTCACAAAAGACCTTGTCTCTTGGTGAAGACTAACCATCAGAAAAAAATCAAAATACAGGGTAACCTCTGTCAAGCTTCTAAGATGCTTAATTTAAATCATCACTTTAATTTAATATTTCTAGGTAGTTTTAGAACCTACATGTATTCTTCCAGATGTACATTCAACCAAATCTCTTATCTTTAGTATGAACACTTCACTTCAAATTGCCCTCTGAATATAACAAATCTTTAATCATGATGAGGAAAGCTGTTTGAACCTTTCCTTCATATTACTGTATCTAACATTATTGTGAAATCACATCATTTTCCATCAAAAGAAAATAAAACAATTTCGTGATATGGTTTTAGCCCACTTAAAAACTTAAACTGAGAGCGAGAGGGAAAGAATTTTGAGGGAGAGATTGCACTCCTACACTGTTGTTACAGTTATTCCTCTTTTTTTCTTAGAAATTACAATAACACATTTATGTAATTCTACAACAGTGAGAATAGTGATAAATGTAATTTAATGAAATAATATAATCAAATATATTTCATTATATTATCTGCTTTCAACCTTTCCATTTTAAACCATCTTCAAGAAAACTTCTAGAATTTCTACTTCTCTTATCCCTTCCCCTCAAGCAATAAAAATAATGCGCATTTGTATTCAGACCATTGAGAAATTCAAGTTTTCGTTTTAAATCAATAAACTTTCTTATGATTACTTTCTCCCTTTTCTTACTCTTTCTCAGGAGTAGGAACTTTCATTATGTCAAATAAACCAACATAAATCACCTTTTTAAATTAAAAAAAAAAAAAAGAAATACATTTTTTTAAACAAAATAAAATAGTAATGTGGCACAATGGAAGTTCAGACAAATGTTTTGTGTTTTGCAATAATTGATCAGTAAAATACATGAAATCCTTTGAACTTTTTACAAGTCTAATTTTTATATCCTAATGTTATCATCATTTAATAATATTATTTTTCAGTTATTAGGTTTTATACTTATCAGCATTTCATGATCAATTATTCAGTTAAATAGCAGAGACAGATGTCACTGTGCATAAACTGTATACCTTTAAAACTGTATTTTCATGGATTTACCTCAAATAAAAAATTGCTTACTAGAAATAGACACTTAATTAACTCCTTGCAGTACTGATTAATCTTTTTCTTTAAATGTATATATCAAGACATTATAGTTTAATTTAATATTGTTAAAAATGTTATTCTCTCATATTGGACAAGACAGAACATAAAACAGACACATGAATGTGAAATTTTCACATTTAAGATTTATTTATTCATATTCCAATTTTAAAATCCTTCTTTTTAATCTCCCTTTACCATTTTCTGTGGCTTTGATAACTACTGGCCACACTTCGAGAAATGACATCCACATTCTATCTAAAGTATTTGGAGCTGACCTTTGGGAGCTGACCTTTGGGGTCACATAGGGAGGTATTTTTAAAAAGGATCCTGTCATTTTACCCTCCTCTGCATTTCCATGTTTCTCATTGAACTGGACATAGCTCTTTATTCTTTTTTACTTTTCCTGTTTTTAGTTTTTACTATTATCTTTTTATTTATTTATTTATTTTAACCTTTTAATCTAAATGTCTTTCTAAATCATTTTCCTTATCTTCTTCTAATATATGAGTTATTATACCCCATTTTGAATACATTTCCTATATGTTTGTCAATTTACTTTTTTAGGATCAGTTTTCATCTAGATTTTAGTTTTTATTTCTCCACTGGTTCCTTCTTCATTTTTACTTGGCATATAAAAATGAAAAATTATTTTAGCACCATTAATTTAGATAAATCAATACATTTAGAGAATAAATGAATCTCTTATTTTTAAATGTATTTCCTTCTACACTAATCTTCAACGGCAATATTTTGAAACAATTTTCCCAATTTATTTCACCTTTACTTTTTAATACACAAAGTTAATTCAAGTCACTTTATTATTTATTTATTTATTTATTTTGCTTTCTCATTTCTTTGAGATTTTACACAGTGGACTTCTAGATTTTAGTATTTCAACTGGAGTTTTACCTTATGTGATATAACAACACTTATCTTAAATACACCTTTGTTTAAATTCCAATTACTTAGTTGACTTCAGTTTAATGCAATACACTGGATTCAAAGCTTTATTATTTGTCCAGATAATGTGATTTCCCAAATGAAATTAAGTCACTTTACATTTCTTTATAATTTAAATATTTTTTTCTCGTCACTTTAATATAAACTTTTTCTCTAAGCACAGTTATACCTCTTGAATGTATAGATTCTCTGTATGAAGTCAAATACATTTCTATGTTACAGTCTAGTTTAGGAGTTATGTTCTAGCACATTCCAATCAACAGCTGCTAGACTAAGAACAGCCAAGACTAAATGTTTTCCAGCCAGTTGTGAGTTAACTTTTTGATTTCTTTTTTTTCCTAATTTTGTTTTACATCTATATTATCTCACTGTTTTTATTATTTTTCTTATTGTTTGTTTATACTCTATTAAATTTATTTTTCTATCTATATCTTTATCATTGGTTTTATCTCCACTTTACAACCAGAATATTTATTAGGTGCCTTCTCTGCCTGTTATATCAGCTCTCCTCTGCCTCCATATATTGATGGAGGGTTGAAAATAGCCCAAATATATTTTCTCTGCTGTAAATTGCATATATACACCTTACCATTTATGCAGCACAGGCTTATATTTTGGAACATTTTTAGTTTTCTATATTTTAACAAAGTTAATTATTCCAAAGTTTCTCAAGACAGGCTTTCATTCCAATCTTTGTACTAGGCTTATATTTTTATTCAGTCATATTTTTTCATACACAGTTGCTCTTCACACACTTTCAACCACAATTATTCTTACAAGCACAGAAATGTTACACTTATTACAAACGCAAGGCCTTTATAAACACGGAGCTCTCAAAAACCACACTAAATGTTGCTATTATTATTATTCCTATCCTAATAAACCTGCAGGATTTATTTTTATTTATTTATCTATTTACTTTTTAATCTTTTATTGCCTATGCAGACCTATTATTATTATCCTGTAGCGCTTTATCCGCAAAGAAAATAAATAATTTTTCTTCGCCTATTTATACCTATTATTAATTTCCTACCGAGCGGTATCCGCAAAGAAAATAAATAAATATTTCTTTGCCTATGCAGACCTCATTTTATTATCCTGTAGTGCTTTATCCACAAAGAAAATAAATAATTTTTCTTTGCCTATTTATACCTAGGCTACTATTAATTTCCTACCGAGCGGTATCCGCAAAGAAAATAAATAAATATTTCTTTGCCTATGCAGACCTCTTATTATTATCCTGTTATCCGCAAAGAAAATAAATAATTTTTCTTTGCCTATTCATACCTATTATTATTATCCTGTATATATATACTATAATATATATTATTACTTCTTAAACTTTATCTGTCCTTATTTACTGCTATTGCACCTACACCCTTACCAGCAAATAAAAACAGATCATTGCATGCAATTATTTCTTCTGGAATCAAAACCCTTTATTTATTCTTATTTTCCTTTTTGGTTTAGAAGAGCTTTTGAGTGTTCTTACCACCACAGGCAAACTGGCAAGTAACACAAACTTTTATATATAAGCAAAATTTGCTTACCTCTTAATGGTGGCCACCTGTTTGTGTTGCCTTCCCAGCCGGCCTGCAATGTAACGACTCTGCTCTCTTCTGCCCCACGTTGGGCGCCAATTGTAGTGGTTTCTTGTGCCAATTTTGTGAAAAATCACTCAACATCTTTGGGGTTTTGATTTCAGAAGAACAGACTTTATTATCACACAATAAAGCCGAGTTGCCTACGGTGAAACCACAGTAACAACAACTAAAACATCTCTGGGTTTGGTTTCACTTAAATACATCTCCTCAAACAAGGTGGGGCTTACACTTTTTTAAACATGCATTCGTTATCATCCTCTTCATTGACTCTGGTCTTGACCATATTAGGAAGTAACAGAACCACCTTTGGAAGATATCTATTCTCCCCCCTAAGTAATACTATTTATGTTTCTGCACACACAGTCAAATAGTCAAACATATTTTGAGCACACATTCATCACGTCCACAGGCCTTTACACACAGTAAACTGCATGTTTGCCCATCAGACATAACTGTGGTATAAATCAACAATGTTTTCATTGATTACTCCTGATTAACTTGATAAAAATATACTACAATGGCAGGGAGGATAGCAAAATTAACATCAATATCTAAAACTTCAACATCTACATATCTCTCCCAGCACTGATTCCACCTCCACTGTTGCAGCCATTTCTCCCACTATTGTCTCTTCCATCAGATAATCCAAGCCCCGATTGAACTCACCAGCACCATACTCCGGTGAGCCCAAAACCGGTCAATCATTTCTGTCACAATGCTCTCTCGTTTTTGCTCACCAACCATCATCTTTTCCCACTAAGAACACTAAGGTATCTTATGTCATCACACATCTAGCCGGCAGGGCTCGTAAGTGGGGAACTGCGGTTTGGGATTATGGACATCGGTGCTGCTCGTCCTTCTGCACCTTATCAAATTAACTTTGCAAGGTGTTCGACCATGCTGCCAGGGGCAAGGAGACAGCAAGAGTGCTTTCAGAACTTTGTCAAGGTTACAGGTCAGTGTCAGACTACTCTATTGAATTTCACACTCTCGCTGTCTCACCAAATGCCTCTGTGGTGTAGTTGATTTGGCAATCAGAGTGGATTATCACCTCGCCATTCGAAGGAGATATCGCAGAGCTGCCATCTAGGGGGTCCCTGTCTCGCCTACCTGTTCTCCATCACCGGCCACCCCATCAGAACCCATGTCGGAGGAGGAACCCATGCAGATTGGGAGAGCTTGGCTATTCTCCAAGAAATGTCACAGATGTTTAGTGTCTTTACTGCAGACAATGGGGTCACACTGCTCCCTTCTGTCTGGTAAAAGACCCAGCTCACCTGTAGACAAGGGATTACTGGTGAGCGCTATGCCTCTGCATAAATCCCCAGGAAGCAAGATTTGAGGAATCCGTCCACTCCCTATTCATTCTCGATTCTGGAGCTGAGAGTAATTTTCTGGACTCAGAACTGGTTACTAAATTGTCTATTCCACTATCACAACTCAAGAATCCCATCTTTGCCAGAACTCTGTGGGCACACAGATCACCATGTATACACCCATCATTGCACCCCTCACTCTTACCATTTCTGGGAATCATGTCGAAGAGATATGCTTTTTGGCAGAGAAGTGTGAGTTTCATGCACAGCTTCCATTCCTGGGGTTCATCATCTCACCTGATGGAATCCGAATGGACCCCGCTAAGGTTAAGGTGGTTGCCAATTGACCAACTCCAGATTCTCACAATGTTGTCCAGCGGTACCCGAGGTTTGCCAATTTCTACAGGCGGTTCATTCAGAAATTCAGTCAAGTCACTGTACCTCTGAGTTTAATCTCCACCAAAACATGTTTAAATTGGTCTCCGCAGGCTCAGGCTGCATTTCAAAGACTTGAAAACTGCTTCTATTCGGCACCCATTCTAATTAATCCAGACCTGTCTCGCCAGTTTGTTGTGGAGGTTGACGCTTCGGAGGTCAGAGTTGGGGCTATTTTGTCCCAGAAGTCCTTGTCTGACAAGAGGCTGCATCCTTGCATATACTTTTCTCATTTATTGGCTCCAGCAGAACGTAATTACGACATCGGCAACAGAAAATTGCTGGCTGTCAGGTTGGCATTGGGTGCGTGGCGTCACTGGCGTTTCTTGTTGGTCCTGACCTACCACAAGAACTTAGAATATATTCAGACCACCAAATGCCATAATTCCCGAGAAGCACATTGGGCACTTTTTTTTTATTTGGCAGATTCGATTTATCCATCCAACTGAGAGCAACATGAGTTCTCCAGATACCGCTCTTCCACCTGATGTGGTGTTAGAAGCGGTGTCTTGGGAAGTTGACCCAGCCTTGCATAATGTTCCTATTCCCATGGAGTGTCCAACAAATCTGTTATTGGTTCCTGAATCGGTCCTGACCAACATCCTCCAGTGGGCTAATTTTTCTAATCTTGCCTGTCATCCAGGGGCTGCTCACACTCAGGCTTTAGTTAAGCAGTGATTCTGGCCCACTCTAGCGCAGGACGATTGTTCTTTTGTTGCTGCCTGCCCGGTGTGTGCTTGTGATAAGACTACCAGAAAATTTGTATAGAAGCACTGGACTTGAGCAATCTAATGGCAAAGCTGTCGTGGGGGCTCTCGTAGGCAAACAGTACATGGACTGTTTGAGTTTAGAGGGATGGACGCCGGTTGATGCTGTCTTGTGTGGGGTTAATACGCATGTTTTTTCTGTTTGTTTGTTTCGGGGGAAGTTCGGGGTTTGATTATTGCACTAATGTTGGAATGTGGTCTTAATAAACTTGTTTTTGACACAAAATCTGTTTTTTCTAATATGTCAAAATGTCAGATTATTATGAGTGGATTGTCTCTCTCCATGTGGAATGTGAATGGGTTGGGGCACCACATAAAAATAAAGGTTATTTCTTTTCTTAAATGTAAGAAATATGATATTGTGTTTCTTTCCCTGCAGGAAGCTGAAAAATTTGGGAACATATGGGGTGGAAATGTTTTCTTTAGTGCTGGCTCAAGTAAAAGAAGGGGAGTCATTATAATGATAAGTAAACATCTACAATTCAAACAGATTAATGAAAAATTAGGAAGAGTCATTATTTTTTCATCAGTCCATAAGATTTATTCTAGAATAGATATTTTTTTATATATATATCTAAGTCCCTCATTTCATCTGTTGTTGATTGTGTCAGTTGGAAACATCTTAGTTTGAGGTCATGCCCTGGTGAGTTTAGAGGTGTTCCCACAGACAGAGAAAAATAAATCATACAGTTGGTGCTTTAATGTATACCTTTTGCAAAATTATGAATTCCAACAAATGCTAAAGGTTGAAATCAATGTGTATATGGAGACTAACTGGTCCTCAGTATCCTCTGTGGGCATGACTTGGGAGGCACTTAAGGTGGTTCTTAGGGGCTGGATCATGCAGTATGCCTCATTCATCAAAAAGTCCAAAGCATGAGAACTCATGGAGTTGGAAGGAATATTAGAAGTGCCAAGGCTGACGAGTGTCATCTGATGGCCTCAGAGAATTGATTCGATTAAAATATAGATATAATGCAATTTTGTTGCGGAAAGTGGAGTTTTGGTTATTCAGGGCAAGACAGTCATACTTTGAGTCAGGGGACAAATCAGGGAAGCTTTTGGCTAGATATATAAAACAGAGAGAGTCTTTCTCTACCATTCCCTCAGTGAAATCTGCTGGTGAAATATTTACCTTGGCCATTGATATTAATAATGCTTTGAAAGAATTATATCTTGGTCTTTATAGTTCCATGTCTGCATCTACTGATGAAGATATTAGAAACTTTGTGGAACCATTAGAACTCCCTAAACTGACAACTTGGCAAATAAATTATCTTGATTCTAAGATAACCTTTGAGGAGTTTGGCTAGGTAATTAAGGCCTCACCTACAGGCAAGGCTCCGGAGCCAGATGGTTTTGCAGCTGAATTATTTAGATCTTTTTGCTACAGAATTGGCTCAACTTTTGTTAGAAGTTTATATGGAATCATTAAAGAGCGGAAAGCTTACACCAATTATAACACAAGCCCGGATCAGTCTGAAACTTAAAAAGGACAAAGATCCAAGTGAGTGTAAGAATTACTATCCAATGTAAAAATTCTGGCTAACCGATTAAGTTATGACATCTCTTATACTGTACATACAGATCAGGTGGGGTTTATTCAGAGCCGCAGCTCTTCTGATAACATTAGGTGTTTCATCAATATCATGTGGTCAGTGGTGAATGATCAGACTCTGGTCACTGCCATCTCACTAGAAGCCAAAAAGGCATTTGATATAGTAGAATGGGATTGTCTTGGAAATGTATGGGTTTGGGAATACTTTTATTGGATGGATTAAGTTCATTTATAGACATCCGGTAGCAGCATAACAAAAACAATTATTAATTTCATATTACTTTTCTCTGGATATGGGCACCCGGCAGGGTTGCCCTCTTTCCCCAATATTGTTCTGTGCTTGCCCTGGAACCATTAGCAGCCGCGATAAGAATGGAAGATTATTTTTTCAGGGGTCTTGGTGTGAGGTATGGCACATAAGCTTTTGCTTTACGCTAATTTTATATTATTTGTCTCCAACCCCACTAGATCTATGCCTTGCCTCCACAGAATTATTCATTTATTTTCAAAATTCTCAAGATACAGTGTCAACTGGTCTAAATCCGAAGCTTTAGCTCTGACAGTATACTGCCCAGTAACAGCTTTTCAACTGGGTGCCTTTCAGTGGCCCAAACAGGGAATTAATTATTTGGGCATTTAATTCCAAGCAAATTTGTCTGATTTAGTTAGTTAATTTTGACTCTTAATAAAAAGGTTTTTAAGCGATGTGGGCAGGTGGGCTTCATTACATTTATCTATGATTAGGAAGGTTAATGTTATTAAAATGTATTGTATTCCAAAATTTAACTGCCTGTTACAATCTCTCCCTGTAGATGCCCCATTTCACCACTGACCACCCCCTTCAAAATCCACGTATCAAATATGATACAACAGGCTTTTGAGGTATATCTCTCTATCACCATTACATTAAATTCATGCTCACCACAAAAAAATAAAAATCTATGAGAATTTCAGCTTTTGAAATTATGATATATACATTATATAAGATAAAATGAAAGTGTGAACTAATATTTCTCTGTATTTTCAAATATGCAGCCTGCTCTGTCATTTATAAAAATCTCATTATTTTATATTACAAGCTATTATGATATCATCTTAAAATGATCTTACCATAAAATCCTGAGACGTGTTTTAAAAAAAAAAAAAAGACTTTTTTTTAAAAGTCTGTATACTGCTTGGTGCATAAAATACATGCAGTATGATAAAAACATTTTATTGAAAAAAAATTATTTTATTCATATTATATTCAATGTGCTGAATTTAATTGTGATTCATTTCAGTCCATATTTATAGACCACGGAGAGGAAGTTCTCATGGCCAAACTCTCAAACATTTGGTATCTCTGAAAAGCCCAGGGAGTCCTCTAATAATACCCCAATATTTATCACTGTAGCATGTATGGGCTAAGAAAAACATCTAGGTTACGTATGTAACCTCCTTTCCCTGATGGAGGGAACGAGACGTTGTGTCAGAGAAGCGACACTAGGGGTCTCTCTTGAGCGCTGATATTCACCTCTGGACTATGAAAAAAGGCCAATGAGAGTTGGCAACCAGTATTTGCATGTCCCGCCCCCGGACATACGGGTATTTAAGCGGCGCAAATACGGGAGTTCATTCAGGATTTTTCTGAGGAGGCGGAAATGGTCTGGCCACAACAGTGGCTCGGCTCAGCGACGTGGCAGGGGAGACACAACGTCTCGTTCCCTCCATCAGGGAACAGAGGTTACATACGTAACCTAGACGTTCCCCTTCTGTCGCTCTCTCCACGTTGTGTCAGAGAAGCGACACTAGGGGTCCACTTATAAAAGCGCCATGCGCTGAGCCGTGTACGTGAACTGCTGATACAGGAGCAAGCAGGTTTCTTACTTGCAGGACGACCAACTGTATCAGGCTGCACGTACCCTTCTCCAATGCCCCATTTAAGCCATCAGGATTCCTTAATGTTACGAAAGGCGCACTGTTTGACCTGAAACCCCAAACGGCTGAGGTGGCTGAGCACCTGGTCTCTGTGTGCGCATAGTAACTCTCGGGAGTGGGCCAGTATGAGCCAGTCGTCGAGGTAATTGAGTATGCGTATGCCGGCTTCTCGGAGCGGAGTAAGAGCTGCCTCTGTGACATTCGTGAAGACGCGAGGGGACAGAGACAGGCCGAAGGGGAGGACTTTGTACTGATACGCCTGGCCGTCGAACGCGAACCTTAGGAAGGGGCGTTGTCGAGGGCGAATGGAGACGTGGAAGTACGCATCCTTCAGTTCTACCGCTGCGAACCAATCTAGATGCCGGACGCCAGATAGAATTTGTTTCTGGGTGAGCATTTTGAACGGGAGTTTGGACAAGGTCCGATTGAGAACTTGCAGGACCAAGATCGGTCATAAGCCGCCGCCTTTCTTGGGTACAATGAAGTAAGGGCTGTAGAAACCCTTCTTCATTTCGGTTGGAGGGACAGGCTCTATCGCATCCTTTAGTAGAAGGGAGGTGATTTCTTCGCGCAGGGAGAGGTCATGCTGGCCGTGTACTGCGGAAAAATGTACGCCCACGAAGGGGGCGGAGACCTGGCAAACTGAATTGCGTAACTGAGTCGAATGGTCCGGTGCAGCCAGCGTGACGGGTTGGGCAGTGAGAGCCATGCCTCTAAACTCCGTGCTAGAGGCACCAAGGGGACGGGTTTTTTGGAAAACCCAGCGGGGCTTCGCAGCGGTGCGGAACAGGTAACGCGGCGTCGGGAGGCAACGTGGCGTCCCGAGGCTTTGGTGCTGAGAATGAACTCAAAGCACTTACCTTGCTCCGCGCACCCGGCAGGGGGCGGGTTCGTGACTGAGGAGGAGGTCTGATGTTGGCGTCCTCTGGACTCGTCTGAACCGGCTGGCCGGGGAACAGTCGTGGCGCTGAAGGCGGGGACACCGCGTCCATGGAGCCGGGACTGTTGAGGCCTGAAAGCAGAGTGCCGTGAGAACGGCATTTGCGGGCCATGTGCCCCAGAGACAAAGGAAATAGCTCTTTTATTGAGAATTTGGGTACCGCAGCCCTTGTTAGGGGATGCGGCAAATGAAAAAACAAAGGATTCTCCTCCCGGCCCTCCACCGGGGGATGGAGCGGTCTTACCACCTCCGGAGCTAACATCTTGGGCTCTGGGTGCGTTGTCTCAGGAGCGCCTGGGAGCCTTCCGGGTCCTCGAGGGGGTCCGTGAGACAGGGGGCGTGCGCTTCCCGCGGTTTGCTCGACACTGGGGCTGAGAGCTGGGCCCGGGTTGAGGCGGAGCAGGGGCTTGCCTTCTGGCCGCGGGAGGACGCCCTCGGCGAGCAGACGGGGCATGGGCCGTGGCGACAGGCTAGCGGCGAGGCATGATGTGAGATATGGCCTCCGTCTGCTTCTTCACCATGGAGAACTGCTGGGCAAAGTCCTCGACGGTGTCGCCGAAGAGGCCGAACTGGGAGACAGGGGCGTTGAGGAAGCGAGTCTTGTCAGCTTCACGCATCTCGACCATGTTCAGCCACAGTTGACGTTCCTGGACCACTAGCGTGGCCATCGCCTGCTTGAGTGCTTGCGCTGTGACCTTCGTCGCTCTCAGGGCGAGGTCGGTTGCTGAGCGCAGTTCCTGCAGCGTGTCGGGATCAGGGCCACCCCCGTGCATGTTGCATAGTGCCTTAGCTTGGTGGACCTGCAGGAGAGCCATGGCATGCAGGGCGGAAGCGGCGCGTCCGGTGGCGCTGTAGGCCTTCGCTGTCAGCGAGGAGGTTGCTCTACAGGTCCGGGAAGGGAGTATGGGGCGACCTCTTCAGGTGGTAGGGGTACCGGGGCATAGATGGATCGCAACCACCCTATCCACCTGGGGAATCGCCTCGTACCCATGGCGCGCTCCGCCATCGAGGGTGGCGAGGGCGGACGAGCCTGTGGCGATGTGACGAGTGGAGAGGGGTGCTCTCCACGAAGACGTCAGCTCGTCATGCACTTCCACGGGACCGGGGGGGGCGAGGCTGTGAGCGGCGCCCAGACCCCAGGAACCAGTCATCGAGCCGTGATGGTTGTGGGGAGGATGGAGGGTTCCAATCCAAGCCCACGCTGTCGGCTGCCCGGGAAAGCATGTTCTCATCTGTGCGTCGGCCTCAGCCTGGGCGTGCAGGCCCGAAAGCGGCAGCCCAGGGGAGTCCTCGGCATCAGACAACACGCCCTCCGATGCCGCGGCGAGCTCATCGGCTGCCTTCGCAAGAGGGTCGGCCGACTGGCTGTGAGGCGAGTCACCGCTACCTCGAGCACGGACGGGAATCAACGAGCGTGTCGGGGCGCAGGTGGTCCGAGGGGGCGTACCCGGTGGAGCTGCACCCGCTGCCATCCCCAAAATCGCCTCCATCGCCAGCCGCATCATCCTCAATCCCGTGGGAAGAAGAAGCGACACGGGGGGCGGCTGGAGTGGCTTGCTCATGGTTGTAAGCAAGCCGCGACCGTAACGTTGTCATGGTCATGTTCTCGCAGTGAGAACATGAACCATCCACAAACTCAGCCTCGGTGTGATCGCTACCCAGACACACGAGACAGCACCTGTGGCCGTCGGAAGCGGAGAGCACTCTACCGCATCCAGAAACAACACAGGGGCGGAATGTCATGTCTTGTCCTGTCTTGTCATGTTATGTCTCACTTCTGTTCTTTCCCCCTACTCTGTCTCCCTCTGTTGGTCATTCTATGTTACTTCCCTCTCCTTTACTCCGCTCCCAGCTGTTTCTTATTTTCCCTGAGTTCCTCTTTAATCCTCTGCCCACCTGTTCCCTCTTTCCTCTGATTAACTCTCTATTTCTCTCCTCGCTCTCGCTACATTCTCTGTCGGATTCTCCACTCAGTTATACTACCCCTTAGAAGCAACTACTGCCCTGTCTGTCTCTGTCCAGAGTCCTGTCCTGCTGGCGTATACCATTGTTATACTGTTCTCCACTAAGGACCTTCTCTGATCTCTGTGCCCAGTTACCTGACGCCACGAGCTAGTGGCACTCTACAGCTACCCGCTGCCTTGGGAGAGACCCGCTGGCTGTTATCGCTTCTCCACTCACCCTGTCTACTACCTGTGGACCACCACCACTCGAAGGGAGCATTTGTTTGCTGTTTTTGTTATCGTCCTCTCTGCGGACTGTTTTATTTGTATTCCTCTCAAGGAGAAGACCCTGTGTTGACTTTTTACTGAGCTTCATTAAAGACTCTGTTTTGTTTCTTACATCGCGTTTGGGTCCTCACTTACCTTCATAACAGAAGAATCCGACCAAGATGGACCCAGCGACCCCGGCCACACTCCACTCAGCCGTCGAGCTCCAGGGAGCTATGTTGGGCAGACACGAGGCTGAGCTGTCTGCTGCACGACACACCATAGAAGGACTGGTCGCCCAAGTCACCGAACTCTCGAGGCAGGTTCTCATCCTTCGTTCAGAGCCTCCAGCCTCCTCCAGGGTCCCCGAGCCCCCAGAGCCCAGGATTAATAACCCGCCGTGCTATACTGGTGAGCCCTCTGAATGCCGTGCTTTTCTCACCCAGTGTGACGTGGTTTTTTCTCTCCAACCCACTACTTACTCCCAGAGCAGAGCCCGTATCGCCTACGTTGTTTCTCTCCTTTCTGGACGGGCTCTAGAGTGGGGTACCACCATCTGGGAGGCGGAGGCTGGATGTACAAACAGTTATCAAGATTTCAAGGAGGAGATGATTCGGGTTTTTGATCGCTCTGTTTTTGGGGAGGAGGCATCCCGGGTCCTATCGTCTCCGCGTCAGGGTAAGCGGTCTGTTACTGACTTTTCCATTGAGTTCCGTACTCTCGCTGCCTCCTGTGACTGGAACGTGCCGGCGTTGCTCGCTCGTTTTTTGGACGGTCTCTGCTCGGAAGTGAGGGAGGAGATTCTCTCCCGAGAGGTATCCTCCCGTCTGGATGCTGTGATCGAGCTTGCTATTCGCCTAGAGAGGCGTTTCGATCGCCGTCGCCGAGCTCGCGACCAGGAGTCTACATTTTCCTTTGCACCCCCCTCCGCTGCATTACCACCCTCCTCCACCGCCCCGGTTCCTGAACCCATGCAACTGGGGAGCATTCGCATTTCTGCCAGGGAGAAGGAGCGGAGAATCACCCACCGTCTCTGCTTCTACTGCGGTTCTGCTACTCACTTCGTCACCTCCTGCCCGGTAAAAGCCAGTGCTCGCCAGCAAGAGGAGAGCTACTGGTGAGCACTACAACTCTGGTCTCTCCTTCGAGGTCTTGCACCACTCTTCCCGTCCATCTCCACTGGACTGGCTCTGCTGCCACCTGCAGGGCATTGGTGGACTCTGGCGCGGAGGGCTGCTTCATGGACGACACCTGGGCCCGGGAACATGGTATCCCTCTCTTGGACTTATGTCAGCCCACAGCCCCATTTGCTCTGGACGGCAGTTCCCTTCCTAGGATTCAGCGTGAGACGGTACCCCTGACTCTCACTGTTTCCGGTAATCACAGCGAGACCATTTCTTTTTTTATTTTTCAGTCCCCTTTCGCCCCTATTGTTTTAGGCCATCCCTGGTTAGTTCAACATAATCCCTCTATTAATTGGGCCAAGAATACTGTCCTTTGGTGGAATGTCTCTTGTCATGTTAAATGTTTGATGTCTGCTGTTCCCCCTGTATCCTCTGTATATGTTTTTCAGGAGGAGCCTGGTGATTTGGCGGGGGTTCCGGAGGAATATCACGATCTGCGGACGGTGTTCTGTCGTTCCCGGGCCACTTCCCTCCCTCCCCATCGTTCTTATGATTGTAGTATCGATCTCCGTCCAGGTACCACCCCCCCGGGGTAGACTTTACTCGCTGTCGGCTCCTGAACGTCAAGCTCTCGAGGATTATTTATCCGTAGCTCTCGAGGCCGGTACTATTGTTCCCTCCTCTTCTCCCGCCGGGCGGGGGGTTTTTTTGTGCAGAAGAAGGACGGTTCCTTACGCCCCTGCATTGATTATCGAGGCTTGAATGATATAACAGTTAAGAATCGTTACCCGCTCCCTCTTATGTCATCAGCTTTCGAGATCCTGCATGGAGCCAAATTTTTCACCAAATTGGATCTGCGTAACGCTTACCATCTTGTGCGCATTAGGGAGGGGGACGAGTGGAAGACTGCGTTTAACACTCCGTTAGGGCATTTTGAATATCGGGTTCTCCCGTTCGGCCTTGTTAACACCCCTGCCGTGTTTCAAGCACTAATTAATGACGTCCTGAGAGACATGCTAAATATCTTTGTTTTCGTTTATCTCGACGACATCCTGATTTTCTCTCCGTCTCTCCAAGTTCATATCCAGCATGTGCGTCGCGTCCTCCAGCGCCTTTTAGAGAACCGTCTTTACGTTAAAGCTGAGAAGTGCTCCTTTCATGCCGCCTCCGTTAATTTCCTCGGCTCTGTCATTTCTGCAGAAGGCATTAAGATGGATTCTGCTAAGGTCCAAGCCGTTTTAGACTGGCCCGTTCCTAAATCGCGCGTCGAGCTGCAGCGCTTTCTCGGCTTCGCAAACTTTTATCGACGATTCATTCATAACTTCAGTCAGGTGGCTGCCCCCCTGACTGCCCTTACGTCTGTCAAGTCATGTTTCAAATGGTCCGGTTCCGCCCAGGGGGCCTTTGATCTCCTCAAGACCCGCTTCACGTCCGCGCCCATCCTCGTGATGCCTGATTTGTCCAAACAGTTCGTGGTCGAGGTTGACGCATCAGAGGTGGGCGTGGGTGCCATCCTCTCCCAACGCTCTCCCTCGGACAACAAGGTCCACCCTTGCGCGTACTTTTCGCATCGCTTGTCGCCGCCTGAACGTAACTACGACATGGGTAACCGCGAGCTGCTCGCCATCCGCCTAGCTCTAGGCGAGTGGCGACAGTGGTTGGAGGGGGCGACCGTCCCTTTTGTCGTCTGGACTGACCACCGGAACCTGGAATACATTCGCTCCGCCAAACGACTAAACGCGCGCCAGGCTCGTTGGGCGCTGTTTTTCGCCAGGTTTGATTTCGTTATTTCCTACCGCCCTGGTTCCAAGAACACTAAACCCGATGCCTTGTCACGTCTCTATTCCCCCGAAGTCTCCACGGACCCCGTGGGGATTCTCCCTACGGCCCGTATCATTGGATCAACTGTCTGGGGAATAGAGAGGCAGGTTAAACGAGCACTCGCTCTCACTCCCTCGCCGCGCACCTGTCCTAGACACCTCCTCTTCGTTCCCGCCCCCACCCGCCTGGCCGTTCTTCAGTGGGCTCACTCGGCCAAATTGGCTGGTCACCCCGGCGTTCGGGGCACGCTCGCTTCCATTCGCCAGCGTTTTTGGTGGCCCACTCGGGAACGTGACACGCGTCGTTTCGTGGCGGCTTGTTCCGTCTGCGCGCAGACTAAAGCCGGGAATTCTCCCCCAGCCGGACTTCTCAGACCTCTTCCCATACCCTCTCAACCGTGGTCACACATAGCCTTAGACTTCATTACCGGACTCCCTGCGTCGGCGGGCAATACAGTTATTCTCACTGTCGTCAATCGTTTTTCTAAAGCTGCCCATTTTATTCCCCTCCCTAAGCTCCCTTCCGCCAGAGAGACTGCGCAAATAGTCATCGAGAATATTTTCAGGATTCATGGCCTCCCCTCTGACATTGTTTCGGATAGAGGTCCGCAATTTACTTCCCAGTTTTGGAAGGAGTTTTGCCGCTTAATTGGGTCTTCCGTCAGTCTCTCGTCCGGCTTCCACCCTCAATCTAACGGTCAAGCCGAACGGGCCAATCAGACTGTCGGCCGCATCTTGCGCAGCCTATCCTTCCGTAATCCCTGGTCCGAACATCTTCCCTGGGCAGAGTACGCCCATAACTCGCTTCCGTCATCTGCTACCGGCCTGTCTCCTTTTCAGAGCAGCCTCGGGTACCAGCCTCCGCTGTTCTCATCGCAGATCGCCGACTCCAGCGTTCCGTCTGCTCAAGCCTTTGTCCAACGTTGCGAGCGCACCTGGAGGGGTGTTAGGTCAGCTCTCTGCCGTTATAGGGAACAGACTGTGAGGGCGGCTAACAAGCGTAGAACTAAGAGCCCCAGGTATTGTCGCGGCCAGAGGGTATGGCTTTCCACACTTAACCTTCCCCTTAAGTCTGTCTCGCGTAAGTTAACTCCGCGCTTCATCGGTCCGTTCCGCATCTCGCAGGTTATTAGCCCCGCCGCGGTGCGACTTCTTCTCCCCCGCTATCTGCGCCGCGTCCACCCAGTTTTTCACGTCTCCTGTGTTAAGCCCGCTATTCGCGCTCCCACTCGTCCCTCCTCTCTTCCTGTACGTGTTGAGGGCGCGCCCATCTATAGGGTCCGCAAGATTCTTGACATGCACGCTCGGGGTCGTGGTCATCAGTTTCTGGTTGATTGGGAGGGTTACGGACCCGAGGAGAGAAGTTGGGTTCCTTCTCGGGACGTATTGGACCGTTCGTTCATCGATGATTTCCTCCGTCGCCGCCAGGTCTCCTCCTTGGAAGCGCCAGGAGGCGCTCGTTGAGGGGGGTACTGTCATGTCTTGTCCTGTCTTGTCATGTTATGTCTCACTTCTGTTCTTTCCCCCTACTCTGTCTCCCTCTGTTGGTCATTCTATGTTACTTCCCTCTCCTTTACTCCGCTCCCAGCTGTTTCTTATTTTCCCTGAGTTCCTCGTTAATCCTCTGCCCACCTGTTCCCTCTTTCCTCTGATTAACTCTCTATTTCTCTCCTCGCTCTCGCTACATTCTCTGTCGGATTCTCCACTCAGTTATACTACCCCTTAGAAGCAACTACTGCCCTGTCTGTCTCTGTCCAGAGTCCTGTCCTGCTGGCGTATACCATTGTTATACTGTTCTCCACTAAGGACCTTCTCCGATCTCTGTGCCCAGTTACCTGGCCACGAGCTAGTGGCACTCTACGCTACCGCTGCCTGGGAGAACCGCTGGCTGTTATCGCTCCACTCACCCGTCTACTACCTGGGACCACCACCTCAAGGAGCGTTTGTTTGCTGTTTTGTTATCGCCTCTCTGGACTGTTTATTTGTATTCCTCTCAAGGAGAGACCCTGTGTTGACTTTTACTGAGCTTCATTAAAGACATTAAAGTTTGTTTCTTACATCGCTTGGGTCCTCACTTACCTTCATAACGGAAGGGCATCTTTATAAAGACGTCCTTAAAGGCGTTCAACGCTGTGTTTTGCTCTTTTAGAAATTACTCTTAAATAAACTCTCTCTTAGGAAAAACTCGTGAGGTTTTAAATCTGCACTGTCGATGTGCCCAGGGCAGGAATGCACAGCCGCAAACAGGAGAAAGCGCTGTTGTGCAGAATCAACAGCATGCAGCAGAGGATAACAGGAACTCGTGTGTACAGCAGTTGCAGACACACCATCGGCTCGAAGAAATTTTCTGAATGAACTCCTTATTTGCCGCTTAAATACCCGTATGTCAGGGCGGACATGCAAATACTGGTTGCCAATCTCATTGGCCTTTTTCATAGTCAGAGGTGAATATCGGCTCAGAGAGACCCTAGTGTCGCTTCTCTGACACAACATGGAGAGAGTGACAGAAGGGGAACATAATACATTTCCTACACAAAAATGGTAGTAGAACTTTTTTCTCTTTTCTCAATTTTTTTTTTATAGTTTGTCTAATGGCACTAAAATCAGTTCAATGCAAAAAAAAACATTTCTAACAATTCTTTCATATGTTCAGGCTTTACAGGGTTAAATTATAAACATAATCAGTCGGGGGAGTCCCCACTATCTGTAAAGTACAGAATATTATTATTATTTACTTATTTTATTTGAAAACACTGACATTAACATGTAATGCATAAAATTAATTCCAAACTCCATTAGGAACATAAGTTTATTTATATTAATTTATTTTTGCCCTTGATTTTGAAAAATTAATATTTCCAGGTTGATACAGAAAACGTCTAGGTTACGAATGTAACCTCCGTTCCCCGATGGAGGGAACGAGACGTTGTGTCGGAGAAGCGACACTAGGGGTCTCTCTTGAGCACCGAATATACCTCTGATCTATGAAAAAAGGCCAATGAGAAGTTGGCAGCTAGTATTTGCATACCCCGCCCCCGGACATACGGGTACAAAGGCGAGGCAAATACTAGAGTTCATTCAGGATTTTTCTGAGGAGCCGGAAATGGTCCGGCCACTACAGCGGCTTGGCTCAGCGACGTGGCCGGGAAGGACACAACATCTCGTTCCCTCCATAGGGGAACGGATGGTTACATTCGTAACCTAGACGTTCCCCTTCCGTGTACGTGGTCTGACACAGGAGCGGGCAGGTGTTTTTTACGTGCCAGACGACCAGCTGTATCAGACTACACGTACCCTTCCCCAATGCCCCACAAAAGTCTTCGGATTCCTTGTGGTTACCCTGACAGGGGAACAAGGCGACACTTGCCAACCTGGGAACGGGCTAAGCCTGGCTGGGCATCTTTTCTCTCTATGTTTCTCACATAGAGCAATAGACAGCTGGGGCCCTTACACGCACTGAGGGAAGGGGGTCTTACCCAATTTCCTATTCTTTCAGGGGGAAAAGACCCTGCGGAGACCACCCCTACCCAGCTGGGTAGGTAAGGTGGTGAATACATCTCATGTGTTTTTAGGAGACACGTGGAAGTGGCTCGATGGTAGATCCAGCCTCAGCGAGGGAGGAGTTGCTACACATAGCGACCGGTGGGCAGCCGAAACGTACCCAAGGAAAACGCGGGTCCGCTCATAAGGGGACTGTATCATGGAAAATACAAACAGGGGGAGTCCGTGTAGGAGTCCTCACCCTGTGGAGCACCTATTCCAGTACAGGGTAGATTTAAGTACCCGCAGTGGATTGGGTCGGCAAGTTCCTCCGCCGAACTGCGGACCCATGAGGGCTAGGGAGGAATCGACCAGGGATTCGAGTTGAGTGGAATCTCCTGGGAAAAAAGACGCACAGTTTTACCTCAAGCGAGGGAAAGGGCGCTATATGCAAGCGATTCACCCGGACAGCCCATCAGCATGTTATCGAGCTCTACTGGCTCGGACCTGAGACAACACGGGATGAAACTGACTCAACCCTGAGATTGTAGTATCTCGTAAAGGTGTTGGGTGTCACCCAACCCGCTGCTCTACAAATGTCTGCCAGGGAGATACCCCTGGCCAATGCCCATGAGGATGCAACACTCCTTGTCGAGTGAGCTCGGACCCGCAAGGGGACAGCCTGAGTGTGATAAGCCAATGAAATGGCATCTACTACCCAGTGGGAAAGCCTCTGTTTGGAGACAGCATACAGAGAGATGCTCAGAGTGTCTAAAGCTCTGTGTGCGGTCCAAATAGGTATGCAAAGCACGTACCGGACACAGCAATGACGGGGCTGGGTCTGCCTCCTCCCGGGGCAGCGCTTGCAGGTTCACTACCTGGTCTCTAAAGGGAGTGGTAGGAACCTTGGGCACGTAGCCCAGTCATGGTCTTAGGATCACATGAGTGTCTGCCGGACCAAATTCCAGGCAAGTGTCGCTGACAGAGAACGCTTGCAGGTCCCAGACCCTCTGATGGAGGCGAGCGCGATCAGCAGGGCAGTCTTAAGAGAGAGGGCCCTGAGTCCAACTGATTCTAGCGGCTCGAAGGGAGGTCTCTGGAGGCCCGTGAGGACTACCGAGAGGTCCCAGGAGGGGAACAGGCTTGGCCGGGAGGGATTTAACCTCCGGGCGCCTCTTAGGAACCTGATGATTAAGTCGTGCTTACCAAGGGACTTGCCGTCTACTGCGTTGTGGTGGGCCGCGATAGCAGCGACATACACCTTCAAGGTGGACAGGGACAGCCTCCCCTCCAACCTCTCCTGCAGGAATAGGAGCACTGACCTAACTGCGCACCTCTGTGGGTCTTCAGCCCGGGAAGAACACCTATTTGCGAACAAGCGCCACTTCAGGGCGTAGAGCTGCCTGGTGGAAGGGGCTCTGGCTTGGTTGATCATGTCTATGACAGCAGGTGGTAGGCCAGCTAGATCTTCTGCGTCCCGTCCAGGGGCCAGACATGGAGTTTCCAGAGGTCTGGATGCCAATGCCAGAGCGTGCCCTGCCCCTGAGAAAGAAGGTCATTCCTCAGGGGAATTCACCTGGGAGGGGCTGTCGCAAGGAGTACGAGGTCCGAGAACCAGGCCCGGGTGGGCCACTAGTGTGACTTGCTCCTCGTCCTCCCTGACCTTGCACAGCACCTGTGCAAGAAGGCTCACTGGGGAAAATGCGTACTTGCGCGGCCCCGTGGGCCAGCTGTGTGCCAGCGCGTCTTCCCCGAGGGGAGCCTCTGTTTGGCCATACCAGAACGGGCAGTGGGAGGTCTCTCGGGAGGCAAGCAGGTCTACCTGGGCCTTGCCGAATCATTCCCAAATCAGCTGGACCGACTGGGGGTGAAGCCTCCACTCTCCACTGGGGAAGCGTTGTCGTGACAGTGCATCCGCTACCACATTGCGTTTGCTGGGGATGTGAGTGGCACCCAGCGACCCGAGTCGCTGCTGGCTCCAAAGGAGGAGACGACGGGCGAGTCGTGACATGTGGCGGGAGCGTACGACGCCATGGCGATTTATGTACGCTACCGCAGTGGTGCTGTCTGACCTGATTAGGACATGTTTGTCTGGAATTAAGGGGAGAAACTGTCGCAGGGCAAAGAAAACAGTCATCAATTGATATGCCAGCGCAGCGGGGCCCCTCTCCAAAGGCCCGCAGCTGCGTGTCCATTGCAAACAGCGCCCCAACCCGATTTGGAGGCGTCGGTAGTGACCAGGACGCGTCGGGACACCTGCTGCAGGGGCACTCCTGCCCGTAGAAAGCAGAGGTCTGTCCAGGGTTTGAGAGTTTGGCGGCACGCGCGGGTGATTATCACACGGTGCCTGCCGTGGGGCCATGCTCATCTCGGGACTCGAGTCTGAAGCCAGTGCTGAAGCGATCTCATATGCATCAACCCCAGCAGCGTGACTGTGGCGGAGGATGCTATATGCCCCAGGAGCCTCTGGAAGAGTTTTAGAGGGACCGTTGTGCCTGGCTTGAACTTTGCGAGGCATTTCAGCACCGACTGTGCACGCTTGTTGGTGAGACGTGCAGACATTGAGACGGAGTCTAACTCCATGCCGAGAAAGGAGATGCTCTGAACCGGAGTGAGCTTGCTCATAGGAAGGGTTGGTGTTGCGGCAGAATTGAGACGTGGAAGTACTACCGCTGCAAACCAATCTAGGTGCCGGATGCATGTTAAGATACACTTTTGCATGAGCATTTTGAACGGGAGTTTGATCAGTGCTCGGTTGAAAAACTCGCAAGTCCAAGATTGGTCGTAAGCCGCCGCCTTTCTTGGGTACAATGAAGTAAGGGCTGTAGAGACCCTTCTCCATTTCAGTTGGGGGGACAGGCCCATCACGTCTTTGCGCAGGGATTTAGCATGTTTGCCGTCTACGGACGCCCGCGAAGGGGGGGGGGGCGAGGCCTGGCAAACTGAATTGCTTAACTGAGGTTAGGCAGTGAAAGCCACGTCTCCAAACTCTGTGCTGGGGGTAATAATAATAAATAATAATACATTTTATTTAAAGGTGCCTTTCTCGGCACTCAAGGACACCGTACAGGGATACATAAGACATTTAAAAGCACCAAAATTAAATAAACAACAACATTAAAAAAAAAAGAGGTAGAGCAATTGATATCATGGGAGATTGTTTGAGTTGCGATTTGAAGTGGAAAAATGAATCGATGTTTCCAAATTGGGGTGGTAATGAGTTCCAGAGACAGGGAGCAGAGTGGCTAAATGCTCTGCTCCCCATAGTGGTGAGACGGGCGGGAGGGACAGACAGGTGTATGAAGGAAGAGGATCTAAGGGAGCGGGTGGATGTTGGACCATGGAGAAGATCAGACAGATATGGGGGGGCAAGTTTGTGGATGGCCTTGAATGTTAACAGAAGGATATTGAATTGAATACAGAACTGGACCGGGAGCCAGTGAAGCTGTTGAAGAATAGGAGTGATGTGGTGAATAGAGGGGGTTCGAGTTATGATGCGGCAGCTGAATTCTGGACCAGTTGAAGCTTATGAAGGGATTTGTGAGGGAGGCAGAAAAGGAGAGAGTTGCAGTAGTCCAAACGGGAAGTGACAAGACTATGGACAAGAATGGCGGCAGCGTGTGGTGTAAGGGAGGGGCGGAGGCGATTAATGTTTCGTAGATGGAAGTAGGCAGACCGGGTAATGTTATTGATGTGGGACTGAAAAGATAATGTGGTGTCAACGATGACACCCAAACTCCTAAACTGGGGGGAGGGTGAAAAGGAGGAGTTATCAATAGTGAGTGAAAAACTGTCGGTTTTGGATAAATTAAATTTAGTGCCAATGAGGAGAACCTCAGTTTTTAATTTGAGAAAATTTTGGGAAAACCAGGTTTTTATTTCTGTAATACAGTCAGTGAGGGAGGTGGGCGGGGAAGTGAATGAAGGTTTGGTCGAGAGGTAGAGCTGGGTGTCATCAGCATAACAGTGGAATTGAATGTTAAATTTGCGGAATATATTGCCCAGGGGAAGGAGATAAATGATGAAAATTAGGGGCCCCAGGACAGAGCCCTGGGGCACACCTGAAGTGACAGTAGAGGGACTGGATTTGAAAGACTTAAGTTGATCAAACTGAGTGCGGCCAGAGAGATAAGAGGTGAACCAGTCTAACGGAGCGTGGGTGATACCAATGGAAGATAATCTGTTGAGAAGGACGGTGTGAGAGATGGTATCAAAGGCTGCACTTAAGTCGAGGAGGATGAGGATGGTAAGGAGTCCAGAATCAGCTGCCATGAGAAGGTCATTGGTGATTTTGATAAGTGCTGTTTCAGTGCTATGAAGTGGACAGAAACCAGACAGGAACTGTTCATACAGGTTATTGTGGGATAGATGAAAATGGAGTTGAGAGGCAACTGTTTTTTCTAGAAATGAGGGGAGCCAGGGAGGGAAGGCAAGTAGGTGGCAAAGGGATTCCCATCCTGGTCCATCTTAGAATCATCATACCCCCTTATGGCATCAGTTTTTATGTCACTGAGCTTCCCAAAATCCTCCCCTTCACTCCACCGCACCACTGCAAACTTCCTCTCCATGTGTTCTAAAATTATCAAATAAATAAAAATCATTGTTTGGCTTAGCAATCAATAAATGACTGGCAGACAGAAACTGTTATTAAGATAACATTTAAGATCAGTATTCTGACAAAAAACACTTCTACTATTAGGTATCTGCAGGGTTAGGCAAGTTATATTTAAGACTTTATTGCCACTCAAAATGAAATTTAAGACCCATTTTGAATATATTGTGATACACAATTCTGTTGTCTAATTTGATAATATCAAGCACATATTAAACACATTTCTTTCTAAATTTGATCTGAAATATCCAAAGGAATATAATCTGAAAATTGCAGATTAGGGTATTGATAGGTTAAGTGATTTAACAGAGGTGAGCAGATAATGTGATATGTCTTTATGATTATTGTGATATTAATTTCTTTCATATAACGTTAGCCTATCCTACCTGACAGGTGCCTCTATAGCCTACAATCAACCAGAAAGGGTCCGGTGGGTCCGGTGTTTCCTATTAACAGACAGTAACGTTAGAGAAATACAGAAAGCACATTAACGTTAACTTACTGACTACAAGATGTTCTTGAACATGAATATTTTGGCCAAAGGCTGTGCAACCAAATGTAGTAAACATATAAATAATCATTCTATTTACTGGTTTAAAAACCTTAGAATCAAAAACAAAGGTTCTGTAATATTGACATGGAAATAAAATGGTGGAGACCAAATATTTATGCAGACATTGAAAAAATGTTAACTTTGCCATGTTATCTTTGCCTTCTGCCAATGCTAACATTACTGGATATGTTCTAATCTAAGACAAGGCCTGTCCTGTACACTCATCCAACGTTACACTTGTGTTATTATCATATAGATATTATTAAAAATAAGGATAATTAACGTTAACTTAACTAATCTTGCTAAAATGCACCACTTTGGGTAATATAAGCTGAAAGTGACTGTGAGCTAACTTAATTTAGCTAACCTTAGCTACAACAGTAACATGTAATGTTAAACCAGTTAACGTTCGCCATTATAAAAATCAGTTGTTACTTAAATAAATGTATTTCAAATTTAAGCTCAAACATTGAAGCTTAAATCGTAACGTTAACTCCAGATTCACCAAACTATGTCGTCTGTTGGCCGTTCGTCGGTCGTGATTCAAAAGATGCCTTCTTTTTCAACCTTCTACTTTTTTCCCTCCATGTCCCTCTACGCCGGTCATGGTGTTCTGCAGTGTACTCGCTCTCTCTCTCTCTCTCTCTCTATCGCTATCTATCTATCTATCTAGCGGCCCTGCGCATGCGCATTACCCACAACCTCGCACTGTTCTGTAGTCATTATTTTCGAGGAACGGGAACGTTAGCTAGCTGAAGTTTCCGGTAGCTTTCTAGCGGTAAAATGGTCACATCGTGTTGACAAGGACATTAGCTAGCTTCACCAGCAACCCTAGTAGACATTAAGCACCCCTCACCCGGCTTCACTCGCAGGCTCCCGCCCCCTCCGAGAACCAAACAGCTGGTCCACCAAAATGGAACTTCAACCCTTGGTCCACCAAAACTAAACAGCAAGCCCTGGTCCACCAAAACTAAACAGCAACCCTTGGTCCACTAAAACTAAACAGCAACCCCTGGTCCACCAGAAAATAAATTACTTAGACTGGCGGCTTCGACCGTTGGTACACCCTCCCAAAGCTGGGCTGGTGGACCAGTGGCCTCGCCGCAGGCTGCTCCTGAGACTAAGTCTTTTCCCTGGTGGACCAGGGGCGCTCTAACCTCCGCGCTCTCTGCTTGCCTGCCTCAGGCTGGGCAGACTCTGACTCGGTCTCGCATCCCCCGTGTCGACGTGTCTCCAGACCGCTGGTCCACCTTGTGTCTCCACGGGGTCGAACTTCGGCGAGCTGCCGGACGCCCGGCTGGCCGCCACCGAAACCGACAAAAACTTGGATCGAGGGCTGACTTTCAATGGATCGCAGCGAGTGAGCAGCTCTGCCACGCACGACACTCCGACCCAGAATCAGGTCGTCTACAAGTCATTTAGCACCAGGTTCTCCACAAACTTTCAGTGCAACTTGTATAATGTCATATACTAATTAAGTGCAAAATTAAATCTTTCTACGGCAAGAAATGAGTGACTGGGTCTTTTTTATTTTTACATGGCAATTTTGAATATTTGCTGCATACACAAGAACTTGAAAATCTAACTGTAAATAAAAATTAATTTTTGACTATTTTATTGGACAGAGTTACTCATAAAATCTTAAATAACAACAAATATAACCCATGTAATCATTTTTGGAAAAATTCACTAATTGAGATTGAAGAAAGTGTGATCTAAAACCTGAGACAATGCTAGTGTCATAAAATCTTAGAAATGCCATCAATTATTTTTGGTAATCTCATCATGTGCTTTTCCATGTACTTTAATGTCTCATATATGTGACATCTTACATATGTCTATTGTCTTGTAAGGTTTTTATACAATATACCAAGATTTTGGTTTCACTAATGATTGCCCAACTCATATAACTTTGATGAACGTGTATCTACTAAGAATATTGTATGTGGATTTACTGTCATATATAGTAATTATAAGTTCCCAAATTATCTTAAATCTCATATTACACAATTTTACTAAGGATTTTGTGTCTTGTTTGACTGTTATATATATTACTTACAAGTTTCAGATAAAAGATATAAACATTTAGTAAAATGTATCTATATCTTTTCCATATGGGTACTGGCTGAAGGAGGTGATTTACCCAATATGAGGCCTCTCACTTTTCTTGGCTGCAGAGCCTATACTTTAAAAATAACTGATAAGTTCTTAAAAACTGATCATAATGTTGTTGTATGGTACTGAAAAAAGGACCCCGAATTATAAAAACATAAGAATTATTTAGAATTCTTATGTTTTTACTTTGATATTTTATTATCACAAACTATTCCATAAAAGTCATTAAAAATGCAAAACTAACTGAAAACACTTCTGACACTAAGAGGTGAGAGCTGTTCAACCAGTTTCTCTAGTCTAAAACATGCAAGTGTGTATTTAGTTGACTTAAATTTAGTGAAAATAAATTGTATCTTCTTTATTCCGACTGTATACGGTACAATGGAAAAAAAAATTACTTACAACTTCCTTGCAATTCATTACAGACAATTTAAACTATTTACACATCATACAAGCAGGCAGAACTCACAAATAACAACAGTTGGTGTCTTCCCTAAAAGCCTGACCACAAATATTTGGGTTGCCTCCCTGTCAGCCATGATGTAGACAGATGACCACTTTTAATCCAGGACATCACAAATGGAGTAGGGTCAAAGACCTCTATGGGTGGTCCATTTATGTCAACAAAAGAAAAGAGAAGACAAGCTCTTTTCCTGATGTTATTAGACTTTTTATTAGAAGAAGCGACGTGACACTCCCCTCTACATCCTTTGGGCCCACCACCCATTGGAGAAACCACAGGAGTCGGGTGCGCTGCCATATGGGTGGCAGTGAAGGCCGTGGGCCTCGACGGACCAGACCCGGGCAGCAAAGGCTAGCTCTAGGGACGTGGAACGTCACCTCACTGGGGGGGATGGAGCCGGAACTGGTGAGGGAGGTGGAGCGTTACCAGTTGGATCTGGTTGGGCTTAATTCGACGCAGAGTTTTGGCTCTGGAGCTGTACTCCTGGATAGGGGATGGGCTGTATTCTTCTCTGGAGTTTCCCAGGGTGTGAGGCAACGGGCGGGTGTGGGGATACTCATGAGCCCCCGGGCTGAGCGCCGCTACGTTGGAGTTTACCCCGGTGGATGAGAGGGTCGCCTCCCTACGCCTACGGGTTGTGGGGGGGGAACTCTGACTGTTGTCTGTGCATATGCAGCAGTGCATATACAGCAGTTCAGAATATTCGGCCTTCTCGGAGACCCTGAATGGAGTCCTGAATAAAGCCCCAGTAGGGGACTCCATAGTGATGCTGGGTGACTTCAACGCGCACGTGGGAAATGACAGGGACACCTGGAAAGGCGTGATTGGGAGGAACAGCCTCCCCGATCTGAACTCGAGTGGATGTTTGTTATTAGACTTCTGTGCTAGTCATGGATTATCTACAGGTGCTGGTCATATAATTAGAATATCATCAAAAATTTGAATTTTCAGTAATTCCATTCAAAAAGTGAAACTTGGATAATGTATACATTCATTCCACACAGACTGATATATTTCAAGTGTTCATTACTTTTAATTTTGATAATTATAACTGACAACTAATGAAAAACCCCAAAATCAGTATCTCAGAAAATTAGAATATTGTGAAAAGGTTCAATATTGAAGACACCAGGTGCCTCACTCTAATCAGCTAATTAACTCAAAACACCTGCAAAGGCCTTTAAATGGTCTCTCAGTCTAGTTCTTTAGGCTACATAATCATGGGGAAGACTGCTGACTTGACAGCTGTCCAAAAGACGACCATTGACACCTTGCACAAGGAGGGCAAGACACAAAAGGTCATTGCTAAAGAGGCTGGCTGTTCACAGAGCTCTGTGTCCAAGCACATTAATAGAGAGGCGAAGGGAAGGAAAAGATGTGGTAGAAAAAAAGTGTACAAGCAATAGGGATAACCGCACCCTGGAGAGGATTGTGAAACAAAACCCATTCAAAAATGTGGGGGAGATTCACAAAGAGTGGACTGCAGCTGGACTCAGTGCTTCAAGAACCACAACGGACAGACGTATGCAAGACATGGGTTTCAGCTGTCGCATTCCTTGTGTCAAGCCACTCTTGAACAAGACACAGTGTCAGAAGCGTCTCGCCTGGGCTAAAGACAAAAAGGACTGGACTGCTGCTGAGTGGTCCAAAGTTATGTTCTCTGATGAAAGTAAATTTAGCATTTCCTTTGAAAATCAAGGTCCCAGAGTCTGGAGGAAGAGAGGAGAGGCACAGAATACACGTTGCTTGAAGTCCAGTGTAAAGTTTCCACAGTCAGTGATGGTTTGGGGTGCCATGTCATCTGCTGGTGTTGGTCCACTGTGTTTTCTGAGGTCCAAGGTCAACGCAGCCGTCTACCAGGAAGTTGTAGAGCACTTCATGCTTCCTGCTGCTGACCAACTTTATGGAGATGCATATTTCATTTTCCAACAGGACTTGGCACCTGCACACAGTGCCAAATCTACCAGTACCTGGTTTAAGGACCATGGTATCCCTGTTCTTAATTGGCCAGCAAACTCGCCTGACCTTAACCCTATAGAAAATCTATGGGGTATTGTGAAGAGGAAGATGCGATATGCCAGACCCAACAATGCAGAAGAGCTGAAGGCCACTATCAGAGCAACCTGGGCTCTCAGGCAAAAGGAGCCCCAACTAAGTATTGAGTGCTGAACATGCTCATACTTTTCATGTTCATACTTTTCAGTTGGCCAACATTTCTAAAAATCCTTTTTTTGTATTGGTCTTAAGTAATATTCTAATTTTCGGAGATACTGAAATTGGGATTTTCATTAGTTTTCAGTTTTAATCATCACAATTAAATGATATAAACATTTGAAATATATCAGTCTGTGTGTAATGAATGAATATAATATCCAAGTTTCACTTTTTGAATGGAATTACTGAAATAAATCAACTTTTTGATGACATTCTAATTATATGACCAGCACCTGTATAACAAACACCATGTTCGAACATAAGGATGCTCATAAGTGTACATGGTACCAGAGCACCATAGGCCGATGATTGATTTTGTAATCGTGTTGTCGGATCTGAGGCCATATGTTTTGGACACTCGGGTAAAGAGAGGGGCAGAGCTGTAAACCGATCACCATCTGGTGGTGAGTTGGGTCAGGGGGTGGGTAAAGACTCTGGACAGACCTGGGAAGCCCAAGTGAGCAGTGCAGGTGAACTGGGAACATTTGGAGGAGGTCCCAGTCTGCAAGATCTTCAACTCACTCCTCCGGCGGAGCTTTTCATGCATCCCTGCCGAGGTTGGGGACATTGAACTGGAGTGGGCAATGTTCAAAGCTTCCATTGCCGAAGCCGCAATGGAGGGCTGCGGCCTCAAGGTTTTAGGTACCGCAAGGGGTGGTAACCCTTGAACACCGTGGTGGACACTGGTGGTCAGGGAAGCTGTCCGACTGAAGAAAGAGGCCTTCCAGGATTTGTTGTCCCGGAAGTCTCCGGAGGCAGTTGCAAGGTACCGACAGGCCTGAAGGGCTGCGGCCTCGGCCATGAGGGAGGCAAAGCAGTGGGTGTGGGAAAAGTTCAGAAAAGCCATGGAGAAGGACTTTCGGTCCGCACCAAAGTGCTTCTGGAAAACCGTCCGCCACCTTAGGAGGGGGAAACGGGGAACCATCCAAGCTGTATACAGCAAAGAGCTCAGCTGTTGACCTCAACCGGAGGATATTGGGCGGTGTAAGGAACACTTTGAAGAACTTCTAAATCCCAACATGCCCTCTATGCTAGAGGCAGAGCCGGAGGCTGATGGGGGATCAGATTCTATTTCCCTGGGGGAGGTCACTGAGGTAGTCAAACAACTCTGCAGTGGCAAAGCCCCGGGGATTGATGAGATCCGACCAGAAATGCTGAAAGCTTTGGATGTGGAGGGGGTGTCATGGATGACACGCCTCTTCAACATTATGTGGAAACCTGGGGCCGTGCCTAAGGAGTGGCAGAATGGGGTGGTGGTTCCCCTCTTCAAAAAGGGAGATCAGAGAGTGTGTGCCAACTACAGGGATATCACACTTCTCAGCCTCCCTGGTAAAGTTTACTCCAAGGTGCTGGAGAGGAGGGTTCAGCCGATTGTCGAACCTCGGATTGAAGAGGAACAATGCGGTTTCCATCCTGGCCTTTGAATGACGGACCAGATCTTTACTCTCGCAAGGATCCTGGAGGGGGCCTGGGAGTAGACCGCTACATGTGTTTTGTGGATCTGGAGAAGGCGTATGACCGGGTTCCCCGGGAGAGACTTTGGGAGGTGCTGCAGGAGTACGGGGTGGGGGGTCTCTTCTTAGGGCGATCCAATCCCTGTACGTCCAAAGCGAGAGCTATGTCTGGGTCCTCGGCACGAAGTCGAGTTTATTCCATGTGGGGGTTGGTCTCCGCCAAGGCTGCGCTTTGTCACCAATCCTGTTTGTGATATTCATGGACAGGATATCGAGGTGTAGTCGGGGTGGGGAAGGTGTGCGGTTCGGTGGGCTGGGGATATCATCGCTGCTTTTTGCAGATGATGTTGTATTCATGTCATCATAGGTCTGTGACCTTCAGCTCTCACTTGATCGCTTGGCAGTCGAGTGTGAAGCGGCTGGTATGAGGATTAGCACCTCTAAATCTGAGGCCATGGTTCTTATCAGGAAACCGATGGAGTGCGTACTCCAGGTAGGGAAGGAGGTATTGCCCCAAGTGAAGGAGTTAAAATACCTCGGGGTATTGTTCACGAGTGAGGGGACAATGGAGTGGGAGGTTGGCCGGAGAATCGGGGCAGCGGGGTGGTATTGCACTCGCTGTATCGTACCGTTGTCACGAAAAGAGATCTGAGCCAGAAGGCAAAGCTCTCGATCTACCGGTCAATTTTTGTTCCTCCCCTCACCTATGGTCATGAAGGCTGGGTCATGACCGAAAGAACTAGGTACGAGTACAAGCGGCCGAAATGGGCTTCCTCAGAAGGGTGGCGGGCTCAGTCATCCGTGAGGAGCTCGGAGTAGAGCCGCTGCTCTTTTGTGGCGAAAGGAGTCAGTTGAGGTGGTTTGGGCATCTGTAAGGATGCACCCTGACCGCCTCCCTAGGAAGGTGTTTCAGGCACGTCCAGCTGGGAGGAGGCCTCGGGGAAGACCCAGGATTAGGTGGAGAAATTACATCTCAACACTGGCCTGGGAACGCCTCAGGGTCCCCCAGTCAGAGCTGGTTAATGTGGCTCGGGATAGGGAAGTTTGGGACCCCCTGCTGGAGCGGCTGCCCCCACGACCCGACTTCGGATAAGCGGTTGAAGATGGATGGATGGATGTTATTAGACTTGGTGTCTGTTTCATTTACAGCAGATAATCCCCTCTCACATTCTGCAGAGTAGCAAGGTAGGTTATCCTTGCAGTTAGTTTTTTTCAGGGTTTCTCCCTTCTGTGTCCACTGCAATTTTAAGTCTTTAAATTCCTCGACTGATTGTCTTGTGGATTCACAAAGAAGTTTAGCCAGGTTGTGCACCTCAGTGTCACCAAACAAGACCAGTTTGACATGTCATGGGGCTTCAGTAACTCAACTGCCAACTCAAATCTCAAACTGTAAATAACTTCTTGAAAAATTTGAGGTCGACATATTTTCCCTTATCTCACACCAATGATGTCCACACCTTTAAACTGGCCTAATGAGATACACTCTTCAGCCTTTGTGGTAGATTTACCTCCCTGAAATGTCAGTGCTTGAAGCACTTCAATGGTCTGCTCAATGTATTGGCTGCTGTCAACAAGAGTTGAATCTCTTCTCTGCAGCTTAAATGACAGGCTCTGGAGTTCCTATAGAACCTCTTTCATACATGCCAAATCATATAGAAAACTCGCATTTCTGATGTGCTTTAAAAGCCCTTTAGTATTTTTGTCTTTCAACTTCAGTCAGAGATGTGTCTTCCCCCTCCGTTTGCAAATGTTTTGCTAGTGCAGGAAACTTTTCCACACTGATTGTTACTGTGTTAAAACAACTGGCTACCCCTCTAATTGTGAAGAGCTGGCCAATTTTTGGAATTTGAATGGCCAGATCGTTTGCTACTTTTTGTAGTAATCGTGCATTCCTGTGGGACTGGTGAAACAAGCTTTACAGCTTTGAGAGGAAAATTTCAAAATGACTGCAGCTAGATACAGTTTTTAATGAATCATAAACAGCTAACTCCAGCTGGTGTGCCAAGCAATTATTGAATTTAACTCTGGGGAAGTAATGTTTTAGCTTCGCAATCACACTTTTGGCCTGTTAAAACTGAAGCCCCATCAGCAGCAGTACCAGTGACATTCTTCTGCAGAAATGTTTAATCAAAGCCAGCTGCCTGTAAACTCCACCTCAACAAAGTGTAACTAGAATCAGCATTGGTACCCTCTTTTAATTCCACCAAATCTAAAAAAAAAAAAAACATTTCAACATCACCTTCTCCTTTTGACATCAGATCTGACAAATCTGATAAGGAAGGCAACACCAAATACAGTGCTCTCATCAACTGTTACACTAATGCGAGAGTTTTTAGCTTTTATATGGGACACCACGCTCATTTTCATTTCCTTTGATATGTGCTCTATTATCTCAGCACATGAGTGATGAACGCGCATTTAAATGCTTAAAGTGCTACTTAAAGAGTCGTTGTCTGTTTGTATAGTACTGAAATATCAATCACTCACCATTGTAAATTCATTATGGCCGATAACCTTTTGAATAATGATTAAAAAAAAAACATTAAAAAATAATTTACCTGCAGCAAATAGCATATTTTCTTAGAAATTCAATAAACCAACTACATATGAGTAGTGTCAGCTATTTCTATATTAATTAATTTTTCATCATCGTTTATTTCATATTATTGCTTCTAATTTTATATTATATTTTATTTTAATACATAATTTATCAAATATGAATTACTAATTAATGATTATATTAAATATAATTAAATATAATATAAAGTATTATTTTATTACTTCCGATCTACATAAAGTGTAAACATCCTAACTGTAAAGTTAAGGTGTAATTTTGTGGTTGTCCAGCTGGTGTCCTTCACGAGTCTGTCTAATTAAGATGCACTTGACATCGACAATCCACGATTACTTCAGAGTGCTCATAGATCTGCAACGATTTTCAAGAGCTTATTAAATTACAACGCTTTTTTTAATATATTTAAAATATGTTTTTAAATATATTATAATTAAATCGTCGTCACATCATATGTTCCTACGCTTAAACGCATCTAGTGATGTAATGAAGTAAAATGTCCGCAGACACTGATCTAGAGTCAGCTTTTTGCGTCAACAGGGGCGAAGCCAGGACTTTTTCAAAAGGGTGGCCAGGCAGGGGCAAGCAAGCGATCAGTCTGTGGTGGCATCTGGTCCACCCCCTAACTAAAACCTGTTAAAGTTAAAGGTTTGGAAACGGATCACAGACAACCAGCAGTTACAGACAGTTATTGGAGCAGGAATCAAAAGAAACAGACACAAACTCTCTGTGCACAAGTGCAGTACATAACCAATCATGCTATCGTTTATGGTGAAACTTATGAAAGCAGAACAGCGACTGCAAATCACAAAATGATTTAACGAGTAATGATAACTTTTAACAATGAATCTAAATTGCTTTTTAAACTCAGTTCATCAACATTCAATGAATGACATTTTCTCTCTTCATTGACTATCTGGTAAAAAATGGGTTACATTTACATTTGACATGGCACTCACATTTTAAACACTTATGTCCAGGGGCGAAAATTTCATCAAAATGTTGGGGGGGGACAATAAACATAACAATTCTCAAGAGCAATTTTTGAAGGGGAGTGAGGCAAGGGAGGGGGGACTCAAAATGTTTAAAATGTTTTTTTGTTGTTGCCCTTTTTGCATTTGTATTATTTTCTTTCTTAAACAATTATTTAAAGAATATATCATTATATTATTTACAATACACATATTTTAATGATATTTTAGGGGGACAACACCCCCTTCATTTCCCTATGCTTTACGTCATATTCAGCTCTGTCCATGCCATTCAAATGTATGAACTAATTACGCCATGCGCTACACATATACTGGGCCCCCTTGGGCAGTTTTAATGGTATGACCCATTTTAGAGATTAAACTTGATTCAGATAAGCTTCCTACTATGAGTATTTGTTTAGAGCCCACCCAAATTTAGATTTGATCTCCTTTGGGAGGTAGTTCAGGCTTTAATTAGGAGGGTCGGACCCCACCTACATAATTCGCACCCTGAGTTTATTTAAACTGTGAATGGCATGCAGGATGTTGAAATGATGGCTGGACAAAAGTGCTTTCGAGCAATTGATGGGAGCAGTGATGTCTTTTATTCGTCTTGACTTTTTATTGGCATATTCTAAACACACATGTCAGTTTGACTGCTTGTTGGAGAAAAATCCTCTATCTGACCTTCTTCCCAGCTATTCTGCCATTACACGCATGAACACTCTTGATTACTTAAATCACAGCTTCTCCTGAGTCAGCAAGAACTGTGGCACTGCAATCATGCCCAAACTGCAAAGCCAGAGACCAGCTTCCCTTGCAAAGAAACCGATTTAAACTGCAGTCTTGGTGGTGATGAAACTCTCAAGGTGAACGGACAAAGTTAGCTATTAAATTAGAATTGTAATCGACTGCAATTTCAATGCTTTAAGACCTATCTGCAAATGTTTCAGGGCTCTGTCATCATAAGCGAAGCAGCAAATTCGATAAGCCTCAATTTGTGTGCTGTCCAATATAAATTTAGTTCTTAGCTATGCCATCCCTCCTGAGGTCTATATTGAAGTCAAACGCTAATTAACCTTACGATTGCTGTGAAAGCACACAAAAGGTGCAAAAGGTTAAATGGTGGGATGTGGAAAAAAATTAATGTTTCATGATGTGATTTTATTTGATGATTTATGGTACATTTGGTCTGCACATCAAATCTATAATTTCTGACTGATGAAGATATTAAACGTTCAGTATACCAACGCCAAATGCCTTCACACCTGAGTTTAACTGAACTAAAGGGATTAATTATATAAATCTTCTATAGACCACAATCTGTGTATCTTCCGTTCATTCCATTTCCGTTTTGAAATAATAAAAAAAAAAACAGAAAATGAAAAACAAAATATTTACTTAACTCTTCTCATCAACACTTACAAAAGTCACCGAGTAAAGATAAGAGACCTAATGTATATTTTACGTGGGGTAAGAGGATGTGACTATTCAGATGATAGATAATAGTGTAGTAAATATGGCATTTTGTGTCAAAACTATTGTTTTCATGGTGATTTTAAGGGATATAAAGCAAAGAGGCATTTAAGGGTGAAGGAAAGCCCTATTCGGACAGAATAATTTTACCAAACATAAATCCGTATATTATTACTGCAGATGTCTTTAAATTTACCGTCGATTTGCATGATGGGACTTAAGTGATGTCTGCAGAAATCATAGAGATGAATGTGTCTTCTGCATTTACACATTGTCGCCATATAACTGACCTATCAGAAAATGTATGGCAGTGCATTAATTAGGATATGCGGGACATTTTAAACATGAGCATATACTGCATCTGGGATTATTAGAAGAAATTGTTTGGAATATCTGGCAAAATATAACAGAACTGGTGATATAAGCGAGCCTGAAATCCTAAAAAAAATATGGACAATCCGTTCACATTATATGGGTACTATATATATATATATATATATATATATATATATATATATATATATATATATATATTTATTTTTATATTTAAAGATAACTATGTATAATTATTACATCATTATATTTTTAATTATTGTTATATGAGGGGCTTTCTCAGCAAATATTAGGGCCCCACGATTGGTTCGGGGCCCCCCCAACACCCCCAATTATTAATTTTTTCTGCCCATCAATTACTGTAATCAACAAAACACACAACCGTATCAATGAAACGTATTATGTTTAGTTTCGTATATTTTTCAAAATTTCTTAATCTAATTTTGGAACTAGGATGGAGGATTTTAAATTGTGTGGGTGCCGAGAGGATGATGCACGCAGCACTCTGCTGTTTCCGTTTGTCAACTGCCAGGAGCAGTAGCTAGGTAACAGACATCCAGCCATCATGAAGCGAAGGTTCCCACCTGGATCAGAGAAATGCTGTTTTCCCAAATCAGACGATAGTGCATGCCAGAAGCATGGCCTCTTTTAATATTGTTTGCTACTTTTTGTGTGCTGGATTTTTTTTCATCATTACAGTGGAAACAACTTAAAATACTCTGTCATTTTTGGGCATACAGAACTGTAAGACATCATTAGAGACTTTAAAGGGTCTACTTTTATTTGTGTAAAATCGTGTGCTTTTGTAAAAATAAAGAAAATACAGCCGTCTCTGTCTCTGCAAGCATATTTCTGAAACACGTCACAAAAATGAACTGAAACTCCGCAAATACTTATCACACAAACATGAAACATATGTCTAAAGAAAGCCTAAAATGTCTACTTTTAAATAAAACAATTAAAATTTAAAACAATTTAAAATATGAAAATGAAAAATATTATCCTGCAATGTAATCTGTATGAAACAAAGCTATGTTAGTTGACATGCTATTTTATATAAACATGTACATATTTTACTAGTGGGACTGTTTCCAGAATCGCCAGCCAAGATTCAGAGTATTGCAATTTGAAATATGTCCTAATAAGCAAGTTTTAGTTATATTTAAATGCTGTTTCGGCTAAAGCAGGTATTTCAATTGTATTATATAAATATAATATGTAATATGATATAAAAATAATATAAATTTTTAGATTATATTTTAACAGGTTAAATGAGTAAAATGCACTTTAAATATGCCCATATTAGAAAATAACCATCTTATAATGATTTCTGAAGGATCATGTGACACTGAAGACTGCAGTAATGATGCTGAAAATTCAGCTTTGATTACAAATTACATTTTACAATATTCAAATAGAAAACAGTTGTTTTAAATTGTAAAAATTTTTCACAATATCACTGTTTTTGCTGTATTTGCTGTATTTTGGATCAAATAACAGCCTTGGTGAGCAGAAGAGACTTCTTTTAAAAACATAAAAAATCTTACTAATCTAAACATTTTAAACAGTAGTGTAGGTTTAAAGTTTTAAGTAAAGTCTTTATGTAAAGAACATGTATAGTCAGATTACTTGTTTTAACTTAAACTTTATTCTGATCATTAAGTCTCCTCACATTCATTCTCTCTCAGTCACATTCCTCATTGATAGGCCCAGGGGAGGGTCTTTGTCTCCTCAGGTGTGAATCATATTAATATTTATGATTATCCACGCCTCCCCGCATATGGCCTTTCTAACACTATGTGTCTTATAAAAGTTAAAGGACTATATTGTTTTGTATGAATGAGTGATCAGGATGTTTTCACATCATTTTGTAGCATAAACTCTAGAATACAAGATCCAGTTCTCAAAAGTCTTGTAGACAAATGTTGATTATGTGTTATATGGCCTTATTTCAATGACTTACATTTTTAGTTTTTTCAAAAACCAAGCATAAACTTTATTTTCTCAAAAATACAAACATCTACATACATGTTGCTCACATATTATTGTAGTCCTACAGTGTTATCAGACTTTAGCCATTAATATGTTTTTAAGCAACTAAAAAAAGCACAAATGTCAAGGCATCTAAAAACTTCTCCAGGGCCCAAAACACCCTCAGACCCCAGAGGGTTAATTATAATGCTCCTTCCATCCATTTTTTGTATGTATAATTCTGTATAATAATATCCTTCTTCTCCTAAGGAGCACTATTAAAATATTTCGGGACAGGACCACAAACCACCTCCTAGTGAATGCTAGTGCTATCACTGCTAGTGAATGGCCCTTACTAACTGTTCTGGTAACTTATTGGTAAAATTCTCTCTCTGAAATGAGAGCTTTTTAATTTAGAAAATATCTAATTTCTCTTCTTTTTGGCTGGTTCAGAAACCTGTAGGGCCCCAAACACTATTTTTGTTTAGGGCCCCCAAAACCCTAGGGCCGGCTCTGATCTTTACCACTGAGCCACCCAGGCCCCCTGCTCTCTCGGAATATCCTTTGAGACAGACAGACAGACAAACAGACAGACAGACAGACAGACAGACAGACAGATAGACAGATAGACAGATAGATAGATAGATAGATAGATAGATAGATAGATAGATAGATAGATAGATAGATAGATAGATAGATAGATGTCAATATAAGTTCCCCGAAAGTACACTATTACATTAGTATTAAAGAGTGTAACTTGGTAACCATGACAAACAAATACTAGCCAAGAGACGTTAGCTAGCTAGTTAACCTATTGGCAATGTACAGACTAAAAAATTTATTTCATAAAGGTTAATTAAAAACAGTAAAGTCAACAAAAGAGCTGCTTTCATGTGGTCATAGTGTGTTATGCATTTCCTTTCTTGAAAATAAACTATTTTCTTGTTTTTTTTAGCAGTATGATATGTGGTCTAGACAGCTAATCAAAATTTACCAACTCATCTCTGATTGGCTGAAATTCTGGCACATTTGTTGTGCAAACAAGCAGTCAAGGCTCTGCACGCATGGAGGAGGAGAGAGCGAGTGAGATCTTGCACATGAAAAAAACAGTGGAGTTATGTACATTTCAGATTTCTTTGCAAATTCACATTCAAATAAACTTTGTTCAGCGCAAATACATTTTGTTTGTCATCAAAGATGAACTGAATTCATCTTTGCAAGAAGATGCATTGCTTCACAAAACTGAGTTCACATGGATGCAAAATAACTTTTTGTGCGCTCAAAATATGATCTTGTGCGCATAGTAGGGTTGGGCGATGTCCCCTAAATTGGCAGTTGACGATGTTGACAGTAAAACATCGCGATGGACGATGATATCGTCAGTGGGGTGGGGCGGGGGATTATATAATTTCATATAATTTTCAAAAATTATATGAAAAATTATAATTTCGTTATTTTACTAACCCAACTAATGACTCGTCGGCGCTTTATCAGTAGGTTGCACGACACGTGAAGCATTTTTTTTTAGCTGTCACTTAAGAAGAGTTGTGCACTTTTTATTTTAATATATCTCTTTACATAAAAACTATTTTCCACTTAAAAACTATCATTTCGTTATTTTACTCACTGATGAGCAAAAGGTCGAGACAGAAATGACCATGTACCTGCAGGAAATGGCCATTGATGTGGAAGAGGACCCGCTGACTTGGTGGAAAACGAACGACAAAAGGTTTCCGTTCATGGCAAGATTAGCACAGAAATATCTGTGCATATGTGCTACCAGTACTCCATCAGAGCGGGTCTTCAGCACAGCGGGTAGTGTAGTTACTCCAATCCGCAGCTTATTAAAACCAGATAAAGTGAATATGTTGGTATTTCTAGCCAGAAACATCGAAATTTAAACATGGTCTATGGTGAAAGATATTAGACTTCTTTACGCATTTTTCGCCCTCCGTTGCGGAGCTATTCGATTTTGCATATTATTTTTTAAACGTTCATTTGTGTAGTTCATATGACCACTTTACAATATTTCAATAACATAATTTATTTTGTAGCCTGTGCTGAAGTTAATTGTGCTGCTAATTATAAGTGAAATGTTAATGCCGAGTTTCGGTCTGAGTGTTGCTCCCGTTTTCTTGTTCTTTATTTGTTGTTCTTCTATGTTTTAATAAATGCGTGTTATTCATATTCACCTTGTTTCTTTCATTTGATTTGACATTATGGATTTATGGCCAAGGAAATTTTTCTTTAAAAGTATTAACCAGACAAAAGTGATTTGACGTTCGCTGGTCTGGGTTGATCTTAAACTGCCGCTTCAGTGTATACAAGAGCTATGTGACAATGAGCAGATGTTCTGAGACACTACAACTACTAATAATTAATTAATAAAGGCTATTTTCTTGTAGCCTACAACATAAAATATTTTAATCTAAATGTACAGTGTAAGACATGTAAAAAAAAGACAAGAAGCTAACAATGTCAAGATCAATATTTGTGTAGCCTGCCTGACACAGTATTTTCACAGACTAACACGTCACGTCTCTGGCATATACTACAGTATTTAAAATAGCATATATGCATTAGTTATATTCTCAATTTAATTTACAGAGCAATCCCTGCAAAGTTTTTAGGTTAACTATAGAAGAGACTAGTGAGTCACACTAGCAAGACTCGCAAAAGGGGGCGTGGCATCACGATGGTGGCTCTACATCGTGATGTTGGTCAGCCATCACGATGGACGATGATATCGTCCATCGGCACAACCCTAGCGCATAGAACATTTTAGTGTGCTCAAAATAAAATCTTGCATGCTCAAAGTATAATTTTGCACACACAGAACATTTTTGTGCTCTCAAAATATATTGTGTGCACAACATTATCTTGCAGAATTGTGGCACACATATACTCCATAATCATAAAGTGGGTTAAAGGTGTCAATACTTGTTAGCCTTTACTGGAACTCCCATGGACATTTCTGGAAATAACAGCGTACAGATTTCTAATTTACAAAATCAGTATTAAGGTAATATTTCCCAGACTTAATTGTCTGAATGCATAATGCGTTTTTAAAAAGGGAAAAACCTGTGTTAGTGAATAATTTACCAAAGCAAATAAAAAGACAAGTTTTTTCGTATTCCATTTTTTTATAAAAAAATGTATATGGAATGAACAGAAGATAAACGGATTAGACCACCCCGTAATGAATAAATGATTGAAGGTGAGATAAAGCTCAATATGGATCACAAGGGTTATCTGCACTTTAATTAGGATTTTGATGGATTTACATTCGGAGTGAAGATGAAATTTTGCCCACTACAAAACACAATCATAAAACTGTCACTGTAGAAAATGTAGTGTGAATTTATTCTTGTTTGATAGTGGCCATATTTCCTTTTTACAGTATAGTTGTACAACTCATTGCATTTAAATGACAAATTTATATTTTGCAGTGATTTCACAGTGAACAGGACCAGAAAATAGTTACATAGCAGAATTGTACTGTAGAATCACAGTGATTTGCACTTAGGATCACAGATTAAATAAAATGATAAAAACATGAATAAAAACTTTTAGATTTGTAATGTTCAAAGTATTTGTAATTTGTCACCTGTTCTATTTTGTATGCAGAGTGTTGATATCTGTGCATGCTTAGTTGATGTCTAGAACTAAAAGTTCACCATAAAGATAACAACCACTCAGCTCACCACATTAATACTGTAAACATCCCGGCTCCTTTAATTGTCCATTAAAGAGTATACAGATGAGCCACATCATTATGACCACCTGCCTAATATGCTGTTGGTCCTCCATGTGCCACCAAAATAGCGCCAACCTGCCAAGGCATGGACTCTACAAGACCCCTAATGTCGTCCTGTGGTATCTGGCACCAAGATATTAGCAGCAGATCCTTCAAGAGTTGCAAGGTGGAGCTGCCATGGATCGGACTTATTGGTTCAGCACATCCCACAGATGCTCAATCGGATTGAGATCTGGGGAATTTAGAGGCAACAACTTGTACTCTTCATCATGTTCCCAGCCGAACATTTCCCAGAGCATCACACTCCCTCCAGTGGCTTGTCATCTTCTCACATTGCAGTCTGGTGTCATCACTTCCCCAGGTAAATGGCGCACACGTACATGGCTGTCCATGTGATATAAAAGAAAACGGGACTTGTTGGACCTGGCAACCTTCTTCAACTGCTCCAAGATCCAGTTCCGATGCTTGCCTTGCCTGTTGTAGGCCCACTGGTGGACGGGTCATCATGAGCACTTGCGGCTACGCAGCTCCATACGCCGCAGGGTGCAATGTACTGTGTGTTGTGACACATTCCTATTGTAATCATCATTAACATTTTCTGTGACTTGTGCCATAGTAGACCTTCTGTTGGTTCGAAAGAGATGGGATAGCCTCTGTTGCCCTCATACATTGATGAGCCATGGGCACCCAACACCCTGTCACCGGTTTGTGGTTTGTCCCTCCTCAGACCACTGTCAGTAGGTACTCACCACTGCTAACGGGCAGCACACCACAAGTCTTGCCATTTCAGAGATATTCTTACCCACTTGCCTGGCCATAACAAATTGGCTCCTGTCAAAGTCACTCAGGGCTTTACTTCTGCCCATTTCTCCTGCATTCAACACATTGACTACGAGAACTGATTGATCGCTTACCATCTAATCTACCCAGACCTTAACATGTGGCCTTGTTAGAAGATGATCAGCGTTATTCGCGTCACATGTGAGGGGTCATAATGTTTTGGCTCATCCATGTATATTATTTCTGTACTATAAAATGTAAACTTATAGTGTAGAGCACAAGTTATAATAAGACTTAGAGTTAATCATTACATTTACATGTAGCTTATTTACTTCATGCAGCACAGTGCAACCAATTGTGTTCTACTAGTACACAATTACATTGGCTGATAGAAATTAATTAATAGTAAATAATGCCAAGCCAAATGAAAGACTAATCACTGGTGACAAATTTTGACAACTATGTACACTATTATCCCACAATGCAGAGCTTTTATTTACAGTTTGTTGTAAACTAGCCTTCATGGATTTCACAGTATAATTCAGAATACAGTATTTTATTGTGATAAATTAACGTTAAATCTTGTAAAATCCTGGCAATTGTTTACAGTGTACGAATATTTTTAGCTTTGTGATTAATTCAAAGATTCTCTGTCTCACACAAAGATAATTGGCAAAGCATAACTAAGCAATTACATTCTGTTTCTATACATTTAATATATTGTGCATACAGTATAAATAGAACATGATTTTCAGCTACAGGTGGTCACAAATCAAGTAGTGGTAATATGGCTCACATGCAGTAACAGGCAAATGGTGTCAAAAGATCTCAAACAGTCTGCGGTACAGAGGGCAGAGCCCAGAAATACTGTGGATTTGGCTCCATTTGTCAATCTCTGAACTTCCAGATCAATTTCTCTATGTTGTTTCAATATAAAGAAAAAAATTGTTGTGCAAAATCTGTATTTGGAATTGCATAACTCCTGACACAAATTAAGATTCGTTCAAAGCCACAGATTTCATTGCAAAATAGAGCAATAAGCCAGACTATACTGTTTTAAATGTAGTAAATCCCTTAATGTTACCCTTTTGTTTTGTTTTTTAACTGTTGTATAAAATCAATGTCACATTTGAAATCGTGTGGATATTCGGGAAACATTGCATCAACATTAAAAACACTGCTGGGATATCAGCCTGCATTTTGTTCGCACAAACAGCGCAAGCGGCTCGTGACAGAACACAGGCCGACTGAATGACACTTCAATTTAAGTTGACAATCTCAAATGAAGATTGCTGAACTCCAGCTCGTCTGTGTTTTCAGATCATCCGCACTTCTTGCGTTAGAGAGCGCGCGCGCATGATTGCCAGATACTATTGAAAAGACCGGGTAGAAAACATGTTCTTTTAACAGAAAAGCTCTGATTTGGGGTTTAAATTATTGAATTCTTTCGCGCTTTCTGCTATGACGTGGAGTGCGGGATGCACTCAACGTTGCATGAATTTTTAATTAGCCTGCATTAGTAACAGTTAATTTTGTTATGGTATGAACTTAATCCTAGTAAAGGCAAAAAATATATAATACCTTTGTAACGAAATCCAAGACTTTGTATACCAAATCCAAGGCTTTTAAGGCCTTAATTTGAGATTATTTTTCAATGCTTTTAAGATCCTGCGGGTACCCTGGTTAATGTGTCTTGTCCCCTCACAATGACAGTAAATGAATTATTAGGCTACATTACATCAGTCACGTCACATAGTGGTCTATTTTCAGTTCAAAATGGCGAAAACAGACAAAATTTTATTAATTTGCCTGATTATTTTTGTGATTCGTTTAATATTTATGACCTAAAAAAACTGTCAAATAGCAAATGTTTAGTTTAGCAACTTACATCTTATCTCGCACTTGACCGACCGTAAACTGAAGCGCGTCGATTCGCTCCTTTACTGTCGAGTTGCTCTGCTAAAATTCGCGCTGTGAACATAAAGCCTGCCTACTTTGATTTGATTGGTCATCTCAAATATTCTGACATTGACGAGCAGTGACAGACCAATGAGGCTCAGATGAACACACACACACACACACACACACACTCGGCGCCGCTGCGGAAGAACGCGCTGATAACAAGACTGAGGCCCTGTCCCAAATGGCGCACTTCATGCGGACTTTCGGTCTCGTGGACTTAAATTGCGCGTGCTCGCTGAGTCTACGAGTCCGTAGGCCGTCCCATTTAGCATTTTAACGCTCTGAAGTGTGCTCAGCAGCGCCCCCTTTGTACCCTTGAAGCAGTAAGGCACTTCAAGTACCCAGGAGTCCTTGCGAAAGGCCAATCAGACAACTGGTGTGAAGAGCGCTTTCGCTCACGGACACAGACAATTGATAACATGGCTGAGAAGAAAATATTTAAGTGTAAGTATCATTATGGTTTTTATGACTGTGTACATTTTACCAGTTGTTACCTACAGTTTATACAAACATTATGGTCATCGACCAGTGGTTGATGTCTCAAACATAGTAATAGCGCGCTGAATAATAGGCTGATCGCATAACGATTCATTATATAGAACCGAATGGCAGGGCTTTACTGAGTCATATGTAAGTGAAGTATGGATATTTAAACCTGTAAATTAAAAGCGACATAAAAAAACAAGGTACACATAAAAAATATAAAATACATATATATATGTATATAAAGAAAAAAGAAAATTAAACAGTAAATCAAATAATAATGACTTAATGCATTAACGACTTTTGACAAGTTATATGTTTATCTACAAAGTCAATAACATTTACTTGCTTACCCTTTCCTCCGTGCATAACATCAGCATTTGTATGCATGGAAAATAATCTTGTCTTCTACGACATCGGAGCGTATAAATGTGATTTCTCTGCATGGCAAGCCATCTCGCAAACACAATAGTAAAAACAACAACAATAGGCAGCATATTTCCCCGAACCGAACCTGCAGCTCCTGTCCAACAATAACCACGCTTCACGATCGGGTCTGTCCCAAAAATACTTCTCAATGCGCCTTTGTGGACTTGCGCGAGGGGCCCTATAAGTCTGCACTACATGATGTCACCGAAGTGTGGACTCTGAGGAAGTCCACAAGTCCGGAGTGTGCCATTTGGGACAGGGCCTGAAGCGAACACGAAGGCTTATCACATATTTAAAGATGGAAAGGGAGAAAACAGGACAGAGTAACACGGCGAATATCGCTCATATATATATTTTTTGATGACGTAGTTAAGGCGGCAGGCGTGTGTTGCTTAGGCGGCCGCCTTAGTTTCAAAGTGCTGCGGGAAACCCTGCATTTGTTTTGCTGCCTTGCAAGCACTAGTATTTTCTACAGGAAATGCACATTGTATTTTTAGTACAGCTAACACATTTTCTGCATACACGAATCCTGCCATATGGACCTTTCCTATGGTAACTACGCAGGCTTTTATGTATGAGGCCCTTGGTGCCTGTCCTTTCAACCTTTCAAACTGCTTTCCCTATAATCAGCAAACTCATGAGAAAGACCATAATAAAGAATATCCACATAAAGAAGCGATCCATGATTTTGGCAACTTTCCGCCACTCCCCACTCCGTCTTTGTGTGGCCTTCTGGTCGTAATAACAGTTAGCGATGTACTCAATATTCCTCAGGAGTGTTTGGTGATGGCAGATACACTGACCTTCAAGAAGTATTTCTTTCTTCTTCACTGGTTCTTTTCCACCCACTCCATCCTCCCTGACTCTTCCTCCACACCCTTCTTTCAAGTCAAGTAAATTTTATTTGTATAGCGCCTTTCACAACACACATCGTTGCAAAGCAGCTTTACAGAATATCAGCATTAACAGACGATAAAACTGTAATGTCTATAAAGTCGATTAATCATCATTGTGTAATTTAGATAAAATACGATTTTTAATAGTGTTTAAAGATAATTAAATGATAATTGTATTAATAACCCCAGTGAGCAAGCTGTAGGCGACTGTGGCAAGGAACACAAAACTCCATAAAATGTTGATTAATGGAGAAAAATAACCTTGGGAGAAACCAGACTCACTGTGGGGGCCAGTTCCCCTCTGGCTAACATTTTGAATGTAATGTAAATATTAATTATGTATAGGTAAAATCATGGTTTAAAATTATTAAACTAAGTGTTAAGGGTCAGTGATTAAACATCGATTGTGTTTGAACTGTAAGATTAATGACCAAAGTCTTTGAAGTCCATCTTGATTAATTGCAGAAGTTCACATAGATGCAATTGTCCTTGTTAATTGGCTGATGAAGGCTTTTGTTGGCAATAGTTAGTCTAAGCATTTCATTTCAAGATCGTAGTCCATAAATAGACCGAGGTGATGCAGGTTGGAGTTGGCATCATTTCATCCTCTGAAGTCCGTCATAATAGATTGAAGTGATGTTTGGCTGGCACCGGCTGCATTTAGTCATCATCATTCTGCGACATGTAGCAGTGGAGTCCAACATGAAGCAGGAATGGTGCTGGATCCAGCCGGTTCTGGTGACCTCAGGATAGGAGTCCGAGGTTGAGACAGGGAAACAAATAAAAAGATGTAAGCGTAGATGCCATTTAATTTATTGCAGAGTAAGAGATCATGCTCAATGTTTCTGGTTTCTGGTTCGGCAGACCCAACTAAAGCAGCCTAATTGTGGGTTGGAGGATAAATTAGGTGTATGTCTGGCTAAATAGATGAGTCTTTAGTCTAGACTTAAACTGAGAGAGTGTGTCTGCATCTCGAACAGTGTTTGGGAGACTATTCCATAGTTTAGGAGCCAAATATGAAAAGGATCTTCCTCCTTTAGTGGATTTTGATATTCTAGGAACTATTAATAGGCCAGAATTTTGCGATCTTAATGAGCGTGTTGGAATATAAGCGTGGTAGAAGATCACTTAAGTACTGCAGGAGCTAGACCATTCAAAGCTTTGTACGTAGTTAACAGAATTTTAAAATCAATACGGAATTTAACAGGTAGCCAATGTAACGATGATAAAATGGGGCTAATATGATCATATTTCTTGGTTCTCGTCAGCACTCTGGCTGCTGCATTTTGAACCAATTGAAGTTTATTTATTGATCTTGCTGGACATCCTCCCAGTAATGCATTACAATAATCTAGTCTTGAGGTCATGAACGCATGAATTACTTTTTCGGCATCAGCAACCGAGAGCATATGCCTTAATTTAGCAATATTTCTTAGGTGGAAGAATGCTGTTCTTTAGCTCCTGCAATCTCTCCATGGTCCATGCCCACAGTGATACCTTCTGTCCAGCCACTGGGGCACTCCTTTCCTGGCCCGAGAGATAACGTTGGACTGACATCTTCATTCAATTTGTCTTTTGACTTATGTGGACACACATCATTGGCTGAAACACCTTGTACCCTCAGAGCAAAGTCTTCTTCTCTGGCCCGGCCATTAATAGTGCAGTTGTTTCCCTTCTGAGCAGGTTTGTCTGGATGAGTCGACAGGCAGCCCTCCCCCATGTCATAAACAAAGCAAATCCAAGCCAGGTAGTGCAGGATAAAGCGCCGTGCCCAGGCGGGAACAGGTTGGGCCTCTGGCCCGCAATGGTGGATGTTTATAATGAAGATGGTTAAGGCAGTTGAAGCTGTGATCATGGTCATTGTGGCAATGTAATATTTCCCTGTGGAGGGTTAGAAACAGTCAGTAAGTTTGCAGAACTGTAGACAACAGATTTCATTACAAAGCAATCAGCATTAAATAGATGGTTATAAATACTCACAATGTGAGTATCAAAAGGAAAGTTTCTATGAATTATCCCAATGGTACCACAATGGTATCCCAATTACATTGCTACAACTCAAATAGCGAGATTTCTACAGTACTGTTAACGAAGGGACCACTGCAGGCAGTCCAAGTTTCATTAGGAAGGCTCATTAAAACATTCTGTGGTTATTGACTCAGGGTGCAGATTGTTTATTGCATCGCTTCTAAAGCTCCAGCAGTTTATGTGCATCTCATTCAGTCTCATATTTATTGGGTGGGGGTGGGGTGTTTCTTTTTGGTGGACCAGTTCATTGCACACCAAAACAAGCCATTAATGGTGTGTTATGTGGAATAAAGCAGATACACTATTTACACAGCATTAGCTCACGGCATCATTACTCACGTTTATGAGTAGGGAATAAAAGAACCAGAGTGGATTTACTCAGACAAAGGCAGTCAGTGCACAATAAAGTTGAGATGGCTAAATGATGGCAGAATAATTGGCAGACATCATTGGTTTTTAAGTGAGATCACGTTTAATAAATAATGCAAAAAGAATGCAAGTAATGGCAAGTAAATAACGAAACTTTGTGCTGTACAGTCAATCAGAACTCTGTGCAGTCAATCAGAACTCTCTGCACTTTTGGATTTGTCCTTCTATTGGGGGTTTGTTTCACTTCCCCTACAGCCCTATATTGGAACGCACCAGAGAATTCCAAGTATCCTCTATATCTTTGCTGGCTGTTTAGAGCTCCCACCCCTTTTTGGAGCTCTGCTTACAGCTATATTCTTCTTGATAATTTTCCCTGTGGACCACAGGAGCTTGACTTTTGGCCTAGTTTGTTTATGATATGAATTTCTGAGATCTGAATTTAAGAAATGTGTATTTGTAGTTCTACATTCCTCCTTAATCTGAAAATTTCAACCTGTAATATTATATATGGATAAAATTTTATTTATAAAATATACCACAAAAATGTCTAGAATATAAATGAATAAAATTCTAATTTTAAAACTTTAGTCATTGTTCTAGCTCCATAAACCACAGCTAATTAGAACATTGTTGATGTATATGTACCTGTATGTGTATGTGGACTGGGATTTTGGACTAATGAGATTTCACAGTGGATTGGGCTACCCAGCATAACACATCAGAAACAGAAAATAAGCAATGAAAAATGCCCTGTCGTCATAATCTCATCTGGTTAGGGCAAAATTCTGATTCACATGGAAGATACCTTTTATCGCTTGTCACTTTATCACATTGTGTCTGGTTAGGACACAAAGTAACTGTATAACTAAACATGATAAGTTACTTCTCACCGATGAGTGGCACGTTCTCTGAAGGAGGCATGCTTTCGGCGACCAATAGCTGAAAGACAGTAAGGGCCAGTAACACTGTGACCCCTAAAGACACTTTCTCTCCAGAGTCAGCTGGCAGGTAGAAGCCCAGAGGAGCCAAGAAGGAGATCATCATGCAGGGTATGAGTAGATTGAAGATATAAAAGGTAGCTCTTCTCTTCAGGTGAAGCGTGTAGGTGATATCTGGATAGGGGTCTGAGCAGCAGCCATAAAGAATAACGTTTTTCTTTGCTGGCATTCCCAAAACCTCCCACTCTACGTTCTCCACAAAGTCGGCCAGATCAGCACTGTCCAGAGCATTATGAAGGTCCATTTGGTTGCCGTTGTGTGTCCAAGAACCAAAGGTGAAGCGGCACTGCTGTGCATCAAAGGGGAAAAAAGACACATCAACTTTGCAGGAGCTCTTGGTTATTGCTGGCTGGTCCCACAAAATCTGTCCATCATGGCGGATCACCACATTGGTCTCCATGGAGCTGGAGAACTGATCATCTGCACTGGTGGACAGAAGGTAGAAATCAAGAAAGACTAGATGATGAGCTGGTGTTTAGTGCTATGTTTGTCTTATTAAAAGCCTACAACATTGCATTATTCATTAAATATACAACTAAAGTACTTATACATATTTAATCTGATGAGAAAAAGTGAAATTAAAGAGTGTCATTGTACAGTGTAGTGTAGTGGGACATAGTGTACACTTCTCAGGAGAGTACTCTCTATCCCACTACTTCATTTTCAAAGTTACCAAGAAGAACCTTGCTTACCATAAAACTCTGCGTGAATTGTCCTTGAGGTTCATCCTTTAAAATTAACAGCATCTACAACTAAGGTTTCTTCTTATTGATGCCTAGTCTCAAACAATTAAACACAGATCTAATTGAACAATTATCTTCCACAACCAGGATCACAACCGCTATAGAAATTGAGGGTGACCAATACTCAAATTAACGATCAACCAACATGGATTTTTCAATGGTTGATTTTTAAGTTACATTTGGACCCCTTAAACCCCGAATGTGTGTTTGGATCTTTGAAGACAACCACACATCACAGAGCCATGGCGGGGAGTGGATTTGGATGGCTATTTTAATCTAAATATTTTGGTTGTGGTTTGCTGCCACAAAAATGTAAAGGACCAGAATGTTCTAAAAAGAATGTGTATGTTTTGCTATGATGAGCTTTCTGGACATGAAAATGGTTGAATGGTGAGCTCAGGCCATCTGTCAGCTGACCAGCATCAGATCACCTGAGTAAGTATTTAAGAATTTCTGCTTGAACTTGTCAAAGCTTCAAAATTCTGGTCAAAGTTCAAGGGATTCTTACATGTAGAGAAATAGAAAAAGGAAATATAAGAATAATCTTAAAGGTCAGTAAACATGGACTAGAGTTCCAGGAAAAAGTATGTGAACCCTTTGGATTTACCTAGATTTCTGCATGAATCGGTCATGAAATCTTCTCAAACACAATAACAAACAAAACACACAAACAATATTTGGTGGAGATTATGCTGCCAAAGGAGGGCCAACCAGTTATTAAATCCAAGGGCCCACATAGAGATGGTTTTGAGAAGGTGTTCAATTAAGCTATGAAAATGTACCATTGTTTGATTGTTATTTGTTTAAGCCAGGGGTGCCCAATACGTCGATCGCGATCTACCAGTCGATCGCAAAGGCAATGCTTGTAGATTGCACAAAATTTAAATGTACTTTCGTTAAATTTTTATAAAAATAAATATAATAATGTCTTTCCTTCTTTTAGTTTCTGACTGACTTGCACTTGACGAGTAAATATTGACCAGGCGAGGTTTTGTTTATTCAGTTCTCTGTTCCCAGTAGTTCTTGTTTATGCGCCTTCCAAGAACTACTGGGAACAGAGCGCGAAATTTCGATGCTACTGCCCGGATTAGGCAAAACTGTCTGATTCCATACAGTGCAAGTCATCAGAATAAGGTAAATGCCCTGGCTATTGTAATCTATTGTGCTGTTGGTGTTTTGGGTTTAGTTTTAAAACTGAATGATATCAACATTGAACATTATTATATATATTTTTTATTAATTAGAAAATGAATTCCATGAAGGGATACATGCAGCAGTCCCAACAAGCATTTTCTTATTTTAAATGAAACTGTGTTTTTTAGTTGGTAGATCTTATTGAGTTGGTCATTTAAAAGTAGATCATCACACAAAAAAGTGTGGGCACCCCTGGTTTAAGCAAACTATTGTTGTGACTATTGAAGTCGAAGATCGAATAAAATTTTGGAACGTGCAATTTAAAAAAAAATTATAATCTTTTGAGCCCTATAATATCAACCTGTTTGTTTACAGGGAATTAAAGGAATACTGAAGTTCACCCAAAAATGTAAGTTCTGTCAAAAAACTTATTACCCCATGTCTTCTAAAAACTTTACTTTTTTCTTCTGAAGATGCATAAAGTTGTATTTCAATAAATATCCCAGTCTGTCTTTTCAGTACATTGGCAGTTGATAGTGACTCACATTAAAGTTTTAATCATAAATGCAGTCTGCGTCACTCTTACGTCATGTTCCAAGTCCTCTGAAGGCATGCAATGCAATTTGGAGGGAAATGACTAATTAATTTTTGTAAAACATGTTTGCGTGTTGATGAGCACTATGAGAGAAACTCGTTTCTAAGTGACACACATGTACAGTACATGTTTCCCTGACGTCAGGGAAACTTATTGGATGCCTTCAAAATACTTGGAATATGACCACATGGACTAGTTTTATGATACTTTTGCAGAATTTTTGAAGCCTGAATGTGAATATACACTGCAATTTTATTAAAAATATGGGTCAGGATATTTATTCAAATGTATAATTTTATGTTTGTATAAGAAAGAATTTTCATTTTTGATTGAACTACTCCTTTAATTATTTTTTTCATATGCAGTTATTTCCAAAATAAACTGGTGTGGAAAACTGCCGTGGTCCTTATTTAGCAACTTGTTAGCAACATACTGTTTTAAAAAATTATTGTTTGGGGTACAACTCAAGTGTGTGTTATTTAGGTTGTAGAACAAAACATCTATCTTCAAGTAATGTTTACATGGACCTTATTTCACTCAAAAGACTAAAACTGCCATTATAAAAACCCATAGAAAGATTAAGAGGGAACTTATGGCTCTAACATGCAAATTTTTCTTCGGGTTTATGGACTTCCACTTGAATCGCTCTATTAGATTGATAGAACACCACGTATGGTTGTAGAAAAGTATGGTTGTAAAACCATTCATTAAAGTGTTAGTTTGCCAAAAAAACTAAACATTCTCATCATTTACTCACCATCATGCCATCCCAGATGTGTATGACATTCTTTCTTCAGCAGAACACAAATTAAGATTTTTAGTAGAATATTTCAGCTCTGAAGCTCCAAAATCCACATAAGGACAACATAAAAATACTCTATATGACTCCAGTGGTTAAATCCATATCTTCAGAAGTGATATGATTACTTTTACTATAAATTCTCCTCCCTGCTCAGTCAATCTCCACTTTCACATACTCCTTCTTCACAGGGAGGAGAATTTAAGATAAAAATGACTTAAACATTTATCTGTTTCTCATTTGCATCCATCATATCGTGTCTGAACACATGGATTTAACCACTGGAGTCCTATGAATTACTTCCATGCTCCCTTTATGTAGATTTTGGAGCTTCCAAAAGTATTATTATTTATTTTATTTTTTCAATTATGTGACAATTTGAAAGCGCAGACTTTCAAAAATATTCAAAACAAATATTTTTTATTAATTTTACAGTTTTGTTAATAAATTCAGTAGGATTACACATCATGAATGTGACACCAAACTTTGCATTTCTTGAATTCAAGCAGATGAAGGGCTATATCAGGGGCCTATAAAATTAAAAGTAATATTTTTATTATATTTTAAAAAAAAGTTTAAAAATAATAATAATAATAATAATAATGCATAATTGTCACACTGAAATGCTCATTCTACAGTACAGCTTTGATTTTAAGTTGGATGCGGATGTACATTTTCTGGTATTCACAACAGTAAGGTTAACTATAACATCTATAAAAACACCTAACACCTCATGTTGCTAAATTATTCTGACATGACTCAGTTGGAACTCCTTTCATCAGGTTCTTATTGATTTAAATTCAGTCATCTCTTGGAATTCTGAAGGCAAACAAAACCTGTTACATTTTCTTACACTCAAAAAATATATTTTATCCTGTTATCCTGTGTATTTTGCATTTTTCCTTGTGATAATTTAAATGTATTCATAGTTTTAACAGTGGTGTTTGTAGACCATGGTAAGCACATGGAAGCCAGGATCTTCACAACCATGCTTATATGTAACTTGATTTCTATAAAACAAACTATGGCAGTTTTGTAATTAGAAACAATAGGCCTACACTAAACACATTTAAAAACAATAAATATAAACATTTAAGTTGTAACAAAAATTAATTATATCTCTCAATCCCCAAATGTAGACTATTACAAATTTAATAGAGCTGAAGTAGTGATACAGTGGTGGCCAAAAATATCCTTTTAATCTTTCATTCAAAATAAATCACAAAACTCTAAACTTCAATTCATATTAGAAATGTTTGGTGCACCTGGGTGACTATGAACATGAAAGTGTTCAGCCATGACTTCCTGTTTCACAGGGGTATAAAAATTAAGCCAAATTCCCTTAATCATCAATCACAGTGGGTTAGACTAAAGAATATAGTTCTGATGTGCAGCAGAAGGTTGTTGAGCTTCACAAAATGGGAAGTGGCTATAAGAAAATAGACAAAGCATTAAAAAAGCCCATTTCCACCATCAGGGCAATAATTAACAAGTTCCAATCAACTGGAGATGTTAAGAATCTATGGGCTGAAATATGTGCCACCAGAAACTGAATTTGAACCATTTATATTTGAATTTGAATGGCTAAACTTGAATAATTGCATTGAAAAACTGAATTTGAATCACATAATTTGAAATTGTATTGTTTAATTAAAATTGAATTTATTCAAAAACTGAATCTGAATTGTATCATTTGAAATTGAATTTATTCGTTTGGAACTGAAGTCCAATAAAATTTGATCCTCACTGAAAATTAAACTCTCTATATATCTTCACATTCACTTCTCACAATTCAGATTCAGTTCTCAAATTCAATTTCAAGTTACTGAGACAGACATCCGGGTAGTTGGAGGATGAAGGAAGAGCAATCGAGCGCAGATCGATAGATAGCGTTCATTGGCGCACAGGACTCCTCTTGGGCCAATCAGCACCAATGTTTTGGAGCACAGTACGTTACCCGCCATGAAACTATGGAATTACGATTGTGTCAATAATAATGAATGTAACTTTATAAAACTGAACGTAACTTTATAAAACTGAACGTAACTTTTTCAGAAACTATCAAAAATATTCCATTACAAAAGAAGAAAAACACAATTAAAATGAAAAAAAATGAACTCAGTCGCATCGAATTTAACAGGCTCTTCAAATATGCTTCATTTTTTGTTAATGTTTTTCAAAGATTCGTTTTCGCAAATCGTGGATTCTGAATACATTGCCACAGATTTACGCTTACGCTTCGCAGTTTTTCGTTTGCTGTTTTGAGACAAACCTCTCGTGGGGGTGGGCTTAACAGTGATCTACTCTGATTGGATAGTGAGCTTTTGATGGACAGGTGCTCTCTGACCCGGATGTACAGGCGTCACTCAGTGGCGCGATATTGGAAAGCTCTAGCGGTGATTTGTAGTTATGCAATACGTCGTGCTTTGTTGTATTACTTACTAACAATATGTAAATAATATTTGACCTATAATTATATAATTTAATATTATATGAGACCTTCGATCGTCTAATAATCGTCTTCGATCAGTCTGTAAAGATGAGCTCTCAGGAGAGACACGGAGCGGCATCATCTTCCTCCTCCTTGTCCTTCAAGGCAGCTTGAAGTAAGTTCGTGTTACTGAAGTAACCAATAACATCGATAAAAGTTTTATTCATGTAACGTTACAGTGTGCAACAGTTCTGGCTTTATTTTGCAAATTTATTGTTGTATTGTAAATGCATGCTAAATAAAATGTTGCTGTTTTGTCATTGTCATGACTGCAAAACTGAAACCTGGCCATATCTTGGTCCACTGTTTGACTCTGCCCCGACTGCTGAACGGACTGCTGCTGACCCTGCCTTGTGCTGGTATTCCCGAGCGACTGGTTAAGAATTTCAAGGTTGTTATGTACAGCTGCAGATGCAGCATCTGCACCAAGATTTCTGCCTTGCTGTAGAATAAAGACCAGTTTGATATCTGCACTGTCTACATTGACACGTCCTTGAATATAATAACTGTGCAAAAGAGCAAACAATCAAACTACATAACATCATGACATGACATCAGTGCATTGCAAACTTGTGAATGACAATAAAAAATTATTAAAAAATATATAAAAATATGATATTTTATATGTGTTTATCAAAACATTGTGAATAAATATAATAAAATATATGCAATATTCCACCACTGTGTTGAAATTTAGAGTGTTTTCTGTAAAATTAGACAATTTCTATCCATTTACTCCAATGTATGTGGGCAGGACGCTCTTTTAAATTCAGATATGCCTAATTCTCTAAAAAATTCAAAATATCCTGCAGAGCTGAAGTGGTTAAACAATAAATTTGCAAAATAAAGCCAGAACTGTTGCACACTGTAACGTTACATGAATAAAGCTTTTATCGATGTTATTGGTTACTTCAGTAACACGAACTTACTTCAAGCTGCCTTGAAGGACAAGAGGAGGAGGAGTGGAGCATTTGTTTAATAAGCAAGGTCTTTTATTCAGATATTCAGAATTTCTTTCTGAATACCAAATACCAGTAACCCCAAAAGAATTTGCTACAGTAATGGGTGCTATTCCCTCTGGTTTATGTATGCTTTTTAAAAACCGTAATTACTTCACCCCAGTATCTACTGCATCCTTTCCTAAACCTTGTGATACTTCTGTTGGTCAAATCTGTTTTTCAGAGTCGAAAGCTAAAAACTATAAGATCTTTATTTCTTTAGGATTTGATTTCTGTTCCACCTGTTATTTCCTTTTGGAATAATTTGTTTGGTAACCTTAATTGGAAAAAAATCTGGTCTTTACAGCAGAAATTCATTCTCACAAATAAAGTGAAAGAAATGTCCTTTAAGTTGATACACAGGTTCTATCCTGTTAAGAAATTTATACAAAGATTTAAATCTGACATTGAGCTAACATGCTCTTTTTGTGTGAATTCTGATGAAACAGTGGTTCATTTATTTTGGTCGTGTCATTACACTCAGAAGCTCTGGAATGATATTGATGTTTTTATCAAGTGTAAGATTTTGCCAGGCTTCTCAATACATATGAGAAACATTATATTTGGGTATTTTGATTCAGACCCCACAAACGAAAATGTCTGTTTTGTTATTAATTTAATTATTTTCCTAAGCAAATTCTATATTCACAAATGCAAATTTTTAAACTGTAAACCTATCTTCTCTGTCTTCTTAAAAGAAATAGAAAATTATCTAAATTTGATTTCAGTATCTACTAATAGGAAAGCCATAAGGACTGTTAGAATCTGCACTGCATTTGATCTCTTCATGTGAACATTTTTGTGTGATGTAATGGCCCTACCTCTTCTTTTATTGTTATATACTTTATTATTATTATCTTTTTATTATTATTATTATTTTTTTTCTATTTATTTTTGTCTTCTTTATTGTTTTGGTTGATATTATGTGATGTACATATGCTTTCTCTTTTGTATGTTCCTGTTCTTTGCATTAAACATTTAAAAAAAATAAAAATAAATAAATAAAAAACAAGAGGAGGAGGAAGATGATGCCGCTCCGTGTCTCTCCTGAGAGCTCATCTTTACAGACTGATCGAAGCGATTATTAGACGATCGAAGGTCTCATATAATATTAAATTATATCATTATAGGTCAAATATTATTTACATATTGTTAGTAAGTAATACAACAAAGCACGACGTATTGCATAACTACAAATCACCGCGAGAGCTTTCCAATATGCGCGCCACTGAGTGACCTCTGTACATCCGGGTCAGAGAGCACCTGTCCATCAAAAGCTCACTATCCAATCAGAGTAGATCACTGTTAAGCCCACCCCACGAGAGGTTTGTCTCAAAACAGCAAACGAAAAACTGCGAAGCATAAGCAAAATCTGTGGCAATGTATTCAGAATCCACGATTTGCGAAAACGAATCTTTGAAAAACATTAACAAAAAATGAAGCATATTTGAAGAGCCTGTTAAATTCGATGCGACTGAGTTCATTTTTTCATTTTAATTGTGTTTTTCTTCTTTTGTAATGGAATATTTTTGATAGTTTCTGAAAAAGTTACGTTCAGTTTTATAAAGTTACGTTCAGTTTTATAAAGTTACATTCATTATTATTGACACAATCGTAATTCCATAGTTTCATGGCGGGTAACGTACTGTGCTCCAAAACATTGGTGCTGATTGGCCCAAGAGGAGTCCTGTGCGCCAATGAACACTATCTATCGATCTGCGCTCGATTGCTCTTCCTTCATCCTCCAACTACCCGGATGTCTGTCTCAGTAACTTGAAATTGAATTTGAGAACTGAATCTGAATTGTGAGAAGTGAATGTGAAGATATATAGAGAGTTTAATTTTCAGTGAGGATCAAATTTTATTGGACTTCAGTTCCAAACGAATAAATTCAATTTCAAATGATACAATTCAGATTCAGTTTTTGAATAAATTCAATTTTAATTAAACAATACAATTTCAAATTATGTGATTCAAATTCAGTTTTGCAATGCAATTATTCAAGTTTAGCCATTCAAATTCAAATATAAATGGTTCAAATTCAGTTTCTGGTGGCACATATTTCAGCCCATAAGAATCGGCCTGGAAAAGGACCTGTGTGTATATGGTCTCCACGCACAGTGAGGAGGATGGTTCAAGTGGCCAAAGAATCTTGCCGGCTCTTGTGTGGACAGGTGTTTTCCATTTACAGGAGAGGCGGTGCTACAACGGAAATGTCTAAAACAAATTATGCCAATTTGCCCTTAAATATGATGTTCAAACGAAAGGAATGTTAATTCCCAAGTTGAAGTACCTCAGTAAGTGGGTGGAGAGTATATGTATAATTATATTAATATATCATTAAAATAAATTATTAGACTAAAAGTACACATTTCTTTTCTCTCTACATTATTACAACTCTCCTAAAATGTACCTCATGTGTTCCCTTCTAGAGGGACTTTGTTCCCTTCTCACTCAAAGTCCTCCCGCTTGATAAAGAGTGGTGTGCTGTCATATCAACCATGTTACATTCTGTTTCCATTTGTCCTATGAAGGCCATCTCGTTTAAACGAGGCTTGTTTAAAGGAGGACACTCAGTATACTGCAGCCTTCCATCGACGTGTCCTAACTAGCACGCAGCCTTTGAAACGAGACACAGCCAATGCTAGCGAATGCTAAGATGAGGCGATCACTCTAAATATTGTATTCTGTGTCTCAGGTGAGTTGTAGGCTACATTTATTTTAACAAATGGTTAAAGAAGTAGACTGATATTTAATATTTTTATTGGCAAATTTGTATATATTCGATAAATACCTTAAATAAAATTTAAATAACAATAATCACATCGTGTTACATTTAAGTTTGTGTTATGAAGTTCAGGAAAATCTGCCGCAGCAAGTACTACGTTCTCCTCCATGATGTTGATTGGTTGTGAAATAAATCCCCTCTGATTGGTCAATGACAAGCATTAGTGGAGGTTGTGACTATTGCTGGGCCTCAGTAAAAATGGATGGGCCAAGTTTTTGCCCAATTTGTTTTTACCTAAATTGTCCTTAACAATAAAGTGCCACATTCAAACAGTTCTTTCACACTTTCAGAAATCAGAATTTATGCATTTTTTAAACAGTTTTATAAATATATATTTGATGTCAAAGAATGATCTCTAATATTCTGGGTGGGCCTGGGTCTAATTTAGGTGGACCCAGGCCCACCCTTGGCTATGCCACTGGTTGCTAGACTTCAGAATCAGATGAACCACGGTACAAATGTGCATATTAATCTATTTGATTAATAAGATTAATATGTTCCTCTTTGCATAAAAATGTTTATCTAGACTGTGAATATATCAGTTCTCCATTATACAGGTTGGTACACATTTGTACCACGGTTCATCAGATTCTGAAGTCTAGCGACCAGTGGCATAGCCAAGGGTGGGCCTGGGTCCACCTAAATTAGACCCAGGCCCACCCAGAATATTAAAGATCATTCTTTGACATCAAATATATATTTATAAAACTGTTTAAAAAAAATGCATAAATTCTGATTTTTAAAAGTCCACCATTTGTAACCTAACACTCCCCTCTCTACTAATTTGCTCTCAGCACCCCTGGCATTGTTTGAATGCCCCTGTTGAAAACCCCTGATGAATGTACAGAATGTATCCTTGGTCACACCAAAGTGATAGACAGAACTTGACATTCTGGTGGATGAATTGATGAAACTTAATACCAATCCGACCTACTTGTTATATAGGACAATATCAGGTCTCCATACATAACTACTAGGTATACGGATGGTATCAAGCCCATCGTAGTCTGTCTTATTCCAGGTGAGGTAGGCATCAAACCACACCTGACGAATCCACAGGTATGTCGTGAATCTGGTTTCTTTCATCCTAGAGGGAAAAAAAGTGGATTTCAGAATCTATTTTAACACATTTATTCCAGCCAGTGAAATAAACACCAAAATCACAAATCTATTTAATAGTTTACTATGTAAAGCTGTTGGATTGTAATGAATGAGCAGCGAAGGCAGACGAGGAGATGCGGATCCAGATGCAGCTTAACTTTATTTAAGAAGACAACTGAATAAACACAAAGGAAAACCCTCAATGGGGAAACAAAACATAAAACAGAGAACATGGGCAGGGACAGGGACAGCATACCAGGCTAAACAACATTCAACGATAGACAAGGACTGAACAAAGAACCAGGGTATAAATACATGAACATGAGACAAAGGGGCCAATGAACAAACAGAACTCAAAACAAGATAACAAGGTGATAGACAGAAACCAATGGTAAATTAACGAGGGCAGGTGAAAACAATGAACGGAGAACACGAACGCTAACAGGGAGACTGTGGAGCTACAAAAGGGACAAAAAGTGAAAACTAAGGCATTACAAAAGTGACAAAAATGGTAAACAAAGGGCAACGGTGAAACAAGACAAGGTATACGTAACAGAGCCCCCCCTCAAAGGATCGGATCCCAGACGATCCTAAAGAAAACAAAACCAAAGACAAAAAACCCACAGAAAACAAAATGATGGCACCAGGGGCAGACAGGCAGACCAGGGGGGACACAAGAGCAAGAAGGCAGTCCAAGGGGCACAGAGGGCAGGCAGGAAGTCCAAGGGGGCACAGAGGGCAGGCAGGAAGTCCAAGGGGGCACAAAGGGCAGGCAGGAAGTCCAAGGGGGCAACGAGGGGAAATGAGACAGTCCACGGGGGCACAAAGGGAAATGAGACAGTCCACGGGGCCAATTAGGCAGTCCCTGGGGGCACAAAGGGACAGGTTTAGGGGGCCAGGGAGGTATCGACCTGGGAGGTGGCCACAGGACAGAGGCCGGTTTTGGTGGCCTAGGAGATGGCCGTGGGGCGAGGACCGGCTCAGGGGACCTGGGAGGTGGCCACAGGACAGAGGCCGGTTTTGGTGGCCTAGGAGATGGCCATGGGGCAAGCACCGGTTCAGGGGGCCTGGGAGGAGGATTGGCCACTGTGGAAGCCGGCAGAGCCGAGGGAGGCCCTGGAGGCAGAGCCGGGAGAGGCTCGGGAGGTGGAGCCGAGGGAGGCGATGGCTTAGGAGGCTCAGAAGGCGGAGCTGATGGAGCCACTGGAGGCGGAGCCGGGGGAGGCGGAACTGAAGGAGGCTCTGGAGGCGGAGCCGTAGGAGGGTCAGGAGGCGGAGCCGGGAGAGGCTCGGGAGGTGGAGCTGAAGGAGGCTCTGGGGCGGAGCTGAGGGAGACTCAGGAGGCGGAGCCGGGGAGGCTCAGGAGGTGGAACTGAAGGAGGCTCTGGAGGTGGAACCATAGGGAGGCGGAGCCGGGAGAGGCTTGGGAGGTTCAGGAGGTGGAGCCGAGGGAGGCGATGGCCTAGGAGGCTCAGTAGGCAGAGCTGAGGGAGGCTCAGGAGGCAGAGCCGTAGGAGGCTCTGGAGTCTCTGGGCGCAGAGCCGTAGGAGGCACGGGAGGCAGAGCCGTAGGAGGCTCGGGAGGCGGGCCGAAGGAGGCTCGGGAGGCGGGGCCGAAGGAGGCTCAGTAGGAGGGGCCCTAGAAGGCTCGGGAGGCTCTGGGAGCGGAGCTGAGGGAGACTCAGGAGGCGGAGCCGGGGGAGGCTCGGGAGGCCCTGGGAGCAGAGCCATAGGAGGCTCGGGAGGCGGAGCCGTAGGAGGCTCTGGAGGCGGAGCCGTAGGAGGTTCAGGGAAAAGGGCCGTGGAAGACTCGAGAGGCTCTGGAGGCGGAGCCCTGGAAGGCTCGAGAGGCGGAGCCCTGGAAGGCTCGAGTGACTTGAGAGGCGGAGCTCTGGGAGGCTCGAGAGACTTGAGAGGCGGAGCCCTGGGAGGCTCGAGGGGCTTGAGGGGTGGAGCCGTGGGAGGCTCGAGGGGCTTGAGGGGCAGAGCCCTGGGAGGCTCGAGGGGCTCGAGGGGCTTGAGGGGCGGAGCCCTGGGAGGCTCGAGGGGCCTGAGGGGCGGAGCCCTGAAAGACTCGAGAGACTTGAGGGGTGGAGCCCTGGGAGGCTCGAGAGGCTTGGGGGGCGGAGCCCTGGAAGACTCGGGAGGCGGAGCTCTGGGAAGCTCGAGAGGAACCCTGGAAGACTCGGGAGGCGGAGCTCTGGAAAGCTCGGGAGGCGGAGCTCTGGAAAGCTCGGGAGGCGTTGGCGCTTGGACGGTCATGGCTCCAGGCACTGGCCCAGGGACGTCGGGGCCACAGGCGCTGGCTCAGGGACAGTCGGGGCCACAGGCGCCGGCTCAGGGACAGTCGGGGCCACAGGCGCTGGCTCAGGGACGGTCGGGGCCACAGGCGCTGGCTCAGGGACGGTCGGGGCCACAGGCGCTGGCTCAGGGACGGTCGGGGCCACAGGCGCTGGCTCAGGGACGGTCGAGGCTACAGGCGCTGGCTCAGGGACGGTCGAGGCTACAGGCGCTGGCTCACTGATGTCTGAGGCTACAGGCGCTGGCTCGGGGACGGTCGAGGGCTCAGGCTCGCTCACCGTGGCTGACGAGGACTCTGGCTCGCTCACCGTGACATGCGTGGGCTCTGGCTCGCTCACTGGCTCGCAGACCGGGACAGGCGTAGGCTCGCTGACCGTGGCAGGCGTAGAGAGCCCAGAAGCGAGAGCCGGGATCGAGAGAGGAGTTTCCCCGGCAGCGAATTCCTCCACGACGAGACTCACGTATTCCTGCCAGGTGTCCGGCAAATCATAACACCGGTGTTTAGGTACACCAATCCTGTAAACGGTCTTCAGGAGGGTGTCATCCCAACCGGTGTGGCCGGCCATGCAGGAGAAATAGTGGGAGAACTCACGGATGTTTAGCTCCATTCGCGTCAGTCCCACGAAGAAAGCCGCTGGATCCATTTTGGTCTATCGTTCTGTAACGAATGAGCAGCGAAGGCAGACGAGGAGATGTGGATCCAGATGCAGCTTAACTTTATTTAAGAAGACAACTGAATAAACACAAAGGAAAACCCTCAATGGGGAAACAAAACATAAAACAGAGAACATGGGCAGGGACAGCATACCAGGCTAAACAACATTCAACGATAGACAAGGACTGAACAAAGAACCAGGGTATAAATACATGAACATGGGACAAAGGGGCCAATGAACAAACAGAACTCAAAACAAGATAACAAGGTGATAGACAGAAACCAATGGTAAATTAACGAGGGCAGGTGAAAACAATGAACGGAGAACACGAACGCTAACAGGGAGACTGTGGAGCTACAAAAGGGACAAAAGTGAAAACTAAGGAATTACAAAAGTGACAAAAATGGTAAACAAAGGGCAACGGTGAAACAAGACAAGGTATACGTAACATGGATCAATTCATACATACTGTACATACAGTGACAATACACATCTTCTATGATGACCATGATTTCCATTTCTGCATATAAGTTGGGCTTGAAATCTAAAATGTTTATCCAGCACACAGGAAGACATGTTGTCATGTGATAAGAGAACCATTAAACAGGAAATGAATTCACTGTGCAAGGCTCAGTAACTTTTAAAAATATATATTATTATATAATCTGACATTACAAGTTTTTAGTTCAGATTGTAAAATGACACAACCTAAAGGAAATGTTTTACTTTCAAAAATATGTTGGAGTACCTATTTTAATTAGTGATTCATTTACGTACACACATACAGGTAGTTGTAAGAAAAATATATGTATTACTTTTCACTTTTACGCCACTTGAAATTGTGCCATTAAAAACCAACATGAATACAAATAATTCATTCTAAAAATGTCTAAGAACTTAATATAAACAAAATTAAAAAATTAAAAATCCTGCACATAATCTTCAGACATTCTTATGAGTTAGTGAATAGTTAATATTCACTGGCAGTTTTTTTGTCACACCAGTCAAAATATGGGAGCCTTCTTTACATGAGAAACATTTAGAAGTAGTTGAAATTCAGCATTTGATTATGTTGTGCTCAGACAGCACTATTCAAAGTTAAAGACCTTGGGCAAAGCAGCACTCTGAGCCGAGACATAGAGAATAAAAATGAATGTGTGATTGACTCATATCAATGATCTGGGAGAGAGTGATCTGCAAGGTAACGTTAATGATGTTGTCCGTATCCTCCACGGGTCTCAATGCATTGGTGTAATTCTTAAATAAATCATTCAGCAGCTTAAATGCATATTTCCCCTGTGCACACAAACATACTGCCAGAAAGGAAGAAGAGAGTGAGAGAGAGAAGTTTGGGCTGATTTATTTAATTCAGGTTGATTAATCAATAAAGGAAGTTAATCAAATGTTTGATGTTTGAGTGTAAGCACAGACAACAAACATTCATTAAAAATGCTTGTTCTCATATTCTTCAATAGCTTAGTGATAGTCATAGTTGGGTCATGAGTAAAGTCATGAGTCTTCAGGGCTGAAAAAGAATAATTTTACCATTTGAGACATTTACTTTTCATTATACTGTCCATCAGACCATCATTACTCTGCAGAATCAGGAATAGTAACCCCTGAAAGAATATTGTTCTGCACAATTACTGTCACACCACAAACTATTTAACAGGCTTAATTATCTTTGTTTCACCTTGAAGAAATTGAAAATATTCCCTGCACTAATTTCCCTAGTCTCCAGATTACTGTTACTGACACTTGGATTAGACTGTAGGACAAGTAAACAAACATATTATATTCAGCACAGCATTACTGCCCCACACTGAAAAGACCAGCCTAACCCTAATCCTAACTGCTGGTCAAGGCTGGTTAGTGCTGGTCTAGCTGGTGGACCAGAATAGTTATACCGTTAGCCAGTAAAAAAAATGCAGGTCAACCAGCGTGGTCTTTCTTGTGAAGCAAGGAAGTCTAAAGGTAGTTAAGAAGCCCAGTGGACACACCAGCATCCATAACAACATATGCCAGTGACCAGGAATTCTGGTGTTTTCAACAGGGAAGACAACATTTTGTAAAAATCTACTACGAAAGTTTATCTAACTTGAAATCAGCCCTATTCAGCCGAATTACTGACAAGCATTATCCCCATCAGACCATTTTGCATCAATTCAAGCATGAACACAATTAACCTATAGAGCTACTAAGAGCGTGTTGCATAAACAATCTTTTTGATATGGGTTCTGGTCCCACTGGAACCAGGAAGTATTCACGTTCATGATTTGAAGGTTACATTTGCACTCAGAAATCTAATTTTTACTCCACTGTTAGGTTATTACTATGTTAAGGGGTTTGGGTTAGGGTATATGGTTATAAAATATGCAATCCTGTTGATTGTATTATCCTACATCATTTATAACTAAAAATACAGCATGCATTGAATGCCACTATGTGTACATTTCCAGCCTGATTTCATGAAATTGACAATGACAGCATTACTGCACAACTATATTAGGTGCTTTATTACAGGTTATTTTAGCGGTTATCTAAGTCTAAAGTTCAAAACTCTATCAGGTGAGATACCACGGAAGCTAATCACATTGAAATATGTGTGTAAATGTAGGTGGGTCTGTAATACAAGCATTACAATGTATAGTTTTTCGAATTATGCGTTATAGTGTTTCAATATCTTAACATTGCAGTGTGTGAGTAATAGTGCAAAAAATAAGTGTTTATTAAGTCATAAACAGCTGTTATACTCGCGATTCGTGTGAGAGTGAATAAAATGCACAGCTGTTGTAGCGCCTCTAGTGTTAATTTTACCAGGAAATTGCAGATAAATGTAAAACATGGCACATAAAATTCAGTTTTCAAAAATGTAGATATAGTAATGTTCATTCTATGAGACTAGGTTGGATATTTCATGTGAAAACTGGAGCTCATACATGTCCATACAGCACTCAAAAAAATGTTTAGCCTATTTTTAAGATGTATCCATTTCAATTGAATAACACATTTCCATCTAATTGAATTGAAAAGTCTTGATGAAAATGTAATTATTAAAACATGTATTTTGTAAGATTTGTACATTTTTTTTTTTTTTTTTTTTTAAGATTAGGCAATTCAATTAAATGGAAATTTGTTATTCAATTGAAATGGATACATCTTAAAAATAAGCACATGCTGATTTCGATAGCGAAACCTTCGCTGTACTGTTGCCGAATTTACACTGTGATCAATCTGGTGTGCCATGCATCACAAGATCAAGAGATTTTAAACACATTGTTATAAATGCATTATGGTGAACCACTAAAATATGGGGACAGCCTTCACTTTTATTTGCTTATTAGTAACCAGCTGGGTATCAAACTGTAGTTCCAGGCTATAAACTCTATATGACTTGCCTGCCAGCTCAGGGTTGCCTGATGCCACATTTATGATGAATGGATGAGCTAACAGACTTTACCAGCATGTGCCAAGAACTGGTGTACTGCAATAATCTTTCAAAGAGCAGTCCATTTATATTTGGCCTCCAGTCCAGCCATGCCTGAACTACTGCCACACCAAATGCAAAAGGACAACACCAGTGACCATGCAGGTTTATTTAATTGCTCTAGACTGTTCTCTGATGATGAGGATGAGTGTGGTCAGCGCTTTCACTGCCGCATCATTTCACTCCAAGAGCCAGACAAAACAGGGCTCTAATCGAAGGGAAGAATGGAGGCTGTGGTGTGAAAAGGATGTGTGAGGTCCAGCTGGCAGGGTTACTGTCCTGCAGCATCAATTGAGCAAGTGTGCAGAAAGTATCAAGTTCTTGAAAGCAAAGGTGCTGCTGCCAAAGGATTTCAAAGATGCTTGACATTGACTCTGTTCAGAATATCCACAAATGCTTCACTGACTGTTTGGCAAAAATAACTCATATTATGTTTTACACAAACAAATAGTGATACATTTTGAAAAAATATGTTTAAAATGATGTCCACTCACATGAGATGAAGACTTCTGTCATATTACATGCAAACTGAGCAAATTAAATGGGAATGCTTATGTAACCAATTCTGCTCGACAGATTCCGAGCGGGATTCGAACTGGCGACTCCGGCATGGGAGGCAAGCATGCTAACAGGAAGGCTAAGGCCTCTAACGTCAGACGTTAGTGCACCTCTTGAGGCCAGGGAAGTAAGGTTTACACACTACAAAGCTACCTACCAGCTGGCTACCGTTACACTTACAGACAGCTTTCTCCAGATATTATAGGCCTCCTTAAATTTGTTACTTTGAGATGGCTTGATTTGTTTTCACAACACTTAATTCAGAATATATGAAGCAGAATGAATAACACAAAATGTATAACACAGAATGTATAACACATTGCAGTTCGTTTTGAAAAGAACACCCATCATCAACAGAACATAAGAGGAGTGTAGGTGGTGTAGAAGAGGAGTGGAGGAGGTGTAGTGGGCTAAAGCACTAAACTGTTAAGCAGAAGGTTGTCGGTTCGATCCCCACAGCCAACACCATTGTGTCCTTCAGCAACGCACTTAACTCCAGGTTGCTCTGGGGGGATTGTCCCTGTAATAAGGGCTCTGTAAGTTGCTTTGGATAAAAATGCATAAATGTAAATGTCCTGATCGAAGACAAGAAGCTCTAGAAGACTACTGAATGGAAGAAAACTCCACACGGTTGGATGCTCAGTTTAACTGCTAAAGAATGAATGACATTGTACAAGTTCTGTAAATGTGTTATAACAATTATTAAAATGTGGTATGGTGTCTGCAGTCACACAGCAACAACTGCAATCATCTTTAACTTCACAGATTGCCATTACAAGAAGTTTCTTAATGTTACATAGTGAAATCCAGCTGTATCACGTCGTCCCCTTAGTGAAACAAGACTTGAATATCTACAAATTCATTGAACCTATTATCACTTTCAGTACAGTTGAACCATTCCTGTTTTTGTTTTTTTTGTTCTTCTAATTAATGAAAACCCATTGAAAAAATATTAGTAAATTGGACTTTAACAAAAGTTACAATACAGTACTGTTTTCTAAAGGCTATATTCATAACTAACACTCTCACCCTTTAATGCAAACCATTAGTCTTCTCTTTAGAGACTTGATCTATGTGATCTTTAACACTACAGTATAAGCACAATATTCACAAATGTAACACTGTATTTTTAATTCTGGCATTCTTAAAAGAATATTCTGGACCAAAAAAAATTATCTTTCTTTAAAAAAAAAGAAAGAAATCGAGGTTACAGTGAGGCACTTACAATGGAAGTAAATCAGGAGGGTTTACAGGGTTTACGGCATTACATCATCATGGCAACAAAGTTGTAAAATTTGATACATTTACTCAGAAGGTGTTAGTAAGCTGAATAATTAATCATAATAATTGAAAAAACACCCTCTGCAGGGAATTGAATAGGATATAAGGGTGACATTGGTACTTCTGGTCTGTGTCTACATGTCATAGGGTGATGTAAGCATTAATTATTTAGAGGAAAGATGAGAAATCAGTGGTGGAGCTAGGGGGTGGCCAAGGGTGGCCGTGGCCACCAAGGACTGAAGCCTGGCCACCCCATTGGCCACCCCACATGCAATTGCCATTTTTGAGCACAAGACTTAACATGTACTGTACTAAAATTTCTGTGCCACCACAGACTGATTGCTGGCCCCTGCCCGGCCAACCCTGTGCTCCGCCCCAGCGAGAAATGCCACTTATAATGTAACAAATGCAAAAATAAAGTCGCAGTTAATTATATAAACTCGCAATTGCCCAATAAAAACTTGCGACTTTATATATAGCAATAAAAGTCACAAATGTGAGATAAAAAGTCAGCATTAGCTCATTTATTTATTTTTATGGCATGGTGGGAACCGTCTTCCATAGATACCTAACCTTGCTCCTTGATAATCTCACTTCGGACATTTATTATTCTGGCAATCCATCATAAAGCAACCTAGTTGAAATAAACCATTTGAAACAATCAAATGTCCTCATGCTCTGTCCTCATGCTGACTTGAAGGTTAATGCAAGATTAACAATTAGACTATTTTATGAGGTAAGATACAGGCTCTGAAAATCATATTGATCATGTCAGATCAGTGTTGTCACCTCTTTACTTTTGGTAGTACAAAGATGTTCCAGATTACTGTGGGGTTTATTAGGCATAAGCACAGAATCCCTTGCCATGGAGGAGGGATTTGCAGTTTTCAAGTGGCAGACTCACAAGTTAGCAATGCAGAACGATTGAAAAGTTGTGTTGTAATTTTGTTTAGTATCTGAAATCCTTACCACGTATGAAAAACACATTTGTGTTAAATCTATGTTTTATATTTCGAATTCATGCTTCTATTTATATGCGGGAGAAACGAACAAACAAGCCCAATAAAACATTGCAAAACAAAATGTGCAAAAAAATACATTTGCAAATATTTATTATTATTTATATATCTATGTATAAGTTATCAAATAGTGTAATTGTGACATTGTTCAACATAAGATTTAACACAAGACAAATAAAAATGAAAAAACAGACGCGGGTGCCTGAATGAACTCGTTCATTAAATTGATGTAAAGTCTTACCTGGAATCAAATCAATGGTGATAATCAAATGTAGAAGAGCCAAAATGTTACGTGGATTCATTTTATGGCTAATTCAAATTATTATACGGTTTCACGACGCCAAATGCGGCAGTTATATATTTCCATAATAGAAGATGTGCAAATATCCATGCGCAAATCGCGAGGCAAGAGAGCAAGTGTCGTGTGTTAGCTGATACTAACAGTAGTGCTGAGTAGTGTGTTAAGAGTCTTGACTTGAGTGAACAATGTGTGTAAGCGTGGAGATGTGTGGTCGTTAAAGTAATATTGAATATAATCTTTGAACTTCGATTTCTCAACACTGAAGTACGAGGACAACTTTAAAGCACATACTTCTGAGGTAAATATTACTACCGGTGAAAGCGTGCCTAACCTAAAGGTGACTGAAATGTATATCTATCTATCTGGCTAATATGTTGCATTGATGGTGGTATATTTACTAGTTACACAGGGAAACCTATCACGAATGACATGAGGACTGAAATTGGAAGTTAAAATGATTTTATTCAGTTTTATAAAAGACTTACACAGACATGCACAGCAATACATCAGACTGTCACAAAAGCGTATTCATTCAAATAACAAGACCCTTAATTATGATGTATATAATCTGTCACAAACTAGGTTTAATGTTCTTAGAAAATAAACATGTGATAGAAATATGCACATTTCTGTAGAGGACTGCAATTGTAGCACAAAAAAAAAAAAAAAAAAAACTACCTGAGGGGTTGCAGGTTCTCTTTAAAGTAACTACATACATCAGCGAAATCCTATCAGCTTTACTTCGTTTTATAAGAATCGCCAGTCACATAATGTTGAACAATTTAGAAACATTTTAGAAATATATTTTTTTTTATCGACTTTTTCTTATCATAGCATAAAAATGTATTTTCTATTCTAGTAACCCTTTAACGCTAAGGTTTTCTAGATTGACACGTCTAAAAGCCAACAAAATAGATATGACGACCACTTACATTTTTAATATATGTGGCCACATATTTTTTAATACCCAATTCTTAAAGCTCTAATCTCCATAAAAAGACCAAATGGTCATTCACATCATAATGAGTGACCTTTAACATTTACACCCATAAAGAGTCCATTGGAGCCATAAAATACTTAAAGGGTGTGCACACTAACAATAAGGCTTAAAAACACCATGATTGAAAAAAAAAAAAAAAACATGAATTTTTAAATGCATTTTTATAGTATGAATAAATTGTTATTGGGCCAGAGAACAAGTACTCTCAACTAAACACATTTACACAATGTTATATTTTAACTTTAAATACACCAGATGTTAACTTCAACCCAACAGACAAATGGAAAGTTGTCAAAACTGGCATTTTCCCCTTCTAAAATGGTAAGGAAAATATCAATCAACAGGAGTATTCAAAGGATACTTTAATTATCAAAGACGCACTCACATAAATCATGTCTATGAATACAAAGACTGGATTTGGGGAAAAAAGAAAAGGAAAAAAATTCCAACCCACATTGGAATGCTTTATTCACAAGTATTGTGCCTAAATATACATCAATAGTCCAACCATGGCCTGAAACAGCCATATAACTTGAGTTCAGAAGGTCATTCAAACTCAAGACTCATAATACCTCTGCAGAACTGATTAAAAAAAAAAAACTTTGTCCATGTCTTCGTATTCAGTGACTGACTACATACTCCTGTAGATAAGATTGAGTAAGGCTGCGGAGTTCCTCTAAAGCATAGTCCTCCGGCATGGGCAGACGTTCAATGTGTGGGGCGAGCTGACAAAGAGGGATGTGGCGGGGGTCTGGGGTGCCTTCACCACCCTGCTGGAGACTCAAGACCACCCGGAGGATGTTAGCCACACGTTTGGCCATCTCTGTAAGGCAACAGAGATCCAGAATCAGAAATCTAGATCAACAGGTTTTAAATGGAATAGTTTACCCAAAAATTTAAACGGTCACAATTTACTTGGCCTCATTTTCCATGGAACACAAAAGGCATATGTTTGGGACTGCCTCAGTCACCATACACTTTCATTGTCCTCCATATAATGAAAGTGAATAGTGAGTGAGGCTTGCCCAAAATCTGCCTTTGGTGCTCAATGGAAAAAAGTCAATCATACAGCCAGATAATACTGGATAATGACATATTTAAATTTGTAGGTGAACTATCCCTTTAAGCTTAAGAGGCACTGAAAAAAAGAGAAGAAAAGAAAAATGACCTGATTGTGAAAGTCTGTCTTTAGCTTTGGAGCAAGGGAGGAGCTCTATCCTACCACATAGAGACGTCACCTCAGTATGTAATCGCTCTAGCTCATAACCTGGGCTCTCCGTCTATATAATTAAACACAAAAAAGGGAAGATCATTTGTTAGGGCTCTCAATTATGTAAACTTCTATTTGTGTAGAGTTGCAATAGTTTCCTGAACAATGGGATACCTGTTGGATGTCTTGCAATGTCTGGATGACACGGATGTAATCCAGGTAGACACGACCAGATGTGTCCCAGCCTTGAATCTGAACACTGCGTTCTGGCACTGCCAACCCCTCCAGGTACTCCAGGAGATACTTATGATTATCATTAATGATGCAATCTGAAGAGGAAAAACAGGAAGGAGAAATGTGTTAGCTTTTAAAAGGGAAAGGAATAGATCACCCAAATATGAAAATATAATTGACACATTACATCATTTACAGTCATGTTGTTCCAAACCGATATGACCTACATTCTTCTGTGAAAAATATAAATTAGATGTTATGCAGAATGAAAGACAACAGTCATCCTTTTGATGCATTCTTTTTTTTTTTTTTAACCATATAATGGAAGTGAATGCTGACTGAGTCAGTCGTGCCTAACATCTCAATTTGTGTTCCATGGAAGAGTCACAGATTTGGAGCAACATTAAGTTACGTGATGTCAGAATTAAATTTGGGGTGAACTGCCCCTTTAAAAGTACAAATGGTTATTAGAGGTAGACGATATACATCTGAAGTCAGAAGTTTACATAAACCTTTTTCCTGATATTTAATCATAGAAAACATTTCCTGTCTTAGGTCTGTTAGGATCACTACTTTAAGAATGTGAAATGTCAGAATAATAGTAGAGAATTATTTATTTCAGCTTTTATTTCCTTCATCACATTTCCAGTGGGTCAGAAGTGTACATACACTTTGTTAGTATTTGGTAGCATTGCCTTTAAATTGTTTTCAGCAATTCAAGCTTCTCACAATAAGTTGCTGGAATTTTTGTCCATTCCTCCAGACAGGTGTCAGGATTTAGGCCTCCTTACTCGCACACGCCTTTTCATTTCTGCCCAAAATCTTTCCATTTCCAAACTTTTTTTTATTGGTATTTTGACAGAACAACATAGATTGACAATTACATGGATAGGATCATTATATAAAGGAATGCCCTCATTATAAAACACATTAACTCCCACCCTTACCATCCCCACACATGCACAAGAACAAAGCATCAGAAAATGGTTTGAGTTCCAGGGCTGAGAATGTTATAAGTATCATTGCTAACACTGTTCTACATAATAGAGAAATACTAAACCGTAATAATGAATCTTTAAAATATACATTTTACAAGAGCACGCACGAAGCGAGCCGCAGCGACACCGGCAATAGCGGTAATGATTCTCAATATGTTGGAAAATCAGCAAGGAGACTGTCTGAACATTTAATTTATTGAGAGAAATGAACATTAGAGTTGTGCCGACAGATGATGATCTCAGGGATCGACGATGGTCAGAGTGATTGCCAATAGCTGATGTTTATGACCGTCAAGATGATATCTGGCAAATTATCCCATTAACGTATTCAATTATTATTATTATCATCAAATTAATATTACAATAATTTGACCGTATACACAAAGACACACACTTGAAGAAAGACACTTTATTATTTTATTAAGAACAGATGACAGAAAAGCCATCTATGCGCTTGCATGACGTACTGATAAAGAGGCATGCAGTCTCGTGGAACCCGCGCATATAAAAGTTTCTCACTCTTTGTTTCTGTCTTACGGAAAAAATATTTTTTTACGAGTACTGCAAATGACCGCAAACATCTCATCTCAGGAGGTGCTTTGAGTTCAGTTCACTATTTCCACAGTGCAGATTATTGTGAACGTAACTGCAGCCTGTAAAATAATACAAACTATATAAAATACAAAAACACGTTCACCTCGAACCATGATTTATATTTCAGTAATTATCATAGTCATTACAATTATTATTTTTACATTTATAATTGTTTTTATGTCTTTATTTGTGCAAGTAATTTTCCAAATGCATGTTAAGATGGATTCTTGCCTGATGGTAAATGGAAAGGTGGTTTGTTATATATATATATATATATATATATATATATATATATATATATATATATATATATATATATATATATATATATATATACACACACACACACACACACACACACCTAAAAGGATTATTAGGAACACCATACTAATACTGTGTTTGACCCCTTTCGCCTTCAGAACTGCCTTAATTCTACGTGGCATTGATTCAACAAGGTGCTGAAAGCATTCTTTAGAAATGTTGGCCCATATTGATAGGATAGCATCTTGCAGTTGATGGAGATTTGTGGGATGCACATCCAGGGCACGAAGCTCCCGTTCCACCACATCCCAAAGATGCTCTATTGGGTTGAGATCTGGTGACTGTGGGGGCCATTTTAGTACAGTGAACTCATTGTCATGTTCAAGAAACCAATTTGAAATGATTCGAGCTTTGTGACATGGTGCATTATCCTGCTGGAAGTAGCCATCAGAGGATGGGTACATGGTGGCCATAAAGGGATGGACATGGTCAGAAACAATGCTCAGGTAGGCCGTGGCATTTAAACGATGCCCAATTGGCACTAAGGGCCTAAAGTGTGCCAAGAAAACATCCCCCACACCATTACACCACCACCACCAGCCTGCACAGTGGTAACAAGGCATGATGGATCCATGTTCTCATTCTGTTTACGCCAAATTCTGACTCTACCATCTGAATGTCTCAACAGAAATCGAGACTCATCAGACCAGGCAACATTTTTCGAGTCTTCAACCGTCCAATTTTGGTGAGCTCTTGCAAATTGTAGCCTCTTTTTCCTATTTGTAGTGGAGATGAGTGGTACCCGGTGGGGTCTTCTGCTGTTGTAGCCCATCCGCCTTAAGGTTGTGCGTGTTGTGGCTTCACAAATGCTTTGCTGCATACCTCGGTTGTAACGAGTGGTTATTTCAGGCAAAGTTGCTCTTCTATCAGCTTGAATCAGTCGGCCCATTCTCCTCTGACCTCTAGCATCAACAAGGCATTTTCGCCCACAGGACTGCCGCATACTGAATGTTTTTCCCTTTTCACACCATTCTTTGTAAACCCTACAAATGGTTGTGCGTGAAAATCCCAGTAACTGAGCAGATTGTGAAATACTCAGACCGGCCCGTCTGGCACCAACAACCATGCCACGCTCAAAAATGCTTAAGTCACCTTCCTTTCCCATTCTGACATTCAGTTTGGAGTTCAGGAGATTGTCTTGACCAGGACCACACCCCTAAATGCATGAACAACACACATTTTAAAAGCACTAATTTTGAAATTTTAGTTAAAGTAAATACTAAAAATATGTTCAAAGTTTGAAAACAAGGTGTCTTGCTTTATTGTGTAGGCTTAACGGAAATTATCCCATAGTACCACCTAGCGTCCAACCAGCGGTAATACGAGTGTTCGTCATTTTCTTTTTTCTTGACCGGTGGACCAAGACTCTTCTTGTCCACTAATGGTTAGTTGACTATCAGGGGGCAGCCCTAATGTAGTCCGAAGGATTTCCTAAACTTGGTCCAAATTCTGAGTGAATTCGAAATGACAGTGTTTGACACAATTCTGTTGACAGCCAAGTGGAGCTGAAAACTTAACAGAAGGTAAATCATATTTAGTTTCGTCAGTGTCGACCCAGGGCGGATAATCATGGGATAAGTGGGGATTATTCCAGTATATAATCTTATTGATATTGCATGCCCAGTAATAATGGTGGAAATTTGGAAGAGCCAGGCCACCTTTTAACTTGGGAAGTTGAAGGATAGATTTCTTAAGATGCGAGGGTTTGTTGCCCCAAAGGAAAGGTTGCATCATACAGTCCAAATAAAATTAAAAAAAAAGACCAAGTGATGTGTATAGGAATATGCTGAGTGTGCGTAATTTAGGAAGAGTGATCATTTTAATAAGGTTAACACGGCCAGCAAAGGATAGGGGATGTGTGGACCATCTTGCCATGTCCTCAGTTCGATCTATGAAAGGTAGAAGATTGACTAAATAGCTGACCATATGGATTCGTAAAAAATACTCCTAGATATCTAAAGCCAGCTTAAGATAATTTGAAAGGAAACTGAGAGAACGATAAGTTTCCTAGCTTCAGGGCTGACAGGAAATCGTTCTCTTTTCTGCAAATTTATTTTATAGCCAGATAAATTAACAAAATTGTCTAAGACTTCTAGGAGCGCATGAATTTAGTAGGAAGGGTTGGAGACAAGAAGTAATAAATGTGCATACAGGGAAAGTTTATGAGTTAACCCAAAAAGAGAGATAACTTCAAAAGCCTAGAGATTGCAGAGCCAAATTGCTAGTAGCTCAATGGCAAAATTAAAGAGCAGAGGGAAGAGAGGGCCTCCCTGCCATGTCCCCCAGATGTAGGGGGAAAAATGGGATTGTGCATCGTTTGTATGTACTGAAGCATGTGGTGATGTGTAGAGAAGCCCATCCCAAATTTCTCAAAAAAGTCCCATTCAACTCTATCGAAGGCTTTCTCGGCATCTAAGGTATGATGACTTCCGAAGATGCGGAGCAAGGGGAGGACAGAATATTGAGAAGTCTCCTAGTATTAAAAAAGAATGGTCTCCCTTGAATAAAGCCTATTTGGTCTTTCGAAATTTAAAAAGGGAAAAACTTTTGAAGGTGGAGGCTCAATTTTGGATAAAACTTTGAAGTCAACATTTAAAAGGGAAATAGGTCGGTAACTTCTGCACATCACAGGGTCTTTTTCTTTTTTAAGAATAAAGGAGATGGAGGCTGCAGTAAGGGTTGATGGGAGATAGCCATCAAATTTTTGTGAGTACCAGAGGGGCTTTCAGATATGCAGCTAAATCAGCATAATAATCAGCAAAGGCAGAGTTAATGCATGCTTGATCGCATATCCCCTGTCGGAGATCTTATACACAAGATCCACCTAGAGGTGCTAGCAGCACGCGCCTGGTGCGCTAAGAGTTTCCCAGCTTTATCACCTAGCTCAAAGAAATGCTGCCTACTCTGTAAGAGCTAAGTAGTAATCACATTCTTCATGAGCAAATCAGGTTCTGAAAGTAATTTTAGTCATTTAGTGTATATGGAGGGAGATGGGGAGTCTTATCTATGTCCTGCAATTCACCTGATAAAATTGCTAGCTTAGAGGCATTCGACTTCCTCAGATATGAAATATAAATATATCATCTGACATTTTAAAAAAGGTAGGAAATCTCCAAGATATGGACATGTGACTACAGGCAGGAAAACTTAGATCGACAGATACAGGGGCATGATCAGAATTAACCAGGGGGTGATAAGTACAAGTTACGTTATGCAGCAATCTATTTATTATCTAGTAGGAAGAAATCGATCCAAATAAACTATGTTGAACATGGAAAAAGTATGAAAAGGCTTCACCCTGATGATCCTTAAATCTCCAAGTATCCAAGAGACCTTGCTGAAAATAATAATGAAGTACTACATTGGCCGATTTAGATTTTTAGAGGAAGATCTTTCCAATGAAATCCTGTACTAGGTTAAAGTCTCCACCTATAATGATATAATGGTTGCCAACGCTTGGTAGGCTAGAAAATAATTTAATAAAAAAACTTGTTGTACCAGTTAAGGGCATAAACGGAAGCAAGAATGACCGGAGTGTTATAAACCCTGCCTGCGACAAAATGGCCATTTGAGTCAGACATGGTGATGAACGGATCAAACCGAACCGATTGGCGGATAATGATGGCAGCATTTACTTGTGAAGCAACAAAGATATTTAGACTTGCTTTAAGAGAATGTATATTAAATATAAGTGTATTTTGAATATAAGTGTACATTAGGGCTGCACGATTTGGACAAAAAGTAATTGCGATTATTTTTAAAAATATTGCGATTGCGATTTGAACTGCGATTATGATGTTTTCCACATGTTCAACTGCAAAAAGGCTACTGGGGTTTTCACACTTGAGCCTTCTTAAAAAGAACCAAACTGAGACCTTTTGTCAGTTTAACCACAAACAAATAAATAAACAGTGAAACGAAGTCTTCATATCCAAATGTTACCATCCACCATGTACCTGTTTTTGTCCATTTAGTGACAGGATCTTAGCACACTAATCATTGACATTAGTTTTTGAAACAGTCAACTTGAATATTTGGGATGCTCCAATCAGGATTTTAACATCTCCGATTTTCTTTTCATCTCAATCGATGCTGATCATTTAACTTTTATCAGCAGCTCTGTCAAAACTGATTATAAGTAAACCCTCTGCTCAATGTCACTGTTAACTACATTTCCCTGTCAGTAATACCATAGTCGTTGCCTAGTTTTCGCTGCCAGTCAATAATTCAGTATACTCAAAATATAATTTTAAAATATAAATGCTACTCTTTATTCTAGGCCTTAGAAACTAGTAGGCTTATACAATCTATTCTTTACTGCATATAAGATAATCTGTATATAATAAAAATAATTTTTATTCATTATTTTATTTAAATTAGCAATGCATTATATTACAGTAACTCAATATTTGATATAGATTTATTATATGCATGTTCCTTCCTTTTCATTTTGTTGGATGTTGGTAATATATTAGTTGCGCTCTCACTTGTTTCCGTGGGAAATGTAATAAGAGTGACACGCTAGTAAAAGTAAACAAATGACAGGAGACTGGAGGAAGAGATGCTTCTGGACACTACAGGTGTTACTGTTAATGCTGTTTGCTCAGCAATCATTTAATAAAGATGTTTGAATTATACCCCATCTTGTATTCCACGTTATTATGAGACCTGTTTCTTGCGGAGACTGAGAAGCTGTTACCGAAGATAATAATAAAAAAACGCTTCATGCAGGACGTATACAGTTTAGTGTAAATAAAGTGTTTAGCGCACGAAAGCAAACGGAACTGAACTCTGATCACTTCTGTTACTCCAAGAATGAGAGGGAGTTGTGGAGCACAGAACTGCTCTGAAAACACTGTATTAATGCTCTAACTTAATACACACCGGACAGAGCTGCGCAGATAAACTTTGAAGCGAGCATACTATTTATTTAATTAAATCGCAGCCCTTTGCAATTTAATAATCGCACAAGGCCATATCGCGGTTTCGATTTCATTTCGATTAATTGTGCAGCCCTAGTGTACATTTTCAATTGGTTATACTTCTGTGAGTGCAGTAAAGACAAAATATAATTCTATTCAAAATCTATTCTCAAAGCAAGTCAAAATATCTTATAGGCTGCTTCTCAGGTAAAAGCATATTTTCTAAAGATTTTAGATATTTTAAAATTTGTATTTTTTATATTATATTCAAAATTCTCAGATAACAAATTTTCTCTTCTGCAGTATAGCCGCTAAAGAAAATGTACATAGTTTTAAAGGAGTTTGGGATATTCATATTTCAAAACAAGCTAAAACAAAAACAAATAAAAAAATTATTTTATTTGCAGTGTATAATGGAGTGAAGACTTCCTCTGACCTTTGTTCACTTCAATCCATCTTTAACTCACAAAAAAAACAAACTCTCTTATTAATAAAGCTGCGTATTGCCAATTTTCTTCACGATAAGAAATACACAGTGACATGATTCAATAAGTCGCGAGCCATCACGTTATAATCTAGCTGCAGCAAGCATGCAAGCTCAAGGGACGAGTGTCCCCATGACATCAGCTTGCTGCAGTTTAAATTTCTCCCCCTTAGATTGGGACATTCAAGTAACTCATAGATGAGGCACTGACCGCACAGAGAAATGCCAGTTTCGGAGCTTGTAGTTATTTACATGATCTGCTTTCGTATTATTTGAATTTTTTATAAAGCTATCACGCATTAAATATAACTTCATTAAAGATGTAACGCCGCAGTTTTTCCTTTAAAGATGCTCCAAATGCAAGCTTTACTTCAGCATCCAGCTCTACTTATTCCACAAAGAGTGTGCTTCTGTCTCAACTAATTTTGTATTTTTGTATATTAATTGCCTCATACTTGGCGATCTACATTACCTGAATCTGTTTGGAAAGTTTAGAGTGCATCTGGACTGTGAGGTGTAATTCTTCCTCTACTAGGTCAGGCGCAAGCTGCAGTGCTGCTCTTGCGCATTATCATTAGAGTTTAATGTGATTAACATTATCATGTTTAGTTAAATGAGATCAAACGACTATTTGCCAATGCAAATTTTTGACGACAATTTTTTTTATAGTTGACGTTGTTGATAACGTTGACTAATCCATTCAGCCCTACTTCAGGTGCTTGGAAATTTCTCCTAAGGATAAACCATATGTGAAGGTCCACAATTTTTTTTCTGAGATCTTGGCTGATATCTTTTGATTTTCCTATGATGTCAAGCAAAGAGGCACTGAGTTTGAAGGTAGGCCTTAAAATACATCCACAGGTACACCTCCAATTGACTCCAATTAGCCCATCAGAAGCTAAATTAGGCTTGACATAATTTTCTGGAATTTTCCAAGCTGCTTAAAAGGCACAGTTAACTTCTGACTCACTAGAATTGTGATCAATTAAAAGTGAAAAATCTTTCGGTAAACAATTGTTGGAAAAATTACTTTTTGTAATGTCATGCCCAAAGTAGATCCTAAATGACTTGCCAAAACTATAGTTTGCTAATATGAAATCTGTGCAGTGGTTAAAAAATTAGTTTTAATGACTTCAACCGAAATGTAAACTTCTGACTTCAACTGTATATAGTTTTAACACTTAACGAGAGGAAAGGAAGCTGGAACCGGCTGACAGAGCACAGACATTTATTGTCAGACTTTTCAGCGGTCCACAATAACACTTTTTAGCCGTACATTTAACATATATGCTTCTTTTCAGCACCCACACTTCTGGCACGCAGACCTACACAAACAAGCTTCCTGTGTATCTCTCTCTCCTGTCTGCCGATGTATCTTCTCCTTCAGTACTCCCGCTACCCCTCGCTGGAACGCAAGGCCAGTGTGGCATGCAGGTGAAAGTCATTCGCCAGTTATCTATCTTCCCTGCCTAGCCTTGCCCAGATGCCGCTCTACTCACCACAATCGGTTTAACCAATTTATCAGTTCTGATAATTGCTTTATGGAACTAGCGGTTATTAGCAAAAATCTAGCCCTTACTGGACTTCCTAGGTTGCCTATTAAAGCCTGTAGACTGATTTTCATGTGAAGGGAGCGGGTCGCTTTTGCCAGGAAAATCCACAGGATGTGACGTTTATGCCCGCTCCCGAGAACCTTGCCTCTGCACTTCTGCTATTCAACAGCATCAACAGACAGTCTGCAACACTAGGTAACGTTATCTTAGAGATGGAATCCAGCAAACGTCCGGCTACCAGCACAAAAAACAAAAAAAAATTAGCTACTGAATCCTGTCTGGTTAAGCGGGAATGTGATCATGGTCGAGTGAAAACTAGAGTGAACATCGGCAGGGCATTTGATTCATGGAGGGACCTTAATTTGGTTTTGGGGATCAAAACAGACCCTGAATTGGCATTCTTCTTTTTGGACAGTTAAGCTTCCATAACTGCAAAGCATATGAAATATAGTGCCATAAGGATTGATCTGTGTAATTTTAGCTAACTTGAACTTACCTGCTAACGCTAATGAATTGCAAGCTTCCTTGCTTCATAACTTTCAAAAATTTAAAAGATCTTCTCTTTACACTAAAAGTCAGGATAATGTCAATATTAATCTGTAATTACTCAGCAAGGTAAACTACAATAACATATGAAATGAATTCATTAGTGTAACGTTACTTGGTTACAGAAAATATATTCATTCACTCGTGATCATGACCAACAGGTAGCTGGCTGCAGTTCACTTAATGGCCACAAGTGTCATTAATAGCAATGGTTTCTGAATCTTACATACTGCACCTTTAAAAATAAAGCATAGTAACGGAGCCAAGTCTCCGTCATTTCAAATAAGTCTCTGTGGTGTGTTTCAGGCTTGTTTAGGGTTTAAAGTCACACATTTTGCACCAAATCTTTTTTCTGATTATTACTGGGATATAGTTTGGTACGGCTGGGGGGGGCTAGATCAGGGATTTTATTTATTTTGTACTCTGGCCTCTATATCTGTGCCTACTAAGAAAATGTTGTAAAATTCTATGAATCGATTTTAAAAACTATCTGACAATTACTTGGTTATAAGCCTTTTCTATCACCTTAGTTCTCTGTATTGGCAAAATCCACTATCGTCAATCTCTAATATGTATTGATCGTCAATGTATAATATGTATTGATGCATAATATGTATTGATGCATAAGTATGTTTTTCGCTTATACCAACCTGAGGCCAGGTGCTGGATGACTATCCTATGGCAGTGATTCCAGTGGCCGGCCCTGTAAAGGTGCAAGGCCTCACGGTGTTTGTCTCCACTGCAGGCACGGATGGCCTTGGCTTGATGGATCCACTGGATGGGGATGAGCAACTTTTCCATGAGAAATCGCTCCTTCTCCATTGACTCTTCTGTCTCCTCCAGGGAGCAATGCAAGTTGAGCATCTTCCGCACTGCACTTTCTCTAGATCTGTGCAGTCACATAATAGAGATCATCTAATGCACATTTCAACTCATCACTGTGTTCTGGATTAAAATACTACTGCTATACCGCATAGTCATCAACTAAACATGTACTCAGAAAAACAGAGACTAACCCAGAGTCAGGTATGTGCAGCAGCACAAAGATAGCCATCTCCCATAGTCCAGTGCTCTCCAGCTGGGCAGCATAGCTGGTGTGCAGCAAGCCCTGGCATGAGGTGGAAAGGTGGTTGTAGTTCAGAGCCTGCAACACGTTCCACAGGTGCCAGCTCAGCCGGTAATCAAGACGATCAGCAGTTACTGTGCTGGGATCTAGTAGCTGTTGTAAGCTGTAGTGCCTGATGAGGAAAATGGCACAGAACAGCAAAATCAGACCACTCAAAGACAAACATAACCAAATGGGTTGTAGGGGGTGTGTACTGAGCAAAATGGTATGGATTCACTTTTTCAATTTATTTAAAGACCTGGAACCAGAGAGACAGATTACCAACCTGTCACTGTAAAGTTTGAGCAGGTGGAAACAGATATCATAGAGCGCCCTTTTGGATTCAGTCTCCATTTCTTCATCGCAATCCAAAAACTCAATTTTATCAGCATAGGGAGGTAAAGGACAGCAAGCATACTTTTTCCCTTCTTCTGAACCCTGCAATAAATACAAATATAAAAGATGATCATCAGACAAATTGTTATATTACATTGTATGTGCCCTGTAAATGAGTTTAAAGTCATTTAAATGTTTAAAATTAATAATTTCTTCAAATGTTATGTCCTGTTTTTAGAGTTAAAAAGGTAACCAAGGTAATTAATTTCATTATAATATTTTTCTTTGAATACATGTTCTGTCTACTTACATTTATTTTAGAAATATCTATAGGCTACAAAGATTAAAAAACAAACAACAAAAATCTTGGTATAAAATTGTCACTTCCTATGTAGCAAAATTGAAACATCTAAAAGTAACAGATACACCTTCCAAAAATATTGTGTTGCAAGGTACCTGAAAGGCAGCTTCATATTTGGCGAGAGCATCAGCTATAGAAGCAGTGGGAGGCAGCATGTACCAAAGATGAACAGCAACACACCGTTTCCAATCGAGCTCAGAGCAAACGTTTATACAGCAGTCTGTTGACTGCCAAACCTTAAAAACATGAGGGTTTAGATAGAAAGAAAATTAGAAGAACCAGTGTGATGACATTTCCGTTACTTACTGGCTTGCCTGCAAGCAGAGCGAAGATTAGTAATCTCTCCTCTTCTATAAAGGAGTCAATCTGCATCCTGTTCCAGTCACTCAGCTGTAGAGCCAAAAGATCTCTACAATACTGAGAGCCCACAGCCTGAGACAGCATTAGAGAAAGGCGATGGTCCCCTAAGGAGACACGCACAGTCCATATATGAACCAAAACTTAAGCTGCTATACATAATGCAACTATACATGAAGAAAGTGTACATACTAAAAGTGTACACTAAAATATGCAGCAACATCAGAAGTTCATTATCGAAATAAAATTTACCAAGGAACTCTTCAGAGCTCAACAGAAAAATGTGTACACTCACCACTTTTCTGGGCTAGTTTGCATGCCTTACTAATGCAGTGGCCAGTTAGGTAAATGAATACAGCCCCAGCATGGTTGCGTTGCAGGGCAAGGCCCACCTCCTCCTCAATACACTCGGCTGCACTCTCAGACAGCCAGTGCGAGAAGCTCCTACGGCGCTCAAGCTGCTGCTGGTAGTCTGAATATTGCTCAGACTCTACCTCCTGGTCACCCAAACGACCCCACAGAGCAGCACACAAAGTCCAAACCTGCCGCCAGTGAGCCAGGCCAGCTAATGGGAGAGATCAAAAGTATTTTAAAGTTGTTTTATTCCAAAACTTTTAGTTGTCAGCCATGTGTAGGGGATACTTTAATTCTTACACAATCTACTCTATAGAAAACCACATACTACACAAAACTATGTGGTTATGGAGCACAAAACTCACACTTAAGGCCTTTGCACACCAAAGGCGATCTGAATATGAGAATCACTAATGAAATCGCCCTTTCCCATAGAAAGTGAAGCGAATGTTCACCATTGGCACATTTATGCATTTACAAAAGGTGGAGCTAATCGACAAGCAATTGTACACCAGTATGGTAGGTGGCTCATCGCACCTTTGAACTGGCCCTCTGCTCATCACCAGGTGAGAATAACCACTTAACAAGTATGCAAAACAAACAAGGAAATAAATTGGTTCTTTAGTGAGCTGATCGAAAAAATAAAAACGCATCTCTCTACAAGCTGCAGCAGCAATTATGAGTGTGTTGTTTGCTCAACGAGAAAAGAGAACTTTTGGGACACTTCACAAACCATTTCAGTTCACCTGCTGGACAAGTTGAATGACAGTATGATCATGTGTACACAGTCTGAGGGATGTTTAAAAAGAAGTGTAGAAAAGCGTCTGGCTAGGATTCCAAAATTGCATCTAAATGTCCAGGATTTGGCTTTATCTTCATAATGACATGCTCTCTACAGTTAGAAAAATCATTGTGTATTTGATACTGCACATCAGTTTTCATGAGTTTACATTATGTCCTTTTGTGTGATTAACCTGGCTGAGAGCAGCAGCGTAAACTCTTTCAAAGTACTTTCTCTCTCGCCCGTCTGTGTGCTTTATGTGTGTGCGCATGAAAGGGAATGCCACACATGCTCTGCAGCTCTCATCCAGAAACATCAATAACGCAAGTATACTTTTAAAAGAACGTTCCCCAACTCTGCAAATTATTAAATAGAACAAATGATTTATCAGACTCTTACTACGCAAATCCATTTCTAACTGAAAATGATGACTATATCGAGACAAAATCAAATATGCTACATATTAGGGACATTTAAAATAATATGACGGATGAAATAGACCATGGAAATTGTACAACTCAGTCCATTACATATTTGTAGTGCAACCTCTGTGTTTTACCTGTAAAGTTGGCACTTGCGTTTCAATGGCAAAATAGTCAGAAAATACAATTTAGAACACAAGAGAAAAATAAGTCTCTATTCACCTATTATCCATACTAAAAATAATGTGAAAAAAATAAAACACGTCACCTCAAGGAGAGTTTGTCATGAAAAAAAATGTCTTTAGTGAAGTAGGCTAAGACTGAAAAGTGTGAAGTGTAGTTGAATAAAAATTTATTTATAATGGTATCTGATCTTTTTTTTAAATATATATTCAGTTAAAAGTTTTAATATTAACATTTATTAAACATTTAATAAATTACATGTATTTCACCAATATTTTTCCTACTAAATTGAAAAATAAAAAAAATGGAGAAAAACTAAATTACAATTTGAAATATCATCTCTGGTTGTAATGACTGATGCAGCTTTCACTTTCTTTAGTCCATGTTTTGAGAGGAGGGGGAAAAATCAACAAATAACTTAAAAAAAAAGTCAACAAAACACAATAAAAATGGTTAAACGGACAGTTTTGTTTTCATACACTTGGGGCATATGCTTTCACTCTGAAACCACTTTGAAATTTGTTCAGCAGGATACTAATCTTAAAATGCGAATATGAAATGCAACAGGTGTTTTTGCTGCATTTATATTGACAAATTGTTTTTAAAAGAAGCATGTTGAGTTTATGGTTATAATTTTAATTCAGATCCATGAACAGATTAATTCGGACTCAACCTGTTATGGACTCGGTCTTGAGTTAGGACTTCCCCTTTTGGACTCGGACTTGATTGTTTAAAGACTGACTCGACTCCAACACTAGTATGAAGTAAAACAAAAAACACTGCATACCATCTGTTCCTGTCTCTTTGTTGACCTCCACAATCCATTCGGCATACTCATGCAGAGCGTCCACTCCTTTTGCTGGCTTGATAAAGGGACAAGGATCCTCAGTGTTGATTGTGCTATGTTTCAGCCCGATCTCCAGTGGTCTATGGTACAGGCTCTCAGCTGATTCCTTGGGTTCAAGACCCACAACCTGCTCCACACGCACTTTAAATGGACTTTCAGTGATCCTGGGGTCATACAAAGATGGGGAAAAATACTCTGAGAAAAGATTTTGCCATATGTGAGGTTCTTGTAGACCAATCATGTTACCCTTATTATGATGACAATTGATTGGTTTGAGAGAAATACTGTTTCCTATAATAGGAAAGCTAACCTTATTATTATGATAAAGCTTCAGGAAGTTAAGGACAACTGGATGAAACTGCAAATTCATATTATTCACAGAACTGGGAAATGCTAAACTTACAGTTTACTCTTAGTTGGTTTGGGCAAGAAGCCAAATCCCATGCTCTCCGTTGCCTGCTCCTTCATTGCTTCAGTGACACTAATTTGATCTCCACTGTGTACCAGTGTCCAATTAGGCCCCCAGCCAACTCTAAAAGATCGGCCTCTAAAGAGAGCAGCGTCCATCAGCAGACGGCCTTTCCCTGCAGTTATAGAGCTCTCCAGAGGGACAAGCCCCCCTAGCCTGCGGGCCCCCACAGTCCGTAGAGTAGATTCTGGGGGAGGGGGTGGCAACAGGAAGGAGGGGCCCAATGAAGGCCATGGGGCTTCAGTTGCTAATGTTTTACTAAGCTTCTGAGGGATTCCACCAAAAGGAGCCTCTGGCAACTGTGAAAAGAGCCCTCCTCCCGAGGTGAACTTGGACTGTAGCAGGCCTCCAACTGTGAGGGCAAAGTCATTGAAATTGATTATCAGACATCAAACTAGGGCTGCATGAGTTGGTCAAAAAGAACAATGCGTTTAATTAGACAAATTTAGCGGAGTGCTTTGCATATCAAAACACATTATAAGCAACCCCACAACAGTCAAAGTTTAACAAACTCCAATCCACCAGTTTGTGTGAAGTGTGCACATACAGTATTACAAACAGCTTAAAAGTGCAATATTATGAGCACCACATGTATAGGAGTATGAATGAGTAATGGGTGATGCCTCTTCACTTTGAAACATGCAGCACATGCAGACTTTACATTTATTTAAAAAAAAAAAAAAAAAAAAAAGACAGCATTGTGCATTTTAAAAGGAATATTCCAGGTTCAATACAAGTTCATCTTAACAGAGCATTTGTAGGATATTATTCAAAAACACAAAAACAATACACTCGCCCCTTGTTTGTCTAAAAAGATTATTTTAAAGGGTTAAAGTAAACCACTAACAATGGAAGTATGGGAACAGACTGTAAACTAAAATACACAATTTAAAAAAGTATAGCCACAAGACATAAACATTATAACTGTTAATATAATTTTAGTGTGATACAATCGCTGTTCTTCATGATGCTTGTGTCATAAAATCACTTTACTGATGCTACATCGTCATGGCCAAGCAGTTGCAGTATTGGATATACTGTAATTTTATTCAGATAAGGCGAGTAAGTGATGTCAATCACACTAAAATCATGCTCCCACAATGTTTGCATCTTGTGGCTACACTTTTAAAACAATATTTATTTCAACATTTATGGACTGTCCCCATTCACTTGCATTTTAAACCACTTTTTTATATAAATAAATGAGAAATCAAAATTGTGGAAATCATCATTATGCCACAACTCCTGTTACTTTAGCTCAACTTTTATTGAGATGGAACCTTCCTTTAAAAATAAAGTAAATATCATGATTTTTATTTTATTTCGATTGTACAGCCCAAAATGAATTGGCACAGTTCACGTAAGTATTCTTCCCACAAGCATGTCAATAGTGTTAACTGCAGCTCTCATTAATTGCATTAATTATACTGGCGTACTTGATGTGCGGCCAATTCCAGAAAGTTGGACTTTGGGGGAGGCCACTTCCTGTGAGAGCTTTGAGGAGACATGTTCTTGATACAGGTCACACTCATCATCCTCTGCAAACAGAGAGGCCTTCATGATCTGTGTTGAATACAAGTCAACGTTATTAAAACAGCAGAACATCGGATGTGAAAATTTTGACTGAAGAATGACATGATTGAGTAGATATGCACGCTACCTGTAAGGTATGAGGGTTGATACCCATTGAAGAAGCGAATTGACTGGAGGCAGAAACCCGCTCGTGTTCAGCAGGAGTCTCAGCTCTCAGTTTGCTCTCCTCGAATGCAGTTCTCTCTCCATCCTCCTCACCCAAAACACTGTCTACTGTGGGTTCTTGAGTAATGTCAGCCATGTCGCTGTCCAACTCCGACACACGGCTGAGAAGCTCAAAAACTGCAGTACTCTACACACAAAATTATCAAGTCAGGTTTTCCCCTTGATTTTAGTGCAGAGTTCTATGATCTGAATTTATGTATAATACGAAGTAGACATAATATATTGCTACACCTCTGGTTAGTCCAAAAATCTGCTAATTAAACTTCACTTTAAAAAACTTGGTGAAAAGATTTGTCAGGCTATAAGGTTTCAGCTGCTCTGTATTCAGAACATTGTTTTGAAAGCATTTCTGTGTAACCCATGAATCTGACTGACACAAACAATTTATCTTTATTGTACTTTTATTTGTCACTGAAATACATGGCAAAACAGAAGCAAATCCACACACTGTCGTTCATACATTTGCAATCTCTACTATACGAAAACCTAATACATTCTAAAAACCCACAAGTTCATTTTTCTGGAAAATAACTGATCAGATATCCCTTTATCACTGTATTTAAAAATTATTCTTAATAAATCTCCATGTATAAAGAAGAAATCTAAAATACACCTGTATTTCCTCATTCTTTGCATGTGTTGCACAAATCTCATTACAAAGAAATATACTTCATATATTTTGGCAAGATAAAAGAATCCAAGAATCATTAAATAATAAACTTTAAGCTTTTCTGCATCATACTTGTCAAAACACATTCAGAATTAATTTGTATCATTGTTTAATAAATCAAAACAATGTTTTCATTATAGAAAATGCTTTACTGAATAAAGAATTGTGTCCTGGCTGGTGTTATGATCGGAAGACAGGTCATCCTTAGGGGATGAAGTCAGCTGGAGCGCCCTTGTTTTGAGAGTGGTTCATGGAGTTGGGCAGGGTGGCAGCATTTGAGGGGTTGATATATAGAAGGCTGGGCAACATGGGTTAATTTGATTAAAAAAAATGGTGCAGTTATTTGGACTTTTTGGAGGGCTCTCAGGGGAGACGGAGGAGGGAGATAGACAACGTTAAATGTGTGTGCGCATTCTTACTGTTTTTTTTGTTGTGTTTATAAATACTTTGTTGATTTATTGTATATTTATGTGTCATTATTAATTTATTATCATCAGACCACTGAGGTGAGCATTTGTGTCAGGTGTGGGGGAATGTTTGAAGGGAAGGGTTTTAAGTTCATTTCATTTGATTCCGTATTTTCTGTCATGTTTATTTAATCTGTGACGCATCAATACAAATAAAAAAATACTTTACTGAAATTATGGAAAGATTTCAAACTCAAGACTTTTTATACCAGCCAAGCACCCACTAATTTTGACTGGAGAGCAAGGGAAAGGTGACCTTTCAGAGTATAAATATTATCATAGATAAAAAGGTACCTAATAAACACCCCAACTCTTTAAATACAACTCTTAGTATTTAAAATGTGTGCATAGTATAGCAATAACTTCGGAGTTCTAGGAGTCACAGGAGATTAGCATTTGAACCACTATAACGCTTTGCTCTCTCCCCAATGTCAGTGTTGATCTGGATTGAGGAGGGGGCACAGCATGTATGAGTGAACTCGAATGGCCCTCGAAGACCAAAGTGTGTCAGACTTGGTGTGTTCCTCAGTCTACCTGAGCCTGTGGCGGCATCTGCTGATGGGTCAGTGGAAGCTGCTGGATCCCAGAGGGAATGCCAGTCTTTAGCTTCTTTAGGTCGACCTTAGATGGGGGAACTTCCTCTTCTTCATCAGATTCCTGAAGGCCATACTTTGAGAAGTGGGCAACCTGTAGTGGAAAGAGAAATCAGTTTAAAGTCCAAATGCAGATGATTTTAGTTTAATAAAACGTTCTCAATTTATCCATGAAAAAGAGATGTGTAATACACAATTGGTAGTGACAGTATGATAACAAAATGTTGTGGGAAAGTGAGAGAAAATATGAAGTCGCCCATTAAAATAAATATTTAAAAAAATACTTCTAGATAGAAAGCTAGGGGTAAGTCATGTATACCTCAAACACCCAAGAGCCAGTTTCGGGCCGGTACTCCAGGAAGCGAGCACCCTGTTTACGTGAGGCAGCCTCCAGTCGGCCCTCATAATTCATCTCAATCAACCTCTCAGGACTCTTAATCTGAAAGCATGTTGTCTTGTCATTGGGCCACACACCATCAAGAGTGACCTCTGCTCGTCTGTGTATTACATGCAACAAAATAAGTTCAACCAACATGGAAAAATGCTTTTTCAAAAAGATTGACTAAAATGATCAAGTAGAACAAAAAAAAAAATGATCCATAGATAAATTACCTGTTGAGACCCTCACCCACAGGAGGCTTGTCTTGGTCATCAGGGTACACAATTACCTCCTTGCGTCTGAAGTGCACAATGTCATCCAGGTTCATGTTGGTAAGGTTCAACTCACCAGGTAAGAAAACTGACCCGTAGCCTGCAACACAAATAAAGCTCAAGTCATGATTAATTACACAAATTTTTTTTTTTTTTTTTTTTACAATGGCTTCATGCAAAAGTTTTTACCTTTCCTGCCAACAGTGAAGTTCTCCACAACACATTCTCCATTCTCATTCAACATCTTTCCTAATTCTTCCATGGATGGGATGGTGTAGTAGCCCAAACGGCTAAGAATTATACCTTAGAGAGGACAATTAAGACACAGAAACACTACATCAAACTGGCAATTCTTTAATAGAATGGCAAGAAACGTTACTCCTAACTGGTGTTTGTAAATTTTAAAGCCTACAATTGGTGGAACTAGCCTGCTGATTAAATCAACAGAGGCAAACATACCAGCAGGGTGAGGAGGTTTCTGAGCCTCCAGCTCCTCATCTCTCTCCTCCTGAATGGAATCCTCTGCCAGAGAGATCTCCTCACTGCTGGCCTCCAGGCCATTGCGATAGCTGGAAGCTCCCCGCATGTTAAACTCAGTGATGGTGTCCTGTAGTAAGGGGCTTGGCTTGGTGTGTGGAATGGGTTTAGTGATTGGGTTGGGGTAAAACTTTGAGACCTCCAGATTGTCCTCCCCACTTCTATCAACGGCCACTTCTCTGGTCTCTCCATCCACACTCAAACTGAAGTGTGACAAAGGAAAATTCATTAATATGCTACACAATAATTTAATGTATCATTAAAAAAATAAAGCATTACTGATTGCACCTTTAAAATAAACAAATGCATTTGCAAACTATTTTACTTTTATGACGACACATTTCAGAGTGAAACAGTATAGTTAACAAGAACAAAAAAGTCCCACAACAGTATGGAGCCAGACCTGAATGTTTGCTAAAAAAAAAAAAACAATGCCCAAGTAATTATTTGTCTATTGATAAACAATCCAAATGCCTACATGGCCTATGTGAGGTCAACAGAAAATAGAAGTTGTTTCAGATATGAATCAAAGTAATTCATTTTAAAGAAGATATAACATACTTGGAACAATAGTCACTTAAAGATCAGAAAAAAGTATCAAGTATATAATGATTTCACACTGAAAAAAAATACTTCAAACCAAAGTTAAGGGCTAATGTGAACAAACCAGAGTCCGTTCTGTGGATACTCTGAAGGGGAGGCCAGGTCATCAGCCTCTCTGTTCACAGAGTTGTTATACAGACTGCTGTTGTTGAGATTCTTCAACACAAGCTTTTTTATGCTCTTCCTAAAACATAACATCATAAAAACAGTAAGTGCACTAGAGTAGGGCCACTCATTTTGGACAATATTTGTAATAAGAGGATGTAGTACTTTATATGACTCGCTGTACTTACCTAGGCATGAAGGCTACATTGTTGAGAGATGGTTCATCATCATCAAGCCCATCAAAAAGCTGAGATTTGGAAGAGCCTGAGGAGGAGAGAGCTTTGGGACGCACACGTGTGGCAGGACGTGGGGTCAGTTTATATTGGGTGGGGGTCGTCAGGGCTTTCTGGGCAGCTGGATTTGTGGGCTTCAGACGCTAGTAAGGGAGAAGACGCAATCCATGTCAGCAATGAGTGTACTGTGCAACATCAGATCAATATTTTAATTAAAAACAAGTATTCTCTTATCGAGCCACTCACTAATCTAAATCAAACAACACTGGACAGGTGTGAACCAAGTAAATTTTATTCAAACCTCTTCTTTCTTCTTGGGGTCAGACAGTGGATTTCTGAAGAGAGGAGAGTCTCCAAAAGGTGAGTAGGCCAATGCACTGATCTGCTGTTGAATGACAGCCTGTTGAGCAGCTGCTGCACTCGGGTCAGTCAGAGCTATGAACAAAAAACATTTCCAATTATTTAACAAAACGGTCTACAGTGGGCTGCAAAAGTCCTCTGGTAAAAATGCTTCTTTTTAATAACCATTTTATAATTTAATACAAATATTTCATTATAAATTATGTTAGTAATTTGTGAGTAAATTAAAAATTTAAAAGAAAAACTGAATTTAAATATTTAGTATTTACTCATGCTTTAATAAGAGCATACACTTAAACCAGCAGAGGTTCCAAAATTAGTTCCAAGTTGTTTAGAACCTGATGACATGGTTTTCTGCAGAATTTAAGAAATTTTTAAGACCGCGTAAATGGAAACGTAGATCAGAAATGCAACATTATTGTTATTTTTACTTTTAAATGCAAAGGGAACATATATGGTAACATTTGAAAGATTACAAACTCTAATATCCACCGTACTACTAGGCCTGTCACAGTTACAAAAACAAAACCTCTGATAGTGGTTATTAGGGATGCACTGATTTTAAGTACAAGAGTAATATATTTAACCATGCACCTTTAACTTTAAAACTTCAGGCTTTTATTTTGACATTCTGAACTCTCCAGGAAGTCCTGTGAGTGGTATGTAGGGGAGCTCAAAGTAATTTAATTTGCTTATTCAAATTCTGGTAAAATGTTTGGATATAAATGCATATAAGCGAATTGAACTTTGAGCATCTACAACTGAGATGCTGTTCTTGAGTAGTGCTCAAATATTGCACACCAATGTGAAGGCTAAAAATAGCCACAGGTGCTTCACCAGCTTGCGCGTGAGTTTGTGTCAGAGCAGTGCCATTCACTAACCTGCTGGTGCTGCGCATACTATATATTTACTTATTAAACACAGACTTTTGTGATTCGCAGAGCTATCGCACGTCTTCAAGTGGCTTTGAATAAAATGCAGAAGTCATATGAACTGCTTTAATGGGGTTTTTATGTTTTTTATATCATTTTTGGAGCTTGACATTAACAAACATGACTAACACACAGCAACGGATTTTGATCGTGCTCGTCGTACCGATACCCGATCCGTCTAACAGCTTCAGTATCGGAGCAGATACTGATCCAGGTATCAGATCGGTGCATCCCTAGTGGATATGAGCAAACTTTATTTGACAAAAAAACACAATTATTATGCACTTCAAAATCCAAATCACATTTTACGGTCCAAATAAGGGAATTTTATAAATGTCATGGATGGCACGTGTGTCTAACATTTAACTGAACTCCGCACATCTCACTAATTCGCAAGGCAGACCACACTTTTTTGTGAGTCTGCGAGGACTCACGCCAAACTTTAGTGCACGCAGTGACAGAGATGCCCGCTTACTCTAATTTTGTGGAGATGACAGAAAGACAGAATCTAAAAGGTCTTCCTTTGTGAAATAAGGGCTGGTGGGTTTCATTTGAGAGTATCAAAATCATGTGTAAAAGGGAAGAATTTTAAACAGAAATATTTTACTATAATAGCATAGCAATTCAGATTGGCTGGGAACCAACAGCAAATGTTAATATATAATGGACAAGACGAAAGATGACCAAAAAGAGAGTAAATTATCTGAAAATATTTTTATATTTAAAAAATTTGTTTTAGTTTCATTCATATGAATTTAAAACCTTTAAAAGGAAATCACCATTTTGACTCCATTAAATATAAATTAAAAATGACTGAAGGTGTATGTGGTGTGCGGGGCAGGACCAAGCAGAGCAAAGCCGGGATGGACAACTGGGGTGAATTCTCTCGCCCAGCTGTTGGTGACTGTGGTGCTGGCAGTCGAGGGATAAAGAGCTTCAGTCAAGAGAGACGCAACGAAGTTGTGCATGTGTGGTTGAGAGCAGCTGCTCTGGTTGCAGCTTTATCCCTCGTCCCCAAACACCATAATCACCAACTGCTGGGTGAGATAATTCACCAGGGCTCTGTGTTAAAATGCCATTGAATGTGTCAAATTACTCAATAAATGTAATTAAAGTGGTTAAAGAAAATAAACAAGGGGGAGAACGATTAAAACACCTACTACAAAGGGAATGCTTTTGGATTTATTCGTTGAAGGCCACAGTTTGACTAGATTCAATGATGAATAAATATTTTTTTTAGGAGAGTGAGCAACCCAAATTTAAAATTTGTTTTTTTTTTAATTATCTAGTTTTTTCCAATATGCATCTATACTATTAGGACAAGACTTTTGAAATCATGTATTTAATGTGTACTAATTATATTAATCATTTTAGATTTGGACAAATATGTTCAGTTAGTGTGGATTTTAGATGTCCATGTTTGGATTTTCTGTCTGGTCTAGCGGGTTGTAACATAACTTTTGAACCAAATGTCTGAGAAAAAATGTATTAATACTTAATTCTAGAATAAAATGGACAAATATGCCTTAGATCATCTACGGACCAAGAAAACCGACACAATTTTAAAAAGCATCTTGATAGATCAAAATGATACTTGTATAATGCATTCGACTTAAATGGTGAGCATGTCTTAAGATGTTGAAGCTATATCTTGGCAACGCTTTAGCTTATTGAAACAAAACTTGGAATATGCAATCATAACCATGACCTTAGGGTACCTGAGCAGTTTAGGGACTGGGCCATCTACTGTTCAAAAAAACTTGGAATATGCAATCATAACCATGACCTTAGGGTACCTGAGCAGTTTAGGGACTGGGCCATCTACTGTTCAAAAAAACTTGGAATATGCAATCATAACCATGACCTTAGGGTACCTGAGCAGTTTAGGGACTGGGCCATCTACTGTTCAAAAAATATTAATTTAAGAATTTGCTTATAACTTCTGAACAGTTTGCTGTAAAACCATGAGCTTGGTCTCTTTAGAGTCCTTGTCATCCATTTTGTTATAAATTCTGTATTTTCCAAACATCTTGGCGAATTGCTGTGAAACTTGGTATGCATTACTAGTACCATGCACTGAGGCTACCTGAGAAGTTAAGGTGACAGTGCCACCTGTAACAAAAATGCTTATAACTTAATGTGGCTTATAATCAGGAGCCTGATGTCCTTTGATTCCTTGCAGTCATTCAGAGATCAATGACATCAACTTTTCCATGTTCAGCTATATTTCCTGGCCAGCTTTTTGAATTTCAACACCTCCATTGTTCATCAGATATTCCACATAATTGGGTCAGACCATCTTCAGACCATGCCATCAAAAAAGTTTCCCTATGCTTTTTGATAGACCAAACCGTTCTTGTGTAACACATCATTGAATTTAATAGCAAGATGCCAAAACTTTTACCCCACTGTACCTCACATAAAAGCAGTCACTTAGTAATATTGGTTTAACAAATTCAGGGAATGAAAACCTTTATTTGCACTGACCCACAGGCTGTTGAGGAGCACCAAAATTCAGTGTGTTGGCTCCTGTGTTGAAGCCTCCAGTCCCGAATGTGCCCATTGACCCTAGGGTGCAGCCTAACTTGTTCTGATTGTTTCCAAACAATGATGTCTGCCCAGTTCCTACAGCTACAAACATGGAAACATACTTGTAAGTTATGTTTTAATTCTAAAATTAACAAATGACATTCCACATTCAAAAACATATACCTCCTCCAAAGAATGTTCCCAATCCTGTTCCCATGCCTGTTGCAGCAGTTTTGTTCCCAAAAAGACTCCCACCAGTACCAGTTGCTCCAAATCCTTAAAAGATAAACATTTGACAGAATATATTAGAAGGATATTAAAATGGAATATCTTGGAATTTCAAATCTGAGTGGAAAAAGCTGCCCATCACAGACAGCACCAAAATTTTGAATTAATTTGACATCATATACTGGCAAGCTTCAACATCGCACAGGCAAAAGCAAATAATGGTAGATAAACTACACATTTATTGAAAGAAAGACTCACCAATGGTAGAGGTGTTTGTGTTAGTTCCTAGAGTGAGTGTAGGCTTGTTTCCAAACAGACCAGTGCCTGTGCCAAAGGGGGGTGCACTAGTGGTGGTGGTGCCAAAGCCAGCAGGCTTATTACCAAAAAGGTTCTGCAAAATAAATGACAGGAGTCACACACAGTAGAAAATAAATGGTTACTCATATGGTGAAATAGTCTGCTGGTGGTGTTGGGGTTTGCCTCTCCAGAAATCTGGGTGCAGAAATTATACCCACATTCCCAAAGCCGGCATTAGGTTGACCGAAGAGTCCTGTGCTTGTGCCAAAGCCTGTGGCGGTACTTGTATTAGTGTTTCCAAATAGTCCTCCAGCCTGTGAGGGAGCAGTGTTGCCAAAAAGACCCTGTATAGATCAGATACTGGATTAAAAACTGAATTGATAAGCCAACTGAACCTCACTAGATGAAGAGCATAAACTTGTAGTGTGCAGAATATGATGTAGACATGTAGTGGACCTGCTGGTACTCACCATGCTGCTGGTATTGGGCTGGCCCAGGGTACTGGCGTTTCCAAAGGAGAAACCAGTGTTCTGAGTGGAGGTGGCTGAGCCAAATGGTTTGAAAAGACTGGAACCTTGCTGCTGTTGTTGCTGCTGCTGTTGTTGTTGCTGTTGTTGTTGCTGCTGCTGCTGGCCAAACAAACCTCCTGTGGTTGTGCCGAAAGCTCCTGTGCCTGCAGCGCAAACAGTTAACACACAAAGCAAAGAAAAACAGTAAACTTCAGTTACATACATTTTTCTACTTTTAAACAAAAAGTTTACCTAAACAGATGGTGTATATCTAAACTGTGATTTTTAATGCTTATTCAAGTAAAAATAGTTCAAACGATAAAACAACTTACTGGTGCCAAAGGAGGTCTTGTTCTGGCCAAAGCTGAAGCCAGTGTTTGGAGCAGAAGAGCCAAACAGTCCAGTACCAGTGCTAGGTGTAGCTGTGGCTGCTGCTCCAAAAAGACCACCTGTTCCAGCTGCCAGGGGGTTGGAAGGTCCCTTCCTTCCTGCCTGGTAATCCTCAAACCTTAATTCCTTGATGCAAGGAAAGAGTTATATTGATGAGCATTTATCAATACTTTTTTTTTTTTTATCCCATTTTCTCCCAATTTGGAATGCCCAATTCCCACTACTTAGTAGGTCCTCGTGGTGGCATGGTTACTCACCTTAATCTGGGTGGCAGAGGACAAGTCTCAGTTGCCTCCGTTTCTGAGACAGTCAATCCACGCATCTAATCACATAGCTCGCTGTACACGACACCACGGAGCATGTGGAGCATGTGGAGGCTCATGCTACTCTTACCACATGCCCCATTGAGAGCGAGAACCCCTAATCACGACCATGAGGAGGTTACCCCATGTGACTTTACCCTCCCTAGCAACCAGGCCAATTTGGTTGTTTAGCAGACCTGGTTGGGAGTCACTCCAACCAGCATGCCCTGGATTCCTGGCTTAGATCATTCTTTATAATGATAATAATAAATATTCATACACAAGCATTTGATGTACATTTTTGTGCTTGTGACAGAGTACTTAAACTGGAAAAAAAAAAACAGGTGAAATCCTCAAACAACTATCATAAAGGGAGTGTCCTTCCTACCTCTAAGGATTTGTTCTCATATTCCTTCATGGCGGTGATGCACTGGTGTTTGGTGTTGATGCTGGTTGTCACACCAGACTTCACCATTGTGTCAGTCCCAGTTGGTGGCTGTTACACAAAATATTTTGGTTAATCAATCATTATATGAACAACTAGTAACTCAGAATAATGAAAGCCATCCATGATGAATAAAAAACAAAGAAAAGAAAGTAGAATCATGTCTAAACCAACATTGAATTTGATTGTTGTGCCAGGTGGTGCAGCAGTAAAACTTGATGCCCCAAACAAAGAGCCTGATGTTCCTCCAAAAGGGTTGGATGTTGTGTTGGTTGTCCCAAATAATCCACCACTACTGGTGTTGGTACCAAAAGCTGCAAAGCAATTCATACAATTACTGTAATTCATAATTACTATAGTCAGTTTTGTACAAGCTAATATTTTACATCCTTACAACACTTCAGTCAATTTAGAACTATGACAATTTCACTTACTGCCAAACGCGGCTGGTTTATTGGCAGCAAATGCATTGTTTGGCTGGGAAAAAAGTCCTCCTCCTCCTCCTCCTCCTCCTCCAGTGTTGGTGCTTCCAAAGAGGCTGTTTGATGTGCCACTGTTGGCACCAAATCCAAATCCACTACTGGTGGAAGATGTGACAGGCTGACTAAAAGTGTTTGAGCCGAAGAGGCCACCTAGAGAACAGACACAAACACATTCAAAATATAAATTACATTAAAGGGACCAATCATTTCTTAAATATTTGTAGAATGTCAGTGTTTATCAAAAAAGCTCTTGAAACGGCACTTTCACAATCAAATATTCTCAGATATAAAGTCTTCTTAGCAAGTCACCACATGCTTCCGCACCGCTCCCAATCCTACGATCCACCTTGCGGGCATGACGCTTGGCTTTCATAGGAATTAATTGAAAACGCTCTCAGCTTCGCTCACAACGCGCCAGTGGTAACATAGGGTCAGACTGGATGAACTTGCTAATGCTAGATGCCTTGCTAATAATTAGGTTACATCGGACACCGGATTGATTCCATCCACACCGCAAGACTTCATGACAACGGTTGCAACAAACATGCATCATTTCTACTAGAGCTGCACGATTTATAATTTCACAATTGTTGTGATGTCAGCCTGTGCGATTACACGGCAAAATGCTGCGATTTTATTAAATAAGTTAATGTGTGGACGTGACAGCCCATTCTCTCAGAGCTGTTTGCCCATTTTCTACAGAGCTAATTACAAGATGACCAGTCTATAATGATGACACGCGAGACGAGTACTGCAGCTCGAGTGTCTGATAGAAACACAGATCACAGCAATATATCTTTATTTCATTCTTAATTAAGCTTCAAATAATACGGGTGCGTGCCATGTAAATAAGCACAAACTCCAAAAGTGTCATTCTCTGCAGTCAGAGCCGCTTCAACCAATCACGGAAGAGACCCAATCTGAGCAGGAGTCGAGACCGGGAGAGATTTAAAGTTCCGCCGACTGATGCGAACTAACACGGAGAGGCTCGTCTTTCACCCCCTGTCTGCAGCTCGTAATTTTAGTGTTATTTTTCACACAAAATTGCAACAAATATATAATAACACCCTTATGGCTAAAATGTTTATAGTGTTCAGTGACTAAAAATGTCAATATGACTAAATGTTACTAAAAAATTACTAAAATGTCAACAGTTTTCATTGACTAAAACCACAAAAAATGCCCAGACTTTGTCAAACAAAATGACTAAAAACAATAAATAGTCTTAATCCTGTGTCAAATGTCTTTAGTTTTTATCATATTTTGTCAACCTTATTCTTTGATTAATTAAAAAGAAAACCACTTACAAAATGAACACTAGTATTCAGTTGCCAGGTCATTAGGAGTGTATTAATGCAGTCAATGTTTGTGTTTTTAACGTCACTTTTTTGATCAGTATTGTAACACCTCCGCCTCATTTTGAGCCAGGAAAACACTGGTTATATATATTTTGGCTTTAAGATAACTGACACTGAGCAGAGAGAGGTACTGTTCAAAATTAAAGTTGCTACATCACATGGAAACACGACAAATTTATATCAGCACATGAAACGGCACAGAGGAAAGTAGAAAAGTGAGATTTCAGAAAATGATCCACACACTGGTCAAGAGATACCAGCAATAAGCAGAATTTTTTAGAAAGAGGATTTGGAAATACCAGTTGTCATTTAAAAAACAACCGTATTAGTGGTTTGATTGAGTGAGCCACACTTTTATAACCAGTTTCCTTTTCAAAAGAGTTTATACAAAGTATGTGTTACATCCTGCTTAAATGTCCCTGTTTGTTTGGACAATTTTTTTTAACCCTATCTTTAGCGGTTAAAAAAGGCATCTACTGGTGCGTTGTGCATCACTCAAGTATCTTTTTTCGCCAGCCCAGTGCTAGGTGACTTAGTTTAGTGATAGCAAGTAAAATACTTCACTGTTTATCCAGACTCGCACATTTATTTATTTATTTTTTTCGCAGTTTAAAACGTAATTTGTATTTAAGGTTAGATGCATAGGGAGTTTTTATTCTGATGGTATAAGTTCAAAAGCTTTGATGACAGGTGTCAGACATGGAGTGCCACCAAATTCTTTTCCACATTCACACACAGTAATTTTCACTCTCATTTGCTCGCATACTAGGAGACCTGTTTTTACATTGTTGCATGATGTTTTTTCAGCAAATGAGCTCAACCTTGCTAACAGTGACAAATGTGACATAAAAAAGCACCTTGAGCTGACCGCGCAATTGCAGATACTGAACCGCAATGCTCAAATTCGGCTGGCAATGCCATACCTGCAATGATGCGCAATTCCAGCACAGAACCGAACATTATTATTGCATACCGCAAGCAACGTGATGAGGGGGGAGTTAAGTTATGCAGTTATATCGTATCTAGCATTCCCATCTCAATCGGTAAGCCATTTATTCAGTATGTATATAATTAATATAACATGTACAAATATAACATGTTTAATATAAGGGAGTTGATTTACAAAGATAATTGTGTTAAATATACATATTTCAAATTACATTGTATCTATGCGTTAGAGAGGGGGTACGTGAAAGGATGTTGAATGCTTGAAGGGATACACCACTGTAAAAAGTTTGGGAACCACTGATCTAATTTAACGTAACATGATATCACATTAAACTGTAATGATGGCGTACGAGAGCAGCCCTGCAGTTCACACAAGAATGAGGAGAGGAAGAATTACACAGATCACATTCCAGGTGCACTCTAAACTTTCCAAAAAGCTTCAGGTAATGTAGATCACAAAGTATGAGGGAATTATACAAAAATGCAAAATAAGTCAATTCAGAAGCACTCTCATTGTGGAATAAGCAGAGCCAGAGCTCTTTAAAGGAAACACCCCGGTGCATCTTAAATGTGTTATAGCTTTATTAAAGTTCAAATAATTCAGAAGCAGATCATGTAAATAACTACAAACGCCGAAACTGGCATTTCTCTGAGTTGCGCAAATCTTGCCATTCGAGCGTGCATGCTTGCTGCAGCTAGATTATAACGTGATGGCTCATGACTTAATGAATCATAATATATGTCACTGTGCATTTCTTATCGTGAAGAAAATTGGCAATACACAGCTTTAATAATAAGAGGGAGTTTGTTTTTTTGTGAGTTAAAGATGGATTGAAGTGAACAGAAAGGTGAGTCTTCACCCCATTATAAACTGCAAATAGTTTTTTTTTGGCTTGTTTTCCAATATAAATATCCAAAACTCTAAAACAATGTACATTTTCTTTAGCAGCTATACTGCAGAAGAGAAAATTGTTATCGGAGAATTTTGAATATAATATATAAAAAATACTATTATTTTAAAATATCTAAAATATATGCTTTACATGAGAAGCAGCATACAAGATATTTAGACTTGCTTTTAGAGAATTGATCTTGAATAGAAGTATATTTTTTCTTTACTGCACTTGCAGAATTATAACCAAGTGAAAAAACACTTATATTTAGGGATGCACCGAAATAAATTCTTGGCCGAAACCGAAAAAGAGGAAACCAAGGCCAAAAACCGAAACACCGAAATAAATTATGCCTATTAGTACCATTGCATTTATGGCTATGACTGTGTACTAACTTTACTAAAATCAAGGCATTGCAATTGCATAAATTAATATTTTATTAATATATTCAAAGAATAAATCGATTACAAATTATGCAAATATTTATTTAGCACATTGTTGCAATGCACAGTATAAAATAAAATTCAAACTAAAATGTTTAACTTGACCCCACTCATGTGTACATTAAATAATAATGTACAGGCCTACTGGCCTGCAGAAAGGTTTTAAAATGAAACGTTCTCTCATAACAAAGTGCATTTAGGTCAAGTGCATTTTACATTTTTCTCTGTAGGACTACAAGAAAGTGCATTCAGAACAAGTGCAACTGCTTAAAGATACAACAATATTTTATCTGTAGGCCTTCAACATAATAGTGTATCAAAACAAAGACTGCCATAGCCCATATGTTAACTGTAGAACAAATGCACCAAGAATTGCAGATGTGCAAAGTGGATAATAAGTATTTAAGCACTAGACAAGCCCATTCTACTTCTTAAGGTAAAGTGGCAGGTTTTTCTTGATGAAGAGTAGCTTCTCTGCTTTATCACAGTGAAGTCTGTTCCTCTTCTCATCGAGAACATGAGCTGCTGCACTGAACAGTCTCTCACTGTCAGTGCTTGTGCACGGAACAGACAAGTACTTGCGTGCCATCTTTGCCAGGTCAGGAAAGCAGCCGTGATTACTTCTCCAGTAGGCAAGAGGGTTATCACTTCTGGGGATGGGGACTTCAGACAGATAACCATCTAGCTGTTGAGCTTGTCATCTGCCTGACATTTGAGAAAGATTTGAGAGAGTGTACTTAAATAGGGCCAGTGCATAAATAAAATGTTTTTATCAAATTAAAAAAATATCTAGTAGAAATATGGCTACAATCTGATATATAGTCACATATATAGTAGCCTAAGAACAGAATAGCCTACCTATTATTATTATTTGAGGCACTTTCTTGCAGGATTTCAGTGAACATATCAGACAACGAGGGTGCATGCCCCTCATCTGGTGCAGAGAGGCGAGTCTTTTTTTGCACTCTGATCTCCTCCTGCGCTGGGCGCTGCACCGTCTCTGTCTCCACGCGGGTTCTCCGCATCCATCGCGGCCTGGATCATTTCTCGTGCGCGCTGCTTTATTTCCGCATTCAAATAATGGTCTTTATAACGCGGATCAAGTACAGTCGCGATGAAGTGCAGAGGATCCGAATAGATCTCAGTGAAACGTGTGCTGACAGACTCTAAGAGTGTACTTTTCATTGTTTTCACTCCGTGGTCCGTCTCAACCTCTTTGCTTAGGAGACGCTTTAGTGCTGCAATTAAAGGAGTAACGTCCGCTACAGATGCATCAGAGGAGCTGATCTCTTTAGTTAGCTGCTCAAAGGGGGCAAGAAGAGAGAGAATGTTCTCTATTAAGACCCACTGATGTGAAGTGAATGTCGCGGGGCGCTTGTGGTCTGCGCTATATGCAGCCAAGACTCGCTTTTGCGCAAAGAGGCTTTGCAACATGTAAAAAGTGCTGTTCCACCGAGTACTCACGTCTTGCTGGAACCGTTTTATTGGTGTTCCAAACTGATCTTGCATAGACTGCAAGCGGGAATAGGCCAGCTGAGAATGTTTAAAGTGGCCAACAATTCTTCTGCCTATAGCCAGTACGTCTTTTACGCTGCGTTGAGACAACACTCCCTCATTCACAGCAAGATGTAGTGTGTGGGCCATGCACCGTATTCCCTTCAGCTGGCTGTCTTCTATCGCTTTTGTCATATTTCTTGCATTGTCACTGACAATGACATGCACTTTATATTTGTCGATATGCCAGGTGTCGAACATATTGGCGAATGCATCAGAAATGGCTGCTGCTGTATGTGACCCTCGAAACTCTTGTGAATGGAGCAGAATCTTTTGCAGCTGGAAATCAGCGTTGATCCATTGTGCGGTTAGACTGAGCATACTGGTAATGCTGACGTCTGAGCTCCATATGTCTGACGTGAAACTGATTGCTGAAATATCTGCAGCTATATGCTCATGGACGTGAGTTGCAACAACATTAAACAGCTCAGGTAAACACCTCTGAGAAATGTCGTCTGCCCGGCACGACATAACGGGGCTCAATGTGCTCGATCAGCCTACGAAATCCCACATCTTCTACGACAGAGAATGGCTGATCATCTAAGTCAATGCATTCCATAATCTTTTGTGTAATGCCCTTTGCTTTGACACCATCACTGGGAAACTTCCTTGCCTTTTCAAAAACGTCCGCCACAGACGGAATGGGCGTGCTCGGAGGCGTTTTCCTTTTCTGTGTCGCGTTCCTCTCATATTCAGCGTAGTGATCGGAATGTTTGGATTTCAGGTGATAAATTAAACCCGACGTGGAGAAAGTCTTTGCAGATGCACCTCCTCTTGAAATTTCGGCATTACGTGTTTTGCAAATCGCTGTCCGTGGGTCTTTCTCAGATATACTGAAATACGTCCACACCGCAGACATGTTTGCTTCAGACAAGCACGTGCAGGTCGCGGTTTCTGTTTGCGTCATCACAACATTTCGGCCGTATTGTTTCGGTGATAAAAGTCTTTCGGCCGAAAACCGAAAATGCACTTTTGGTCCATTTTTGGTCGAAAATTTTCGGCGGCCGAATATTCGGTGCAACCCTACTTATATTTAATATAATTTCTCTTAAAGCAAGACTAAATATCTTATATGATGCTTCTCATGTAAATGCAAATCCCCTGCTGGAGCCGCTGCCCCCGCGACCCAACGTCGTATAAGCGGTTGAAGATGGACGGAAAAAATATTTTTCCTCCTTTAATTCAGTGAATGTCATTGAGGAATTTTCCTCTTTATTGTTAGCAAGCACATTTAATTCAAACTTTCAAGTCGGGTCACAAGCTGAATAATCGGTTAAGAGCTAAAGATTAATTGTAGCAACTAAAATCTGAGAATAGTCAAATAATCATTAGATTAATCAATTATCAAGATAATTGTTAGTTGCAGCCCTAATGGATATAGCTCCTAATATATATATTAGGAGCTATATCTCCAATTACATCGGCAACCCCCGGGCTGAGGGATCGGTGAATATTCTTGCTGTAATGATTTTGAATTTAAAATTACATTTATTAAAGAAAAAATTATAATTATAATAATTTAAATCAAATACATTTCTAAATTCAAATTGCACTCCTAACGGAAACGAAAAAGCAATTAACCTGTTGATACGCACACACTTTTTGAGCACAAACCATGAAAATGACAAACCTGAACTTAAATGGTTGTATTTACTGGACCCTTTTGAGTATGGACAGAGTTGTAGTATCTTTTGAAAGAACACACTTTGGGCTTTATTTCCCAAGTTTCAGAATTAATAAATGTTGTTATTTTTTAAAGGTAGAGAAGCTGAAATTTATAGTAATGGAAATATTTTGTGCTGAATATGTTATTATAATCTAAACAAACAATAATAAAAGTGCCAAAACAACCCATAAATACAATGATCTCAAAGGCACAAGTCTAAAGAAGTTATGTTTCAAATTTGAAGATGATATATCAAAAAACGAGGTTTATGAAAGCTTTTTTTCTCTGAAAAATCGCTGGAAGCATACAGAGTAACATTAAGGCTCCGCCTTTCAAGACGACAAAATCTGACTGCACTGCTTGGCTATTATGAATAAAACTACACCACATTTTTAAAAATAGACTTTGTAGACAGGCTCGTTTTGTTTATGAGACTAATATATAAGATAATATACAGTTTTACAACATGAATGCTTCTCAGATTGCATAATTTGTTGAAGAACAATGACAAAGGGTAATTCTTTCAGGCGAAATCTCATGTAAACAATGGAGAATATATCAATATTTCTCAGATTTATCACTTTTATGGACAAAAAGTGCTATTGGATGCTTGACATGGACAACTGAATCAAGTGTGGCGAACTGGATTCATCTGGCTATCGCGTTTTCATAACAAAAGGTATGAAGTCCCATTTTGATATTGCATGTTTTCATTTGTACTCCTGGTACAAATAACTAAATTGTCGTTTCTGGAGCATTGTTTTCGTGAAACAGAGATCGGATATCAAAGTTGAACCCTTAGACCTTTGAAAAGATGTATAATTTGTTAACATTAATTACATTTATAGATGGTAAATCATATATTTGATTTAAGCAGAGTCACTACCGCGTGCTGTCGATTGCCTATCCACAGGTTAAAAAAATTATATACAAGTAACCACCTTTCCATTTACTGTCAGGCAAGTATCCGTCTAAACATGCAGGTGGAAAATTACTTGCACAAAGACATAAAAACAATTCTAAATGTAAAAATAACAATTACAATGATGATAATCACTGAAATATAAATCAGTTTGCGGTGAACGTGTTTTTGTATTTATGTTTTAAATCACCGATGTATAGGCTGCAGAGTTGGTTACAATGAACTGTTCTGTGGAAATAAAGCGAACTGAACTCAAAGCATCACCTGAGCTGAGATGTCTGAGGTCATTTGCAGCACTCATAGTTGATACTGTTCTTGCTAAAAAAATTCAGAAGACAGAAACAAAGAGTGAGAACCTTTTACATGCGCGTGTTCCACGAGACTGCACGCCTCCGTGCAAACAGTAATACATGCGCAGATGCTTTTCTGTCATCTGTTCTTAGTAATATAATAAAGTGTGTCTGTGTATAGACAAATTATTTGTAATATAAATTTGATAAAAATAGCCTAATAATTTAATACATTCATGTGAAAACAATTTTCACATGAATGGCATCGTCAAAGGCATCAGCTATTGGCGATCACAATGACCATCGTTGATCCTAGAGATCATCATCTATCGGCATAATCGTAATGTGCATTTCTCTCTAAATTTTAACAAAATGTTCAGACAGTCTACTTTGCTGGGTTTTCCAACACATTCATAATCATTACCGCTTTTGCCTGTGTCGCTGCGGCTCGCTTCATGTGTGCGCTTGTAAAAATGTATATTTTAAAGGCTCATTATTACAGTTTAGTATTTCTCTGTAAAGTAGAACAGTGTTAGCAATGTTACTTATAACATTCTCAGCCCTGGAACTCAAACCATTTTCTGATGCCCCCCATATATTCAAGTAATTAAATTAATATAAAAAACATGCGACTATTTGACTAATGGCTTAAATTAACTCCAAGTCGACTAGGAAAATCTTTGGTCGGGGGCAGCCCTACTCTATTGTGTTAGATAATTAAATGATTATCTATAACTGTAACAGCCCTAATCCAAAAATATAGAACAGGGTTTACTATAAGATACTGATGTTATCCCTTGATGTCAGTAAACAGGCACAATTTGCCAAGGTGCCATATTCCTGTGTGTTACAAACGTATTCAATGCAAGCATAAAAAAGTGTCTTAAGCAATTATCAACTACAAACACTGCACCTACAATAAGGAATTATTCATGTTAAAATGATCACATCATGACACATCACAACTAAGAGGAAACGCAATCCTGGAGTATAAAATTATATTAGAATTTAAAAAGGCAGCTTTGATATACTATATACACTGTACATCTAGCACTAAGTGTGAAAGTATTAAAAAAATAAAAAGTATAATGTATACCAGGTTTATTCTGAGTGGTTCCAAATAGTCCTCCTGTATTGTTTGTTGTCCCAAATGCTGAAGAACCAAAGCCACCTGCTGTTCCAAACCCAGTATCTGAGAATGAAAGGTTGAACAAAGTTTTCACGTACTACTGAACACAATTAATTCTTGGTAATCTCATTCATACACACACAAAACAGCTTATCATTTTTAACTTACTTTGCTGCCCAAAAGTCGATGAAGTTCCAAATCCTCCTGTACCTCCCCCAAAGGGAGCTCCAAAAGATTTGTTGAACATCTTTCACTGCTAAAGAGCCTGCATATGTCTACACAAGGTACAGCAAAATATACTCATGTTAACACTGTGCATCATTTAGTACAATCTTTTTATGTATTCCAATATATTTCAGATGTCAAAACATTGTTCATAAACACACGATTTTGACCTATAAACGACCCTGTGCATCTTTTTTTTTTTTTTTTTTTAAATACAATTGCACATTACTGTACCAAAGTTTGTCAAACTCATTAAAGGCGGGTGCACACTGTACGATTTTGGCCATGATTCTGCCAAAATCGGCAATCTAACAACGTTCACTGTGACATGTTCACAGACACAGCAGCCATATAGTGTGACTGCTATTAAGACAGCCATACGAGATATTCCGCTCCACTCTCGCACCCCAATTCACTTGGAAAGAAACCTGCTCCACGTTTGCACCACCATAGCAATATTTATCCCCAGTTATCACTCTACTCAAGCACTTTCAATGTTTTTTCTTTTCGTTTTATATAAAAAGCTTTAATAAATAAGCAGAAAATACTTGGAGAAAAGTGTAACACTTCAGCAATATGAAATAGGGCTGCCCCCGACCAAAGATTTTCCTAGTCGACTAGTAGTAGTAATTTAAGCCATTAGTCAACAAGTCGCATGTTTTTATATTAATTTATTGAATATATTTTTGGGGGGCATCAGAAAATGGTTTGAGTTCCAGGGCTGAGAATGTTATAAGAAGCATTGCTAACACTGTTCTACATAATAGAGAAATACTAAACCGTAATAATGAATCTTTAAAATATAAATTTTACAAGAGCACGCACGAAGCGAGTCGCAGCGACACCGGCAAAAGCGGTAATGATTCTCAATGTGTTGGAAAATCAGCAAGGAGACTGTCTGAGCATTTTGTTAATTTATAGAGGAGCACATTAGGGTTGTGTTGACAAACAATGATCTCATGGTCAGAGTGATCGCCAATAGATGATGCCTTTGATGATGTCAAGACAATATTTGTCTCGTTTTCCCCATGTATTAAATTATTATTAGGCTATTATTATCAAATTAATATTACATATAATTTGCCCCGTGGCACACAGACACACGCTTGAAAGACACTTTATATTATGAAGAACAGATGGCAGAAAATCCATCTATGCACTTCTATGACACTCTGATACAGAGGTGTGCAGTCTCATGGAACACGTGCATCTAAAAGGTTCTCACTCTTTGTTTCGGTCTTCCGATTTATTTATTTAATTTTTAGCAAGAACAGTATTGTCTAGGAGTGCTGCAAATGACCTCACATCTCAGCTCAGTTGATGCTTTGAGTTCTGTTCACTTTATTTCCACAGAGCAGTTAATTGTGACCAACTCTGCAGCCTATACATCTGTGATTAAAACATAAAATAATGCAATAACACATTCACCGCAAACCATGATTTATATTTCAGTGATTATTATCATCATTATGATTATTTTTACATGAATTGTTTTATGTCTTCATTTGTGCAAGTAATTTTCCGCCATGATAATAAGACTGATTCTTGCCTGATGGCAAAATGGTGTATATATATATATATATATATATATATATATATATATATATATATATATATATATATACACACACACATATATATATAAGAGCTGTCAATCAATTAAAAATTTTTATCGAATTACATGTCACAAATAATTAATCGTATATACAAATATTGCTGAGAAAGCCCCTCATATAACAATAATTCAATATATAATGATGAAATAATTAAACATGTTATCTTTAAATATTAAAATGATATATATATATATATGTATATATATATATATATATATATATATATATATATATATATATATATACATACACATACACATACATACACACACAGAGAGATAAATAAAATGCATTACATTCTTGTGGCAGAAGAGTTAATCATTAAGACAATACAAAAAACGGCTTTAGAATACAATGTATTGTTTACTACCATATTATTGAACATAAATCAATCATTGACATACAGTTCACAGCAATCCATTTCACAAGTGAATTTGTCAATGAGTTTGAGAATTATTCTGAGGACTTGTTTAAGGACCCGTCAATTTCAACAAGCGTCAGACATGCTTGTGTAGCGTCTCGGGTGCATTCAGTCATAAACATAAAATGTTTAGGTCACTGTGACAAGTTAAATATAGTTTAATAATTAGAACACAACTTGAGATCCCTTAATTCGGATTTGCGCTCCATCAAATGTTTTGAACGCAAGAATGTAACATGTCTGTGTTGCACTGTCTGCTGGATGTTTGTTTTCTTCACTGTATAAACAGTGCGTTGCCACACAGCTGAAATTTCAATTATTGCATTTCTCAGGAATCTTCCGTATTACAATATGGCGTCATTGTGATTAATTGCGTTAGACTGAATTAACGCGTTAAATCGACAGCTCATATATATATATATATATATATATATACACATACACACACACACAGAGTCACCTAAAGGATTATTAGGAACACCATACTAATACTGTGTTTGACCCCCTTTCGCCTTCAGAACTGCCTTAATTCTACATGGCACTGATTCAACAAGGTGCTGAAAGCATTCTTTAGAAATGTTGGCCCATATTGATAGGATAGCATCTTGCAGTTGATGGAGATTTGTGGGATGCACATCCAGGGCACGAAGCTCCTGTTCCACCACATCCCAAAGATGCTCTATTGGGTTGAGATCTGGTGACTGTGGGGGCCATTTTAGTACAGTGAACTCATTGTCATGTTCAAGAAACCAATTTGAAATGATTCAAGCTTTGTGACATGGTGCATTATCCTGCTGGAAGTAGCCATCAGAGGATGGGTACATGGTGGCCATAAAGGGATGGACATGGTCAGAAACAATGCTCAGGTAGGCCGTGGCATTTAAACGATGCCCAATTGGCACTAAGGGGCCTAAAGTGTGCCAAGAAAACATCCCCCACACCATTACACCACCACCACCACCAGCCTGCACAGTGGTAACAAGGCACGATGGATCCATGTTTTCATTCTGTTTACAACAAATTCTGACTCTACCATCTGAATGTCTCAACAGAAATCGAGACTCATCAGACCAGGCAACATTTTTCCAGTCTTCAACTGTCCAAATTTGCGTGGCCGATAGGTTACTAATCTAAAAGAGGAGAAAAATGTACTATAAAAATGTACTATGTGTCTTTCTTGTAAATGTTAGCCTATGCTTTTGATGGAGTGTATTGGAGCAAAGGAAATGCTGATGTCCTGACTTGAGAGAAAAAAATAAATGCTCCTCCGTGGTGGGCAAATTCCACTGCTTCGCTTCTTTTCCACAACGCTCTCATAACGTGAGTCACGTTCACTGAACGGGACCACAGTCGGCTACGATGTATATCGTGTAGTGTGACATACCATAGCACAGTGTGCCATGGCGATATGAATGCGTTCATATCCTACAGTCTGACAAGCAACAATCGTAAAGGACTATTATAAATCGTACAGTGTGCACGCGCCTTAAGTCGTTCAGTTGAAGAAAAAAATAAGTATTAAAGCTACAAAATAAATAATGTAATTGTTAATTTAGGCTTTATACAGGTTATTTATACCCTCAAGAAAAATGTACATGGTTTTAATGCAATGGGGACTAACTGGACATTATATGCAACTAAACTACTTCTAATGTCCATTCAGAAACAAATAAGTTTGCAGAAGAAATCTAAGTGCAGCAGTAAACGTGTTTCAAAACAAAAGGAAGCGTGAGAGCACAAATTTGAAGATGTAACTCGACAGTTATGGTCTCATGTTTTAGATATTATGGAATAACTTGTATATTGTTGTTCTGGAGGTTTGTCGACGTTCAAAAACAATGTTGGGCGCCAGAAATGTGCTGCGGAATGAATATGTGGATTTAAGGCCTATGTGAGATTGCCGCTGGGTTTGGCATGTTTTTATTATTATTAACTGGCTGCCGCTAACCAAGACGACTCATTATGCAAACAAATATTTTGGTTTGTTCCGGATTAAACCTGGGAGAACCAGTCTGAACAGACAACTGCGAAGCAACAGACGATGGGCCACAAAATAACGAATGTAGCCGTCATGTGCTTACGTCAAAGTTACAATTTTTAATAAAAATGTTTAAAGACTCAACGGCCCGCTACGGAAATTATTCAAAATGTAACATTTAAAATACACGTTAAATATTTAATGACACAGAGAGAAACATAGATGCCATATGACCCCAACTTTTAAATTCACATGGCTCGCCATAATGCTAACCTGCTAGCAAATGGTTTGAAACGCTATGAGCGAACAAACCATTTTACTCTCTTACCGTTAATTATGCTTCGATAGCTTTCCTAAACGTCCAGTAAACCGTTTTTCACCAAAAAAAAAAGGCTCAGAATTTATAGCCAACTTGAGTCCGTTGCTGTAGGTTTTGGATGTCAACTAGCCGACTTCACGACTGTGCTCAGTGTTGATGGAGGGAAACAACGTAGCAAACTGATGGCAACCCGCGTCGTATTTAGACCTCTAACGTCATCACGTAAGACGTGATAATTTCCTTTTCTTGCTTCTCTTTGGCTCTTGAGACTCATGGTAGTTGTGTTTTAATAACTGTTTAAAAACGAAGACAATTCGTTGTTTTGGGGATGCCCAGTAGTTTTCTTTTTAGTAATGCTTTTATTTTAGAAACAGTACATGGGGTTTTATACAATATAAAATAAACAAGTGAATAATTTAATAAAAATAAAGCACATAAGTTCCACGTGTAAAACAACAACACCATATATAACAGTTCTCTTTCCAAGAAGTCATTAATTATTTTCAATAAAACAGATGTTCAATCAGTTTCTTGTTTGTAGTAGAACACATGGAGTCATTACATAATTCTAAATCAATACAGAAAAACCCTAATGTGGGTTTTGAAGCAGCAGCCTCACATTTGTGTTTATGAAATTGTACACAGATGATTCACACTTTTATCAAAATTATAGCCATAACCTATTTATTCAATTACATAATTATAATATTTATAAAACTGATTATGTAAAAAATGTGTAACACATATTAAGTGATTGCTATTATTTACATAAAAATAATAGTAACAATAACAATTGTATTGCTTAATAATACACTGCCTGGTCAAAAAAAGGTTGGACCACCTTTGGCTTTGATTGAGGTGTACATTCTTCGTGGCATTGTTTCGACAACTTTAGGCAACGTGACAACATTTATTTCCATCCAGATTTTCATAAATATTTGGCCGAAATCTTGTACTCACAGTGGGAGAGTCGAACCAATCCATAAAGTCTTCTCCAGCACATACCAAAGACTTTCAATGGTGTTAAGGTCAGGACTCTGTGGTGGCCAATTCATTTGTGAAAATGGTTCCTCATGCTCCATGAACCAGTCTTTCACAATTTATGCCAGATGAATCTTGGCATTGTCATCCTGGAATATGCCCGTGCCATCAGGGAAGAAAAAAAATCCATTGATGGGATAACCTGGTCATTCAGTACATTCAGGTAGTCAGCTGACTTCATTTTATTGGCGCATAACGTTGCTGAGCCTAGACCTGATCAACTTAAGCAACCCCAGATCATAACACTGCCTCCATAGACTGGTGCATCGCTTCATGACCTTCCCTTCTTACCCTGATGCACACATCGCTTTGGTATAGGGTAAATCTGGACTCATCAGACCACATTACCTTTTTCTATTGCTCCGCAGTCCAAATTTTATGCTCCCTAGAAAATGTAAGTATTTATTTTCAGATTAGATTCACTAACAAGTGGCTTTCTTGTGGCCACACAGCTGTTTAGTCCCAATCCTGTAAATTCTCATCACACTGTACATGTGGAAATGCTCTTAACTTCACTATTCAGAATCAGAAAGAGCTTTATTGCCAAGTATGCTTACACATACAAGGGATTTGTCTTTTCGACAGAAGCTTCCAGTGCACAAACAAAACAACAACAAGACAGAGATAGTCATAAAAATGTTTAATAAAAATAAAAAGTGAATAGAAAATATAATATATAGAGAAATACACTATATTACAAAAAAAAATATATAGGCATGTACAAATACAAATCTGTAATATACATATGCAACGGACTGTAATGGCAGGAGAGGTAGGGTATGTTGGAAAATTATAAATAGACTAAGCTTTGTATTGCATGTAATTATGCTCAATGGGGCAGTTTTGACAACCAATAATCCTCTCAGCAGTCCGAACTGTCCTTTATAGTGTACTGATGTCCGCTTTCATAGCTGAAACAAACCAGACAGTTACTAAAGTGCAGAGGACAGACTCAATGACTGCTGAGTAGAACTGTATCAACAGCACCTGTGGCAGGTTGAACTTCCTCAGCTGGTGATGGAAGTACAACCTCTGCTGGGCCTTTTTCACAATGGAGCCAATGTGTGTCTCCCACTTCAGGTACTGTGATATGGTAGAGACCAGGATCCTGAATGACTCCACTTCTGCCACAGTGGTGTTCAGAATGGTGAGGGGGTCAATGTTGGGGTGTTCCTTCTAAAGACCACAGTCATCTCCACCGTTGATGAGCATGTTTATCTCCAGGTAGTTTTGACTGCACCAGTGAGCCAGCCGTTCGATCTCCCTTCTGTATGCAGACTCATCATCATCTTGGATGAGGGATCATCTGCAAACTTCAGGAGATTGATAGAGGGGTCCTTAGCTGTGCAGTCATTGGTTTAAAGTGAGAAGTCAAGTCAAGTCAAGTCAATTTTATTTGTATAGCGCCTTTCACAACACACATAATTTCAAAGCAGCTTTACAGAATATCAGCATTAACAGACGATAAAACTGTAATGTCTATAAAGTCGATTAATCATCATTGTGTAATTTAGATAAAATACAATTTTTAATAGTGTTTAAAAATAATTAAATGATAATTGTATTAATAACCCCAGTGAGCAAGCTGTAGGCGACTGTGGCAAGGAACACAAAACTCCATAAGATGTAGATTAATGGAGAAAAATAACCTTGGGAGAAACCAGACTCACTGTGGGGGCCAGTTCCCTCTGGCTAACATTATGAATGTAATGTAAATATTAATTATGTATAGGTAAAATTATGGTTTAAAATTATTAAACTAAGTGTTAAGGGTCAGTGATTAAACATCGATTGTGTTTGAACTGTAAGATTAATGACCAAAGTCTTTGAAGTCCATCTTGATTAATTGCAGAAGTTCACATAGATGCAATTGTCCTTGTTAATTGGCTGATGAAGGCTTTTGTTGGCAATAGTTAGTCTAAGCATTTCATTTCAAGATCGTAGTCCATAAATAGACCGAGGTGATTCAGGTTGGAGTTGGCATAATTTCATCCTCTGAAGTCCGTCATAATAGATTGAAGTGATGTTTGGCTGGCACCGGCTGCATTTAGTCATCATCATTCTGCGACATGTAGTGGGGAGCGCTCACATCCCTGGGAGGCACCAGTGCTGATCGTACAGGTGCTGGAAGTGAATTACCCCAGTCTCTTTAGCTGCTGCCTGTCCGTCAGAAAGCTAGTGATTCACTGGCAGATAGACATGGGAACAAAGAGTTGGTGTAATTTAGTCTGGAGAATAGCTGGGATGATGGTGTTGACAGCTGAACTGAAGTCCACAAAAAGGATCCTTGCATATGTCCCTGTTCTGTCCAGATGTTGCAGGATATGATGCAATCCCATGTTGACTGCATCATCCACAGACCTGTTTGCTCGACAAGCAAATTGAAGGGGATCTAGAAAGAGTCCAGTGATGTCCCTCAGGTGGGCCAACACCAGTCTCTCAAATGACTTTATGACCACATACGTCAGAACGACGTGTCTATAATCATTAAGTCCTTTGATCTTGGGTTCCTTTGGGATGTGGATGATTGTGGAGCGTGTGAAGCAGCAGGGAACTTCACATTGCTCCAGTGATCTGTTGAAGATCAGTGTAAAGATGGGGGCCAGCTGGTCAGCACAGGAATTTAGACAAGTGGGTGAAACACCATTTGGGCCCTTTGCTTTCCTTGCTAATGTGACAAGTGGTATGGAAAAGAAAATATAATTTATTTTGATACCGAGTAATCTATTTGAAAAGCAAATCTCATTTTGAAGTTTATTCCAGTACTACTGTTAGGAATCCCTTTGTCTGCCATTTTTGTCACCTTTGCATTCCTTAGTTTTCACTTTTGTCCCTTGTGTAGCCCCTTAGTCTCTTTGTTAGCCTTCGTGTTCACTTGTCATTGTTAAAGAACTACACTTCCCAGAATCCACCTGCCATCATCACTGCCATTTTGTTCATTGTTCTCACCTGTGTCTTATTCAGTCATCACTCACTGTGTATTTAAGCCCTGCTTTTTGTTCACTCCTTGTCATTCGTTGAATGTTGTTGTTAGCCTGGTATGTGTTCCCTGCCCGTGTTTTCTAGTTTTATGTTTTATTTCCCCATTGAGGGTTTTTCCTTTGTTCCCGTGTTTTGCCTGTTTGTTTACTTAATAAAGTTGAACTGCGATTGGATCCGCATCTCCTCGTCTGCTTCGCTGCCTCCATTCGTAACAACTACAGTATTCCATTTTTGGGACATGTCATTTATTTTCATTTATAATAGCTAATGGTTATAATAGAGTTTATGGTAAGTTGGTCGCTGTATAAAACTATACAGACGAGTGAAGGCGAGAGCTGCGTGTGTGTCTCTTTAACCTTCACAACACTGACAGCACAAGATGAGGATGCACATGTTCTTGCATTCAAACAGCTTGGAGCACAAATTAGAATGCAGGGATCTTAAAACTTGTTTCTTTTCATTTTTATTTTATTTTAAATGGTTAAACTTGACACAGTGACCTAAAAACAGTATGTTTATGAAGCTAATTGAGATGCTCAAAGCGTTCATCTGACGCAGATGTACACTGACACGTCCTTAGATAATCTCTTCTTATAAATCTCGAACAGATTTACAAATTCAACTGCAAAATTGATAGCTGTGAACTGAAGGCCAATGGTTGTCTCATGTTTTATAATAATAATGAAATAAACAAAATATTGGATTCTAAAACCACTTTTTGTATTGTCTTAACAATGCTATACTTGTCTGCCACAATGTAATGCATTTTATGTATCTGAATTGTTTTTATTATATAAGTATTTATATAATAAAAGTATTTCATTATATAACGTAATTTGAGGGGGTTTCTCTACAAATATTTATATTTGTGATTTAATTGCAATTTAATTTGATTAATTAATCAGCATAACATGCAATTAATTTGATTAAAAGTTTTAATTGATTGACAGCCCTTATTTCAATTCTAGTGATGCATGCACCATTTAGTACTTGTATATAATAACCTTCAAACGCTGGCACAGATAAATACCCCAAACCCTCACAGTGAATTAAAGTGAGTTTTTTCTAACATAGCAGTGAGTTCTACTGTCTATTTATTTTTCCGACCACATTTCCTCCACAAAGCGGAAGGTTCACCACTATACTTCCAGGTTTTAATAATGCGTTGGACAGTTATTAACCCAATTCCAGTGATTTCAGCAATCTCCTTAGTTGCTTTCTTTGCTTGATGCAGGACAATAATTTGTCAAAAATCAGAAGCTACACACTGCATCAGTTGTGTTAAAAGAATTGTTGCAGCTGAAATATATTAATCACTGCAATAATGATCCAACCATAGACTCTTTAATTATCTGCTTATTTAAACCCAAACAGCGACTTTTTTTGGTTGCAGTTTGGATGTAAATAAACAATCAATCAAATCCCAACAAACAAATCTGTGGTGTTTTTACCCTTTAACAGAACACACTCCATGCGGTGTACACATCAAACTTTATTCCTCTTTTCATTACGCAACACAATTTCTCACTAGAGTCCCTAGTGGTGCAGTTCCACATTAATGCGTTATAGTTAGCAATTACTATGAATTGAACATCAAGTATTGTATGCTTCTCAACACAACATCTCCCCCAATACTCAAACATAATTTCTACTCTTTTAAGATCATTACCTTATTCAAATCTTATTTACTCAAACAACAACTTATCTCAAAGAAGCATATTCACATGACCTCTTAGGCATTCAAACAACAGTCAATTTTGAATAGGCATTTCAAAGGAGCATAATGAAAGCTTCTAGTACACTTTTATCCTTTTAACATAACAGAATAACACTAATCAAACATTTCAGTATTCAGTGTACATTCAATGTTTTGTTTTTGTTTTTTTGATAGTGCAGCGGTCCGCCTACACCCTTTACATATCCTCTTGGTCTGACTACTTTCTTTCTCTTCAGACACATTACTCCAACACATAGTCTTGAGTCCACAAAGGTGGTTGTCTCTGTCTTAAATCCCTATTCAAACTCACAGCAGTGTTCTCGATTGTACAGCCTCCTTCAGGTATTTCATCCTGTGCAGAGATTTCCTCTCTTTCTGGGCATAATGAAAGACGTGCTGAATTCCATCTTTTCCCATCACTTAAGAGGAAAGTCCTCGGTCCTATTTGTTGTTGTACTGACAACACACCACGGAACCGGGCTTCTCCTTTTTTCACGTGAAAAGGCTTTCTCACTCTCACCTTATCTCCAACCACAATTTTAAGAAATGTAGATTCTCTTTTACGATCGGTGTATTGTTTACTTTTGTTCTGTCTTTGTGTCACACGAGCTCTGACCTGAGTAAATTGATCAGGGCTAACCTCAGGCAGAAGAACATTCAGCTTCGTCCTCATAGGTCGGCTTCTCAAGAGCAGAAAAGGGGTCTCACCCGTTGTAGCATGGGGTGTCGCTCGATAGCTCTTCAGCATGGTCAGGACTGCAGATTTCAAGGGCTTACGAGCCCCTTCAGCTGCTTGAAGACACTCTTTAAGCACCCTGTTGAACCGTTCAATGGCCCCATTAGCCTGAGGGTGAAAACACTGGTCTTTATGTGCTTTATTCCCTGTGTTTTCACAAAATCAGCAAATTCAGACAAAGTGAACTGCGGCCCATTGTCTGTCGTGATGGTGCAGGGGTTTCCTTCTCGAGCAAAGATAGTGGTCAGAAATTTCAGAACAGTCTCTGTTGTTACTGATGAAGCAAAACCAACTTCTGGCCATTTGCTAAAATAGTCAATCAATGTTATTGCAAACTTAGAGTCAGTAGCTCCCTTTTCGAACGGTCCTACTATATCAATAGCAACATGTTGAAATGGGCCTTTTGGGAACTCCACTGGCTGCATTGGAGCTGTAAATGTTTTGGCCGATTTATCACTGGCCTGGCAGGTCACACATAGGATTGTTTGAACAAGATCGTCCATTCGTGGCCACCAATACAGCTCTCTCAGACGCTGTTTGGTTCGCACCAGCCCTTGATGTCCCTCGTGTGCCAGGTGGATGAGGCGTTCCCGCAGTACAATAGGAACAATCAACCGATTCCCTATGAAAATCAACTGAGATTCAACAGCCAGCTCATGTCTAATCAGGAAGTATGGACGTAAGTCACTGGAGACAGACTTTTGCAGTTTGGGCCAACCTGTCTGAATTGTCTGATGTAACTGAGACAGCTCTGGACAGTCCTCGCATTCAGCTTTAAGGTCCACTAGCGGCAACGCAGTTAGGAAGGGCTGAATTTCTGCGATTTCAGAAATCAAATCCTGTTCAATGGATACAATGCTGTCTGTGTGGCTCAATGGCATACGGGAGAGACAATCCACCACACAGTTTTTACTACCTGGACGGTACTGTACATCATACTGGAAGCACAGGAGCCTAGCAGACCACTGAGCTACCCTCATGCCTGCTCTATTCATGCCCTTTGTGGAGAGAAGTGTAGTAAGAGCCTGATGATCAGTTCTTAGAGTGAAACGATGTCCCCACACATACGTTCTCCACTTTTCCACCACCCAAACACACGCAAGCGCCTTCTTCTCCACAGTAGAGTATTTCCTCTCAGATGGTGATAGCGTCCTGGATGCAAAGGCTACAACATGTTCGACACCATCAGGATGTAGCTGTGTCAGAACAGCACCAAGGCCGTAATCTGAGGCATCTATAGTAATGAATGTGGGAAGGGAAGGATCATAAATAGAAAGAACAGGGCTCTCCAGCAGCATTCTCTTAAGCGTATTAAAGCTATCAACTGTCTCTTTACTCAACTGTAGTGGCATTTTTGCATCAGCTCTGAGCATCTGCCTCAACGGCTCAACCACAGTAGTAACCTGGGAGAAATTTGTTGAACCATAAAGTGAGCCCTAGGAACGAACGTAAAGCTACCATATCTGTAGGTCGAGGTGCTTCTGAAATGGCAGTAAGGTGGTCTGGGCTGGGATGTAATCCTTCTTTAGAAATTACATGACCCAGAAACGGAATACTTGCTTGGTTGAAGGAGCTTTTATCAAAATTAATCTGCAAGCCAACCTCATCTAGCCTTTGACGAACATCTTGGAGGTGCTTATCATGGGCCTCATTAGAATTACCAAACACTATAATGTCATCTAAGTAATTCTTTACCCCTTTCAGCCCCTTTTGGACCGTTTGCATCATTTTTTGGAAGGCTGACGGCGCTGAAGCTAGTCCAAACGGAACCTGAGTGAAATGGAAAAGGCCTTCGTGCATTATGAACGCAGTCAGGTTACGACTGTCAGGAGGCAGCTGGTGGTAAGCAGAGCTCAGATCAATTTGACTGTAATGTGACGCACCTGCGAGTTCTGTAAACAAGTCGTCCATGTGAGGTAACGGGTAGCAATCCATAATCACACTCTTATTGGGTTCACGGAGATCTACACAAAGTATAATGTGTCCATCACGCTTACGTACCACCACCAACGGACTAACCCTAATTTTGGCTTACTTAGGGTGCATTGTGAGAAGTGTTTCTTATACACATCTTCCGGAATAATGGAAACTGATGCGCCCGTATCTGCAACCAGTTGTAACTTATGTTTCTGACCTCCTGGTGCTTCAATATTCACTTCAAAGGTGATCTTATCATTGGCTGTAACAGCTTGTTTTACATTATCCACACAGAGCACAGTCACGTCTGGAACTACCACCTCTCTTACTTCACTCACTGCTGCTTTACACACTCTAGCAAAGTGTCCTTTTTTCCACACTGTCTGCATGTCACTTTAGCAGCAGGGCAGTTTTTATCATTTGCCAGATGTTTGTCCGATCCACATCTGAAGCATTGTCGACGTTGTTTGTTTTCGATCCTCCGATCGTCTCTGAGCAGCTTGTGACTGCTTAGTTGAACGTGCACCCTTTCCCCCTCTGCCATACTTAGTATCCATACTAATTGCTTGTACCGACTTCATGGCAGTAGCAGTGGAATTACAGAGTAACAACGCATTTTTAACAGCAGCTTCCACTTGACAGGCGATTGTAATAACTTTCTCTAGAGTGAGGTCATCCTCCAACAGTAATTTGTCCTTTACTGCAGTCAACGGCGCATTTGCGATCAACTGATCACGGAGCATTTCACTCTCCATTTGCCGGAACGCACATGGGGCTGCTAACGCTCTTAAAGCAGCAACGTATTGCGTAACAATCTCATCCGCTCTTTGCACTCGCTGTCTAAACGTGTGTCGGCATGCGACTACGTTAACTTTAGGCACAAAGTGTTTCTGAAGTGCAGCCATTGCTTCATCAAAAGTAGTACCTTGGTCTAGCAGAGTATAAAACAGGCGCTGGCCTTCCGTCCCCAAGCAATGCAGCAAGACTGCTCATCTGCGTCACTATCATGTAATTATGGAAGATTTTCTGCCACGTTTCAAATGGAATTAGTGGCTCCCAACTAACAGGAAGAAATGGGGGCGGGTTCGGCACTGAAGCGCTCATCCTTGTCGCCAATTTGTGGTGTTTTTACCCTTTAACCGATCACACTCCATGCGGTGTACACATCAAACTTTATTCCTCTTTTCATTACTCAACACAATTTCTCACTAGAGTCCCTAGTGTTGCAGTTCCACATTAATCTGTTATAGTTAGCAAATACTATGAATTCAACATCAAGTATTGTATGCTTCTCAACACAACAAAATCTAAGTTACCCGTCTTCCCAATGGCACCTCTTCAAAAGCCGCCACCCTCCCCATCTCTGTGCACCAGCTGACCTCCAACCCCTCAAAATAATCTGCCTGGCGATAATCACACAGGTCAGTACCCAGGAATTTCTGGTTCTCAAGATACCCCTGATCAGTATGTATAAGAGATCTCATAACTTTACTTGATCAGTTAGCAAATAGTTTTGAGAAACAAATTTACGTCTAGCTGGATCAGGGAAAATTGATGGTAACTCTTACACTCGCTTGGATCTTTGTAATTTTTAAGAATCAGACTGATCCGGGCTTGAGTTATGGTTATATTGTAGAAATTCACTATTCACAGTCAGCCATGATTAATTTAATCCATGAGTGAAAGTGTCCAATAAAAGGGCGATTACCGAAATTAAGCGAGTAGTATTCGGCTGGTCATGTGATTCTAACATGGCAGCCCTCGTGTGCAGACCCTCTACATATAAAATAAAATAGCTTTTATAAGGTTACTGATATGACTGGAGTCTTCATGTGAGTGGTCACGATTTTATGCAGTACATACATTTCAAAATTACAATTAATTTCTTAAGGAGTAGGCTACAACTTTTTTAATGAGGAAAAATTACTGAGTGCACCTTTAAAAAAAAAAGCAAGAATCTGGTTAAGGCACTTATAGTGCAAGTGAATTGGGCCAGTTCACAAACAAAATCCACATGGCTTCAAATGTATAGCCACAAAATGTGAACATTATATGTGTTAACATGATTTTAGTTAACATAATTTTATCTGTGTTGTAAAACTTTTATCACACAAAAATCATGTTAACACGTATAATGTTTGTGTCTTTTGGCTATACTTTTGAAATGTTTATGGACAGGCAGCATTTCCAATGTAAGTGCATAGATGTGTATATATATAATATATATTTTTTTTTAGGGATAATTTGAAATATTTTTCTGTGGTAACTACTATTATTCAACAAAACCTGTTGATTGAGCTTACATTTTTAATTTCTTTTCTTTTTTTTATTGCAATAAAGAAAAAGATAACAGCGCTGCATATATCTATACAAGAAGATATAACAAAGGGGAAAATAAAAGCAAGATACAAAATATACAAATATATCAACAAAGAGAGCATCGGTCAATAAAATAATCTATACTTCATAACAAATCTGTTATACTTGTTATTATTTATAAGTTTAAGAGATTTCACCGTAAGAGATATGTCAGCAAGAAATACAAATCTAGGCACAGTATTGAGAAACTTGCTTTTGTGGATGAAATATTTGCAATGCAAAATAAAGAAATTAACAATAAAATAATCTGCATGGTTACCATCACAAAAATAAAGCAATACATCTTTCAATGAAAAACATACATCACATTTTAGAAAAGGTGATAGATAGCTACTCTCCCAAAAAGGATGTATCTGATTACATTGATAAAATAAGCGAAGCAAGGTTTGTTCTTCTATCTTACAGAACACACAAAATTAGAAATATATGCAAAGATAGAAACCTGGGAGTTTGTTGAGTAGATATTATGTAATATTTAAAAATGTATTTCTCTTATTTTATTGGAGATGAAGAATTTTAATGGCAGAGGAAAATTAAACAAAGTCATAAATTATTCATATTCAAGTATACTGCCATTATTTTTTAAATAAATCAAAATCCAAAACAAAAACAATACCTCTATCAAACCATTTGTCCAAGAACTAGGATTTGTTTCGGATTACAATATTAGTCATTCCATAGAATTTCTTGTGGGGAGAAAATTTGTGCACGTAACATAATGCACGTAACATAATTTCCAAGCAAGCAGAGCTTGTTTGTAAAATTTAGATGGAGTAACATTGCATTTTAAAAGAAAGTCCAAGCCTCCAAATCTACTGAAAATGGAGTTAGGGATAAAATACAACACTGAGTAGTTGCTTAAACATTTTTTTTAACCAGTGAATTCTGAAGGAGCTAACTAGTTTACTGAAATCTAATACTTCAAGCACACCTTAAGAACGTTTATTAGATAAGATTGGTATTTTCTAATTTTGTGGGAATTATTTTTCCAAATAAAATTAAATAATATTTTGTTAATGTCTGCACAATTTTTTTTCTGGCAAATAAAGAAAATGAAGGATAGACACAATGAGATAAGCCTTTGATTTTAGCGAGAAGAAATCTGTCTTAAATCGATAGGAAACGCTTTAGCCAATAGTTAAAAATGGATTTGGTTTTCACTATTTTGGGGGAAAAGGTAAGTTGTTGGCGCATTAATCTATCTTTGGTGAGAAAGATCCGCTAGTACTTGACAGATTCTTTCACAGGTAAATGTTGTATAAAGGATTGCTAAGTATCATAAAGACAAAATAGTTCACATTTTGACCAAATTAAATATAATTCTGAGGCTTCTGATTTAAAGATTAATGTGTGTGTTCATGTTTTCATGTCTTTTATTTTGAAAAGTCAAGTTCCTGGTTTTTGTCATGTGGTTCCCTTGTCATGTGATTTCATGTTTCCCTCCATGTTCATATGTCTTGTTTTCATTGGTTCATTGTTTGATTACTTTGTTATTAGTTCTAGTTTGTCATTGGTTTTAGGTTATTAGTCTTGTTATCTTGTTTTTAGTTCTGTCTGTTCATTGGTTGTCTTGTTACACATGTCTGTGTATATAAGCCCTCATGTTTGCCATTGTCTCTGGTTGAGTATTGTTAATGTAACACTGTTGTTTCGTTCAAGTCATAGCCAAGTTTAGTTGAGTTTGTTCATGTCAATGTTTTGTTTAGTTCATGTTTTATATTAAGGTTATTTGATATCACGTTTGGAAAAATAACTGCACTTGGGTTCGTCATCACATCATTGTCTGCTCCTGTGTCATTGCCAACTACGTTACAGAATACTTGACCTCACAATGGACCCAGCAGTTCGGTTTCTGAGACTCTGTCAGGGGAATCATCACCTGGAGAACTGTGATGGACTTCTGCTCGCTGGCCAGCCAAGTGGACTTTAATGAGGTTGATCTCAAAGACGTTTATTGCTTTGGACTGATTGAGTCTCTCATCTTTGATGCCTGGCGGTTGCAGTCCCCTCAATCTGGCTCAATATATAGACCTCGCCCTACAGATAATTGGTTCCGCGTTCACCGTGGGGGAGGCAGATGCCGAGCCAGGGTTCCTCAACATGGCCGCCGCCGAGCCAGGGTTCCTCGACATGGCCGGTGAACCCACGCCTGCCACGGCCGACGAGCCAACGCCCACACCTGGAAGCTGGAAGCCTCGTCCGTCCCAGAGCCAGCGTTGCCAGCCTCGTCCATCCTAGAGCCTGCGCTGCAGACTCCTCCTCCTCCTTCAGGAGGCCGGAGGAGGAGGAGGAGGAGGAGGAGGAGGAGAAGGAGAAGGAGGAGAAGAAGAAGAAGAAGAAGAAGAAGAAGAAGAAGAAGAATTTTGTTCCCGAGATTCAGTTTATGTTCGCGACCACTGAGGTCTTTTCCCAGTCATCCAAGACTCTTAGTTACGAGCCTCCCATGGCTCTGCCTTCCACGACTTTTCCACAAGTCATGGCAGCCACGCCAGAGTCAGCTTCAGGCCATGTGGTAGCCACGCCAGAGTCAGCTCCAGGCCATGTGGCAGCCACGCCAGAGTCAGCCTGCTCCATGCCATGTCACAGCCAAGCCCCAGACTGCTCCATGCCATGTCATAAGCAAGCCTCTGCTCCACGGTCCAGACCCGCCTCTGTTCCATAGGGGACCTCCATCCCTACGGTTCCACCTTTGTCCTCGGCCCCAATGTGGCGATCCGGTTGCACCATACTTAAGTTACAACTTAGCCTAGTTGTGGCATAAATGGGCTCAAAGTCAAACATATAAGCACTACTAAATTGATGATTTACAGTATTAACGTCTATAAAAATAGCGTGAGAAACGAGATATAAATCAATTCTGGCTTTAAGAGAGCCAGATTTGTTAGACCATGTGAAATCTCTACAGCCAAAGAAGCGCCAAGCATCTACAACTGATAGATTATCAATTAACCATAGAATAATATTATCATTTAAATTAGAGGTAGTTCTTGTGGGAAATCTATTTGAGCGTCATCAGGAGTTTCATTGAAGTCTCCATCTATGATCAAATAAGCATGAGTGAAGAGATTTTGTATGTTAATAAGTGTTGCACCTAATTGTTTAAACATGGAATTATTCATTGAGTGTAAATTATGTTCGTAAACATTACAGATAATGAATACCACATTTTCAGTCTTGCATACTAAAATTATCTATCTGTCTTCGTTCGATGAAAAAGATTCTAACACGTTACCACTAAATGTATGCAACAGAATGTACCATCAGAGCGATTAGTACCGTGACTCATAAAAAGTGAATTTCCCCACTGAGTTTTCCAAAATGTAACGTTTGATTCACGTGAGTGACTTTCTTGAACAAAAATAATATCTGCATTACTCCGTTTGCAATACAAAAATAAAGCTTTCCGTTTTATATGATCTCTTAAACCCCTATCATTGAGAGAGACTAAACTAAAAGAGGAAAACGACTCGGTTACTAACGTAACCTCGGTTCCCTGAGAGGAGGGAACGAGTATTGCGTAAGTAGCTTACGCTATGGGAAAACTCCGTTTCTTGAGAAATATTGAAGTCTTTATGTAAAACGCATTGCAGCTGCACAGCAGACAGTAATGAGCGAGGCAGCTCGGTCATTGGTTGTGCTGCGGCAACTGCTCGAACCAATGACGGGGCGACTCTGAACGCGCGACCAATGGGTGCGCGCCTGCGTCGCAGCTCAGAGCCCGCCAAAATTAGCATAGCCAGGCTATATAATGGGCACCCCGTCATACGAGTTCCTTTAGGTTCAATCGACTGAAGCGAACTGACCAAGCACAAGCACGGCAGCTTACGCAATACTCGTTCCCTCCTCTCAGGGAACCGAGGTTACGTTAGTAACCGAGGTTACGTTAGGTGGTCCATGGTGGGGCGCTCATAGTACAAACACAAGCACATATCTTATGTACTGAGTTTTCTATGTGCTGATATGCATAAAAAATCCTTTAAGTCAATCAGAAACGGACCTTGTAAGGGAGGAGATAATGCTCAGCATATACATACTCCAGTCCATTCTACAGTCAGGCTGATAGAATGTTGGAATGCATTTTTCTATGTACTGGCATGCATAAAAAATCCTCTGAGTTGGTCAGAGACGGACCTTATAAGGGAGGAGATAATGCTCAGCATATACATACTCCAGTCCATTCTACAGTCAGGCTGATAGAATGTTGGAATGCATTTTTCAATGTACTGATATGCATAAAAAATCCTTTTAGTCGGTCAGAGACGGACCTTATAAGGGAGGAGATAATGCTCAGCATATACATACTCCAGTCCATTCTACAGTCAGGCTGATCGAATGTTGGAATGCATTTTTCAATGTAATGATATGCATAAAAAATCCTCTAAGTCGGTCAGGGACGGACCATATAAGGGAGGAGATAATGCTCAGCATATACATACTCCAGTCCATTCTACAGTCAGGCTGATAGAATGTTGGAATGCAATGAGGGGACCTGTAGGTTATAAAACCTGATAAATGTCGAAGGCGAGGCCCAGCCCGCCACGACAAATATCTTAAATGGGTATCCCACTCGACCAAGCCCACGAGGAGGCCATGCTCCTCGTAGAGTGAGCTCTGAGGCCTAAGGGGCATTGAAGGCCCATGGCTTCATAAGCTAGCGCTATAGCATCCACTATCCAGCGCGATATTCTTTGCTTTGAGACTGCGAGACCTTTAGTGCGGCCGCCAAAGCATACGAATAATTGTTCCGTCTGTCTGAAAAGGGCAGAACGTTCCAAATATACTCTGAGCGCCCTGACGGGGCAGAGTAAATTAGCGTCGCTTTCGTCTGCTGGGGACGATAACGCTGCCAGAGATTATCACCTGTGTTCTGAAGGGTGTGGAGAGCACTTTAGGAATATACCCATGCTTTGGCCTAAGGACAACTCTGCAGTCATTAGGTCCAAATTCCAGGCAAGCAGCACTTGATGACAGCGCGTGCAGGTCGCCCACTCTCTTGACTGAAGCGAGCGCCAGCAAGCGCGCAGTTTTGCTGTTTAAGGTGCACGGTTCGGAGAGGTTCTAACGGGGCACTCTTGAGTGTGTCCAGGACCGTGGCCAGGTCCCAGATCGGCACCGAGGGGGGGCGAGGAGGGTTCATCCTCCTAGCGCCTCTTAGGAAACGAATGATTAGATCGTTTTTCCCTAATGAATGTCCTTTATCAGGATTGTGCGATGCCGCTATGGCAGCCACATAGACTTTGAGCGTGGAGGGTGTGCGGCCCGCCTCCAGCAGCTCTTGCAAAAAGGCGAGTACACTTGGTATCTCACACGATTTGGGGTTCAAGCTCTTGGTATCACACCAGTCACTGAACACTTTCCACTTTTGGGCATATAAGTGCCTCGTAGAGGGTGCTCGCGCCTCAGTGATGGTTCTCAAAACTCTACTGGGAGGTTCTCGGGAACCCGTTGAGGGGCCATGCATGGAGGGCCCTCCATAGAGTGCAGGGAGCTCAACCTAAGTCCACCCTGGCGATTTATATACGAAACTACCGTCATGTTGTCCGTTCGGACCAGGACGTGTTCGTTTTTCAGGTACGGAAGCAGGGCTCTGAGAGCCAAGGCGACTGCCTTCATTTCCAAACAGTTTATATGTAGGCGCTTTTCCGGGTTTGACCAAAAGCCAGAGACAGGCCTGCCCTCGTAAAGGGCCCCCCATCCTATTTTGGAGGCATCTGTTGTGATCATTTTTCTCCGCGTGTTCACGCCCAGACTCACGCCGGTTTGATACCAGTTGATGGCTTTCCAGGGCGTCAGGGCTTTTATACAGCCGTGATTCGCTCTGATGAAAAAGTGGCCCGAGCGCCACGCGTGAGTGGGGACACGGCTCTTGAGCCAGCGCTGGAGAGGACGCATGTGCAACAATCCTAGCTGGAGTACAGCTGATGCCGAGGCCATGAGACCGAGCATTCTTTGAAATCGTTTGACGGGCGCATGCCTCTCTGAATGATGTTGCAAGGCGTCGAATAGAGAGCGCAGCTCTGATGAGAGGCGCGCTGTCATCTGCACTGAGTCTAGCACTATTCCCAGAAGAGATATTCTGGCTGGGGATAGCACGCTCTTTGCAAAATTGATTCTCAGACCCAGGCATTCTAGATGGCTGATAATCCAAGATCTGTGCGTCGTTAACTGACCCTCTGATTGTGCTATGATTAGCCAATCGTCGAGGTAATTCAGTATTCGCACTCCCCGCTGTCTCAGGGGGGAAAGTGCCGCGTCCATACATTTCGTGAATGTACAGGGGGCCAATGATAGGCCGAATGATTTTGTGAATGTACGGGGGGCCAATGATAGGCCGAATGGTAGTACTGTGTACTGGTATGACTGTCCCTCGAAAGCGAATCTCAGAAAAGGCCTGTGATGAGGCGCTATCGGAATGTGAAGGTAAGCGTCTTTCAAATCCACTGATAGAAACCAACCCCCGGGGCGAACTTGCGAGGATATGTTTGGTTGTTAACATTCTGAACGAGCGAATCATAAAAGCTTTGTTCAGATGTCTGAGATCTAGGATGGGGCGGAGGCCACCGTCCTTTTCGGGACAAGAAAATAGCGGCTGTAAAAACCCGCCTCGCTCATAGAGGAAGGAACAGTTTCTATAGCGCCCTTCTCTATCAGTTCGAGCACCTCGGTGCGTAGAACATGTGACACATCTTTCCTCACTTTCGTCTCGACCACCGCTGAAAAGCGGGGTGGTCTGCGAGCGAATTGAAGTGAGTAACCGTGTTTTATTACGTTCAAAACCCATTTTGGCATGTCGGGGATTTTTTCCCGTGCTGGTGCCCGTGTCCACTAATGTCGACGGCGCGGGGTCGAAGGCCGAGCCCGGCCAGTCGTCGGATGCAGCGCCAATTGGAAAGGCTGTCATCCTTTTCACCGTCGTCCCCTGGCGCGCCGATGAGACCCACCGCTCTGTTGGAGGGGTGCTGGTCCGTCTGCGTGAATTGGACTGGCGGCGGGGAGTTCTCGGGTGGTGGTGAAGCACGCGGGGACTGGCCCGGCGTGACGTCACTGAAGTCCGCGTGCTCTGGCGGCCTCCGTGAGCGCCGCTTTTTTCTTGCGCGGCTCGAACAGAGGGGACGGCAGCACGGTGGTAGCAGGCTCATTCGCGGCGAAGGCAGCGAAGCGAGCGCGCGGCTCGTTGAGGCCCAGGGAGTCACATTCGGGGCATCCGCCTCGACTGAAAGCAGCTTCTGCGTGGTCAGGTCCCAGGCAGCGAGTGCAGATAATGTGATGGTCCCTGTCAGGAAGAAGGCCTCTGCATGAGGCGCAGGTCGAAGGCATTTGGAACAACGCCTCGAATTTGCTCTTTTACTAAATACAAAAAGTGTTGCAAAGGCGAACACTTGCAAAGTAGCTTAGTAAAAAGGATATAGTGATGCGCGCCGGATGGCACACCGAGTCGCCCCGTCATTGGTTCGAGCAGTTGCCGCAGCACAGCCAATGACCGAGCTGCCTCGCTCATTACTGTCTGCTGTGCAGCTGCAATGCGTTTTACATAAAGACTTCAATATTTCTCGAGAAACGGAGTTTTCCCATAGTGTAAGCTACTTACGCAATAGGAGAGACCTCTCGATAGGGAACTTAAAATAATACATAAGATACAGATACAACACTAAATTCAGTGCAACAAAAACCAGCTAAACGGCTGGTGAACAAAATGAAAATCCGACTTTGGCTTAAAGAAGTTGACTTCTTTACATCCAACAGGGTAGGTGGTGATTAATCGGAGTCTCCAACATAATATTATAATAACATAAAACAGCTTTGTGTAGTCAATATATTTTAGCAAAGTAAAGTACATTTCCGTAGAGTAATCGATCCATCCGAAAACTTCAGATTCAATTAGCTGTCCATCATTTTCTGTCCATCAATGAACGCAAATGGCCTGGATAAAGATGCTTTCTTGCATCATCTCTTGCCTTCTTTACAATAGGCCATAATTTTGATCTAGCAGCGACATCTGCAGGAATCAGGGCTTCTGGAAAGCGCATACGATTTTCTTTCAGGTTGGAGTTATCCTTGGCAGCCTTCCAGATAAAATCACGGAATGATCGCACGGAGAACTGTATTATGATGTTTCGATTAGGATTATCCTGTATCCGTTTCCCTATTCGGTGCAACACGTCAAGTGCATCATTCATTTTAGTGTTTGAGCTGTCTTTAATGTTTAGAACAATTGACCGTAGACCTTCATTCTTGAATTCAGGAACCCCATTTTAGACACCAACGCCGACTGTAGCGTTCAAGCTGCACAATTCTCATTCTGACATCCTTGTCTGAAGATCTAAGCTCAATATCACCTTCCATTTTGTACATCTTCTCTGCATGTTCTATTACATCAGAAACTAGCTTCTGCACCATCACAGATAGGGTGTCAACAACTTTCGAAGTAGCTTCAGTGGAGCTCTCAATAGCGATGAGTTTTTGGAAGGTAGCCTGCTTTGAGGACAACGCTTGAATAGCAATCAGAATATCGGAAAAATTCCCGCTTGTTTCAGCCTTTCTTTTTAGATTTTTTTTGAAGGAGGTCTTTTACATGAGTTTCTAGAAGTGGCATTGCAAATCCAAGTTTGTCATCATAGTTTACATTAGACGACACGTACTGATCAGCAAGCACAGCGAATCTGTTGCTCGAGCACGTGTCGGAGGCTAACTCAACTTCGGCGCCAACCTCGACATCTATATTTTTTGACTATGCCCCTTCAAATTTTCAAGAAGCTGATATATAAAAAAAATTTTTTAGTGCTGGAGTCACTACGGTACACAAAAAAGTGAGATAAATAGTTGGCTGATTAATCACACTCCTACCTTCACCGCCAGCACAAAACTACATGACCACCCTTAGGCGGAAATCGCGGGGGGGTCAGGACCCCCCCATCTGAGGGTTGTCCCCCCCTAAAATATCATTAAAATATGTGTATTGTAAATAATATAATGATCCATCCATCCATCCATCGTCAACCGCTTATCCTGTGTACAGGGTCGCGGGGGGCTGGAGCCTATCCCAGCTAACATTGGGCGAAAGGCGGGGGACACCCTGGACAAGTCGCCAGTCCATCGCAGGGCCACACATAGACAGACATACTCTCACCTCCACATCCACATCCACATCCACATCCACACCTAGGGCAATTTTTTTTGGAGACACCAATTAACCTAGCCTGCATGTCTTTTGGATGGTGGGAGGAAGCCGGAGTACCCGGAGAGAACCCACGCAGACACGGGGAGAACATGCAAACTCCACACAGAAAGGCCGGGGCAATAATATAATGATATATTCTTAAAATAATTGTTTAAGAAATAAAATAATACAAATGCAAATGGAGCCAACAACAAAACCCCCCCTGGTGGTGTCCCCTTCAAAAATTGCTCTTGAGAATTGTTATGTTTATAGTCCCCCCCAACATTTTGATGAAATTTTCACCCCTGTGACCACCCTCCACGACGCCATCTTGGCCTCCATTGATTGAGCTTTAATTTGTATAGAACTGTTCAGCTGTGATGTAATTTTGTAGGCCTCCATTGATTGAGCTTTAATTTGTATAGAACTGTTCAGCTGTGATGTAATTTTGTAGGCAAATCCGGAAGAGAATTCACCATGGGTTTATTGAAATACTCTTTGTGCCTCCAACAACTCCAAGGCTTTGAAAACCATTGGACTGTATAGTCTTGTTAATTCTATCTTAAGTATTGTGTACTATACCCCTGGCTTTTTATGCATTTTATGTACTGATTCCATTTATATTTAGTCTTGTCCCTCCAAAATGTTTGTTTTTAGTGGCAAGAAAAGAGATTGGCTGTCAACAGCAATGGAATGACGTCCGTGAATTTCATTTATAAACGTTACTAGGCAACCAGTAGTGGGAACACCCATTAGCGACTTCACCACAAGCCACTGGCGACCTGCAGCGACAAAGTCGCTGGCAGTGTGTACGCACCTCGCGCGCGATGTTGCTGGCAGTGTGTACGCACCTTAACCAGTGCAGTTTTCAGGGTGTGTCGCCCGGTGTCAAGTTTCAACACATTCGAAATATATTTAGGATATTAAAATGAATAAATGTACATTTTTTCAGCCTGATGTATTAGTATTTATTTGTCACCCCTTATTTATTTTATATACAGTTATATTGTTATTTACACAGGGCAAATTATACTATTTATAAAATCACTTTTATTACCTATCGTATTTTGACGAGGATATCATTTATAACAGCTGACAGTTACACGAGCAAACAAGGTTTGAACGTCAACCGTAACAAGACCAAACTGAAATTCAGAGACATATCCAGCTGCAGACCCGCAGCACCACCAGTTTCAGAACCCCAGCGCCAGAACCTGAAGTGAGGGGCGGAGTTATTGACAATGAGACAAGCATGGCGGAGAGCATGGTGAGTTGTGTAACGTTTTTGACATCATGTTGTGAAAAATTATCGCATATATTAAGTTCAGCGTTTATCTGCTAAATATTTAATTTGTGCATAACTTTGTCATCAAAAAAAGGTGATTTTGTAAGTCAATATAATGAGATACTAAGTCATTATTATGAGAAACTTTCTCATAATAATGACTTAGTATCTCGTAATAATGACTTAGTATCTCATAATAATGACTTAGTATCTCATAATAATGACTTAGTATCTCGTAATAATGAGAAACTTTCTCATAATAATGACTTAGTATCTCGTAATAATGAGAAACTTTCTCATAATAATGACTTAGTATCTCGTAATAATGACTTAGCTATCTCATAATAATGACTTAGTATCTCGTAATAATGAGAAACTTTCTCATAATAATGACTTAGTATCTCATAATAATGACTTAGTATCTCATAATAATGACTTAGTATCTCGTAATAATGAGAAACTTTCTCATAATAATGACTTAGTATCTCGTAATAATGAGAAACTTTCTCATAATAATGACTTAGTATCTCGTAATAATGAGAAACTTTCTCATAATAATGACTTAGTATCTCATAATAATGACTTAGTATCTCATAATAATGACTTAGTATCTCGTAATAATGAGAAACTTTCTCATAATAATGACTTAGTATCTCGTAATAATGAGAAACTTTCTCATAATAATGACTTAGTATCTCGTAATAATGACTTAGTATCTCATAATAATGACTTAGTATCTCGTAATAATGAGAAACTTTCTCATAATAATGACTTAGTATCTCGTAATAATGACTTAGTATCTCGTAATAATGAGAAACTTTCTCATAATAATGACTTACTCTGCGCATGCGCAATGTGCTCAGTCAGACGAATTGTGCGTTTCAGATTGAGACGGATCACACAAATGACAACAGCACAACTCTTTTGAAAGTAAGTATAGTTTTATAGCAAGAGGTTTGCAAATAACAACAATTTAGCGCGATGTAAGTGCTGGGCAAGTGTGACTCGCGAATCGGTTTCACACCGCAAGCGAGGTGTGCATTATTAAAATAAATATATAATAATCTCGTTTATAATACCACAGTTGTTACACCTCAAGACATTTTCAGGTTTTAATTCCTAAAATGCTCTTGTGAGTATAACTACGTTCTTACGCCAGGGATTCAGGGGTGAACCTCATTGCGCGCTGTTTTTAGTTCTTCACCTAGGGTCTTGCGTACAAAGTCTCCGTTACGGATTCGAAAGCGTCACTTTAGACCTACTAACGGAGGTTTATTGGAGTAACGTGTGTGCGTGTGCGTATGAGCGCTGGAAAGAAAGTGTTCAGACCTGCGTGTGTACCTGTGGGTTCGAGCTGTTATGAATCAACTGGGGATCGTTTTAACTGTGGATGTGCGCTTGCACACTGTGGTAAAGTTAGTTTTACGTATACTGTTACAATGTGATATGTAAATAAATAATAAAACAATGTGACAAGCAATACATCTTGGAAAAATGAACCTAACATTTATATACTTGCACTGTTTTAAAAAGATGCCCATCCAAAAACGTAGGTTTACATTCCATGTTTTAAAAAAGTTACTCTGGGTGCTTTTGGATGTTATTTAAATAGAATACTTGATTTTAAATTTGTTATTTAGGTGATGGCTTAAATTTCAGAACTGACATATGTTTGTCTACAGGATGGAAGATCTAAAGGAATTCTTGAGACAGAGGAATGTCCCTGAGGAAACAATAGAGACACTGGAACATGAAACGGTGAAACAGATACAGATTAACACAGATAATGTTCATAAAAGTTTAAAAGTATTTTGTTAGAGATTAACATTTTAGCTCCAAACTCAAATATAAGTCAAATGTCAGCTTTAAACATTTGACTAGAAAAACTTGATTTTCATTTGTGCCAGCTGTGGGCAACAATGAAACTACTTTTCTCACTAAAATCTTGCAGTTACAACTAAATTGGCTGGCACTGTACACTCCTGAGCACAAAAAAAACGGGTCAAGCCCAAAATGTCAAAACATTAAGTGAGGAATATTAGCAAGACTTAAACAAATGCTCTCCTGAGACCTTCTGTGCCACCATTTGCTCATTAACTGTTTGGGGAAAAAGCTGGAAACGGGAAATGCACTTGTTTTTTACCAAATTTGGGGAAAAAAATTATATTTCTTGTTGCTTAGTATCTCAAAAATATTATCGGTGAAGAAAAAACATATGTGTGAAAAACACTTTGTTGTCAAGTCACTTCATAGACTTCAATGTATTCTGCAGTGCTGATGCGAGTCATGTGAAAGATTCTTAATGCGTATAAATATCACTCACTTTTGCACATTAATCATTGTTCTTCACAATCACAAAAGTGACAGATTGTGGTTTCATAATGGCGAATTTCTCCGAAAGGTGAGCAGTTTAGATCCCTGAAAATATTATTATTTTCATGCATTTATTTATTTTGTGGAATTTGATCATTTTCCACGGCACACCTGACAATCTTTCACAGCACGTGGCACAGTGGTTGGGAAACACTGACTTAAGCCAATTCAACTTTGAAAACATCAACATCAGACATCAAACAACATTAGCAAGATGGACAGTGCTGTTTTGTCACAGTATAAGCTTACATTAAGCAAAAAAAATAAACGGTAGAAAGGAATAAAGGTAAATCGTCCTCCACCTGCAGCCTTGATCTGTATCTCACATAAGTAAGAGGAGGGAAGGGGATGAGGAATTTCATAGCCTTTCGAGAGAGCCTGCTGGAGATACGTCACAATATTTATTTCACAAAAATGTAACCTGAAAAATTTAATGAAATACAGAAATAAAGAAAAGAAAATCTTAAAGAAAGCCCAAATGTTAGTTTGGGATTTTTTGAAGCATTTACCTAACTGCAACAAGAAATATTAAAAAAAACTATTTTGAATGTCTCAATTTACATGCTCATTTAATTGCAATTAATTTAAGTAATTTTTTGTACAATTAATCACACTGAATTAATGCAATTAATCGCATGCCCACGGACCATAATAAAGAAGATTCCTGAGAAATGCAAGCTTGTAGTACCACCTAGTAAGTGAAATTTCAGCTGTATGAGCAACGCACAGTTTATACAGTGAAGAAAACACTTTAGTAGGCAGAACAACATGCGTTAAGTTCTTGCGTTCAAAACACTTGGAGCGCAAATGCAATCTAAGGGATCTCAAGATGTGTTTAAAGATTGAGTATTAAACTATATTTAACTTGACACAGTGACCTAAACATTTTATGTTTATGATGCAACACACCGAGACATCTGATGTAGGTGTAAATTGAAAATTTTGTATGGTCTTATCTATGATTAACTCTTCTGCTACAGGAATGTAATGCATTTTAATTATCTGAATATTTGTTTATTTTATATATATATATATATATATATATATATATATATATATATATATATATATATATATTTATATATATTTAAAGATAACTATGTATCATTATTTCATCATTATTTTAATCAATTGACAGCCCTACTTTATTTACATCGTTACTGATTTGGAGTGCACACAAGTTAGTTTCGTTGTGTCTGTTATTTATATTTGTTTCAATTTGAGTTTAAGTTTACCGGTGATGAGTGGCGATGGTCTTCAGACAAGGATGGCAGAAGCAGCATATTGTGGTGACGAAAATTAGAGTCCGGGCAGGATGAGGAATTTAAGCATTATTGGTTCCGATCCGCACATACCATTTTGCTCAGATTGCATGGGGGAGGAGGAAAAACTGATATCTTTATTAATTGACTTCTTTAGTTCTATATTTATGGTATCTTTATAAAATTAGCTTTTCTTCAATTTTGATTTCATAAATGTATTTGTTGATTTGATCATGATTTAAGTGTTAATTGTTAATTGTTAAATGTAAAGTTACTTTGTTTTCCCTTCTTGTGATGTAATGGGCCCATCCTTTCCTTTATAAGCTGTTGCTTTGTTCATTACAGGGGACAGCTTTAGTTTGTTAGTTGTTTTCTATTGAATGTTGTGTTATCTTATTTTCTTTTTGTTTGTGGATTTTGTTATGTTGTAAGAAATTTATGAGTTTGTAAGTCCTTTTTTATTTGGGTTCAAATAAAGACCAATCTTTTCAGTTAAGAGCTTGTGTTCTTTGTTTCTGACCCTCTGTCCCTCACAGTAGGCAAGCTCACAGTAGTTTAATTCAGCTTCTTATCATTCAAATTCTGTTAAAATTCACCTCTGGTGCCGTTCTAAATGCATGAATGTGAACCGAACTATTGAGCATCTACATCTGATATGCTGTTCTTGAGTAGCGCCCAAATATTGCGCACCACTGTGAAGGCTAAGTGACATTTTTGGAAAATGTTATCAAGGTTTTACATTTGCCTATAGTAAGACTATATAAGTGAATTTCCCCATTTCCAGCTTTTCCCCAAACAGTTAATGAGCAAATGGTGGCACAGAAGGTCTCAGGAGAGCATTTGTTTAAGTCTTGCTAATATTCCTCACTTAATGTTTTGACATTTTGGGCTTGACCCGTTTTTTTTGTGCTCAGGAGTGTACAATGCCAGCCAATACATTTAGTTGTAACTGCAAGATTTTAGTGAGAAAAGTAGTTTCATTGTTGCCCACAGCTGGCACAAATGAAAATCAAGTTTTTCTAGTCAAATGTTTAAAGCTGAACGAGTACTCGATTAATCAATTACTTGTGCAACATGTTGTAATACTACCAATGTCAGTGCAAGAATGGATTTGGCGGCTTATATTTGAGTTTGGAGCTAAAATGTTAATCTCTAACAAAATACTTTTAAACTTTTATGAACATTATCTGTGTTAATCTGTATCTGTTTCACCGTTTCATGTTCCAGTGTCTCTATTGTTTCCTCAGGGACATTCCTCTGTCTCAAGAATCCCTTTAGCTCTTCCATCCTGTAGACAAACATATGTCAGTTCTGAAATTTAAGCCATCACCTAAATAACAAATTTAAAATCAAGTATTTTATTTAAATAACATCCAAAAGCACCCAGAGTAACTTTTTTTAAAACATGGAATGTAAACCTACGTTTTTGGATGGGCATCTTTTTAAAACAGTGCAAGTATATAAATGTTAGGTTCATTTTTCCAAGATGTATTGCTTGTCACATTGTTTTATTATTTATTTACATATCACATTGTAACAGTATACGTAAAACTGACTTTACCACAGTGTGCAAGCGCACATCCACAGTTAAAACGATCCCCAGTTGATTCATAACAGCTCGAACCCACAGGTACACACGCAGGTCTGAACACTTTCTTTCCAGCGCTCATACGCACACGCACACACGTTACTCCAATAAACCTCCGTTAGTAGGTCTAAAGTGACGCTTTCGAATCCGTAACGGAGACTTTGTACGCAAGACCCTAGGTGAAGAACTAAAAACAGCGCGCAATGAGGTTCACCCCTGAATCCCTGGCGTAAGAACGTAGTTATACTCACAAGAGCATTTTAGGAATTAAAACCTGAAAATGTCTTGAGGTGTAACAACTGTGGTATTATAAACGAGATTATTATATATTTATTTTAATAATGCACACCTCGCTTGCGGTGTGAAACCGATTCGCGAGTCACACTTGCCCAGCACTTACATCGCGCTAAATTGTTGTTATTTGCAAACCTCTTGCTATAAAACTATACTTACTTTCAAAAGAGTTGTGCTGTTGTCATTTGTGTGATCCGTCTCAATCTGAAACGCACAATTCGTCTGACTGAGCACATTGCGCATGCGCACAGTAAGTCATTATTATGAGAAAGTTTCTCATTATTACGAGATACTAAGTCATTATTATGAGAAAGTTTCTCATTATTACGAGATACTAAGTCATTATTATGAGATACTAAGTCATTATTATGAGATACTAAGTCATTATTATGAGATACTAAGTCATTATTATGAGATACTAAGTCATTATTACGAGATACTAAGTCATTATTATGAGAAAGTTTCTCATTATTACGAGATACTAAGTCATTATTATGAGAAAGTTTCTCATTATTACGAGATACTAAGTCATTATTATGAGATACTAAGTCATTATTACGAGATACTAAGTCATTATTATGAGAAAGTTTCTCATTATTATGAGATACTAAGTCATTATTATGAGAAAGTTTCTCATTATTACGAGATACTAAGTCATTATTATGAGAAAGTTTCTCATAATAATGACTTAGTATCTCATTATATTGACTTACAAAATCACCTTTTTTTATTTAACTGTGGCGGAAACCGGCTTCCATAGTTGTCATAATGTACTGTATTAAAAAAAAAAAATCTACGGATGGTTCGATACATTTTTGCGTGTTGTAAACACTGATCTATATATATAACTGGATAGCTCATGATGTCACAACAGTGAAGCTACTGCGCCGCCATCTTGGTATTCCCTAACGTTCTGTATTCCTATGGGTCTCAATGGGAAATCGTCTGTTTTGGTGAGTAATTTTTACCTATCCAGTCACATTAAAAACAATGTTTTATGTCTGCATACACTGCATCACAATGCAATCTTCCTAAATATGTAATTCATTATTTATTTTGACTTTCATTTTTCCCCTGCTTATTCTAAATGTGAGCGTGTTATGTTACTCTTTATTGCAGCAGCATTACGTTCAGCGCACGTGTTACTTCAATAGAAACAAGTTTAGAAACTGAGGTAAGATATCAGTAGACATTTTCAAACATATTTTTAGCAGGCTTTAAAGTTTTTATTCTGAATACATAATTATGTTTTGTAGCTTTTGTTTACGTTGAACGTGCATTGTGGTTATTTTCTTAGGATAAATGAATATTAGCTATGCAGCTAACGTTAACTTAGGAAAATAACCACAATGAATAACAGTATAACTCACCAAGTTAGCTTTTTTGGTCAAGTTGAATATCTAATTGCAGATCAACACCAGTTACATATGATAAATATAATGTGGGCTTTCATTAATTCTCTGTGTGTGATTTGTACTTTTTGCAGTGCAGGCCTGAATACAGTCCAGCTCACGGGCATCATTTATAAAGTGATCAATTGGAATAGACGAGGAGCAGGGCTGGACTGGTAATCTGGCCTACCGGACATTTTTCCGGTGGACCGACGCACTTAGGGGCCGATCAGTGTGGACTGGCCATCGGGAGAACCGAGCGGGCCGCTGTGTCGTCTGCGATAAGCTAAACGAGCCGCCGCGTTAGCAATACTCTCCCCAACAACTTTTGGGCCAGTTATGTAAAATCCGGGCCGATTTCTCTTTCCAGTCCAGCCCTGACAAGGAGCACATGGATATTGTTGAAGTTAAACAAGGTAAGTTTGCCGTTTGGATTTCAATAAACATCCCACTGAATGTTAGATAAAACTGGAATTGGTTTGCAACAGGAGGAAAAGCTGTATGAGGAGACAGTTGTCAGCCTGGCTTCACTGAAGAGCTGTTTTAACAGAGTAAAAAATATTTTTTATTTGCAATGAAGATACTTTTGCAACATGCAGTATAAGTCTCATAAAATTACTGTGTTTCAGATAGTATAACATATATAACATTTAATATTAATAGAAAAGTTGACCCAAATATGTAAATTCTGTCATCATATACTCAACCTCATGTCCTTCCAAATCCATGTGACTTTCTTTTGCAGAACCCCCAAAAATGTATTTTGTATTCCATATAAGGAAAGTAAATGGTGAGCAAAATAGCTTGTTTTGGTCACCAATGGCATTCATTATATGGACAAAATTTTTTTTAAATGTCATCTTTTGTGTTTCACAGAAAAGTCATACAGGTTTGGAAGGACATGAGGTTGAGTAAATAGCTGTGCGTAAGGTCTTAAGTTGGGGTATAAAGTTCAAGGCTTCAGTAACTACTAGTTAGTTTGCAACTAAGTCGGTGCTTAATTTGGTTGCTCCACCTGTTCTTAAGGCAAGTCTTAACTAGTAAGTCAGTAAACTCTCCATAAAGTGATGCGTAGTCGCATACTATGACGTTTACCTGCATTGATCTATTAAGCAGCGTTCATATTTGTACACAGAAGTATTAAAAATCCATGAACTTCAATTTGATTTTGTTACGGTTGATGTACAAACCTTCACTGCGGACGTCACAAGAGCAGCTCTCTTGAGAAACATATTTTGATAATTAAGATATTATTTTAATTATTTAACATTTTATACTTTTATATTTGACTGTCATTCATATGATTTTGAAGCCTGAAAAGGAAATCATACCCTTATTTTATTGTATGACTCAAGCTTGTAAAAATCTGTATAAATGAATTAGTGAGTTTGTATGGTAATAAATCATCATATTTATGAAACACCTAAAACAGTCAATTAATTGTCAAAATCACAATTATTTGATTGATGCCTATTATGCAAAACATGAGATTATTGATGTCATAAAATATCAGTCTGCTTTTTTTATTCCATCAGTTACACCTGCTCGGAGTCTTCCGTAAATATTTAGTTTATACGTAGGGTTACGTCGTACTGAAGTTTAATATTTAGTAGTGCGTAAATTGTGACTTCGTGCTCATTTACATCACAACAAGTCTAAGTTTAAACTTTTGTATAGCTGGTGCAACCGCCCCTGATCTTTATATCAAACTTTTAATTTTTCTTCTATTTTGCAGTACAAGCTTGCCCAGAGTTTTCTTAAGCCGTTTGGAGTGTGATGCAGCACATGTTTCCTTGGCAATGAAGTGGAGCCTGATGTTTGTGCAGCTTTCTGCAATGCACTTTGAGTATGAAGATGTGATTGTTGTATGGTTCTAGGTTGAACACATTTGCCTCAAGTTCCTTGAATGCAGAACCACCATGGAGATCCAGAACCTTTGTGGGGACAGAGATGGGCCTTGTGAGTGTGTGCTGTTGAAGAAATCTCTCAGCTGTCTTGCAGACTTTCAGGACGCTGTCTGACGGTCTTATAAATCCACCTCAGGACTTCATGTCGATCAGTGTGTTCATCTTGGGAAGAGCTCTCGACACTGAGTGCTGATAAACAGGTAGTGCACAGAATCATCTTCATAGTTGTTTTAACTGTATGCTATGTACCCCACCACAGCCTCTTTGAACATGGACAAGCTGGGAAGACATACAGTGATGTTTTTCTCTGTGTCTTCTGTTTCAGGCTGAACGTCACTGCCTGAAATGCCAGCATATCAGAAGATGTTGCCTCCAGTGTCACTGTGCTATCCGGTGGAGAACTGTTGCCACTAGATCTGATGGCTTGTCTTGCTAGCATTCTTTTGAAAGCTGAGTAATGTGGGATTGTTGTTAAATCCATTAGCAGATTTGTTCCCACATATCTGCAAATTTTTATTGTATTGTTCAGTTTAAGTACATTTTTGTATGTACTTGGAAGCTTTTGTTATTGAACAAATAAATATGTATGATTTCCTTGAGTGTGCATATGTCAATAAACTTATTTCTAATTATGATTTAAAAGATCAGGGGATTGTTGAAATAATTAAATGCTCACAAGCTGATATGTACATATTCCAGAAATGAATGCAAATGGATAATTCCATTAAGTAAAAGTAAATTAATTTATATGTGTGTGTGTGTGTGTATATATATATATATATATATACACACACACTGTATATTAACTTGTGTGTGTGTATACTATACTACATTTTTATATTTGGTTTATATTTATTCTGAAGAGGTACTGTCTAGTTACAATATAACACAAAGCTAGTCGTTTTTATTAACAACTTTAAAATGTGTTGATGTGCATGCACCCCCAAATTAGTTCACATTTACTATATAATCTAGTCAAAAATGATTAATAATGTTGGCAAATTATGCAGATGTATAATTTGTCAACATTATGAACAAGGAGCATCAACAGATTTAAACTATGAAGGCAGAGAAACATTGCATCCTGTAACAATCTGCAGATGGATAACTTTGCTTTAAAAAGGGGTATTAATACACTTTGGTGTTGTATTTTTACTGTTGATTATTAGTGGTGCTTGCAAAGCATCACTATTGTAATCTCACATACTTATTAGTGGTGCTTGCAAAGCATCACTATTGTAATCTCACATACTTATTTTTATTTTTCTTCTTTTAGTGGTGCTTGCAAAGCATCACTATTGTAATCTCACATACTTATTTTTATTTTTTCTTCTTTTTATTATTATTCTATCTCCGCACAAAACTTCGCACCTAACTCGTCCCAAGCACCGCTTAGTGAGACCCACAAATGAGGTGTCAAATCGAACGGCCTATTGAGGACACGCAGTGCTATGACTTTTATAAGCTTATCGGGTACGGTATTTGCCCCAGGGGCAAAAAAGCGCCGAAAAATCCCATAGACTTAACATTGTGACAAACTTTGAGGCCACAGCTCCGAAGCTGAGGATTTCACAGAAACGCGTGATTTGCCACATTTGAAGAGGCTGGCAGGCTCTGTAAGAGCATACCTCAATATGGGGTAAAAGTTGCACTCCTGGGGGCAGGAGCTGCCCAAAAATGCCCCAATTGACTTATAATGGTGTAGGACTGCCCATGAAATGAAAAGGCATAGGGATTTGTATTGAACATAGCTCTGGATCACAGTGTCATAGAGACCAGGGGTGGGCTCATTTTACTCAGACGACCAATCAGTCTCTCAGGATCATTGTGAAGCTATCAAGCCACGCCCTAGCAACCATTAAGAGCACCTTAGCAACAAGTCCCATAGACTTCTATTGAAACAGATCAAAGGGATATCTCCGGATAGAAGTGTCATAGAAACACAAGGGTGGTCTCGCTTGACTCGGACAGCAAACAGCCAATCATGCATCAAATCAACACTTCCTAGCCCCTCCCTAGCAACCATTGTCGAGCACCTTAACAACCAAAATCCATAGAGGGATATCTTCCATTCTGAATGTCACAGAGGCATGGGAGTTGGTTTATATCATTCATACTGACAAGCAGCCTTTGGAGATTCATGATTGGCAGCTGCCAAGCCACTCCCTAGCAACTAAACAGAGTACCCTAGCAACCGCTTAGCAGTAACTATATCTCTGCACCACAAAATCAGAGAGACTTCTGGGTTGATTTATTTCAATCAGGATGGCAAGGAGACTTGATTAGTATCACTATGGTAACTGCCTAGCAACCAGATGGGGTTACCCTAGCAACCGAAAGTAACAAATCACATATCTCTGCATCAGAAAACGTAGAGACTTCCGGGTTGACTTATTTCAATCAGGATGGAAAGGACACTTCATTAGTATCACTATGGTAACTGCCTAGCAACCAGATGGGCTTACCCTAGCAACCGAAAGTAACAAATCACATATCTCTGCATCACAAAAACATAGAGACTTCCGGTTGACTTATTTCAATCAGGATGGCAAGGACACTTCATTAGTATCACTATGGTAACTGCCTAGCAACCAGATGAGCTTACCCTAGCAACCGAAAGTAACAAATCACATATCTCTGCATCAGAAAAACGTAGAGACTTCCGGGTTGACTTATTTCAATCAGGATGGCAAGGACACTTGATTAGTATCACTATGGTATCTGCCTAGCAACCAGATGGGCTTACCCTAGCAACCGAGTAACAAATCACATATCTCTGCATCACAAAAACATAGAGACTTCCGGTTGACTTATTTCAATCAGGATGGCAAGGAGACTTGATAAGTATCACTATGTTAACTGCCTAGCAACCAGATGGGGTTACCCTAGCAACCGAGAAACAAATCACATATCTCGGCACCAGAAAAGAGTACAGACTTCCGGTTGATTTATTTCAATCAGGATGGCAAGGACACTTGATTACTATCACTATGGTAACTGCCTAGCAACCAGATGGGGTTACCCTAGCAACCGAGAAACAAATCACATATCTCGCACCAGAAAAGAGTACAGACTTCCGGGTTGATTTATTTCAATCAGGATGGCAAGGACACTTGATTACTATCACTATGTTAACTGCCTAGCAACCAGATGGGGTTACCCTAGCAACCGAGAAACAAATCACATATCTCGGCACCAGAAAAGAGTACAGACTTCCGGGTTGATTTATTTCAATCAGGATGGCAAGGACACTTGATTACTATCACTATGGTAACTGCCTAGCAACCAGATGGGGTTACCCTAGCAACCGAGAAACAAATCACATATCTCGCACCAGAAAAGAGTACAGACTTCCGGTTGATTTATTTCACTCAGCATCGCAAGGACACTTGATTACTATCACTATGGTAACTGCCTAGCAACCAGATGGGGTTACCCTAGCAACCGAAAGTAACAAATCACATATCTCTGCACCACAAAATAGTACTGACTTCCGGTTGATTTATTTCACTCAGGATCGCAAGGACACTTGATTACTATCACTATGGTAACTGCCTAGCAACCAGATGGGGTTACCCTAGCAACCGAGAAACAAATCACATATCTCGCACCAGAAAAGAGTACAGACTTCCGGTTGATTTATTTCACTCAGCATCGCAAGGACACTTGATTACTATCACTATGGTAACTGCCTAGCAACCAGATGGGGTTACCCTAGCAACCGAGAAACAAATCACATATCTCGCACCAGAAAACAGTACAGACTTCTGGGTTGATTTATTTCAACCAGGATGGCAAGGACACTTCATTAGTATCAATATGGTAACTGCCTAGCAACCAGATGGGGTTACCCTAGCAACCGAGTAACAAATCACATATCTCTGCACCAGAAAACACTACAGACTTCCGGGTTGACTTATTTCACTCAGGATGGAAAGGAGCCATGTATTGTATTACCTTGGTAACTGCATAGCAACCACATGGGCTTACCCTAGCAACCGAAAGTAAAAAATCACATATTTCTGCACCAGAAAATCGCACAGACTTCTGGGCTGATTTATTTATGACCATAATTTTTTTCTTTTCCAGTTACAACATGCTGTTTGATCTAGTTTTGCCACGGCAAGCACCACTCACATTTTCTTCAGGAAATGTACCCATCTAGTTTTTATTTTATTATTCTTATATCTCTTAACAAAACTTCGCACCTAACTCGTCCCCAAGACCGCTTGGCGAGACCCACAAATGAGGTGTCAAATCGAACGGCCTATTGAGGACACGTGTGCTATGACTTTTATGTTTATCGGGGTACGGTATTTGCCCCAGGGGCAAAAAAGCGCCTAAAAATCCCATAGACTTAACATTGTGACAAACTTTGAGCGCCACAGCTCCAAGCTTAGGATTTCACAGAAACGCAGTGATTTGCCACATTTGAAGAGGCTGGCAGGCTCTGTAAGAGCATACCTCAATATGGGGTAAAAGTTGCACCTCTGGGGGCAGGAGCTGCCCAAAAATGCCCCAATTGACTTATAATGGTGTAGGACTGCCCATGAAATGAAAAGGCATAGGGATTTGTATTGAACATAGCTCTGGATCACAGTGTCATAGAGACGAGGGGTGGGCTCATTTTACTCAGACGACCAATCAGTCTCTCAGGATCATTGTGAAGCTATCAAGCCACGCCCTAGCAACCATTAAGAGCACCTTAGCAACAAGTCCCATAGACTTCTATTGAAACAGATCAAAGGGATATCTCCGGATAGAAGTGTCATAGAAACACAAGGGTGGTCTCGCTTGACTCGGACAGCAAACAGCCAATCATGCATCAAATCAACACTTCCTAGCCCCTCCCTAGCAACCATTGTCGAGCACCTTAACAACCAAAATCCATAGAGGGATATCTTCCATTCTGAATGTCACAGAGGCATGGGAGTTGGTTTATATCATTCATACTGACAAGCAGCCTTTGGAGATTCATGATTGGCAGCTGCCAAGCCACTCCCTAGCAACTAAACAGAGTACCCTAGCAACCGCTTAGCAGTAACTATATCTCTGCACCACAAAATCAGAGAGACTTCTGGGTTGATTTATTTCAATCAGGATGGCAAGGAGACTTGATTAGTATCACTATGGTAACTGCCTAGCAACCAGATGGGGTTACCCTAGCAACCGAAAGTAACAAATCACATATCTCTGCATCAGAAAACGTAGAGACTTCCGGTTGACTTATTTCAATCAGGATGGAAAGGACACTTCATTAGTATCACTATGGTAACTGCCTAGCAACCAGATGGGCTTACCCTAGCAACCGAGTAACAAATCACATATCTCTGCATCACAAAAACATAGAGACTTCCGGGTTGACTTATTTCAATCAGGATGGCAAGGACACTTCATTAGTATCACTATGGTAACTGCCTAGCAACCAGATGAGCTTACCCTAGCAACCGAGTAACAAATCACATATCTCTGCATCAGAAAAACGTAGAGACTTCCGGGTTGACTTATTTCAATCAGGATGGCAAGGACACTTGATTAGTATCACTATGGTATCTGCCTAGCAACCAGATGGGCTTACCCTAGCAACCGAAAGTAACAAATCACATATCTCTGCATCACAAAAACATAGAGACTTCCGGTTGACTTATTTCAATCAGGATGGCAAGGACACTTGATAAGTATCACTATGTTAACTGCCTAGCAACCAGATGGGGTTACCCTAGCAACCGAGAAACAAATCACATATCTCGGCACCAGAAAAGAGTACAGACTTCCGGTTGATTTATTTCAATCAGGATGGCAAGGACACTTGATTACTATCACTATGGTAACTGCCTAGCAACCAGATGGGGTTACCCTAGCAACCGAGAAACAAATCACATATCTCGCACCAGAAAAGAGTACAGACTTCCGGGTTGATTTATTTCAATCAGGATGGCAAGGAGACTTGATTAGTATCACTATGGTAACTGCCTAGCAACCAGATGGGGTTACCCTAGCAACCGAAGTAACAAATCACATATCTCTGCATCAGAAAAACGTAGAGACTTCCGGGTTGACTTATTTCAATCAGGATGGCAAGGAGACTTGATTAGTATCACTATGGTAACTGCCTAGCAACCAGATGGGGTTACCCTAGCAACCGAAAGTAACAAATCACATATCTCTGCATCAGAAAAACGTAGAGACTTCCGGGTTGACTTATTTCAATCAGGATGGCAAGGAGACTTGATTAGTATCACTATGGTAACTGCCTAGCAACCAGATGGGGTTACCCTAGCAACCGAGTAACAAATCACATATCTCTGCACCAGAAAACAGTACAGATTTTTGGGTTGAATTATTTCACTCAGGATGGAAAGGAGCCATGTATTGTATTACCTTGGTAACTGCATAGCAACCACATGGGCTTACCCTAGCAACCTAGTAACAAATCACATATTTCTGCACCAGAAAATTATACAGACTTCTGGGTTGATTTATTTATGACCACAATTTCTGTTCTTTTCAAGTTACAACATGCTGTTTGATCTAGTTTTGCCAACGGCAAGCACCACTCACATTTTCTTCAGGAAATGTACCTATCTAGTTAGTGGTGCTTGCAAAGCATCACTATTGTAATCTCACATACTTATTTTTATTTTTCTTCTTTTATTATTATTCTATCTCCGCACAAAACTTCGCACCTAACTCGTCCCCAAGACCGCTTGGCGTAGACCCACAAATGAGGTGTCAAATCGAACGGCCTATTGAGGACACGTGTGCTATGACTTTTATGTTTATCGGGGTACGGTATTTGCCCCAGGGGCAAAAAAGCGCCTAAAAATCCCATAGACTTAACATTGTGACAAACTTTGAGGCCACAGCTCCGAGCTTAGGATTTCACAGAAACGCAGTGATTTGCCACATTTGAAGAGGCTGGCAGGCTCTGTAAGAGCATACCTCAATATGGGGTAAAAGTTGCACTCCTGGGGGCAGGAGCTGCCCAAAATGCCCCAATTGACTTATAATGGTGTAGGACGCCCATGAAATGAAAAAGGCATAGGGATTTGTATTGAACATAGCTCTGGATCACAGTGTCATAGAGACCAGGGGTGGGCTCATTTTACTCAGACGACCAATCAGTCTCTCAGGATCATTGTGAAGCTATCAAGCCACGCCCTAGCAACCATTAAGAGCACCTTAGCAACAAGTCCCATAGACTTCTATTGAAACAGATCAAAGGGATATCTCCGATAGAAGTGTCATAGAAACACAAGGGTGGTCTCGCTTGACTCGGACAGCAAACAGCCAATCATGCATCAAATCAACACTTCCTAGCCCCTCCCTAGCAACCATTGTCGAAAGCACCTTAACAACCAAAATCCATAGAGGGATATCTTCCATTCTGAATGTCACAGAGGCATGGGAGTTGGTTTATATCATTCATACTGACAAGCAGCCTTTGGAGATTCATGATTGGCAGCTGCCAAGCCACTCCCTAGCAACTAAACAGAGTACCCTAGCAACCGCTTAGCAGTAACTATATCTCTGCACCACAAAATCAGAGAGACTTCTGGGTTGATTTATTTCAATCAGGATGGCAAGGAGACTTGATTAGTATCACTATGGTAACTGCCTAGCAACCAGATGGGGTTACCCTAGCAACCGAAAGTAACAAATCACATATCTCTGCATCAGAAAAACGTAGAGACTTCCGGGTTGACTTATTTCAATCAGGATGGAAAGGACACTTCATTAGTATCACTATGGTAACTGCCTAGCAACCAGATGGGCTTACCCTAGCAACCGAAAGTAACAAATCACATATCTCTGCATCACAAAAACATAGAGACTTCCGGGTTGACTTATTTCAATCAGGATGGCAAGGACACTTCATTAGTATCACTATGGTAACTGCCTAGCAACCAGATGAGCTTACCCTAGCAACCGAAAGTAACAAATCACATATCTCTGCATCAGAAAAACGTAGAGACTTCCGGGTTGACTTATTTCAATCAGGATGGCAAGGACACTTGATTAGTATCACTATGGTATCTGCCTAGCAACCAGATGGGCTTACCCTAGCAACCGAAGTAACAAATCACATATCTCTGCATCACAAAAACATAGAGACTTCCGGTTGACTTATTTCAATCAGGATGGCAAGGAGACTTGATAAGTATCACTATGTTAACTGCCTAGCAACCAGATGGGGTTACCCTAGCAACCGAGAAACAAATCACATATCTCGCACCAGAAAAGAGTACAGACTTCCGGGTTGATTTATTTCAATCAGGATGGCAAGGACACTTGATTACTATCACTATGGTAACTGCCTAGCAACCAGATGGGGTTACCCTAGCAACCGAGAAACAAATCACATATCTCGGCACCAGAAAAGAGTACAGACTTCCGGTTGATTTATTTCAATCAGGATGGCAAGGACACTTGATTACTATCACTATGTTAACTGCCTAGCAACCAGATGGGGTTACCCTAGCAACCGAGAAACAAATCACATATCTCGCACCAGAAAAGAGTACAGACTTCCGGGTTGATTTATTTCAATCAGGATGGCAAGGACACTTGATTACTATCACTATGGTAACTGCCTAGCAACCAGATGGGGTTACCCTAGCAACCGAGAAACAAATCACATATCTCGCACCAGAAAAGAGTACAGACTTCCGGTTGATTTATTTCACTCAGCATCGCAAGGACACTTGATTACTATCACTATGGTAACTGCCTAGCAACCAGATGGGGTTACCCTAGCAACCGAGTAACAAATCACATATCTCTGCACCACAAAATAGTACTGACTTCCGGTTGATTTATTTCACTCAGGATCGCAAGGACACTTGATTACTATCACTATGGTAACTGCCTAGCAACCAGATGGGGTTACCCTAGCAACCGAGAAACAAATCACATATCTCGCACCAGAAAAGAGTACAGACTTCCGGGTTGATTTATTTCACTCAGCATCGCAAGGACACTTGATTACTATCACTATGGTAACTGCCTAGCAACCAGATGGGGTTACCCTAGCAACCGAGAAACAAATCACATATCTCGCACCAGAAAACAGTACAGACTTCTGGGTTGATTTATTTCAACCAGGATGGCAAGGACACTTCATTAGTATCAATATGGTAACTGCCTAGCAACCAGATGGGGTTACCCTAGCAACCGAGTAACAAATCACATATCTCTGCACCAGAAAACACTACAGACTTCCGGGTTGACTTATTTCACTCAGGATGGAAAGGAGCCATGTATTGTATTACCTTGGTAACTGCATAGCAACCACATGGGCTTACCCTAGCAACCGAAAGTAAAAATCACATATTTCTGCACCAGAAAATCGTACAGACTTCTGGGCTGATTTATTTATGACCATAATTTTTTTCTTTTCCAGTTACAACATGCTGTTTGATCTAGTTTTGCCACTGCAAGCACCACTCACATTTTCTTCAGGAAATGTACCCATCTAGTTAGTGGTGCTTGCAAAGCATCACTATTGTAATCTCACATACTTATTTTTATTTTTATTTTTATTTTTATTATTATTCTATCTCCTAACAAAACTTCGCACCTAACTCGTCCCAAGACCGCTTGGCGTAGACCCACAAATGAGGTGTCAAATCGAACGCCTATTGAGGACACGTGTGCTATGACTTTTATGTTTATCGGGGTACGGTATTTGCCCCAGGGGCAAAAAAGCGCCTAAAAATCCCATAGACTTAACATTGTGACAAACTTTGACGGCCACAGCTCCGAAGCTAGGATTTCACAGAAACGCGTGATTTGCCACATTTGAAGAGGCTGGCAGGCTCTGTAAGAGCATACCTCAATATGGGGTAAAAGTTGCACCCCTGGGGGCAGGAGCTGCCCAAAAATGCCCCAATTGACTTATAATGGTGTAGGACTGCCCATGAAATGAAAAGGCATAGGGATTTGTATTGAACATAGCTCTGGATCACAGTGTCATAGAGACAATGGGGTGGGCTCATTTTACTCAGACGACCAATCAGTCTCTCAGGATCATTGTGAAGCTATCAAGCCACGCCCTAGCAACCATTAAGAGCACCTTAGCAACAAGTCCCATAGACTTCTATTGAAAGAGATCAAAGGGATATCTCCGGATAGAAGTGTCATAGAAACACAAGGGTGGTCTCGCTTTGACTCGGACAGCAAACAGCCAATCATGCATCACCTCAACACTTCCTAGCCCCTCCCTAGCAACCATTGTCGAAGCACCTTAACAACCAAAATCCATAGAGGGATATCTTCCATTCTGAATGTCACAGAGGCATGGGAGTTGGTTTATATCATTCATACTGACAAGCAGCCTTTGGAGATTCATGATTGGCAGCTGCCAAGCCACTCCCTAGCAACTACACAGAGTACCCTAGCAACCGCTTAGCAGTAACTATATCTCTGCACCAGAAAATCAGAGAGACTTCTGGGTTGATTTATTTCAATCAGGATGGCAAGGAGACTTGATTAGTATCACTATGGTAACTGCCTAGCAACCAGATGGGGTTACCCTAGCAACCGAAAGTAACAAATCACATATCTCTGCATCAGAAAACGTAGAGACTTCCGGGTTGACTTATTTCAATCAGGATGGCAAGGACACTTCATTAGTATCACTATGGTAACTGCCTAGCAACCAGATGGGCTTACCCTAGCAACCGAAAGTAACAAATCACATATCTCTGCATCACAAAAACATAGAGACTTCCGGTTGACTTATTTCAATCAGGATGGCAAGGACACTTGATTAGTATCACTATGGTAACTGCCTAGCAACCAGATGGGGTTACCCTAGCAACCGAGTAACAAATCACATATCTCTGCATCAGAAAAACGTAGAGACTTCCGGGTTGACTTATTTCAATCAGGATGGCAAGGACACTTGATTAGTATCACTATGGTAACTGCCTAGCAACCAGATGGGCTTACCCTAGCAACCGAAGTAACAAATCACATATCTCTGCATCACAAAAACATAGAGACTTCCGGGTTGACTTATTTCAATCAGGATGGCAAGGAGCACTTGATTAGTATCACTATGGTAACTGCCTAGCAACCAGATGGGGTTACCCTAGCAACCGAGTAACAAATCACATATCTCTGCACCAGAAAATAGTACAGACTTCCGGGTTGATTTATTTCAATCAGGATGGCAAGGACACTTGATTAGTATCACTATGGTAACTGCCTAGCAACCAGATGGGGTTACCCTAGCAACCGAGTAACAAATCACATATCTCTGCACCAGAAAAGACGTACAGACTTCCGGGTTGATTTATTTCAATCAGGATGGCAAGGAGACTTGATTAGTATCACTATGGTAACTGCCTAGCAACCAGATGGGGTTACCCTAGCAACCGAAAGTAACAAATCACATATCTCTGCACCAGAAAATCGTAGAGACTTCTGGGTTGATTTATTTCAATCAGGATGGCAAGGACACTTGATTACTATCACTATGGTAACTGCCTAGCAACCAGATGGGGTTACCCTAGCAACCGAAGTAACAAATCACATATCTCTGCATCAGAAAAACGTAGAGACTTCTGGGTTGATTTATTTCAATCAGGATGGCAAGGAGACTTGATAAGTATCACTATGGTAACTGCCTAGCAACCAGATGGGGTTATCCTAGCAACTGAGTAACAAATCACATATCTCTGCATCAGAAAAACGTAGAGACTTCTGGGTTGATTTATTTCTATCAGGATGGCAAAGACACTTCATTAGTATCACTATGGTAACTGCCTAGCAACCAGATGGGGTTACCCTAGCAACCGAGTAACAAATCACATATCTCTGCATCAGAAAACAGTACAGACTTCCGGGTTGACTTATTTCAATCAGGATGGCAAGGACACTTGATTAGTATCACTATGGTAACTGCCTAGCAACCAGATGGGGTTACCCTAGCAACCGAGTAACAAATCACATATCTCTGCACCAGAAAATAGTACTGACTTCCGGGTTGATTTATTTCACTCAGGATCGCAAGGACACTTGATTACTATCACTATGGTAACTGCCTAGCAACCAGATGGGGTTACCCTAGCAACCGAGAAACAAATCACATATCTCTGCACCAGAAAAGAGTACAGACTTCCGGGTTGATTTATTTCAACCAGGATGGCAAGGACACTTCATTAGTATCACTATGGTAACTGCCTAGCAACCAGATGGGGTTACCCTAGCAACCGAGTAACAAATCACATATCTCTGCACCAGAAAACAGTAGAGACTTCCGGGTTGACTTATTTCAATCAGGATGGCAAGGACACTTCATTAGTATCACTATGGTAACTGCCTAGCAACCAGATGGGGTTACCCTAGCAACCAAGTAACAAATCACATATCTCTGCATCAGAAAACGTAGAGACTTCTGGGTTGGTTTATTTCACTCAGGATGGCAAGGAGACTTCATAAGTATCACTATGGTAACTGCCTAGCAACAAGGAGGGGTTACCCTAGCAACCAAATAACAAATCACATATCTCTGCATCAGAACATCGTAGAGACTTCCTGGTTGACTGATTTTACTCTGGATGGCAAGGAGACTTGATAAGTATCACTATGGTAACTGCCTAGCAACCACATGGGGTTACCCTAGCAACCGAGTAACAAATCACATATCTCTGCACCAGAAAACAGTACAGATTTTCGGGTTGACTTATTTCACTCAGGATGGAAAGGAGCCATGTATTGTATTACCTTGCTAACTGCATAGCAACCACATGGGCTTACCCTAGCAACCTAGTAACAAATCACATATTTCTGCACCAGAAAATTATACAGACTTCTGGGTTGATTTATTTATGACCACAATTTCTGTTCTTTTCAAGCAGGCTATTTGATCTAGTTTTGCCACGGCAAGCACCACTCACATTTTCTTCAGGAAATGTACCTATCTAGTTATTTATTTTTATTTATTCTTCTTTTATTATTATTCTATCTCCAACAAAACTTCGGCACCTAACTCGCCCCAAGCACCGCTTGGCGAGACCCACAAATGAGGTGTCAAATCGAACGCCTATTGAGGACACGCGTGCTATGACTTTTATGTTTATCGGGTACGGTATTTGCCCCAGGGGCAAAAAAGCGCCTAAAAATCCCATAGACTTAACATTGTGACAAACTTTGAGCGCCACAGCTCCGAGCTAGGATTTCACAGAAACGCAGTGATTTGCCACATTTGAAGAGGCTGGCAGGCTCTGTAAGAGCATACCTCAATATGGGGTAAAAGTTGCACTCCTGGGGGCAGGAGCTGCCCAAAAATGCCCCAATTGACTTATAATGGTGTAGGACTGCCCATGAAATGAAAAGGCATAGGGATTTGTATTGAACATAGCTCTGGATCACAGTGTCATAGAGACGAGGGGTGGGCTCATTTTACTCAGACGCACCAATCAGTCTCTCAGGATCATTGTGAAGCTATCAAGCCACGCCCTAGCAACCATTAAGAGCACCTTAGCAACAAGTCCCATAGACTTCTATTGAAACAGATCAAAGGGATATCTCCGGATAGAAGTGTCATAGAAACACAAGGGTGGTCTCGCTTGACTCGGACAGCAAACAGCCAATCATGCATCAAATCAACACTTCCTAGCCCCTCCCTAGCAACCATTGTCGAAAGCACCTTAACAACCAAAATCCATAGAGGGATATCTTCCATTCTGAATGTCACAGAGGCATGGGAGTTGGTTTATATCATTCATACTGACAAGCAGCCTTTGGAGATTCATGATTGGCAGCTGCCAAGCCACTCCCTAGCAACTAAACAGAGTACCCTAGCAACCGCTTAGCAGTAACTATATCTCTGCACCACAAAATCAGAGAGACTTCTGGGTTGATTTATTTCAATCAGGATGGCAAGGAGACTTGATTAGTATCACTATGGTAACTGCCTAGCAACCAGATGGGGTTACCCTAGCAACCGAGTAACAAATCACATATCTCTGCATCAGAAAACGTAGAGACTTCCGGGTTGACTTATTTCAATCAGGATGGAAAGGACACTTCATTAGTATCACTATGGTAACTGCCTAGCAACCAGATGGGCTTACCCTAGCAACCGAGTAACAAATCACATATCTCTGCATCACAAAAACATAGAGACTTCCGGTTGACTTATTTCAATCAGGATGGCAAGGACACTTCATTAGTATCACTATGGTAACTGCCTAGCAACCAGATGAGCTTACCCTAGCAACCGAAAGTAACAAATCACATATCTCTGCATCAGAAAAACGTAGAGACTTCCGGGTTGACTTATTTCAATCAGGATGGCAAGGACACTTGATTAGTATCACTATGGTATCTGCCTAGCAACCAGATGGGCTTACCCTAGCAACCGAAGTAACAAATCACATATCTCTGCATCACAAAAACATAGAGACTTCCGGGTTGACTTATTTCAATCAGGATGGCAAGGACACTTGATAAGTATCACTATGTTAACTGCCTAGCAACCAGATGGGGTTACCCTAGCAACCGAGAAACAAATCACATATCTCGCACCAGAAAAGAGTACAGACTTCCGGGTTGATTTATTTCAATCAGGATGGCAAGGACACTTGATTACTATCACTATGGTAACTGCCTAGCAACCAGATGGGGTTACCCTAGCAACCGAGAAACAAATCACATATCTCTGCACCAGAAAAGAGTACAGACTTCCGGGTTGATTTATTTCAATCAGGATGGCAAGGAGACTTGATTAGTATCACTATGGTAACTGCCTAGCAACCAGATGGGGTTACCCTAGCAACCGAAGTAACAAATCACATATCTCTGCATCAGAAAAACGTAGAGACTTCCGGGTTGACTTATTTCAATCAGGATGGCAAGGAGACTTGATTAGTATCACTATGGTAACTGCCTAGCAACCAGATGGGGTTACCCTAGCAACCGAAAGTAACAAATCACATATCTCTGCATCAGAAAACGTAGAGACTTCCGGGTTGACTTATTTCAATCAGGATGGCAAGGAGACTTGATTAGTATCACTATGGTAACTGCCTAGCAACCAGATGGGGTTACCCTAGCAACCGAGTAACAAATCACATATCTCTGCACCAGAAAACAGTACAGATTTTTGGGTTGAATTATTTCACTCAGGATGGAAAGGAGCCATGTATTGTATTACCTTGCTAACTGCATAGCAACCACATGGGCTTACCCTAGCAACCTAGTAACAAATCACATATTTCTGCACCAGAAAATTATACAGACTTCTGGGTTGATTTATTTATGACCACAATTTCTGTTCTTTTCAAGCAGGCTATTTGATCTAGTTTTGCCACGGCAAGCACCACTCACATTTTCTTCAGGAAATGTACCTATCTAGTTATTTTTATTTTTCTTATTTTTTATATCTCTTAACAAAACTTCGGCACCTAACTCGTCCCAAGCACCGCTTAGCGAGACCCACCTAATGAGGTGTCAAATCGAACGGCCTATTGAGGACACGCGGTGCTATGACTTTTATAAGCTTATCGGGTACTGTATTTGCCCCAGGGGCAAAAAAGCAGCCTAAAAATCCCATAGACTTAACATTGAGACAAACTTTGACGGCCACAGCTCCAAGCTTAGGATTTCAGAGAAACGCGTGATTTGCCACATTTGAAGAGGCTGGCAGGCTCTGTAAGAGCATACCTCAATATGGGGTAAAAGTTGCACTCCTGGGGGCAGGAGCTGCCCAAAAATGCCCCAATTGACTTATAATGGTGTAGGACGGCCCATGAAATGAAAAGGCATAGGGATTTGTATTGAACATAGCTCTGGATCACAGTGTCATAGAGACGAGGGGTGGGCTCATTTTACTCAGACGACCAATCAGTCTCTCAGGATCATTGTGAAGCTATCAAGCCACGCCCTAGCAACCATTAAGAGCACCTTAGCAACAAGTCCCATAGACTTCTATTGAAACAGATCAAAGGGATATCTCCGGATAGAAGTGTCATAGAAACACAAGGGTGGTCTCTGCTTTACTCGGACAGCAAACAGCCAATCATGCATCAAATCAACACTTCCTAGCCCCTCCCTAGCAACCATTGTCGAGCACCTTAACAACCAAAATCCATAGAGGGATATCTTCCATTCTGAATGTCACAGAGGCATGGGAGTTGGTTTATATCATTCATACTGACAAGCAGCCTTTGGAGATTCATGATTGGCAGCTGCCAAGCCACTCCCTAGCAACTAAACAGAGTACCCTAGCAACCGCTTAGCAGTAACTATATCTCTGCACCAGAAAATCAGAGAGACTTCTGGGTTGATTTATTTCAATCAGGATGGCAAGGACACTTGATTAGTATCACTATGGTAACTGCCTAGCAACCAGATGGGGTTACCCTAGCAACCGAGTAACAAATCACATATCTCTGCATCAGAAAAACGTAGAGACTTCCGGGTTGACTTATTTCAATCAGGATGGAAAGGAGACTTCATTAGTATCACTATGGTAACTGCCTAGCAACCAGATGGGCTTACCCTAGCAACCGAGTAACAAATCACATATCTCTGCATCACAAAAACATACAGACTTCCGGTTTGACTTATTTCAATCAGGATGGCAAGGACACTTGATTAGTATCACTATGGTAACTGCCTAGCAACCACATGGGGTTACCCTAGCAACCTACTAACAAATCACATATTTCTGCACCAGAACATTATACAGACTTCTGGGTTGATTTATTTATGACCACAATTTCTGTTCTTTTCAAGCAGGCTATTTGACGAGTTTTGCCACGGCAAGCACCACTCACATTTTCTTCAGGAAATGTACCTATCTAGTTAAAGATTATGATCGTTATGCCCACTCTACATGGGGATAACGACTAATGTGTGTTTAATATGTACATAGTCATAAATTACAACCTGTGGGCTCTTTAGCCTCATCCTTACGTGAGTGTTGTTTCGCGGTTAAACGCTGCACATGCCGCGATGCCCTCTGTCGGTAGGGAATAGTAAGATGGCCGCCAGAGCACTTCCGGTAGCTTCACCTACTGCTGGCAGTTTAGAATTCTATGAGCAATCCAGTTATATATATAGATCAGTGGTTGTAAATGAGCCTTGCGGTGACGTTTTGAAGACATCTTGTGAAGGTGTTAAAGTGTTTGTTCCACGTTCCTCTGTTATATGCATTGTTTGTGAGTTAATGTTACCTTATAGTTGAGGGGTTTTTTTAACGTTGAGATTATTGTGTGGTGCTTTCATCTCTTGTACATTTTAAGTTTAATTTATACAGGATTGTCATGATAAAATGGGCCTAGGGGTGAATTGGTCATTTGTTGTATATATTGTTATTGTTTCTTTTAAAATGATGCTGAATTTTCTCACTTTTTTAGTTTTTTGACATGTTTTATTTTACATAAAGAAAAATGCATGCTGCACATGTTCTTGTGAAATAAAGTATATTTTATATAAAATGCCCATAAGTTTCAAGCATTTTTTTTTCACCATCATGATCAGGAAGTAACTCTCATAATACAATGAAACGGATAACTATATACAATTATATTACACAAGATCAATGTTTTAAAATGCTTATTGTACTGTACCTTAAAGAATCATTATAACATACGTATAAAGTATGATGTTTCGTTTGTAATAAAAGCAAAGTACTCTCCAAAATGTTAGGTGGCGCTACTCGGTTTCGAACGTAAGCTCCGCCCCTCACTTCAGGTTCTAGACATATCCATCTGCAGACCCGCAGCACCACCAGTTTCAGAACCCCAGTTTCAGAACCCCAGCGCCAGAACCTGAAGTGAGGGGCGGAGTTATTGACAATGAGACAAGCATGGCGGAGAGCATGGTGAGTTGTGTAACGTTTTTGACATCATGTTGTGAAACATTATCGCATATAGTAAGTTCAGCGTTTATCTGCTAAATATTTAATTTGTGCATAACTTTATCATCTTAATGAAGCTTGAATATGTTGTCATACTTTACTGTATTAAAAAAAAAATTCTACGGATGGTTCGATACATTTTGCGTGTTGTAAATGAGCCTTGCGGTGACGCTTTTGAAGACATCTTGTGAAGGTGTTAAAGTGTTTGTTCCACGTTCCTCTGTTATATGCATTGTTTGTGAGTTAATGTTACCTTATAGTTGAGGTTTTTGTTTTACGTTGAGATTATTGTGTGGTGCTTTCATCTCTTGTAGAGACATTTCGAATGAATGAAGACCACAAGGAAAAGACCATCAACAATCTCCTGGAACAGTCAGAAGCTTCCAGAGAGCCCTTTCTATTTCATTTTGTGTTCAGGGATGACATGGAGTTATTTTAGCAAGAATGTAAGGACAAAATGGGCCTGAGAGTGAATTCCTCATTTGATACATTTTAAGTTTAATTTATACAGGATTGTCATGATAAAATGGGCCTAGGGGTGAATTGGTCATTTGTTGTATATATTTTTATTGTTTCTTTTAAAATTATGCTGAATTTTCTCTCTTTTTTAGTTTTTTGACATGTTTTATTTTACATAAAGAAAAATGCATGCTGCACATGTTCTTGTGAAATAAAGTACTCTCCAAAATGTTAGGTGGCGCTACTCGGTTTCGAACGTAAGTTCCGCCCCTCACTTCAGGTTCTGGCGCTGGGGTGCTGAAACTGGTGGTGCTGCGGGTCTGCAGCTGGATACTATTGGGTTCTAGCGCTGGGGTTCTGAAACTGGTGGTGTAGCCTACTCTCCAAAACGTTAGGTGGCGCTACTCGGTTTACAACGTAAGCTCCGCCCCTCACTTCAGGTTCTGGCGCTGGTGTTCTGAAACTGGTGGTGCTGGTATGCAGCTGGATACTATTGGGGAGATTCACCGCTTATTTAACACGTCTGCGTACAAATTTGAAGGCTGTTAATTGGATCAAACTGGTAAACGTCATATTATGCGACTACGCATTACTTTATTAAGGAGAGTTTACGACCTACTAGTTAAGTCTTGCATTAAGAACAGGTGGTGTTCCTAACCACAGTAAGCACTGACTTGGTTACAAACTAACTAGTAGTTACTAAGCCCTTAGTGTGAACTTTACGTCCCAAAATTAGTGAGACCTTACACACAGCTGGTGCAACCCTGAGGGAGAAATACGTCATAGAGTGATCCGTACATAAGTCACGAGGCGCACGGTAGGAGGTCCTTTCTGTTCTGTGCGCGGTACATTGACACAACAAGAATGAGTGGAACAAAAATAGTGCAGATGAACGTTTTTGACAATGAAAGAAGCGGTTACTGGCTAATTGTTTTTCATTCTCGATGTCTTCAAGAGAGTACTTGTTCTGTAACTTGAAAATAGTTCCACGTGGAACGTCACCACGTGGTCCGATGACCTACTCAAAGGTAAGCAGCCCACCAGTGTTTCTTGTGTTCACTTTTTACTGTGCATTTTGTTAACAACTTGAAAATGGAGGTGATGGGCTTATTTTTTCTAAATTTCTTCTTTTAAAGACATTTCTGTGAAGGCGACTTTAAATAAGTTCTCTTAAGGTGCATCTGCCTCCATCTGCCCCTTGAGGAAATGTGGTGTGCTTGAAGGGTAAGTCTTTGCAACCTTCAATCTGTTTTATAGCTGTTATGCGTGAAACTTAAAAGCAGCACATAATTTCAGTTCTTTAATCTGTATTTGAATTGTGCTCCACAGAGTTCATGTTGCATTCCACTGAATGCTGTCTGGTAATGCAGGTAAGGGACCCAGTTTTCCATAATTTTAAAATGAGCTGTTCCACAATGTGTTATGATGAAACTCAAACTGAAAATAGCTGGAATTACCGTCAGATGGTTCAGTGGTGATTATCGGTTTTCTGAGCACACAAAATTATGAATTGTGTATATACACTTGGTAAAATTTTATGGTCAGTTGCTTACCAGTTTTTCTGTCTTCCCAGGTTTTTTTTGAGAGCGTCGCAGATTACGGTGAGTTTTACAGGAATTATTTTAGTTGAGGTACTGGCCAAGTTCATTAATGTGATGAGAAATAAACTGAATATAGCTGGAATTACCGTCAGATTGGCCAGTGGTGATTAACAGTTTTCTGACGTTGAACAAGAACCTCTTTATGCTTCTGTAAATTATGGCCTGCAAATGACTAATTTGAATACTTTTCTTTCCCACTAGGTTTAAATGAAGGAAATTTGGATCTGAACAATAATCTTGGGCATTGGAGCCCAATCATTGGCCTTTAAGTTTTCCTTGCCTAATGGTTTTTTTTTTTTTTTTTTTCTTTGTATGGTAAACTAATGTACATTTTTTAAAACTCAATAAAAATAATTTTATTAAATGCTTTGTCATGTTTGTTTACCAGGTTTTGTTGGGGAATAAAACTATTTAATGGATTGTTCACCTAAAAATTAGAATTCTGTAAATTTCTCCCCTTCATGTTCCAAGCCCTATGGCTGAGTTGGAAATGAGATTCTAATCCTGCCATAGGCACATATGGCAGAAGTAGAGTAGTATGGCCTAGTATGCCATTACAAACTAAACCAAAGACTTCTGTTATGTTGGACAAAACGTTGGCCTCCGCTTACCTCATTCACTTTCATCGGGAAGCAATGAATGTGACTGGTGACTAAGGCTGGCATTCTGCTCATCTCATTTTGCATTCCACTGAAGTAACATGTTTGGAACATGAGGCTTTTTATTTTATTTTTAATACTACTGTAGGGTTGCAACGGTATGAGATTTTCATGGTATGATAACCGTCTCAGAAAGTATCACGGTACTACTATTAGTGAAAACTGAAGGGTTATTTTATTTATTTGAGGAAACTCATTATTTAAACTTGAAACCATTTTATTGAAGTGTGTAAAAACCTCCCTTTTGAAAATCAAATAGAAAAAATAAGAACGCAACAATTATAATAAACCATTATAAACATGATAAAAATTTCATGTAACTATAACATGTTATATAACTAAAGCATGTCAGTTTACATGTTGGCATAGCATGTTAAATGAACTACTAAATAAAAAATGACATCAGCTGTGTGAGCTTTTAAGTAATGTCCTATGATTATTAACAGTTGACATATACTGTAGTTGTGTGACAGCACAGCCAGACTGCTCCTGTCTGGGGCTTTAACTCAGTGTTTCTCAACTGGTTTTGCTTCAGGACAGATTTTACATTGGAAATCATGTGGCTTCCTGCCATAGATTAAACATAACCTGTATTTAATGTATCCTGGGTTGCATTTCCTTTTATGTTGCTTAGTTTTGTTCATGGTTTTCCAGTACAAGGACATGCATCAAGTGATATTATTTTTGTTGTTGATGTAAAAGTCTACAGGAAGTTTTCTCTCCCCCCCTTTTAAAAATGTAAGAGCATATTTACTTATATGAGCCCATTATTATCCCGTTTGTTGCCTAATATTACATATTTATACACATATTACACAGAAGGAAAGGCTCCTCATTATTATGGTATGTCAGTGTGCTAGTCTTAAATAATAGTAATAAATTAATGTATTTATGAAAAATAAATATTAGCTGAAACATCTTGAAAAGTTAACTATAACTGCCACTGTTGATGTAAAATGAGGTCTAATAGATTCTACCTTTTAGATTATTTCATATGAAACTAACATTTTGTCAAAATATAACAGTTACTTTTACTCATGTAAAATCCTGAAACAAATTCGTAAAGGTGATGGTGTTTAATTTATTTATTTGGCGCATACTGTTGTTCTTTTCCTCAGTGCTGTTTGGCATGTCAGGGCTGCTACTGTTGAGAAGTTCGAATTGACAATCTCTGTAACACTTTAAACAAGAAAAGTCTCACTAGAATTGAAATTAGTCGCATCAGTTTTGATGTCTGCTCTCCGCAATATCGAGGGAAGCACAGTTGTTGCACGCGCCAGAGAGAAGAACAGATCATTAGCGCGAGCTCGGTACACTTGCGAAGTGCAGATGAGAAGTCTTTAGCTGTTTGCGAGATTATCATTAAATCTGCCTTGGCCGGTAAATACTCGATCCCTTGGGCGGCCGCCGAAATATCTTCAATGGGAGAAGTTACCATGGCATTGTTCTTTCCCTGCTGTCCGCGACCCAGTCCGAATAGACCAGTTGAGAAACACTGCTTTAACTCACACACTCTCGGACATCTGCTGCATGTGTGTGTGTGGCGCAAGTTGATGAGTCTGACAGACAGTCGAGAAGAAAAGGAGATGCACATGTGAGATTCTCCTTCCGGTTGCATTTTTTTCTCAATACTGTAGATAAGCTAATTAACATGGTATGATAACCGTCTATTTTCAAACCGTGGTATACCATGAAACCATGTAATGTGCAATTTATAAAATTAGGTCCAGGGAGAGTTCCAGGTAGAGCAGTGTGCTACATTAAAATAAGAAAAATGGGTGTGTCAGATAAGGGAAATACCACTCTGCTGCAATGTAACCAAGAAGTTGTGCCATGAATAGCATTTTAATTTATTAACACAAAACATTTTGTAGATTTGAGTGAAATTTACACACACAAAAAACACACCTGGTCAAATAAACCTCCCACAAAATGTGCCCATTAGCCATAGGTTTATAAACATCAATTTAGGCTCAAGAATTCCAATTAATTGCCTTGACTTAACCCTTTCCCATACATGTCTAATGCTGCGTAGTGAGCGAAGCAGGCATATTCAATTCTTTGCTCAACATTTGCCACCTGTCAGTTACATCATGTCTTAAGAGAGATCGACATAAGGGGTGAGATATATAGCTCAACTTATTTTCTAGTCCTCCTCTTTTTCCACATAGGGTTTTACAGCAGAACGGGCAACCTGCCGGGCCAGGTATCTGTCCCTGGCTGAATTTACAGTCTGTTCACAGCTGCGTTTTGCAAATTTACCAAGCTCCTGTTGTGTGTTACTTACAGATTCCACTGACTTCTCTTTCTCCTTATCACTGTCAGTCGTCTTCGCTCTCGTATTTTCATCATCCCTGTTTTTCCTTTTGTTGTCTATTTTAAGGCTAACTCTGTCCTTGTGTCCGTCTTCGTCCAGCTCCTGTTCTCCTTTCTGATCCTGTTCTCTGTCTTTTGGGCTGATTTCCTGTCTGTCTCTGTCTTTTGGGCTGATTTCCTGTCTGTCTCGCTCCTGCTCTCCTTTTCTGTCATGTTCTCTGTCTTTAGGACTGCTGTCTCTTCTATCTTTTTTACCATGTCTGTCTTCATCTCTGTCCCTTTCCCTCCTGTCACGGCCTCTGCCCTCCTCTTTCTTTTTGTCTCTGGCTCTTTCTTCTTTCTTCCTGTCTCGGCTTCTGTCCTCTTCTCTCCCACCATCTCGTTCCCTGTCTCTTCTGTGGTCCCTGTCCTCTTTTCTGTGACTGTGCTTGTCTACTCTGTCTCTCATTTTCTCTTTTTCCTTTCCCCTATCCCTTCCTGTTTCTTTGTGACTTTTTTCTTTGGCCTCTTTTCGTTCCCTCTCTCTCTCATCCCCGCTGTCTGAAACAGGAGACTTCTGTCTGTATTGTCGTTTTGATTGGTTGCTTTTTGTAGCACTCTTAGTGAACTCTGCCTTCTTGTCACTCTGGTCCTCATCACTGTGGGATTCAGCCACACTCTCTCTGTGTTTTGGTGGGGATTCTCGTGTTGGTGACCTTTCTGCTGCTGCAGAACCTGTAGCTTTCTCCTCTCTAAAAAAAACAAACCATTAAGATGATCATGAATAATTTTTATCAGATCTACATTAGTGTCTCAAAATTAAATGGGTGAAAAGGCAAATATTTAAAGAAAATGTCTCGCAAGTTCAGTCTGCTGCCATCTTATTAGTGCCCATCTTATTATTTTCTATGTAGGCAAAAATTTACCTGAAATTAAAAATGTAATGGCAAAAAATGCAACCATAATGAGTTCCCTCTTAACATCTGATATACACGCCGATTAAAAAAAAAAAATTATACATAACCTTACAGATTTAATTTGGAATTAAAATTTATAAACTGATAACATTTTACATGAAAGGTCACAGTGTTCTTTAAATGCCCTCATAAAAAGGTACAAAATATATATTTCTGACTGCATACAGCCAAAAAAAAAAAAAAAGTACAGCTACAGATCTAATTGCCAAGATTACATTTAAAAAAAACTTATGTCTAATAAAAAAAAAATAAAAAAAAAAAAACTGTTTTTTTCAGGCAGGTCCAGTTAATGTGCATGCATGTCCTAAAATAGACAAAATATTAAAAAGTGACTGGCTCTTTTAACCGAAAGAAATGCCACTGCAGACATACTGAGCATTACAATTTCTCAAATTTATATTTCTTTGAGTGGTCTGTCTCTTCCTCTAAAGCCCAAAGCATACTTCGAGCTTCTGCGTACAGTACATGTGACACAAATATCGGCAGAGTGCTTCAGCACTGAACGCATGCAGTCAGATTTTCCTAACCATGTGTCCTTAAACGTGCAGAATGCACATGCGCCTGGAATTATTTGCACTAATTAGTGGGTCCACAAGGTGGCAAGACTCACATATGAGCCATTGCTGTCATGAAGAAACGCTAGAAGAAAATGTAATCGCTGCTAAAAATCAGGAGATGAAGGTAAAACAACAACAGATCAGGAGATACCTAAATTCGCATGGCTCGAGTCTAAAGGAATATATATTGATCACAAATTGCATTTTACAATATATTCAAATAGAAAACTGTTTACAATATCACTGTTTTTACTGTATTTTGGATCAAATAAATGCAGCCTTGTTGAGCAGAAGAGACTTGCATTTATTTGATCCAAAATACAGTAAAAACAGTGATATTGTAAACAGTTTTCTATTTGAATATATTGTAAAATGCAATTTGTGATCCAAGCTGAATTTTCAGCATCATTACTGCAGTCTTCAGTGTCACATGATCCTTCAGAAATCATTATAAGATGGTGATATAAAAAATGATAATGAGGCAACATAAACCCTAGTTAAAATTTTATCTAAACATTCATATTATTTTTATATCATATTAAATATCATATTTATATCATACAGCATACAATTTAAATGCCTGCTTTAGGACATATTTCAAATTTCAATACTCTGAATCCTGACTGGCAAGTCTGGAAACAGTCCCACTAGTAAAATATGTACATGTTTATATAAAATAGCATGTCAACTAATGAAATATAAATGACTTTCTCGTCTGAAATTGTATCCTCGGCTGGATCAAGTCTCTCTTCAAAATACAAATAACTCCTCGTCACTATTCAGGAGTTTTCTCACTTGTGTATCGTGCAGTCTTTCAAACACACAGAAAAGTGAATGAACTTTGTTCAGTCACAAGTCAGGGCATTTACCATTTGATTTGATCATCTCAGCACATTAGCGTATGAATAGCGCCCTCTGCGTGTAGGTGTGATTACATTAGAGATACTTAGCTGAGCCAGGAGAAACTGTACATCGCTTTGTTTCATACAGATTATATTGCAGGAGAATATTTGATTTAAATTGTTTTATTTAAAAGTAGACATTTTAAGCTTTCTTTAGACATATTTCATGTTTGTGTGATAAGTATTCGCGGAGTTTCAGTTCATTTTTGTGACGTGTTTCAGAAATATGCTTGCATACACAGAGACTGCTTACAGCGCACCCTTTTTATTTTCTTTATTTTACAAAAGCACAAGGATTTGTTGTTATTGTGAGTGTACACAAATAAAGGTAGACCTTTTATAGTCTCTAATGATGTCTTACACGTATCTGTATGCCCCAAAATGACAGAGAATTTTATGTTGTTTCCGCTGTAATGACGAAAAAATCCAGCAGCGCCGGCGTGTCCGTCGACACCAGAGGGTTAAGGTCCTTTACATAACTCCCAAAACATACCGTTAAACTGTGCCATTCATGTGTCCCCAACAATTACCCAAACAAAATAGCCCAAAATATCAGAAAACCATTTACCTTTAATCTTGATGCCACTATGTCTATGCATTGGTGGTTTTGTTCACTTTTATGTTTGGAGTGCACCTTGTTTAGTACCCATCTAAAATAAATGTAGCCGCCAAAGTATGCCTCACCTTTGTGCAGTACGATCAGGCACAGCCTCTTCTCCAACTGTCTGATTGAGAAGATGTCTATAAAATCCACTGAGATCCTTCTGCTTCTTAACATCCAAGGCAGCTGAAAGAATAAAAAAAAATAAAATATATATATATATATATATATATATATACACATTACCGGTCAAATGTTTTGAAACACTTGACAGAAATGTTTCTCATGATCTTAAAAATCTTTTGATTTGAAGGAGTATGCTTAAATGTTTGAAATTAGTTTTGTAGACAAAAATATAATTGTTACCATATTAATTTATATTAATGCCACCATATTAAAAAAAAAGTTTTTGAAATTGATGACTTGGACCAAATAATAAAGAAAAGCAGCCAATAAGTGCCCAACATAGATGGGAACTCTATGTTGGGCAAACATATACTGTTTAAAATGCATCCCAGGGTGATACCTCAAGAAGTAGGTTTAGAAAATGCCAAGAGTACATTTTAGAATTTTGTGTAGTCACAACATAATTCCCATAGTTAAATTTATGTTATTCAATAGGTTTGATGACTTTACTATTATTCTAAAATGTGAAGAAAAACATTATAATAATAAGTTTTTAAAAACTTTTGACCGGTAGTGTGTGTGTGTGTATGTATATATATATATATATATATATATATATATATATATATATATATATATATACACACACACACACACACACCACAGTTAGTTCCAGTCCTCGAATCTGATTGGACGAGAGACGTTCCATAAGCACTGATGGTGTGACAGCATCAGCACTCAGACACTTCACTGTGTGTATCACTCCGCTTGTGTTCGTACTGTTCTAAACTAAAGTGTAAGGGTAGTGCATATGTGTTAGGAGTTACAGTCTTTATTTTTGAAATTACATATGTTAGCAAGCAGGTGGTGGCAAAAGATCATTTTTATGTGTAATATGAGCCAGTTGGTGACATAAAGTGAATCTGTTAGTCATTGTTTACATACAGGTGAAACTCGAAAAATTAGAATATCGTGCAAAAGTTCATTAATTTCAGTAATTCAACTTAAAAGGTGAAACTAATATATTATATAGACTCATTACAAGCAAAGTAAGATATTTCAAGCCTTTATTTGATATAATTTTTATGATTATGGCTTACAGCTTATGAAAACCCCAAATTCAGAATCTCAGAAAATTAGAATATTGTGAAACGGTTCAGTATTGTAGGCTCAAAGTGTCACACTCTAATCAGCTAATTAATCCAAAACACCTGCAAAGGGTTCCTGAGCCTTTAAATGGTCTCTCAGTCTGGTTCAGTTGAATTCACAATCATGGGGAAGACTGCTGACCTGACAGTTGTGCAGAAAACCAGCATTGACACCCTCCACAAGGAGGGAAAGCCTCAAAAGGTAATTGCAAAAGAAGTTGGATGTTCTCAAAGTGCTGTATCAAAGCACATTAATAGAAAGTTAAGTGGAAGGGAAAAGTGTGGAAGAAAAAGTTGCACAAGCAGCAGGGATGACTGTAGCCTGGAGAGGATTGTCAGGAAAAGGCCATTCAAATGTGTGGGGGAGCTTCACAAGGAGTGGACTGAGGCTTCAAATGTCATATTCCTCTTGTCAAGCCGCTCCTGAACAACAAACAACGTCAGAAGCGTCTTACCTGGGCTAAAGAAAAAAAGAACTGGTCTGTTGCTCAGTGGTCCAAAGTCCTCTTTTCTGATGAGAGCAAATTTTGCATCTCATTTGGAAACCAAGGTCCCAGAGTCTGGAGGAAGAATGGAGAGGCACACAATCCAAGATGCTTGAAGTCCAGTGTGAAGTTTCCACAGTCTGTGTTGGTTTGGGGAGCCATGTCATCGGCTGGTGTTGGTCCACTGTGCTTTATTAAGTCCAGAGTCAACGCAGCCGTCTACCGGGACATTTTAGAGCACTTCATGCTTCCTTCAGCAGACAAGCTTTATGGAGATGCTGACTTCATTTTCCAGCAGGACTTGGCACCTGCCCACACTGCCAAAAGTACCAAAACCTGGTTCAATGACCATGGTATTACTGTGCTTGATTGGCCAGCAAACTCGCCTGACCTGAACCCCATAGAGAATCTATGGGGCATTGCTAAGAGAAAGATGAGAGACATGAGACCAAACAATGCAGAAGAGCTGAAGGCCGCTATTGAAGCATCTTGGTATTCCATAACACCTCAGCAGTGCCACAGGCTGATAGCATCCATGCCACGCCGCATTGAGGCAGTAATTAATGCAAAAGGGGCCCAAACCAAGTACTGAGTACATATGCATGATTATACTTTTCAGAGCCGACATTTCTGTATTTAAAATCCTTTTTTTTATTGATTTCATGTAATATTCTAATTTTCTGAGATTCTGAATTTGGGGTTTTCATAAGCTGTAAGCCATAATCATCAAAATTATATCAAATAAAGGCTTGAAATATCTTACTTTGCTTGTAATGAGTCTATGTAATATATTAGTTTCACCTTTTAATTTGAATTACTGAATTTAATGAACTTTTGCACGATATTCTAATTTTTCGAGTTTCACCTGTAGAACAGCACTCTGTGAGTTTCCACATTGGATACATACTGTTTAAAATGGTGGAGGACATCACCTTTTCTATAGTGAATGACATTTGCGCACCGGCTACCCCGAAATAGAGAGGAATACCCTGCTGGACATCTATATTCCACTGAGAAAACTGTGGAACTGTTTTTACATTACATATTTTAGCCAGCAGGTAGTGGCAAAACATTTTTTTTATGTGTAATATGAGCTAGTGGGTGGCATGGAGTGAATCCATCAGTCATTGTGTACATACAACAGCGCTCTGTGATTGCTCGTATTGCTAATACATTACTAAACTGCTTTAAACGAACAACTTCAGCATTAAGGCTCATCACAGCTGAGAGACAAAAAAGACTGATTGATTAGAGAACTCAAGGTGCTTACCTCTTACCAGAGTTTCCAAATTTGATACATACTGTTTAAAATATCGGAGCAGATTGCGGTTTCTATAGGGAATGACTTGACGGCTACCGCAAAAAGAGGAATACCCCCACTTGGACGGCTATTTTACCACTGAGAAAGCTAACCTTCAGAAAGTTGACAGCTTCTCTGCTTGGGTGTGGCAACAGGAGATTGCACACACTTCATCTCTGTCTCTCTTTCTCTCTCTCTCTCTCACACACACACACACACCCATCCATCCATCCATCCAGCCATCCAATCTTGTTTATCCAATAACTTGGTAGAAACACCACAAGCCATGATACTATTTCTGAAGTGACATTTTAGAATTACTAACAAAAGCTTGGACGCATCATTTGGTTTGATCTGTTGAACAAGAAAGTAGTTCCATGCACAAATGCGTTTTTATGACCGTACTCCGTTTATCCTAATTTTTTTAAATGTACTTGTTCATTGAACTGTTGTATATAAGCAATATCACACTCACAGATGTGCTATATTAGTGATGTCCTGTATAATATTACTAGCAACAATACATTTCATTTCAATACCGCACCTTCCAACTCTGCTTCTCTCCTCTCCTTTTCCAACTCATCCTGTCTTTCTTTAAGCTTCTGTCGATATGCTGAGGTGACAAATGCTTCTTTATCTGCAAACTTCTCGCCCTCCGCTTCTCTTTCCTTCTGGATCTTCTTCTCGTCACGTCGCTCTTGTTCCTTTTTCCTCTCTTCCACCGCATGGATCAGCTGGTTTATGTACTTGGGCTAAAAGAACAAGAAAATTGTTCATTTTAAAATTGTTGTATTGTCCAATAAACATAAATGATAAGAATAAAAAACATGATGCTATTAGAATATAAATCATATTGCAAAGCGCAGCACTCCATTACACTACAATAATAGCCATAAAACTACTAGACTTTTAAGCTGTAAATGATTCTAACATTTATATTGGTTTGAGTAAGTATAAGTCTGTACTAAATGGATAAATAATTAACTCTATTTTAAAGTACCTTGCGGTCTTTTCCCCCAAGCATTTTCTTATTGCTCTCCAGTCTCTGCTTCTGTATATCATCGTACACATTGTCATATTCATAGACAGTGCTGTCCTCCTCAAGTGCCTTTTGCATCTCAAGGCGGGTCTGAAGCGAAAAACACACAACATAGTTATTAACCCCATAAACCCCATTGTTATTGTGCACATATGTATGCATGTCTACCCAGTCTTCCATCCCCACCTGCTTCATCATCTTCTTCTTGACTGCCTCCTTCTGCAAGCTCTCCCCAACAGAGGTCTAGGATATAACAAATTCTATTGTGTTACAATGTGCAGATTTGATATAACTACAGAGATAGAGAAAGCATATAAATAGGAGCCATCACCTCATCATCAGAATCATCTCCAAACACAGATGGGCGGACGACAGGGACTGATTTGGATTTACTCTTCTGGGACAAAATGAGCCCGTACCTGCAATTTATTAAGAAAACACTAGTATTTCTAGAAATTATTTTGTTACGTTTTAATGCAGCTACAGCTCAATATTTAGTGGGTTGCACAGTTAATTAAGACCTGGTTTATACGTTTTTATTTTCCCCACAGGAAAATAATGTAAAATGCAACGTGTACAGGCCTGTACAGTTTATTTATTTTTTGTAATGTAGCTAATGTCACTGTATTCACGTGTGATTTGGGGAATGCAGCATTAGCTTCGGAATATTTTGGACATAAAAATTCTTATCAAGACACTATTTACCAATTTGCAAACACGACCATTACTTCATATCAGCCGTTATGAGCAATATGTTTATACATTTTCAAACCATATCTCGTCTATTTGGTAGAAATTGCAGTAAGCTGGCATAAAACTACTTACTGTTTACCAGAGGTCGCCATCTTGTTTAGATGAATCTCCGACGTCTAGCAGATTCGACAACTTTACATCAGACCAATGTTAGATTACTAAAATTGAAAGGCACATTATCACAACAATTACATACATATATATATATATATATATATATATATATATATATATATATATATATATATATATATATATATATATATATATATATATATGATTGTATGAACGTTTAGAAATGACCATACACATTTTTTATTGTTGTGAAAGTGTCATGTGTGAATCGGCAGGTGTCCAGGAAAAAATGGCAATGCTTCTGAAGAGATTGTCAATGAATCGTTGGTGAAGCGATAAAACGTGTATAAAGACTGCAAGTGTACCTTAACATGGATTTAATTAATTATTACACAATCAAAAATCAATATAACTGTTTTCGCTGGAGCGCCATTAGTGTAAATATTTTCAACCATGGAGTTATACAATGTCAAAATGTCACCGTCTCCGCAAACAGTTTTGCAGAGACGGAGAATTTTTAACTAAAATACTCGATTAATGGAACGACCAACGGATGAAGGAAAGGAAGCACCGCCTTACAGGAAAAAATAGCCATTCACTTTTTAGATACAGACATTGCCTGTCAATCAATCGAGAACGCGCATGCGCATTAGCTGAACAGCGTGGAAAATAGCTTTTGTTTTACTTTTCTAAAGAAGCACAATGTACGATACCACTGTTGTCATATTTTACTGCTGATTTTAAATATGTTATTTGATCGTAATCTCGAAAAACTGTTTTGGTCTTCCTTCATTGAAGTAAATAGGAGCTGTACTTATATGCTGCTTGTTTACATAGAAAAAAGCTGTCAGCCTGCCCGGTAGCGTTCCAAAGATGGCTGCCGAGTGGACTGAGGGACTTAAGTTGAAAGAGAGACTTTCTTTTCCACTCAGGGCAAAAGGTGAAAGAAGCCCATCTCCCTAAGAAAGTGTGTTTAATAATATTTTTTTCATGTTTCAAAATGTTCAATGTAAAAGAATTGTCGCATATTGTTAATAATATGGTTGAAATGTATTTTCATCACCATATGATACATTTTATGCATTTAATATTTGCAATAAATCAATGACCCTCGCACACTTGAAAATAATGCATTTCATATTCAATGTAAAATGTTACAATATGATCATAAAGCGTAATCACGGAACGAAACGATATTGCTAAACGTGCTGCCACTAGATGGTGACAAACCTTTTAGTATTGCTAAAAATAAAATAAAAAATAGCACCACGCCCAGAGAAATTACAGCGTCATCCTTTTGTAAAAAATAAATAAAAATAATAATAATTACAAAAAGAGGTATTTTAAGTATTTTTAACAAAGCAAGTACAAGCATAGGAATCACAAGATTATCATGTTTTGACAGTTTGTTTGCCATGATATGTGAATGCCAAACAGATTGTGTAGTCTTTTGCAAAGTCGGTTTACTTTCCAGTGGTTTGTGTTGTTTGGCTTGTGGTGGGGTAGGCAAGTCTGGCACATATTGATACAAGGAATTCCTTTTATTTTTTTAAGAGGTCTTGGTCGGCATTGTGGAATGTGGCACTTAATGTTTTGTGTTTTTTTTTTTTTTTTTTATGTTTCTGTAGTGTAGCTTTGTACAGTTCTTCATTTTACCTTACTCAAATATGTTGTGTGGCATTCGTATCATTGTGCCACAGCATTGAACCTAAACTCTGTTATACCTGTTCTAATACTAACCTCATTTGCTCTACTCTCACTTCTAATTCCATTCAGTGAGTTAATGGCAATATTAACAATAATGGATGCATTCATGCATATAGTTGATAGGTCAGAGGCACGTAATTCAAAATAAAGTAGAAAGAAGCTTCCTCTTACTTGTGAAACGCTGTAGGGCAGTTTCACTCTGTAACTAAGGGTGAAGCAAAATAAAATACTATCTATTCATCTTTGAGAGTGTCACATACAACTGTGCTGTACTTGCTTTGGCATGTGTGAAGCAAAAGTGCGGGAGTGGTGGTTTAAACCGAAAAGTCACAGCTTGTCTGTAAATTCATTTCCTGTCTGCATAGTCTGAGGAAACATAGAGTTGCTGTTTTTATTTGTGCGAAACGTGTTATTTGATCAAGTTATTTCTTTTGCCTTTCATTATTTATCTCAATTTATGTCCTATTTCAAAGATACTCCAGAAAAACAGAGAGGAACAAGAGTTGATAGCTTTTATCAGCATTTAATTGCATTTATGACAGAGTGGCTATAATCTTTTGTTTTTAATTCGATTTATCTTTTTATATCTTTTTGTTAAGGCTAAAAGTAGCTCCTAACATGGAAATCTAGGAGCAACTCTTAAAAATTAGGGGCATGTCACAACAAATTTTAGGATTTTCATTATTCATGAATCATTTTAATGCTAAAAGCACCTCCTAAACCAAGAAGAGCTTAGAAGTCATCCTGAGAATCCCTAAGAGTGACTCAAAAACGATCCGAAGCATGCCTGCTGTCGTCAATCCATATTAAAAACGATATAGTACAATATTGTTATGACATTGACAGTTTTAAAAGGTATTGCCTGAATCTTAATTGAATCAAAGTATATTAATATTATATTAATATTATAATGTTGACATTGACCTTTAAAAAATATCGCCTGATTTGCAAGGGTGTTTTTATTTATTTATTTTTATCCCCTTTTCTCCCCAATTTGGAATGCCCAATTCCCACTACTTAGTAGGTCCTCGTGGTGGCATGGTTACTCACCTCAATCTTATCATGTGTCTTGCTGTGCATGACTCCGCAAAGACTCCCAGCATGTGGAGGCTCATGCTACTCTCCGCAATCCACGCACAACTTACCGCGAGAACCACTAATCGTAACCATGAGGAAGTTACCCCATGTGACTCTACCCTCCCTAGCAACCGGGCCAATTTGGTTGCTTAGGAGACCTGGCTGGAGTCACTCAGCACGCCCTGGATTCAAACTTGTGACTCCTGGGGTGGTAGTCAGCGTCAAAACGCGAGGGTGTTTTATTAATGTAAACTTATTTAAAGATGCAGTTACCTCTTCCACAAACCGAAACAATCGAATTACTCCAGAGATAAAGGTGACACATTCGTTGACAACTGTGTGCTACCTGGACACATCAAAATGAAACCGTATAGCGTGCATAAATTGGGAATTTCTGTGATTCGTCAGCAGAATAATCTATCAATCTATATATGCTCTCTCCAGACCGCACATCATATGACAATTTGTAGCGTATTTATTCCTGTGGATGCATGCTCGCTGCATAGAAAAAAGGGGGCATTTCCCAGCCAACGTTTCCATGTGGGTATTTAATGAGCTATCACTTGGGCCCTGCATGGGCAACCCAATTGGGGCCCAGAAAAATGTGTCCAACGGCTCTACATGGGCCATAGACCATGTGGGCAATAAATGGGTACATTGTGGGCTCTAAGTGGGGCCCATGTGGATTTTCATTATATGGGCCCACTTGGGTCCCAAAAGGGTGTTAACATTGGGGCAAAGGTGGGCTACAAATAGCACCTTTAAGGGGCCTGTATGGGTGATCTTACTGGACACAATGGCCCTTTATTATTTCCTCTTATATGGGGCATTTGTGAGGCCAGAGTGGGCTAAACGTTGGCCCATTTTAATTAAATAATTCTGATTGCTGTGGGTTAAGTTAATGTGCTACTCTGCACTTTTGAACCACTCCAACTCTAAGTTACATTGTCTTTGTAAACCTGTGCCTGACCAAATCAAGAATGCCTTAAGTCAGCTGAGTTTGTTTATAGCTCTAATATTTTAATGTCTAAGAAATTACATAACATAATATTTGAACTGATAAAAATGACAAATCATCAGAATGTGTAAATAATGTTTTTATTAAAGTTGATTACATTAAGATAAAAAATCTCAGAAATAAATCTGGATAAAAAGCACTAATTTATTTAGAACCGACTCCTCAGCTTCATACCTAAAGAAGAGCACAGAAAGGCAAGACATAGAAAAGGTATCACTTTAAGGAATTCATGATAAATATGCCATGCAAATGAGTTTTTCCTGTATCTCTGCACAACTGAAAAAATTGTCACTTAAAGGGATAGTTCACCCAAAATATTATCTCATAATTTCCTCACTCTAATGCCATCCCAGATGTGTCTGACTTTCTTTCTTCAGCAGAATACAAATGAAGATTTTTAGAAGAATATCTCTGCTCTTTTGGTCCATACAGTGTAAGTGAATAGGTGACAAAATTTTGAAGCTCCAAAAATCACATAGGTCAGCATAAAAGTAATTCATAAGACTCCTGTTGTCTTCAGAAGCGATGTGATAGGTGAGAAACAGATAAATATTTTAGTACATTTTTACTATAAATTCTCCTCACTGCTCAGTCAATCTCCACTTTAACTTTCACATTCTTGTGTTTTTTGTTGATTCATATTCTTCATGCGTACACCCCCTACTGGGCAGGGAGAATTATTTAGAGTAAAAAAGGACTTAAATATTGATCTGTTCGCACCCACACCTATTATATTACTTCTGAAGATATACATTTAACCACTGGAGTCTTATGGATTACTTTTATGCTGCCTTCATGTGATTTTTGGAGCTTCAAAATGTTGTCACCCATTCTTTGTGCATTGTATGGACCTACAGAGCTGAAATTCTGCTAAAAATCTTTGTTTGTGTTCAGCTGAATAAAGAAAGTCATACACATCTGAGTTGAGTGAGAAAATTATGAGAGAATGTTATTTTTGTGTGAACTATCCCTCACTAAAATTAATAGTCCCAAAAATGAAAGGTTTTCTTCAGCTGAACACAAACAAAGATTTTTAGAAGAATATCTCCACTCTGTAGGTCTAGACAATGCACAAAGTATGCAAATTGTCAAAAAAAAACTAAAGAAGAACACTTAGGAGAGAAGAGCACTTATGAGGGCTGTTTGAAAGTGGAGATTTATAGTAAACATTTACTAAAATATTGATCTGTTTCTCACCCACACCTACCATATTGCTTCTAAGAGCACAGAAGGGGCAAGTGAAGCCAGTGGGTATACTAAACCACCCATTTTATTTGTATCCCCCAAATTTTGTAGGATTATTTGCTAGCTAACTGCAAATATTTGATTGTAGATCACGTCAGGTGTTCTTGGCTTGAATTCCGAAATCTCCAATTATACGAAAGCAGTTGTAAAACTGGGTTAAATGCAGGCTACATACAGGCTACAAGTATCTTTCCTTGATAGAGAGTTTATATTCCTTGACACAGAGATGGCAGTGTTCAGGTGGAGACCATTTATTTTTAAACGAAAAGGCAGGAGGAGGCACGTCAATGGTCAAAGCTTGTGGATGAGGGACTGCATGATGCAAGTGCTTTGATTGAACAAGGGCTGTGTGATTTATTTAGAAAAGGAAAATATTGTTTTTGAGCAGCTCATTTTATGAAGATATCCCTAAATAAATTAATAAACGAACACACATATATACACTGTATATATCTACAGTATACACACACAGAACACACAAAACAACTTAAAAATTCACAGAATTGTATATTCTTTTAACCATATTAATTTAACAAATTAATTGAAAATGAATCAGTCAGCTGAATCAATATTTTTTTATTTTATATAATCACAGTTGTACCTATTAAATTAAATCAACTGCAAATACAAACAGCAACGAAGTAAATATATAGAGGCTATAAGCCCAAATAGGGCTCAAACATGACCCTCAAAGAAACAATATTGAGCATCCTTAACTTCTCAAAACAATGATTGAGTTTCTTTTTTTGCAATTTTTGACCTAATATTGACCTTAAGACATGCCGATCTATTGCATACTGTGGCAACTCAAAAACAAACACAAAGACAATGTTAAGCTTCATTTAATGAACCAAATAGTTTTCAGCAGTGTTTGATATAATGGCAAGTGATTTTCTAGTACCAAATTAACAATTTAGCATGATTACTCAAGGATAAGATGTTGGAGTGATGGCTTCTGGAAATGGGGTCTGTCTAGATTTTATAAAAAATGACTTTTTTCAAATAGTGCTCTTTTCTGTTCACAGGAACGAGCATGCCTTCGTTCCTGTGCTAACCAACTGACCCCCATCTTCACTCAGATCTTCAATAGATCACTGGAGCAATGTGAATTTCCATGCTGCTTCAAACGCTCAGTTATTATCCCTGTCCCTAAGAAACCCAAAATCACAGGACTTAATGACTACAGACCTGTCGCCCTGACATCTGTGGTCATGAAGTCATTTGAGAGACTGGTGTTGGCCCACCTGGACCCTTTCTGGATCCCCTTCAATTTGCTTATCGAGCAAACAGGTCTGTGGATGATGCAGTCAACATGGGATTGCATCACGTCCTGCAACATCTGGACAGACCGGGGACATACGCAAGGATCCTTTTTGTGGACTTCAGCTCGGCTTTCAACACAATCATCCCAGCTATACTCCGGACTAAGTTAAACCAACTCCCTGTTCCCACCTCTTCCTGTCAGTGGATTACCAGCATTCTGATGGACAGGGAGCACCTTGTGAGGCAGGGAAAATTCACTTCCACCACCTGTACCCAAACATTGTCCCCCTCACCATTCTAAACAGCACTGTGGCAGCAGTGGAGTCATTCAGGTTCCTGGGCACTACCATCTCACAGGACCTGAAGTGGGAGATACACATCGACTCCATTGTGAAAAAGGCCCAGCAGAGGTTGTACTTCCTTCGCCAGCTGAGGAAGTTCAACCTGCCACAGGTTCTACTCAGCAGTCAGTGTTGAGTGACAGTTGAGTCTGTCCTCTGCACTTCAGTAACTGTCTGGTTTGGTGCAGCTACGAAATCAGACATCAGAAGAATACAAAGGACAGTTCGGCCTGCTGAGAAGATTATTGGTTGCCCCCTGTCCCCCCTTCAAGAACTGTACACTTCCAGAGTGAGGAAAAAGGCTGTAAAAGCCCACTACCTTTTTGAACTGTTGCCTTCTGGCCGGCGCTTCAGAGCTCTGAACACCAGAACCGTCAGACACAGTAACAGTTTTTTCCCTCAGGCTATCCATCTAATGAACAAGTAAATTGCCCCATTGAGCAATAATTCTGTGCAATACACTGTTTTAGTCTATTTATATTATCCAACATATCCACTTCTGCCATTACTTACATTGCTCTGTACATAATATACTGTATTTTTGTTCTTTATATACAGATTGTATTAGATTTGCACTACGTGTGTATGTGGGTACGTATGAATGTGAGTGTATGTACGTATATGTATAATTATTTTTTATTATTTTTTGTTTTAATTACCTATGTCTTGCTGCTGTTTTTGGTATTGTTCCTTGTATGTGTAAGCATACTTGGCAATAAAGCTGATTCTGATTCTTTTACATCAGTAATGAATTGACTATAATTTGAGATCAGTTGAATGCCACTTTGGTGAATTACAGTACAATTTCCTTCCGAAACATCTAAATCTGTACATTATTCCAAACTTTTGGCCGCCGGTGTATGTAGCCTACAGTATATCGTTGTCTGTCTTAGCTGACAAATAGCGGTTCCCTGTCTACCAATCACTGAGGGCGATTTAAAAGAGCGCGCAAATAAAACGTTACGTCATCCATAGCAACTAGGTCAACTCCGCCTTACTCTTATTTTAAGATTTCCTCAGTAAAACGTGCCCTTAGCAGTTTTGTGAATAGGGTTTAAGCAAAATTGCAAAGCTAAGAACTATTCGGAGAGCTCATAGTGGTAAGATACAAATCTTTGTGAATGCGGGCCCAGATCTTATGAATGGGAAATATAAACTGAACTGACATGAATTCACGGATTTTTTATTTTATTTATGTATTTATTTTTGTGGTAGCATAAACCACACAAAAATACACAGACACTGTATTTTTTTTAATTTTAAACATTATTCAAACACAGAGAGCAGGCTTGTTGTTGTCCAGAACGCACACAGTTAACCAGTGGCTCGAGGCCACCGAATCTTGACAGCTGGCGGTTTAGGCGCATGCGCAAATCGGTCACATAGAGGAAGCGACTGAGAGCGGTAGCAACGGACGAGCTGCAGCTGATATCTCCTGACACAATTATGTCTGTCTCGCCACTGCTAGTTTCTCTCAGGTATCCGTTTACCGGAGTCTGAATGGCGTTGGTAACTGTGCAGCGGTCGCCTACTCCAAGCGCAACATCAAGCCCTAGCGTTTCGGTGAGTGACTCGCATCGTTTTGTTTTTCTCCGACACCTTCCATCGCCTCGGTAGTTTTGGGTTCATTTCCGCTGTTTCCCCATAGTCCGTTTGTCCTCAGATGCTATAGAAATACGCATGCGTGAAATATAGACTTGGAATTTGTATTGTTGTTCAGATATGGCTCACCATCAGAGACATATAATCAGGCTCAACTATATTACTGTAATAGATCTGTCGTTGAGATGTTGTTACACGAAAACTACCGGCTGTTAGCAATGCCGTGCCACAGCCAGGAAGAGTTTTGTGAAAATTTACCAAATTAATCAAAGATTCCTTTTCACGTTAGTTCATATTCTTATGCAATTTTCTGTAAACGCAACTACCCCCTTCAAAAACGCAGGACAAATAGTATACTTCCGTTTCATTCTGTGGGGTAGTGACATTGAATTGTTTTAAATGACTAAATCTTGACTGTATAGCAGTGGACAGCATATATGTCACAATTGTAGGTCAGTTTTTGTGTTTTTTGTTTGTTAATAATTTGCTGTTTGGTTCAGACAGTGATTTCAAAAACATAACTAAGATATAGAATTAGGCCTGTAAGGAGGCAATCAGTTATTGCCATTCAAAAATAATTTGATATTTCAGTGTCATTTATTCGAATGGCTGAAAAGTGAAAACTACAGCCATTTTAGGCTATATGGTGGCAGATTTGGTGAAATCTAGGTCGGTATTACAAAGGTTGCAGGTTCGATTCCAGGTGGGGTCGACCCCCTGAGCTTTGAGCCAATATCCACTTTCTCCAATTTCTCCTTGAACAACACACTTAACCTCAGGTTACTCCAATGAGACTTTCCAACCTCCAATTAATGCAAGTTGGATAAAAAGTGTCTGCTGCTAAGTAACTAGACAAGTGTTATCTTCAAAAGGCATGTTAGTTGAGTGTCTATGATCTTGTATTTTGAGATCGACCAATATTGATTTTTAACAACCGATACAGATTTGTTTAATCGATTAAATAGATTATTATGCAGAACCGATATTTAAGAACTGTTTTATTTTTGCCTTTTTGCACAATGATAACCAAATAATCATTACACTACAATAATAAAAACCTGATAGCATTCACCTATGTATATTAATATAAAAAATATTATACATGCATATTCTACACTCACACACACACACACACACACAGATTTTCAAAACAACTTTACATAAATGTAATGGTCTTTTTTGACAATTTTTGGAGTGCAGATGGATTTTAATGTAATACAATATAAATAAAATACTGAATTATTATGATGATTATATTTGTTGTGTATGTTAGTAATTTTTTTTACTAACTATTTTCTTTATCTTCACCTGAAGCTTTTATGTGATACCTTGTCTTTTTTATGTTTTTACATTGAGCAGCGTGTATGCAATGAGGTCATCACACACCAGCACATAACTTCTCACACAACACAAAATAAATTTTAGGCACAAGATATTTGTTGCATAATTTTTCCCTGTCTGGTAGTCTTAAACCCAAAGTATACCTCAGTTTGATTCTGACATGTGCGTACAGTTAAACGTGCAGCCTTTCAAATTATACTTCATTTGACTGTGCGTGTATATACATGCAGTTGGCGCATGCACGCTATCATTGATATGAGATACTGGACTATATCTCCAAGTGTTTAGACCCACGAAGATGTCTTTATAGTCCTTCTGACTCGAGTTATACAAATGCAGGTATCTCCTGACCACCTCACGCATGCGTTGTTGATGTGAACATCCACTGTTGTTGTTTCCAGCTTCGTCTCCTGTTTACAACGATTACAATTTCTAGTGCTTCTTTGTGACAGCAACGGCTCAACTGTGAGTGTTTCCATCTTGTGGACCCACTAATTAGAGCACATAATTCCAGGTGCAAGCACATAGTATGCGTTTAAAGAATGTATGGTTAGAAAAATCTGTCTTCATGCGATCATTGCTAGAGCACTCTGTTGATGACAAAATTTATGTCACACGTAATGCTTGCTGCGTGTCCTTATCTGAATGAAATATCCTTTGGGCTTTAGTCAAAACGCTGCATCTTATCATGGAGATTTTACATTGTTTTTCAGAGTTGTGATTATGTGGATGATGATTAATGCAGAAAGTAAATGTTACAATATACGTTAATATAATATCAGGAATTTTTCACGAGGGGATTTTGTTAAAAGCTCTGACTGCATACAGTGACCAAAATAACATTAAGTTAGTTTGGCTGTGAACTAGGGTTGTGTCGATAGATGATGATCTCAGGGATTTATCATGATCAGAGTGATCGCCAATAGCTGATGCCTTTGATGATATTTGGCTCATTTTCCCATGTATTAAATTGTTATTATTATTATTATTAGAGATGCACTGATTGCAATTTTCTTGGCCGATTCCGATTTCCGATTTTTTGCAAGTGTGACCTGCCGATACCGATTTATTCAGATTTTCTTTCTAAGAACTATTATTGACTGCATATACAAACAAAATCTACCTTTCTTCAATGCAACATTTTATTTTCATAATAAAATTAATTAATAAACATTACAATTTCCCAAATTTACAGGATCTTTTCTCACTTAAACAACTCTCAAAATAGAGTGCTCTGTGACTGGAAAGAGGTAGAAATAAAAATTAACTGCAAATAAGTTGCTTTATATAACAGATGTCATTTTCCACTATTTTTATAAATGGACCTTTTTCTCTTTATTACTCATCTAACAAAACAATTCCAAAGATCTGAAAAACTGAAGTGTCCAATACGCTCAACTTACGTTAGATGTCCAAATATCAGTTGTAAAACTGAGCACTGCTTCGGGAACGGCTTGCATAACTGTCAACACTCCCGTTTTTCCCGGGAGTCTCCCGTTTTGTTATTTCTCCCCAAAAAACTCCCGTAATTTGTATGGCCCAAACCACGTTATATGAATAATCACATCAATTTATTCCAAGGTGGTCCAGTTGCCAGATCTTGAATGAAACGCATCCTACTCACACAATCGAAACATCATACAAATTACAAATCTTTTGTGTCCTCAACCTGGCAACCTACAACCCATTTGCGCAGTTGGTATCCACGCAGGTAGTAGACGCGGGATGTTAAATCAAGCATCACTGGTAGATGGGAGGAGAAGAATCAGCTGGTGCTCCGGTGAAAAAACTAAATATACATGTACATTTAACAACAGCTGGATGGAAGAATTTAATTTCATATCCCCAAGCCATATCGACAATGCCCATGCCTTTTGCAATGTGTTTCGCACTGATTTTAATATCGGACACGGTGGGAAAAATTACGTTACTCTGCACATTAAATCACAATGGCACAATTTGTATAGTATTTAGCCTGCCTCTGCCATCCAGCACCCCACTTCCCCTCTCCCGGATTTGTGTACCCAAATGTTGACAGATAACAGGCTGCGCATGTGACATGACACGAGATTAAACAACTCGGGCAACGTGACATCGGAAAATAACCACCTACTCTGTATCGAGGAAATTTATCAGATTTCTAAACCCTCTGTCCTCAACTATGGAGAACAGCTGGTCATCCAGGGCCATGAATTCCATAATTTTCCTCGTAATTGCTTTGGTCTTTTCGCTGCTCATACCAAGGAATGATAGGAGCTCTGGCTAGCTTTAGCTGCCTTCACCTTTTAGCTTCTTTTTTAAAATGGGCATTTTCAGCTGGGTGATGGTGTTTTAAAGTCTAATTAGGTTTGTTGTTCCGAAAGTTATTTTGGTGGTTCCCCCACGGTTTACTTTGGCCTTACAATTATTACACATTTCAAATTTTATGTATTCTTCACAGTGATGATCTTCCACGCCAGTGACATGTTTGCGTGTGGCTGTGACGTTATTGCCTGCGCCGCTGGCAACAAACTGGACCGGCTTGGAATCGGAAAGACGTGAGGCTGACCGGCCAGTCACCGGTCCGGCCGAGCATGCGGAAAATCGGCTAATTCCGGTCCCTGGCCGGTCGATCGGTGCATCTCTAATTATTATTATTATTAGGCTATTATTATTATCAAATTAATTTAACAAATAATTTGCCCATGGCACACAGACACGCTCTTCAAGTAACACACTTTATTATATTATTAAGAACATATGACCGAAAAACCGTCTGTGCGCATGTATGGCATGCTGTTTGTATTGTGGCGTGCAGTCTCGTGGAACACACGCATGTAAAAGGTTCTCACTCTTTCTTTGTTTCTGTCTTCTGAATTTTTTTTTTGTTGCAAGAACAGTATTGTCTATGAGTGCTGCATATGACCTCAGACATCTCAGCTCAGGTGATGCTTTGAGTTCAGTTCACTTTATTTCCACAGAGCAGTTCATTGTGACCAACTCTGCAGTCTATACATCTGTGATTAAAACATAAAATAATACAAAAACACATTCACCGCAAACCATGATTTATATTTCAGTGATTATTATCATCATTATAATTTTTACATTTCTAATAATTTTTATGTCTTCATTTGTAATTTTCCACCTGTATTTTTAGACGGATACTTGCCTGACAGTAAATGGAAAGGAGGAAATTAATATAATTCTCGTTTCGTTTGGAGTGCAATTTGAATTTAGAAATGTATTTGATTAAAGTTTTATAATAAATTAATACAAATTTTCAATGCAAAATCACTAAAGCAAGAATATATATATATATATATATATATATATAGTGAAGCAGGGAACTAAACGAATTTATTCACACACATGATACCTGACCGGATGAAGTAGGACGACCTGATAGTGGATGCACAGAAACATGAAAAACCCAGTAAATTCATTAATCATCTTACCTTTTAGGATTTATGACTAAGTTATCCTAACTTTAAGATACATATATACATAACTTGTTTCTTAAGTTAGAAATTAAGAAGAAAATGGTAGTTAAGAAGAAATTTCTTCTTAAGAGTGCTTCGGGAATCCGGCCCCTGGTATAGTTTGTTTTTCTGCGTTCCATATCGAATTGTGCCATGTATACTCTTTAGACTGCATGCAGGCTATTACTGTTTTGTGATAATCTTTTTGGGATGAGATGAGGACTGTCCACGTGTCGAGATATCTAGGCTGCATGCTGACAGTCCGCACAGACTGTGTCGATGATTAAATTTGTGTCACGCATACTAGGGCTGCACAATTTGGGGAAAATGTCATATTGCGATTATTGAGGTTAATATTGCGATATGCAGTTGCGATATAGTAAACAAATGGTATCATGAGTCAACTTGCTTGGTTATCAAGGAAAATGCACAAATAGATTACTGATAATGCTGAAATGTGTATTTTTCAACTCAAACATACAAACTAGCAACAACAACAACTATAAATGCACAGTGTTTTCAAAATAAAATATTTGTACAAAATTAATATCTTTGCATTATTGCAAACTTGTTATTTTCTCAATATTACACCTTAAATAAAATAGAACAATAAATAAGAACATACATATTTTCACGAAAATAAGATTGTCCAAATAAACAGGGACATTTAAGCAGGATGTAACATGTACTTTGTATAAACTCTTTTGAAAAGGAAACTGAATATAAAAGTGTGGTTCACTCAGTCAAACCACTAAAACTGTTGTTGTTGTGTATATATACATACACACACATTTTGAGATTGAGAGACGAGCGTCTCTTGTTAGAGACTCTCAAAATGTGTTTGTATGTTAGGGCTCTGACCGCATCGAGAATGACAGTTTTGGAGTTTGTGTTTATTTACATATCATGCTCCCATATTATAATAACTTTAATTAATGATGAAATAAAGACATATCTCCAAGCCGTGCTCTGTGTTTCTGTGTTTTTTTTCTGACCACCAGTTCAGTGTCTGTCTGCTCGGCATCCATCTTCACCTGATTTCCACACTGAACACCGGAAACTGACATGACCACACGTGCCACTCCCTAAACTGAGACTGACTGGTCATCTTTTTATTAGCTGTGTAGAAAATGGGCAAATAGCTCTCAGAGAGAATGGGCTGTCACGTCCACACGTGCACTTATTTATTTAATAAAATCGCAGAATTTGCCATCATATAATTGCACAAGCTGACATCGCGATTACGATATGATTAATTGTGCAGCAGTAGCGCATACTGTGCATGAAGCGATCAGCAACATAGAAAGCTGAAGTACACTTTGGCCTTAACTGTGTGTCCACTGGCGTGCTTTTGAGTAGATTCCTATGGGAGCCGAGTGTCGTGCTCGCAAGATGACAAAACTTAAAGTCTTACTATTTCGAGAAAGATAAGATACATATGCAGTATATATTAGGGCTGAAACGATCAGTCGATTTGATTGTCGATGGTGTCAATAACAAATTGTGTACAAAAATGTTCATTGTCGAATAGTCATTTGATCTCATTTAACGTATGATCTCATATAACGTATCTCATGATGGTGCATGGGAGCAGCACTGCAGCTCAAACCTGACTGAGGAGCATAAGAAAAGATGATGTAGATTGCAAAGTACGAGGAAATTATAATGCAAATATACTAAATTAATAAATACAAAAGCAGTGGTGCCGGATCTGGCATTCCACTAAAGCAAAACTTGGATCTCTAAAAAGGAAACTCCCTGGCATTATATCTTTCATCATCTGTAATGCATCCTTTATAGTAAACAGTCGCTTGAAGTGGCCCAATCTAAAGGGGAGAGATTGACACGTAACCCGGCTGATGCACACTCTCTTTTGCTGCAGCTAGATTATAACGTAATTGGAGTGTATTGAATCATAATATACTGTTTGTGTGTTTTTATTGTGAAGAAAATTTTTGATACACAGCTCTTACTAAACACTTTTTTTTAGTTAAAGATGGATCGAAGTGAAAAAAAGGTGAGAGAGTGTAGTCTTAGCCCATTATACACTGCAACAAAATACTATTTCATGTGTCCTCACGGCCTGGCCCTGCCCTCCTCCTCGTCACGGTATAAATAATTTTAAATAGAAAACAAGGCAAAAACTCTTTTTATAACAATTTTTCTGTGAATTTTATTTACTGTATTAAACTTTGGGTAAATCCCAAAGTGAGTGCCATTTAGAAGTATTTTTAAATATGATTTTGTCTTTAATGTTAGTAAGCACTTTTAATACAGCCTTTAATCGAGGCACAAGCTGAATTGTCTGTTAAGAGCTAATGATTAAGCATTGTTATAATCACACGAATAGTCAAATAATCGTTATAATATTCGTTAGATTAGTTGATTATCAAAATAATCATTAGTTGCAGCCCTATTATATACAGTACATTGGATGGTGAAATATTTTTTAGATCTGCATTGACGTTCACTTGCTGCTCAATACAAAACATTTCCAACAGATTTCATGGAGTGATGCATTTCTATAATGCAAAATAATATTATTTTATTTTTCTTTATGCAAAAACATGTTTATCTAGGGTTATGTTTGCCATAAGTTGCTTGACCTCAAATGGTTCTGTGATTTAGAATACCCTTATTGGTCATTGTATTTCTGAAATTGGCAAGCCTCTCCATTAAAGAAAATTAAAACAAATGGCTCACTTTCATAGTAATCAATAACCACCTTCCTCTTGCTTTTAGAGTAAATCTTAATTGCCACATGACTAGGTTGGTGGAAACTTATGTTAGTTATGTCATGTGGTTCCAAAGCACCACGTTTCAGAATATCCTGTCAGTCCTTATACAAATCTGTATGAATATGATTTATTGCCTCACTACGTTAGTCTCTTTGCCATCTGTACTAGTGATACTTTAATGTAAATTGTTCCTTTTTAAAACAAAGCATAATATCTGGGGGTTATCTCATCTCACACATCATTGATCTGGAAATCTGAAAAGAAAAAAGAAAACTGATAGATGATAGTGTCCCTACTATATCTTTTCTAATAACACTATTAAACAGTCTTGAATATAGTAACATAGGAACACAAACATGTCCTAGCTTAGAAAATCATCCCAATGGTTTAATAATCCATACTCTTTGGATGGATAAAATTGTATTGATCATTGGCAACATCTAGTAGCTGCTTGATTTAGTAGACAATCATTAGTGGGTGGACAGAACAGGATCTTACCCAAACAAAGTGTGTGAACCAATAAATGCACCTGTTAATGATCTGGGTGGTTTTTCCATTTATGGTGTCCACTGATATTAGAAAACACAGTGACAGTGCAGTTTAGATAAGATGGTTGCTTCAGCCATACTATATTGCTGTGTATGCAAAAAATACAAATATAAATTCCATTCGATCATTCTAGGAGGTTTACCATTGAATTAATAATAAGAGTCATCTATACATGCACATGTTTATATTTCTATGATTGATTTCATGTTAATCGTTACATTTACATTGCAGTTTCATTGAAAGCATTTTCATTATTCGGTTAGCCTTATTTGTTTAGTTACAACCAGAAAAAATATTTTATGACACGTATATATAAGAATACATCTTTTATGTTTGCTTTTTTCACAAGGAGTCTGGCAGTGGGGAAGATGACCGCCGATCTCAGCCCAGAAGGTAAGACATTCTGATTTTGAGCTACATGCTATTATTACCCTTTACAAGGTCAAGGTGTCACAAAAGCTAACCATAAAATCACTAGAAGAAGGATTTCCTCCATGCCAAAGGTTCCATAAATTTGTTTGGTTCATTATCTCCCCAAATTACCATTACTGGAATGTAAAACAATAGGATCATTGCACTCTACTAGGTGATTACTTCAGATGTGAAAATCTAAAAAGAATTAAAAAGGCCTATATAAAAGAAAAAAGTATCCACACTTCCTTATTTAAACTTTTTTACACCTTGCCTGTGAGACATAAAACAACAAATAAATGAAGTGAGGATAATTTTTCCTTTATTTCTGTAATGTAAAAAAAACCATGTGATTTTAATTGTAAAGTTTTTATGATTGATATTTGTTGTGCTGCTTTTGAATTATGCTTTTTTTTTAATAACATATAATTCTATTACATTAAAAAATACTGTACATCAGCAATAAGGATCTAATTAGAATCACCATTGAATAATGGAAATTACTAAAATTCTCAAAAGCAAAATGTCTGGACACTAATGAGTTTTTGGGAGGAATGTTTAACTGTCATGAAAATGTCACAGTACAAAAATATTAATGGTGTGCTTTATTTTCTTAATGCAAATGTGTTTCTTATTGTTTATTCTTTTTATTTGGGGTTGAAATATGACTCGGAGCTGTTTTAAACAGATATCCTTAAAATTAGGATTAGTCAGAATAAACTTCCATTGTTTTGCAGAGTATTAAATATAATGGGAAGTTCTCATATATCAGTGTATTTGAATAATCCTTTGAATATGAAACCTCTTTGATCACGCAGACATTCATGATGTAGTCAGATCATTGAGACGCAGCTGTGATTGCTATGGGCACTATTTCCATTAAAGCAGTGACATCATAAAAATGCCAGCTCTGAAAGGCACCAGTTTGTCCATCATTTTGTGACAACACAATGCATGCAGTCTGTCCTCTTGTGTTGGCTCATAGATGCACACTGAACAAGCAAGTTTAACCAGTTTCATCTTTACTCTGGTTTCCATAAATGATTGTTGTTTTAGAACTTCCTGCTCCCTGTAGTATTTCCCACATCTTTCATAATCATTAGTTTTCAACTAATGCCATTGCACCATTTTGAAGTTGTATCAAACTAACACTTCCTTTTGCATTTAAAAATCTCAAGAGGGCATGGCTTGCATAACAATGATGATTATACATACATGTATATACTAGCAGGGCACCTGACTAAAATGACTAACAGCCATTAGTTCCTAAACTGAAACATGTAGGAGCCAAATGGCTGTTTTAATTGCCACATTACAGAATTGCTCGATTTAGATCGTTGTTCAATAACAAAATAGAAAGCCATAGAAAAACAGCTCATAGCTCATTAATTGGGTGTTTAATATACAGGATATATATTGTATAGTTGAGTGCACAAATTTGTCTCAAAGTTTTCACTCCCCTTACAGAATTTATACAAATATACAAGATAAATTATATAATATATATTTATATTAGGGTTTTCACGGTATGATAACCGTATCAGAAAATATCACGGTATACGGTATTACAAAATTAGTATTATCAGTGAAAACAGAATTTATATTTATTTATATTTGAGCAAACACTTTATTATAATTGAAACTTGAAACCATTTATTTTATTGAAGTATGTGTAAAATAAAATGTCCCTCTTTAGAAAATAAATAGAAAAAAATAAGAAAGCTAACAGAATAATAATAATAAACTGAATTATAAACATGATAAAAAGTAGCATTTAACTATAACATGTTATATAACTAAAGCATGTTAGCATAGCATGTTAAATGAATTACTAAATGAAAAATAACATCAGCTGTGTGAGCTTTTAAGTAATGTCCTGATTATTAACAGTTGACATATACTGTAGTTGTGCGACAGCACAGCCAGACTGCTCCTGTCTGGGGCTTTAACTCAGTGTTTCTCAACTGGTTTTGCTTCAGGACAGATTTTACATGGGAAATCATGTGGCTTACCTGCCATCGATTAAACATAACCTGTATTTAATGTATCCTGGGTTGCATTTCCTTTTATGTTGCTTAGTTTTGTTCATGGTTTTCCAGTACAAGGACATGCATCAAGTGATATTATTTTTGTTGTTGATGTAAAAGTCTACAGGAAGTTTTCTCTCTGTAAGAGCATATATGAGCCCATTATTATCCCGTTTGTTGCCTAATATTACATATTTATACACATATTACACAGAAGGAAAGGCTCCTCATTATTATGGTATGTCAGTGTGCTAGTCTTAAATAATAGTAATAAATTAATGTATTTATGAAAAATAAATATTAGCTGAAACATCTTGAAAAGTTAACTATAACTGCCACTGTTGATGTAAAATGAGGTCTAATAGATTCTACCTTTTAGATTATTTCATATGAAACTAACATTTTGTCAAAATATAACAGTTACTTTTACTCATGTAAAATCCTGAAACAAATTTGTAAAGGTGATGGTGTGTAATTTTTTTTAAATGTTTTGGCATAGCATAGTGTTGCTCTTTTCCTCCTCAGTGCTGTTTGGCATGTCAGGGCTGCTACTGTTGAGAAGTTCGAATTGACAATCTCTGTAACACTTTAAACAAGAAAAGTCTCACTAGAATTGAAATTAGTCGCATCAGTTTTGATGTCTGCGCTCCGCAATATCGAGGGAAGCACAGTTGTTGCACGCGCCAGAGAGAAGAACAGATCATTAGCGTGAGCTCGGTACACTTGCGAAAGTGCAGATGAGAAGTCTTTAGCTGTTTGCGAGATTATCATAAAATCTGCCTTGGCAGTCCTAAATAGTCGATCACTTTGGGGGCAGCCAAAATATTTTCAATGGGAGAACCATGGCATTGTTCTTTCCCTGCTGTCAGCGACCCAGTCCTAATAGACCAGTTGGGAAACACTGCTTTACACACACACACACACACACACACACACACACACACACACACACACACTTATGTCAGAACCTTTCGCCTTGCTTCTCTCTGACATTTTCTCTGCTGCATGTGTGTGTGTGATGCAAGTTGATGAGTCTGACAGACAGTCGAGGAGGAAAGGAGAGTACAAGAGTACAAATTTAATGAAATCCCAGATGCAGTTTATTGTGCACTCCAATCCCAATCAATAATAACCAAGAAAAAAAAAAGATCTGATACGTAACACAGGAGTAAATTATGAACAAATCCATCATTTGCGTGTTGATATTGCCGTAAATAAAACTTTTAAAAATAAAAAAAATTATTTACTGTAGCACCAGGACATGACACGTTCTTTGGCTAATTCGACAAACTGTACCACTACAGTACAATCTACTTGCCGTTTGCCATCAATCTTCTCGCCTATGTACTGTAAGTGTGTTGATTTGTTTTCCTGTGAGCGCACAGCAAAGCCTCTCGTGGGAGGAGACTCTTTCGTTGCTCTCAATATTGCGATGCTTGGTTTAAATAAAACTATAATGTGTTTATGTATCGTACGATACATATGGTATTGTATAGTGAACATTGTATCGTACAATATAATATGATACAATAGTTTTTTACACCCCTAATATACACATAAATCTGGTTGTTTGCTTGTTTATCTTCACCCCCAGCAGATTTACATCATAGTAATTATGTTAATAATGCAGGTTTATATAAAAAATAGATTTCCATTTATTTGTCTGAAAAACCCAAACCAGTGGAGTTACTCTTTATGCTTAAAAGGGGACCTATTACTTTTACATGGTGATTGTACATAAATGTTTGTACAGATACAGTGAGAAGAATAATGTCTCAGCTTCGTAAGCGTCATAAGTGTTCTGTTGTTGGCTATAAAAGTGAACATAAGAGTCTTCATGTACTCCCGGCATCAGAGCCAATGAAGACACAGTGGACAAGCTGGATTGGTAATCTGGCATACCAGGCATTTCACCGATGGGCCGAAGCACCAAGCAGGCCTGTGGGTCGGCTGCGATAAGCTAAAATGAGCTGCCACATTATGCAGAATGGACCACAAAACGGCGCTGCGATATGCAGAAAAGGACAGTGAACAGTGAACCAGAAGGGTGTGTAGAGTTGCATTTAAAGCAAGCAGAACAGAGATTAAGTAGAGGGAGGGTAGATCAGAGGGGGACAGATTAAATATGATTGCGTTTGTGGTATTGCTGAAGTTATGCATTCCTGACTGATTTGTTTGCAAAATTTTTGCAGAGGTTTGAACCAGCATATTCTAATTGATTTGAAAAGACTATTAGATTTTCATTGCTCTGTTAATAGACTTGACTTTGTGATTAATGTTTTAATGAGTCCACAAAAGGATTTTTTTCTTGAGGATTTACTAAATGGATCTGGCAAGATTAAATATGTGATTGCTGATTTATATTTATTTCCACTAATAGTCCTAAGTAGATCAATCTTTAACTCTAGGCTATAGTAGATCATTTTCAATTGAAATTTGTCCACTTAGCATGTGCCACTTGATCTTGAATCTGTAGGATAACAAACATCAACAGCTTTTTGTTTTTTATGTATTTATAATATTACCACAATTTCTGAGCAATCTCTTTCACAAAACTATATAAAAAATATAGATATTTGTACCATATTTCGAAACATATGAGCATTGATCGATGCTCATTTTTAGGGAAATGTTAGGGATGTGAATCTTTTGTGTATAAATGAGGTGATTATAGTGAAAATGAATGATTCCTTTTACAATATTATTATTATTATTTTTTTTTTTTAAAAGACAGAAATTAGGGATTTACTCGGCTGTGTGGATTCCAGGAATGCATTGGGAGATTGGATTGGTCCTCTTTTTCCATTCCCCCATGTTAGCCATTCCAAAGCGCACATCATTCATGTACCTTTGTCTGTTGCAGACATGACCTAATAAAGCCAGTTATCATATTCCATTTGTTTCACCTGATAAGACCACTCTTTGTGTTTTGGTGAATTTTGCAACTTGTACTGTTTTACATATATTGACATTGCCATAGCACATGGTCAAGTGACAGGGAACCTAAATGTTTATAAGGGCCTTGTGTTTCACTCTGGTTTACGATTTCAGTTGCTCAATTACAACAGGGGAAGCTGGGTACCGTAGGATAAAGAGCGAGTGTGATCCATGGGAAAAGCCCCATCCTGTCCATTAACAAAGGGCTCTCCTTATTTGACTGCGATATCTGCTAGCCAAAAGGATGTCTTTCCTACCTGAAAAGCAGGAGGTTTTTATTGAGCACTCAAGCACATAACTAATACATTTGTTTATTTGACAATAAGTGTTGATTACAATTTCCTCCCTTTTTTTGCATTTATTGAAGCTTCCTCCCTTTGTACAGTGTTTCATTATAATATGGCTTTTGGAGTGTGTGGATATTATCGTTGACACTTTGGGAACATGGGCATAGTCCAGTGAATTTATGACATAGTAGCAACAATCACAAAAATTATGTACTGTACAATTTGACCACAAGAAAGTTGTTTATTTCATGGTGTATAAACTCACTGAGCACTTTATCAGGAACACCTGTACACCTAGTTATTCATGCGAATATCTAATCAGCCAATCATGTGGCAGCAGTACAGTGCATAACATCATATAGGCCTGGAGCTTCAGTTAATGTTTATATCAACCATCAGAATGGGGAATAATGTGATCTCCGTGATTTCATCCATGGCATGATAGTTGGAGCCAGATGGGCTGGATTGAGTATTTTTGTAACTGCTGATGTCCTGGGATTTTCACACACAACAGTCCCTAGAGTTTACTCAGAATGGTGTCAAAAACAAAAAAACTTCCAGTGAGTGGCATTTCTGTTGACAGAAATGCCTTGTTGATGAGAGAGGTCAACGTAGAATGGCCAGACTGGTTCGAGCAGACAGAAAGGCTATGGTCAAATAAATAAATATGGTCAAATACTCATATAACTGCTTTTTACAATTGTAGTGAGCAGAATAGGATCTCAGAATACAGAACAGCAGTATGCCACGCTGGGCACTTTATAAGAACCATCATGTTCCTAATAAGTGCTCCGTGAGTATATAGATAGCACTTATATTTGAAAAGAGACATTTTTTTTTTACATTTTCAAAAAAACATTGTTGAGTATGTTTAAGCGATTTAAATTACGAGGACACTAAAAATGTCCATAAACCACATATATAGCATAATACCCTTGTAATTACCAGTTTGTAAAAAACAATGTCCATGTAATTGTGTTCTGACTCTACCTACAATCCCAGTGCTTGCCTCCATTTACTCCTGGAGTTGATAGATACACCATAGATCTGATCTGAAGTGTTTCTGTGCAAAGAAGTTTACTTCTAATAACACCTGCATGTACCGACATATTTACATTCGTTACATTATTTTAAACAATGAGTTACCGAATTTGGTTTAAATCACTCTGTAGTTCGGTGGATCATGTATCTTTTTGTTTGTTCATTTGCTCGTTACAACTTATGTAGTATACAGTGTTTTAATCTTTGATTCATCTGACACGCAAGTGTTAGCCAGATGGAAAAGCTCTAATGAGAGTTATAATGCCTCTTTCCGACATAAGGATGACTTTAGGCAGTGTGGCGACCACTGAAAGTCCTTCCTTTAACTGCACGTGTGCACATGAGGGAATACAGTTACTACTGCAGAGTGGCTTCATCTCTCAGGAGAATATCAACCCATTGTAAGTTTGAAAAAGATCGCCATTCCTTCTTATAATCTGTGTTTTTACACTGCTAGTTTTTTTCATGAATGTATGCATTTGTAATTGCGTAGTTCAGAATTTAATCAGCAAGTGTGTCAACAATGTTGTGCACCAATGACGTCACAACCACTAGACAAGTGAGCTGGAATGTTTACAGATAAAAAAAAATTACACTATCATTTTCACTTCTATTTTGTGGAAAGCCTCTAAATTGGTCTTATTTTCAGAGATGCAAACTCATGAAAGTTGAAAAAGGAGAGAAAGTCATAGCAGGTGTTCCACATGTATATTTACACTTTATGTATTTGTTGTATTTAAAGTTTCTTTTTTTTTTTAAGTGTTCAAGCTTAAAGTAATCCTTTCAATCCTTTTGATTTTAATAAAGACAATTTTACCAAACAATTTGGGCAAATTAGCTCTAGAAAAGGTGATTTTAGTTTAAAGTGGAGTAGATTGCATCCCTGTATGTTAGACTTTAACCCTTGACATTTATTAATAATTCCTATTTTTTTTTATTTTTGTACCTCGATTCAGATGTTTTATTTAGATAATATGTTGATATGGGTAATTGTTACTACTGTACTAATATTATACTATACTACTACTTTTATATTGTAGATTAAAAGTGGAGAGTGCAATATTTTCTCATAACGTTAAATTAGTATGAGTAGTGTACCCTCTTACCATCTTTCTTGCTTTCTTGGTTTGTCTCTTTCTATCAAAAACATTCAGACAGTCCAAAGTCAAGTTCTTTTGCTTTCTGATTGAACTCCTTATCACTGTGGTGACTGATAGTGTTGCTTCCTGTAAAGAAAGATGCTTTGTTTATTTAAGGAATTAAACACACTATTCATATGCTTTGTCATTTGAAAAGCCAGTAAAATGTGTTGGTGTCCCATACTGTAGAGATTGAGGCAATCAAAACATCAAGTATATTTTTACACCTTCATCACCCCACCACCATCTTCCTGTCTTAAGTACACAGGAAGTCTGTGCCACACATGTTTTTATCATTATGCAAAAACAAAGAATTAATTCCGTTCATGCATCCTGCAGACCACACAGTTTCATTATGCTCAGAAATATAGTGCACTATAAAGCAGAAGCATCATTACAATGGAGCATTGTTTGTATGCTGATATGCATACACAAATTAAGATAGCATAGTGTAAAGTGTGGCCTTTCTTTTTTGACATACACATGGATATCTTTAAAGACGGACAGTGTTTGAGAACCAATAAAATACAGAAACAATGCAATAGAGTACCAAGATACATGTAGATTAATTAAAGGAATGTTCCAGGAAACAAGTTAAGTTATGTTGATAGCACCTGTGCCGTGTTACTGATCACCACAGACAATAATTTTAAATAATTCCATAGTTTGTAAAAACAAACAAAATTCTTGTGTACAGGAATGCACTTCCAGTAGAAGTCTATAGAGCAAGTCAGTCTGGAGGGTTTGGAAGCAGAAGTGTGAAGCTCATATTTCTGGTTAAGTGCTTATATAAAATGTTCCATACAAAAATATGAATGATTTGAGCTGTAAAGTTGTCTTAATGACACTTTTAATGGTGGGACTACTGTTATTGACTGAATTCTGGTTATACAATAGCATCATAATTCCTCTTTCTGGTGTCCTTGCACATATCATGTGAAAGTTACAGGGTTTTGCATAGTCATGACAGGAATTGAAATATTGGATAAGCCTATAACTTTCTCGGCCCCCGTTTGTAAGTGATTTTCAAACTCCTCTCATGTCAACATGTTGTATACATGGATTTTATATGTTGAAATAGATCATTGATAGGTAAGAAAAAGTTAGCAGAGCTTTATCTTGTATTTAATCTGGAGTACTTTAAATCTGAAGACCACATAGGTTCATTAAAGGTGCTGTAAGCGATTTTAGCCATTCTAGAATTTCCCTAAACTGAGGCATTGGAATAGCCATGCCTCCTTTTTTCCAAAACAAGGCACTCCAGAGATACCAAATTAGCTTTGAGACCCACACAAACAGAGACACTTGTCAAAATCAGCAGCAGCAAAATGGTGCCCTCAACTGACAACTCATATGAGCAACATGGCTTAAAAATGTCTGTATGCCTCAAAAATTAGCTGTAACTACAATACTAGGAGAACGTGCAAAATCATTGACCGGCAGAAACCTTCATTGCCATGGACAGCGGACACATTTTTGTTGGCTATTTACAGAGTATAGAGCTGTCACAGAGACCGGTAAGATATCTCAGGACACTTATTTCATTAATATCTTTCAGGGAGTAGTACATTTATTTGCATATATTTCCATGAAAAAATCACTTACTGCACATTTGTCAACAAATAAAAACCTGATGATGTCAAAAGCTGGGTTTCCATTCACGTATTTTATGCACATTTTGGGATATTGCAAAAAACTGCAAGATGGAACACAGAGATGTGAATTAAATCTCCAAAATGCTCATAAAAAATGTATGTGCCTGCTTGAGGTGGATACATTTTACTGATACGATAAAAAGAAATGCACTTAAACTTTGATGGAGACACATTCATGAAATATACTCTTATTGAATATATAAGGAAAGAAGATGTTCATCAAAAAAGTAATACTGGACTAACCAGAGGACCAATCATCACATCAGAAATGTTTCTTCTAAAAAACAGTGTCCTGAAAATCCAAATCCTGCATAGAGTCTTCAGTGCAAATAAGTCAAATACAAACTTGAACTGTGCTGAAGAGCAGGTTTATTGACACTTTTGAAAAATATATTGTAGATCCACACGGCAAAGACAAGGAAGGAGAAATGCACATTCAAAGGGCTCATTTACACTTGGCCACTTCATGCGTTTTAACTGATCTGATTGCTATCCGATTGAAAAGCTCATTCCGTTTACACTTTGCCACGTCAAAGTATCTCCGCAAACGGATAAAAAAATCGATCTTCAGTTCCTGCACTATATGCAAATAAAATTGTTCACTTCCACTATTATGCTAATTCTGGGAAGTGAATTTAAAAGATGTGCTTTTTTATTTCCTTCCATGTGACTTTGCCCAGCTTGCGCGTGCGTCTGTGTATGGGCGTGCTGTGTGTTTTTCGCATGCGCGTCAGCTGTGCTCATGTCAGAGTTAAGTTGGTTTCGTCAATGATCTGCATCTAATAAATTAGGTAAATCGTTCTGTCACTCCTACAATATGCATTAATTTCTTTGTTGTTATTTACTGCGTGACTGAGCCCTATGCAAATATTCGATTACAGCTGTTATGTTTTGCATTTTTTCTACACTGACGCAGCACTATTTGGGTGGAGCAAAGTTTACATATGTGGCTTGAATAGCCAGATGCATTTACACTTGACCAGTTTGGTCTGGAATGCATCTCAAACCACCTCCTGAAGTGGTTTAAGAGATCGGATTGCAATCTGTCTTGAATGTGTTTCAGAGGGCATTTATACTGGATTTTTTCATGATTGGATAGCTATTCAGTCAGTGAAAATGCATGGTGTCCAGGTGTAAACAAGGCCCTTAGTGCTCCCAGACACTAGACAAGTTCTTCTATAGTGTTTTGTCTGCGTGCTATAAACCGAGAGTATTTTATCAATATAAAAGTGTCACAGTGGCTACAATTTCTCCGTAAGTGACGATTTTGTTCTTTTGAACACATGAGATGGAAACACTGCTTTATTCGCACATTGTGTTTGTGATATTATGGTTTTCCTCTTTGAACTGTTTTCCTCTGGCTGGCGCTACAGAGCACTGAGCGTCCAGGCCATCCAGGCACAATAACAGTTTTTACCCACAGGCCATTTTCTCTTATGAACAATTAAACTGCCTCAGGACTCCCCTATAGTGCAATAATGTAAATACATATCTCAGGTACATATGTAAATTCACATATTGAATTTAATATCTGTACATACCCCTACCTTGCACATACATTACTACTTGCACATGTACATACGCCATTCTGTTATATGTCCTATTATTTGTATATCTATTTAAACTCTTGTTTTATATTCTGTCTCACTGAAATGTTTTGTGTGCACATGTTTCTCCTATCACACACAAAAACATTCCTTGTGTACATGAGAACATTTGTCAATAAAGCTAATTCTGATTCTGATATTAAATTTGCAATTTGAATCTAAATGTAGCTAGAGTCAGCTTCGACATTGACAAGTGTATGGATCACCATTACAAATTTGTCATCTCATCTTTGTCTTCCTCCATACTCTTCCTGCTGTTCTACACAAACTGCTCCTTAACTGAAAACATCTGTTTTTATTTCAGTGTACAGTGCGAGTAGACAGAGATGACAGTAGATTAAAGTGTGGTTGGACAGTTCTTGACCTGGGTCAATCTGATCATGTTCATGATGGTTTATATGTGTGTTATTCTGAATGTTTTCAGCCACAGCTCTGTGTTTGGAGCATGTTTCAAGAGCTTGTCAGTTACTGTGGTGGGCATTCTGGGAATAGTTTCCCCAGTATAAAGATTGTTTTTCCCAGAGAAACAAGATTTGAAGGAATTTTGGGAATTGACATGGATTAAGGGAGCTGGTGCATGGAATGCACCTTTTATCCATTATGCATTTTATATGGGGAAACCACATGACCACAAATAAATGGTAGTTTTTATCTTCCGCCTTTCAGTGGTCATAATCAGAATTATAAAACTGTGACTTGGAGCATTGAGTAGGTTTCAGCCTTTTGATAGATTACTTTATAGTGGTTATAAAAAAAAAACAGTCAGTTCATGATCAACAACAGAACCTTGAGGTGATGCAAAAGACTATTCATGCACACATTCAGTCACATGTAAACACTCCCACAATACTTCATTCTCACACTTTTCTGTCTTCCTGCAATAACACCCTCATAAAAAGACAATGTTTTGCACATGATTCAGAACATCAGGCACACACACAGACTAAATGAATCTGTGCCCCTCTCTCACTTCTCTGGTCCCTCTGCTATTCATGTTTGCCTCTTGTTTTACAGTGTGCATGGTCATTGATTTGAAGGGCACACGTTGTAGGGTATTATTCAAAGAATAGAAACACACAGATCCTCCAGCTGTTGCAGTGGTGGGGTAACAGGGCCACGTTGGGACAGAGTGTTCTTGTTTGCGTCCTGCATGGGTGTTCAGGTTGTGAGCTAATGCCCCCAAAAAGAAATCCTTCCATATTCCCAGTGTCTCAAGTTCCACTCGGGATGTAAAACACATCAGAATGCATTGAAAAGATAACATAGCAGTGATACTAACGCATGATAGGCATAGTTAATTTTGCCTGGCGGATGATAACATGAGCTAAAATCCCTTTGTCTGACATTGAAGGAGTGTCCTGAACCATATCTAGAGACCAGGGGCCTCATATATAAACACTGTGTATGCACAAAAATGTTGCAACTTTTCCCTTTTTCTGATTTAGGCATACGCAGCTTTAATAGTGTAAAACATATAAGATATAACTATTATTATCAAGTGTTTTTGTTTGGTTTTCCATTTAAAATTGTCTAAAAATCCTTATACAAGATAAATTTACATGAGAAGCAACATATAAGATATTTAAGATACATTCTCCTAAAGCAAGTCTAAATATAAGTATATTTTGTATATATGTGTATTTTTTTCACTTTGTTATACTTCTGCGAGTGCAATAAATACAAAATATACTTGTATTCAAGATCTATTCTCTAAAAGCAAGTCAAAATATCTCATGCTGCTTCTCAGGTCTTTTTTTTAAAGGGTTTTTAGATATTTTAAAATATTTGTATTTTTTATATTATATTCAACTTTCTGAGATAACTATTTTCTCTTCTGCAGTATAGCTGCTAAAGAAAATGTACATTGTTTTAAATGAGTTTTAGATATTTTTATTGGAAAACAAGCCAAAACAAATCATAAACGTATTTTGTTGCTGTGTATAATCGGGTGAAGACTACCTTTCTCACCTTTCTGCTCACTTCAATCGATCTTTAACTCACAAAAAAAAACAAAAAAAAAACTAACTTTTAGTAATAAATCTGCGTATTGCCAATTTTCTTCTCGATAAGAAATGCAGTGAGATATTTCAATAAGTTGCGAGCCATCACGTTATAATCTAGCTTTAGCAAGTGCGGGCTCGAGGGACGAGTGTCCTGTGACAGAGTGTCTCAGCCAGGTGCAGTTTCTCTCCCCCTTAGATCAGGACATTCGCCTAACTCATAGAAGAGGCGCTTACCGCACAGAGAAATGTCAGTTTCTGAGTTTGTAGTTAATTACATGACCTGCTTCTGTATTTTTTTAATTTAATAAAGATATAATGCATTAAATATAACTGCATTAAGGATGTAACAACAGGGTGTTTCCTTTTAAAGAGCTCCGACTCCACATATTCCACAACGAGAGTCTGTATTAGTTTGTATTTTTGTATAACTCCCTTATAGTTTGCGATCTACATCACCTGAAGCCGTTTGGAATGTTTAGAGTGCATCTGGACTGTGATCTGTGTAATTCTTCCTCTCCTCAGCCATGTCCAAGCTGGAGGAGATTCATTTAATTTTTCTATGAAGACCTTTGAAATTAGGGCAAAAATCATATTCTTGTTCAAAAAAATCCTTAAAACAAGATCAAACTGATTGATTTTGTTTTAGAAACAACACTGCATAAGATATTTAGGTTTTTCAGAGAATGTATTTTTTACATGTGTATTTTGTCTTACTGTACTGACAGAGTTTTTATAGTTAAAACAAGTGGAAAAAATCCAAAAGTATTTAGAATACATTACCGACCTTGAGTAATCCAACGGAATACATTACAAATTACATTTTACAGCATGTATTCTGTAATCTGTAGTGGAATACATTTCCAAAGTAACCCTCCCAACCCTGTTCACAGCATCAGTGAGAGCTTCCTAACAGTAAAAGGTGCCGCCCTTTTCCTTCCACGTGGAAATGGCTCCTCTTCCTGCTCCTCCAGAATCACAGGACAGCGTAGTAAACATGCAGGTAAGGAACCAATTAGAAGCCTCATTTAACTAGACTAGGTAAAGCATACCTATGTTTGATTTGTGAATGCTTTTCCCACTTCCCTTCCACTTGTACAGGTGACCTTCAGCAGCACCTGCAGACCATGTTCACTTTTCTGCGGCCAGAGGACAACATCCGTCTGGTGAGCACATGCAATCAATTGCTCACATACTTTTATAGAAGTTTAAATCTCTTCAAATCCAGGTATGTTTGCTTCTAGATTAGTTTTGAGTATTTCTGAATTAACACTCAACCCTCCCTATAGGCTGTGCGGTTGGAGAGCGCCTTCCCTCAGTGCACACGCTACATGGTGGTGGTCTCCACTAATGGGAGACAGGACACTGAGGAAAGCTTGGTGCTGGGCATGGACTTCAACCCCTCTCACAGGTTTGTGTTTGTACCGCTCTCACAGGTTTGTGTTTGTTGGCGTTGCAGAGTAATTTGTTGCATGTACCGTTTTGTTAGGACAGTAAATCAAATATAATAAAAAATATAGCTGCAAGCAGAAATTCAAGCTATTAAGGTCCTTTTAAGTACATTTGCATACAAGTACATATTAAGTATTAATTAGACAGTCCATTAGCACCTAAAACAATGATTAAGTGCCTTAACTTTTCATAACCATCATGTTAGGTAGCATCGATATGGCATTTTTTACATTCATGACTGTTATAGCGCCACCTAGAGGCAGAGATGTGCAATCGTTTTTCATGTGTCCTCAGACTGATGTCCTACATAAATGTCTAAAAGCTCATTCTGTTCAAGAGTTATGTAAATGTAAGTAAATGTCGCCACGGCTGCATTAAATGTTTATCAAAAGTTCAAACTTTTTTGATATGGGACTCCAGAGAATCTCTCTTCACTGGTTTGGTTCCGATCGGGTCGAACAGCCTAGGACTTGTTTGAAAAAGTACTTTTTTTAAATAATCTTTAATATTTAACAAACGATCTGAGGCGAAGTTGTTCAGAATGAGGTAATCTATCATACGGTATGAATAACTTTTCTGAGTGAAACACAGCGGTATATACAACTATTTCTATGCATGAAAAACCAGATATCACCTCCTGGTGGCTTTTATTATTTTTATTTTGTACAGACCTCTTGGGCCAAGAGACAAATAGGTCTACAACATTTCGTTCCGATCTGCCTTTTCTAACCCTATCTAACAGCTGCTAAAATTGAATTTTCGATGGTGGCCATCTTTTTCAAGATATGAGACTGTCCTCATAGACCTTGATGGCACATTGGACTAAGACATTAGATGCTAAATTTCAAGTTGATCGGATCAAGGGTTCCATAGCTATTTTTATATTTTTTATTATTATAGTGCCACCAAGAGGCAGATGCGTGCAATTTTTTTTTGTGTGTGTCCTCAGAATGACCCCATACATATGTGTACCAAATTTGCTGATAATCTCATTCCGTTCATGAGTTAAAACCATTTTAATAAAAATGTCCATGCACACTATGTAAGTTTTGGGTTTTCGTTTGACGATAAATCGAAAGTTAAAAATTCCTTTGATAACTTTGCTTATTGTGCCATGCCACAAGGAATCAAAGGACAATTATTTTGTTCCTAGGCCTTACAGTTCATGAGTTGGGGCTAAAACATTTTTTTTTTGTTTGTTTTGTTTCGTCCCCTAACAATTTATGTTTGTGTGTGTTGCAGTTCCTGTTCCATAGGCATGGTGCTTCCCCTTTGGAGTGACACACGGATCCACCTGGATGGAGACGGGTAAGTATGACAAATTTGTTGGTAGCAGGTAGTTAAACCAATTCGGTAGCTCTATATCAAAACCAAGTGAGCTGCCTTGCTGTCTTCTGTCTGTGTAGGCAGTTACCTGTCTACTATTTGGAACTGCATGAAGAGCACATATATGACAAAGTATGTTCTTGGTATCGATGATCTATCTCATCTCTCGGTGTTCTTCACAGGGGTTTCAGTGTGTCCACAGATAACAAGATGCACATATTCAAGCCAGTCTCAGTTCAAGCCATGTGGTATGCACTTTACTGTTTTCTCCAACTCTCCATTCATTGTTTCCTTGGTTCTGTGGTGTGGTGGCATGTTTTAAGAGCATCTCTTTCCATTAGGTCTGCTCTGCAGTCTCTTCATAAGGCCTGTGAGGTGGCCCGCTGTCACAACTACTTTCCAGGCAGTCTCTTCCTGACCTGGGTGAGTTACTACCAGAGCTGTGTGTCCTCAGATCAGGCCCGCATCAATGAATGGAACGCCATGCAGGACGTGCAGTCCCACCGTGAAGACTCACCCGTACTCTTCTCTGATGTGTAAGTATGGATCTGTCAATGGTTGTTGACAGATTGCAGACAGTTTACTGTTGAGCAAAGTTTTGACCAGGCCAAGATGAAATTTGCAGACTTCTTTCATATTTTCTGCACTAATTTTGTTTGCTTCCGAAAAGTTATCCCCACTTATTCCTGTCTCACAAAAATTCTGCATTCCATTTGATCTTAATGTAAAGTTATTGATGTGAAAGAGGGATGAATACTGGAGAATGGATTTATAAAGGAGGGTAAACAATGGGAGAGCTAAAAATACCTCCTTTCCTGGTTGCTTTTAATTTAGCAGAGCTCACGGTTTACCAAATTTGCCTGCCTTGTGCAGATTTACAGTGTAAGTTTACTGGCAAGTTTGTGTATTCACTTTGTAACTGATGTACACATGCTGGAATAGCCAACAGTTATAGGAAAAGCTGTAATATAAAGTACCTTTAATATCCATTAAATGTGCTTTAATTATCCAAAAGGCATTAAACATTATAGGTAGGGGTGTAAAAGCAAACAATTTCTGATCTTTGAGCATATCTGAATACTTTACCTTTCAGTTTTGTTTTCAGAAATATTTACTATATATAAATGACAACTCACAGATGTAATATTTAAACTTTTATTTTAAAGATTATTAGATTCCAAAAATGTACCAAAGGATGGCCCCATATGTATCCACTTATGTCTGGGCTAAGACCCAAATTTCTGTTGACCCTAGAACCACCCCTGAATTGCAGTAAACTTGAATCAAGTTACAGAGCAAATCAACAGTCAGCAATATATCAGAGTCCTCATGGTAAATGAGCGACGGATGTTTCAAGTCAAGTCAAGTGGTTTTTATTGTCGTTCAACCATATACAGTTAGTACAGTACAGAGTGAAACGAGACAACATTCCTCCAGGACCATGGTGCTACATAAAACAACATAGGACAAACACAGAACCACATGAGACTACACAGACTAAATAACATATTTAAATAACATATATAAAGTGCACATGCAACCCTGTGCAAAAAGTATGGGACAGTACAATAAATTACAAAAAATTAACAGGACAATAGGCACAGTGAGAGACCAGTACACAGTAGTGCAAAAAGATGACAGTTTCTAAATATTTGTGCTTATTCAATCAAGAACATGATTTAATATGTAATGTACATAACGCATTATAATCGTTATTTAGAGAAATTATGCATCATGTATCATAACACAATATGCATAGGTCTATGCTGACTATATTAAATTTAGATTTTTAATTGCTTAAATGTAACTTTTTATAAATCGATATGTCGTTACACCCCAAATTGTAGACAAACTTTAAATAAACTTTAGTGATTGTTCCAATGGGGTCAAACACTCAGGCCAAGTGGTGGCTCTTCCTGGTCTGGTAAAACTGAGAGTTGAATCTTGTGTGTGAAACAACGGGTCATAAAACTGGGTGGAAGATGAGTCTGAACTCTTAATAGTTTCACATCCCAAATGTCACACTAGCCACTTTTCCACTATCAGGCCAGTGCGAGCCAGGGCTAACAATTGGCCAGCCAGTGCCAATAGCCTCGGACCTCGAGCAGCGAGACCAAAATGTATCTGCGTTCCTACCGTCAGGCCAAAAGCCCCGCAATGGTACCCTAATACCTGCCTTTAATATGCCGCTCTGGTGCATATGGCACACACCCCGACCCATTTCACTAGCAAGAGGAAAATTCCAGCTGAGGTATCATGTTAACTAGTTATCTAGAATATTACGTTTATATCATTTGTAAACATTAGTTAGCTAGCAAGATAAGTTAGCGTTGACAACTCAACGAATGTTAGCTGCCATGGTTACCAGAGTAGTCTCTCCACTAACAGCAGGATGATGTCCCAGCACACAGTTCATGATCTCAAACATGATTTTTAGGCTCCACTTTGTCCATTTTGTGTTTTAACGGATTCGTACTTTACCTGCAATTGTTTTTTGTTTTTTTTCTCCCAAATCTGTACTTTTGTTTGCTGGATACACAACCTGGAAAATACGGAGCAGCACTGCCTTTGACATTGATCCTGCAGTTGGCCTTGTTTAGCACAAGGGTAATTGGTGGGCCAAAGGCTGCTGGCCAAAAGCCCAGAGGCACAATGAAGCCCCGGAAGTGACAGTGGGAATGCAACTGGCCCTGGTACTCACTTCCATGCCCTCATTTGGCCTGATATTGGAAACGCGGCTATTGACAGATCTGTCTGAATGTGACAGAATAGCAACAGAAGTGTTTGATGCTGTGCTTTCTCCTTTATTTTTGTATCTAAGATGATGATCTTTTCATTATTAGTTAAACTGATCATATGATCTGTTTTAAGATTTAGATTAATTTTGGTTTGAAATGAAAGTGACCTTATAAAACTGAATTCAAACTGACCATTAGATCACCCTCTAGACTACATCTTTGTGTGTTAGATTGGCACAGATTCTTTTTTTTTTTTTTCATTGGACTTTGTGGATTTAAAAATGTTAACATAAATGTCAACATGTGTCCATTTTATTTGGCTTTTTTTCTACAGGCCAACTGAGCGAGAAAGAACAGAGAGACTCATCAAGACTCGTTTGAGAGAGATAATGATGCAGAAGGACCTTGAGAATGTGACTTCAAAAGAGGTGTGAATGCAAATTCACATTCACTTTCTACAAGTCACTTCATGAATGATATGTTTATTCAATTCAGTTTTATATATATTAACTCAAACACTGTATCTTTTTAGATCCGCACTGAGCTGGAGATGCATATGGTGTGTGACCTACGGGAGTTTAAGGAATACATTGATAATGAGATGATCATCATCTTGGGTCAAATGGACAGGCCAACGGAGATATTTGAGCATGTTTACCTGGTGAGAGGGACTTAACTCATATATTTAATGCATCACTATTACTAATGCTTATGCTTGAGTTAAGGGATGTGAGCAAACTATTAACCTTAAAGGTGCATTAAAAAAAAATGTCATCATTAAATAGTTTAAATCTTAAAGACATGAATTGTAATTTTGTAACACATTTAGGAAATCATGTCCACTCACATTAAAATGAAGACTCCAGTCATATCAGTAACCTTATAAAAGCTGTTTTATTCTACATGGAATGGGTCTGCACATGGTGGCTGCCATGTTAGAATCACATAACCAGCCAAATACTACTTGCTTAATCTCAGAGGTGTGCTTTTGCTATGGTCACCTAGCAGTTCCCCAGCAACCACCTGGAACATCCTAGCAACTGAATAGCAGCACACTAAAAACTATAAACTCTAAAAACTATTAAGAACACCTTAGCAACTAAATTGAAACACCCTGTCAACCACACACAAAACCTTCTTTAGAATGTATAAAAACATATTTTTGTATTTTCTTTTACCAGTTATCAGTAGCGCAACTATTGTCTCTCTTTTTGTCGAGTTGTCACATTGCTTTAAGTTTTGCTTACAATGTTTGAATTACAGTGCACTGTCAGTAATTGTTAGAATGTGTTTAAATTACAGGGTTCTGAATGGAATGCATCTAATCTGGAAGAACTGCAAAATAGTGGGTAAGTTTTGTTCTTACATCCTGGTCTTTAAAACACACATACCTATAATACCAACAATAGAAGCTACATTTGTCACACTGCTTTTATCATATACTTAAGTTATCTTTTATATTGTCTCAGAAATATGTACTAGGTATTAATGATTATACTGATTTCCAATTGTGCCTTTGTGTGTGTACCATCAGGGTGCAATATATCCTTAATGTGACACGGGAGATCGATAACTTCTTTCCAGGACTATTTGAGTACCATAATATCCGTGTTTATGATGAAGAGGCCACAGACCTGCTGGCTTATTGGAATGACACTTACAAGTTTATTTCTAGAGCCAAGTGAGTGTGAATAGCCTTCTAATGCTTAATTTGCACTTGTTAGATGTTGGGGATAGCTGTTGCTATACAAGATGTTTGTTTAAATCATGCTCTTTCAAACTATCAATAAAAGAGCAATAATTTCATGTAAGGCTCAGATTATAAATCAAATAAAAATATTACGGTGAAGGTATATCACAATATATAGTTATTTTTCTGCAAATTCAACCCAATTTTGTATACATATATTTCATAACCATCTAGTTACCATGCCCATTTATGGATAATCCAATTTAAAACTCTACTACTGAAAGGTAATTCATCTCATTTGATTTTTTATTTTTTTTTGTGGAAGTTAATGCTCAGGTTTTCTGCACGATGACAGTCATGACATAGATATACTGTGGTTTTATTGTTTAAAAATCTCTACTGGCTTTTACACTTCTACATTTGCCACGAAGCCAGAATTTCAGGCTTAATTGGTTACAATGAGCCAGCTTTTCATTAGAAAAGTATTTTTCTCTTTTTCCACTCCTTGATTTCATATTAAATCTTAATTCAAATTAATTAATAGCCTGTGTATTACCTTAATAGTTTTACAAGTGTCCTATTTGAAAATACTACTTCTACCATCTTTTAACACAAGACTATTCTGATACCTACAGGAAAGCAGGAGCAAAGTGTCTAGTGCATTGTAAGATGGGAGTCAGTCGTTCGGCCTCCACTGTGATTGCATATGCCATGAAGGAGTACGGCTGGAATATGGAACAGGCCTTTGAATATGTTAAAGAGCGTCGAGCTGTCACCAAGCCCAACCCTTCATTCATGAGACAACTGGAGGAGTATCAGGGCATCCTGATGGCCAGGTAAATGTCTCTTTTGTATTCATACTTATTGGTTTTAGGAGGATTTGGATCCTAGTGTTTTAGATGTTGTGACATTTTAAGTTACTGTCACACTAGATTATTGTTTTCAGCGATCATTCAGGCATAAACTTGATTTATATAACTGCCAGCCCAGTAGGTGAAAGATGGAGCTCAGTTAAGCATCTGCCAGCAGGAGGTCTATAATCCCTTGACTGTCTGGACTCCCTGCTGAGTTAATGACTCTGAAAACTAGAAAGGCAGATCAAACTTGTTTGAAAAAATATTTGTCGCTGAGCCAGGCACTTGCGGTCTCGTCAAGTAAAAAATTAGCTTCTTTTACTAAAGAGCTGATGTCAAGCTGATCTGAATGTTTTAATCAGGGGTCACACTCAGCCACAGAACATCACAAACGTCTTTGTGATTCTGTCACAAAGCAGTTTTACTGGGGTTCTCATTCAATAAAATTATTAATAAAATTAGTTCAATGTGTCTGTCACCCCTCAACCATTCTGAATTGGCAAGTGTGTTATACCTCCAACCTTAGAGAGCAAGATCTCTGCAAAACTGTTGGTAAGTGTGACACCCTAAGTGAAAATCGAATTGTTTTGAGTTGGCTAGTGTGATGCCATATTTAAGATTTGTGTAGTCCAGGGTTATTATAGTGTTTAATGTTTAATTTAGTTTTTATTTCTATTTTACAGGTGATACTCGAAAAATTAGAATATCGTGCAAAAGTTCATTAATTTCAGTAATTCAACTTAAAAGGTGAAACTAATATATTATATAGACTCATTACAAACAAAGTAAGATATTTCAAGCCTTTATTTGATATAATTTTGATGATTATGGCTTACAGCTTATGAAAACCCCAAATTCAGAATCTCAGAAAATTAGAATATTACATGAAATCAATAAAAAAGGATTTTAAATACAGAAATGTCGGCCCTCTGAAAAGTATAATCATGCATATGTACTCAGTTCTTGGTTTGGGCCCCTTTTGCATTAATTACTGCCTCAATGCGGCGTGGCATGGATGCTATCAGCCTGTGGCACTGCTGAGGTGTTATGGAAGACCAAGATGCTTCAATAGCGGCCTTCAGCTCTTCTGCATTGTTTGGTCTCATGTCTCTCATCTTTCTCTTGGCAATGCCCCATAGATTCTCTATGGGGTTCAGGTCAGGCGAGTTTGCTGGCCAATCAAGCACAGTAATACCATGGTCATTGAACCAGGTTTTGGTACTTTTGGCAGTGTGGGCAGGTGCCAAGTCCTGCTGGAAAATGAAGTCAGCATCTCCATAAAGCTTGTCTGCTGAAGGAAGCATGAAGTGCTCTAAAATGTCCCAGTAGACGGCTGCGTTGACTCTGGACTTAATGAAGCACAGTGGACCAACACCAGCCGATGACATGGCTCCCCAAACCAACACAGACTGTGGAAACTTCACACTGGACTTCAAGCATCTTGGATTGTGTGCCTCTCCATTCTTCCTCCAGACTCTGGGACCTTGGTTTCCAAATGAGATGCAAAATTTGCTCTCATCAGAAAAGAGGACTTTGGACCACTGAGCAACAGACCAGTTCTTTTTTCTTTAGCCCAGGTAAGACGTTTGACATTTGAAGCCCATGTCCAGGACCCGTCTGTGTGTGGTGGCTCTTGATGCAGTAACTCCAGCCTCAGTCCACTCCTTGTGAAGCTCCCCACACATTTGAATGGCCTTTTCCTGACAATCCTCTCCAGGCTATGGTCATCCCTGCTGCTTGTGCACCTTTTTCTTCCACACTTTTCCCTTCCACTTAACTTTCTATTAATGTGCTTTGATACAGCACTTTGAGAACATCCAACTTCTTTTGCAATTACCTTTTGAGGCTTTCCCTCCTTGTGGAGGGTGTCAATGCTGGTTTTCTGCACAACTGTCAGGTCAGCAGTCTTCCCCATGATTGTGAATTCAACTGAACCAGACTGAGAGACCATTTAAAGGCTCAGGAACCCTTTGCAGGTGTTTGGATTAATTAGCTGATTAGAGTGTGACACTTTGAGCCTACAATACTGAACCTTTTCACAATATTCTAATTTTCTGAGATTCTGAATTTGGGGTTTTCATAAGCTGTAAGCCATAATCATCAAAATTATATCAAATAAAGGCTTGAAATATCTTACTTTGCTTGTAATGAGTCTATATAATATATTAGTTTCACCTTTTAAGTTGAATTACTGAAATTAATGAACTTTTGCACGATATTCTAATTTTTCAAGTTTCACCTGTATATCTAATTGGTACTTTACATTTAGTTTAGTTTATATTATACTGTATGAGTGTTTCTTTTTTTCCAGTGTATTTGACATTTGTTTGCCAAAGTTAATGTGTTAATTGATATCTTTTAAAAAAAAACATTTATTTGAATATAGTAATGTTATGGTTTAAATTGATCTATAATATTATAATAATAATATAAAATGTATTTAATTTTTATATATTGTTTGTATATTATGGATTTGTGCTTGTGGGTCTCTGTGTGGGTGGCGATGCATGAGCAACACAATCTGCTTTGCACTTCCTGTATCTTAATTGGCTTATTCACATCTTTTTTTTTTAGATCTAACAAAACCACTGTTCGGAAGGGTTAGGTTGATAGTTTATAGGTTGATAGGTCTGATTGCAGTTTATAGCATGTTTACAGGATGTCGATCAAGACTCACGAAAACAGTATCAAGTTGAAAGATATTTACATAGGTCAATGGCAATCAGCACGGTATTATAATAGATCTTTACTGATAAGTTCCAATACACTTGATGGTGGGTCGAAGTATTTATACGAGTGTGTGGTTGTAAAATAAGGAGATGCAATAAATAATTACTAAATTGGAAGATGCTACATCACTAAATATAATGGAAGGTAATCACTAAATATAAAATTCATAAATGGAAGGCTAGATTATTAGGACTGCTTAGTTTTTACAGTGTGGCCAAATAAACAATACAACAATATTACAAGTAAGGTTATCCACTCTACTTCTTCAATTCTTCAAACAGTCACACCAATATTCAAGCAACAATATTGTGCAAAAAAATTAATCAAATAACATTCAGTAGCAACATGGTATGCTAATGAAGCTAATTCCACTTAATTTATCAAACAGACTTTAATAACCTTCCTAGATCACACATTGTGATAAACTGAACACTTTCATTGTGTCATTGAAGCACACTCATTGAAACGACTCGGGAATCACACAAAAGGGTTAGGAACTTGGAACAAAGGAAAAAGCAGTCTGTTCTGGACATGTGGATCTGCCATTTTGTTGCTAATTAAAAACTTGTGGTGTACTTTTATTAAACTTTACTTGAGCGTCACTTCCCCCTGCTGGCCATAGTTGGTAACACTCTGAATAATTATATGCATGTTAAATTTACTAAGGGCCTTTTGTTGAACCACTCAAGCAGTGACGTTTTTTTTTAAGGAGCCATATTATACACATGTGGCATTCCCCCCACCCGCAATTCGCTTGATAGTCAAGGTTTCTTGCACAAAAGTTTGTAAAAATGACAATTTTATGTCCCCTTTAAGAATTTTACAAAAAGAGAACAGTCAGTAATTGGTAGTTACTTATACAGCAGTTGAGATGTCATTGTCATTTTACAGTGTTAAAGCACAAGCTGTCATCTGTGTACTGTAAACTATGTGTTATTACACCTAAAACTTAGTCTCACTTAGATTAGAGCAGAGGTGTAAATAAGCAAAAAGTGTTGTGACTTTTTGCTCTTCTGCAGAAATATGTGTTAGTACAGTGTTGTGCACTGACCTCATCAATTTTTTGGTTTTACAGTATTTAGCATCAGTATTTTTCTTTTATTATTTACTTATCCTAATTTTTCCATTATTTCCTTAATTCAAAATTATAGAATTTTTTTTATCTTCACAAGAAGTACCATAGTATCACAATGTTTTTGAGTAATGGTCATTGGTAGTGCCATGTATAGTAAAACTATGAAACTGTTTTTTTTTTTTTTGTAGTACCCTGAAAATATCATGTAATATTAATATATAATAATTAAGTACCGTGATATTACCCTTGTAACACCACAGTGCTTCATATTGCTAATCTTTTTCTTGTCTCTTCAATTTCTCTCATCTCTGCTCCCTCACTTCATTCTGTCATCTCTGTTGCTTTCACATCCTGTCATCTCTGAGACTCTCCCCTTTTCTTCCCAATTTGGTATGCCCAATTCCCAATATGCTCTAATTCCTCGTGGAGGCGTAGTGACTCGCCTCAATCCGGGTGGCTGAGGACGAATCTCGCTTGCTTCCGCATCTGAGACCATCAATCCGCACATCTTATCACATGGCTTGTTGAGCGCATTACTGCGGAGACGTAGCGCATGTGGAGGCCCATGCTATTCTCCGTGGCATCCACGCACAACTCGCCATGTGCCCCACCAAGAGCGAGAACCACACGTTATAGTGACGTTATGTGACTCTACCCTCCATAGCAACCGGGCATATTTGGTTGCATAGGAGACCTGGCTGGAGTCACTCAGCATGCCCTGGATTCAAACTCACGACTCCAGAGGTGGTAGTCAGCGTCAATACTCGCTGAGCAACCCAGGCCCCAGAACTGAGACTTTCTAATGTACTTTAACTTAACGTCCTCTGTGAAACACAAATTAAGGTTTTTAGAAGAATATTTCAGCACTGTAGGTCGATACAATGCATGTGAATAGGTGCCAAAATGTTGGACGCTCCAAAAAGCACATAAAGGCAGCATAAAAGTAATCCATATGACTCCAGTAGTTTAAGCCATGTCTTCAGAAGATACATTCTAAGTGCGTGTGAGAAACAGATCAATATTTCATTTTCATTTTTGGGTGAACTATCCCTTTAATGTAATGTTATTTTACTATATTCAGTGATTAATATTTAGAACCTTACTGCAGTAATTTGACAGAACCTTGGTACAATGATGGTACCAAGATAGTAATGCCATGGTTCTGAATGGGTACCATGGTGGCCTACATGTCCAAAAATGGTAATTCCATGGTAGTTTTTTTTAAAGTGATTTTAATAGCTTATTCGTTTAAACAAAAATAAAGTGCTTATGGCTACATGCCACTGTGTTAACATGTGCTGATGTGATTGCACTAAAGCTAAATTAGCTTCAATAGCCACATTAAAAAAAAATGTATCAGCAAAATAGTACTACTTGACTTATTAACTATGGCAAGCACTACTCTTACCATTACTTTTGACTACTGTTGGAAACCTGAATCGGTTTTAGAGTTCTAATCGAAAATACATTTTAAAAACCTTTAGTTTTTTTTGCTTTACCTTTTAATATATTTTAACTTGTTTTTCACCATGAAAATAGACTTGGAAGCTGGCATGGCATAAAATCAATAAATGACTAACTAATTGACTAGTGTTGGGTAAGTTACTCCACCAAAAACTACTAAATACTTGTATAAAAAGTGTAATAAAATTACGTTACAGATTACTTCCTCGATAAAGTAACCACATTACTTTGAATTTACTTTTTAAAATTTCTCACTGAAAAGTTTTTTCTTTTAATTAGCAAATTCAAAATAATGTCTGTATTTCCTCCTTGTTCATTGTCACGCAAGTCACACACTGCATTACAGGTTTCTCCCTTAAAAATAACTCATTATGGGGTGTAAATCCTTTACCTGTCACAGAAACTCAAACTGACGTACACATGAACATAATACATTTAAGTTTTACATAAATAGTACTATTTTAGAATTGTGTAGCTGAAGTAATTTACTTAAAAGTAAATACATTTATTGAAAGCCAGTAACCGTAATCTGATTACTAGAATTTAAAATGTAGTTACACAAATTCTGTACTTGTTGATCTAATTATTGAGTAATTCGATTACATTTTAATTACTTTGAGTACTTTGCATGAGCAGTTATTGAGCAGACGAGCTACAGTATTCATCTCTGTCCAAGTATACATGACACCACGCGTAATCGAATAGCTGAAATAAGGTGACAGGTGGTTTCTGGTTGACCTTTTGCATCATAGTAGCATGTTGAAGAAGTCAGCTAACTAGCTTCTTAACAGCGAGATGCACACAACATGACACAGCAACATGGAAATTTCTGACAGCCTTGTGAATTTCTTACATTTGTTTACGCATTGATTTTGGTGCAGATTAGATGTCCGTTATCTTTTTGACGATGCAATTTGCGATAGCGATTCATAGCGATTGCTGATATTTTAAAGGTTTGTTGTCTGTACACTTGAACAGTTCTGCATCTGTCACTGGACCTGTTATTTGCTTCAAGCTGCATATTCAATAAATATCATGCTTTCTGCCTCATTCTATGAATGATATCCACATAAGATGTATAAAAAAAAAAAAGCTGTTATACTAATATATATATATATATGAAAGTGAGATATATGCAAATTGCAATAGATCATGTATAAATTGCAATGTTTACATTCCGCATTCATGGTGCTAATGCTAGCATGCAAAACTTGGAATAATAATTAGAGGCACATCAATGTGTCACAGGTGTGAATGGCTTACAGACTGCTGATCCATCCAAAAAGGAACATTTCTAGCCTATGCCATGATGTACTGTAAGGTGCGTCCATTCAGAAGTGATTATCCCTATGCCCTATTCACGTCAAACTTTACCATCCACTGTGAGAGATTTGGAGGGCTGAAAGGTATGGAGCTCAAAATTTATTTGGAGCTCGCCAGTCATTTTTATTGGATATTCAGTTTGAAATGATCTCGTAGCATGGCTATCATGATTGTTTCCCCTTCAAAGTGTCCTTCGGAAGCTGATTTATCCCGTTTGGAGCACAAGTACATCTGTGTTGTTGCTTTTTTCTGCTTTGTATTGCGTTTGACTTTTGGCTTAAATGCACAGCGCGCCTCACCTCTGTTTTAAGAACATGCGCATAACACCAAGGCCAACTGTGGTCCGATTAATGTATATACATGCTAGACAATGCCTAGCTACAATCGCATTATCTAGGTCTGTTGGTTTGATTCTGCAAAAAATGGACTGGTACGTCAGACTAAAGCGTTTACATGACATTTTAAAAAGTCTAATTATTGTTTTTGTCTGACTGAAATCAAACTTTAAAAAGTGCATGAAAACGCAATAATTTATGTTTGAATTAAATAATTTTGTAATCAGATTACACCCAACACTGCAATTGATGCATAACTAGAGTTTTGCTCGGGCCTTACCCGAGCCTGTGTGGCCCAACCCTACCCGGCCCAAATGATACCATCAGATTATAAGCTTGAACCCGAAATCTCTCACTATCTTTATAATTTCTTCTCCTAGCAAGTACTGTTGCAATAGGCAATTTTTTTTATGTAAGCATATAGGCATTGTTCGTAACAATATTGAAACCGTAAACATAAGGCATGGCAGCCCCTCAGAAAAAATAATTGAAACCGGTGTCTCGACAAGTTCTTTTTAACTTGACACCGTTTTTAAGTACCGGTCCTGCACGAGTCACTGAAGAAACCATGAGCTGCGGTGCAACAGTCAAAGACATTTGTCCAGCATGTATTTTCATAGGAAAACAAGGGGAAAACAGAACAGATGCACACAAAAACTCATCCATTCACACATGTCTGTAAGTGAGAGCTCGTGTGAGAAACAAGTTCTGTAGTACTATTTAATTTTTCATTCATTACAAACCTGAAGTTCTACTTGGAAAAACGGACCTGAAACCAGCCCGAAACCCATCGAGTTCTTTCGGGTTGCAGACCTCTATGCAAGACTCTTCCCGCATGATTTGTGCTATGGACATGAATAGCCACATCTGGCCAGTGCGAGTTAGTGCTATCAACTTGTCAGCCGGGGCCAATAGCTTAAGACCTCGCATTGCGAGACTTACCATAAGGCTAATAGCCCCGCTAAAACCCGCTCTTAATACTCTGCCCTGGTGCTAATGTCACACACCCCGCCCATTTCACAAGCAAGACGGAAGCTCAAGCTGAGGTATAAGACTCTTGAGACTAGCTAGCCCTATAAATGAACTTGGTGGAGACTGAAGCTGCCATTTGTTGGTTACTTTGGTCTTTGCTTGGTGGAAAGCGAGACCTGACATCCCGGAAGTGACAGTCGGAATGCAAATGTCCCTGGCACGCACTTGCACGCCCTCGTTTGGCCCGACAGTCGAAACACTGCTAATAATACCTCAAATATTGAGGAGAGGTATGCTAATGTATATTTTGTAATCATACTTATGATTGTGCATTGGAGGGACCCAATCCATATCTTATACATATATTATCATGTGCTCAAGTGCCCCAAGCTTAGGGCTCTAATGACTTGGCCCAGTAAGCAACCACAGTGAACACCCCAGCAACCACATAGGAATGCCCTGGCAACCACACACAACACCACGTGTAATGTCACTGAGACTTTTGCACTCAAAAAAAATGTGATGGTTAGGAGTGAAAAAAATAAAAGCTCCTTTTTGTATTGTTTACTTCTTTTATCAGTTCGTATTCCTACTTTTTGATTATTCTAACTTTTTCTTTTTTCCATAACAGCAAACAGAGGCACAATAAGTTGTGGCGTTCCCACTCAGACAGTGACCTGTCTGAGCACCATGAGCCACTGTGTAAGGCCCCTGCTGCACAGTCTCTGGGTCGTTCCAATTCTCGCAACCAAATCAGCAGCCAGACCTCACCCTCAATACAAGAACTACTACAGACTCTTACACCCAACTCAGCCATTGCCACTGGAGCTAAAATCCAGGTAGAGCCTGAAACCATACCTTGGCCAGACACCCATATTTACAACGGTGTGGGGAACCCAAATGAATATCTCCATGGACCCCCAAAGGAAGCCTCCTTCCCTAGACCCAAGGCTGCCACTGTTGTCCCAGAGGCCAGATCTGATCTCACCTCTGTGACCATTGCCGAGACAGTCCCGTTGGGTCGTCCTCATCCACCTGCCACTATACTCCATCCCCCCTCGTCCCCCAGGCTTCTCTCAGATGCAAAGGTCAAGCAAGCAGTCCCTGAACAGCCGGAGGTTTCCAATCTTGTGCCTTTGGAGAAGCCTGATTCTAAGGTACTCTCGTCTGTGAACATTAGGAGTATAACACCTGAGCCATGCACACAGAACCTGGGTTTTTCAGGGCTGCAGGACCTCTGCCAACAAGTGCCTAATACGGAGACAGACTGTGCAGGGCTAAGTCACACCAGTGATGAAGACCTTCATCCTGTTGCCACGTTACACACAGCTGGTCTCTCTACCACCCACCCCTCAACTCAAAGCACAGACCGAATTGACTTCTTCAGTGCCAGAGAGAAATTCCAGGGCCTTTCTCAAGAGGGGCAAACCCGCGGGACTGAACAGACAGCACAGCAGGCACCGCTGGACAAATGTCCGAGTGTAGAGACAAAGCATCTACTTCTTGACAACCCTATTAAAGAGGAAGAGCAGAAAAGGGTATGTTATTTTTTTTTTAATTATGCAGTTACATTTGCTATGGAAACATGGATTGCTGGTACAATTTTGGATCCTGCCTATAATAGTTTTAATTAAAGGGAAGGTTCACCCAAAAAAGTTAAACCTGAATTTTTTTTTTATGTTACTCATCCTCATGTGGTTCCAAACCTGTATGGCTGTGAATGAAAGTGGATGTTAAGCAGAATGTTAGCCTCAGTCACTTTTGATTTTCATTGCATCTTTTTTTACATACAATGAAAGTGAATGGTGACTCAGACTAATATTCTGCCTAATCTCCTTTTGTATTTCACGAAATAAATACATTTTTGGGTGAAAAATCCCTTTAACAAAAGTATTTTTAATGCACTAGAGTAGATAGTATGTATTAATGCTACAATATGCTACAATGCTGTAATAATGCTCCTTTAATTTCTAAAAATACACAAGTACACAAAGTACAGTACTCTTTATGTGTCATTCTTTCTATAAACAACAGTTTACCATGCCTTGGTAAAATATTCAGCCCCCAATACTTTTTTCACAAATGTCTCAGATTCCACATTTAAAATATAAATTTGCTTCTAAAATATTAATCAGCTGTTGAACATTATGACAAATCAAAATGAAAAAGAAATGACCAAAGTCTTTTAAAACAAATTTTTTAATCTAAAGCATAAACTTCCTGAGAAATAAATGTTCATACCCTTTATAACTTTAAGGCTCAACTTGTTTGGGTCCAAGATATTAACCTATTAATAAGGTTGGGATCCGAGAACAGGTTTTGGTTCTTTTCTTTCTTTCTATCTTTTTTTAATACTGGAACCCTATGAATTTCCAAGATGTTCTGTTCATTTAATGGTTTTTAAATGTTCTTGAATTAAACTTATACAATTTGTTTGTGGTGTCCACCTCTGTAAGAAATTGGTGGATCTTCTGTTTTTTAATACTTCATGAGCATATAACTTTTCCTTTCTATAAGGTCAAAAAGTATGGTCGGATTTACCATTGAACAAACCAAAATGAAGACAAAACAAGGGATGAGTGGCATGTAATTGTGAAGGAGCACAAATCTGGAGATTGATACAGGACAGTCAAAGGTACAGCACATACCTTGGAGCTCAGTGCAGTCCTTCATATAAAGGCTGAAATATGGAACCACAGCCACACTGCCTAGGATAGGCCACCCTCCTAAACAGGCATTTTTCTTACAGAAGTCAGTGGCTCCCACTGAAAATGATGTCCATGGGGGAACAACCTTCAAGCTATTGTACAAAAACTGCCTTTATGGAAGAGTGCCAAAGAAGAAGCCATGATTGTAAATATCAGTTGAAGATGCTACAAGACGTGAAAGAAGGTCTTGTGGTCTGATGAGACTAAGTCCCGGTTTACTCTTGGTATTAAGATCCATCTCCGATGATCAGACCTCAAGGTGATCAGATGAGACACATTGCCTTTTACACCTGTTAATAATGTGTCTCCTGTGATCATTTGTGTTCAGCTTTCCAGTGGAGGGTCTCTGATTTTGAGACTACATACTTTGCATACTACGTCAGTGTGTTACTGTGCGTTTATTAAATGCAAAAAGGTCAAGAAAAAAGCATGAAAAAAATTGCAGCACTGTTTATTTAAAATATATACTTGAATTTTAATCTAAGCTCAAATATGATGTTTTGAGCAGAATCATTTTATATGTTTTAGTGGAGTCAGAATTTAAGCGAACTCTAGATGATCTGTGTCACTGCATGATGACTGCATAATTTTTTTATAAAAAGCTGCACATACGCTGATGACAATGTAAATCGAAAATGTTTTGTCTTTGCACTGAGCACGTTTTGCACTTTTTGGCCTCTCGATAAATGTAAAAATTGTAAGACTTTTTCTAAGCATTGTGTTCGAGCTTCCCCTCTCTTTTGGACTATAGCTGCATGTAACCAGCTAAATTTAAAACTCTTGTTTTAGTGCTGTGGTTGATTGACAGGGGAGTAGGAGGTCCTTCACTGTTGTCCAGGATGCATCAGGACAGATTAGCATTTACACATGCAATATGGTCACATGCAATTTCATCCAGATGCTGTTTGAGGGATAGGCTCACAAAACTTTTTTGACCCTTTGTGATCGGATTGCTTGAAACAGATACCAGATGTAAACAGGGCCTAAAGTGGAAACCTAAAATGTGTGGTAAGCTAAGTGATGTGCACTGATAATCTGATCAAATGAATGCTGCACAGTATATCAAGGCTTTTGGAGAAAACCTACTACTACTGCCAGAAAGTGTAAACTAATGAGGACGTTTGAGTTTCAGCAGTACAATGACTCAAAACACTGCCAAAGCAACACTCGAGTGGCTTAAAATGGGGAAAAGTGATGTCCTTGAGTGACTTAGTGTCCTGACCTTAGCCCCATCAAACATCTGTGAAGGGACCTAAAAATGACTCCACTGCCACAAGCCAACAAGGAATGAGCTAATAATAATGTAAAATTTATAGAGACTTGTCCAAAATGACTGACGGCTGTTATTCCTGTGAAATGTTTGAGCTGGGTACTAAAGAAGGGGGGTGAATATTTATTAACTATTGACATTTCAGTTCTTACGTTTTTTTGTTTAGAATTGTATTTTTTTTATTTTTTTATTATGAAAACAAATATCAGTCTAATTAAAGTTTTAGGTTGTGAAAAATTGTTGGGGCTCAATACTTTTTCAAGGCACTGTATTTAGTTTTTAGTATATTTGAAATACTGTATTTTATTTATTTTAGACAGTTAAATAAAATGATGCACAAAACTTTGAATATATATGTGTTAACATTATACTATCATCCCGCAGCAAGGGAACAATGTACCTGAGAGTAAGTGACAAACTCCATTAAAAATCAGGTTCTGTTCCATACCGTGTCTCACAACCATGTTTTAAGTTCAATCTCATGTCCCACACTGCCACCCACTGTTTATAAGAAATGTTGCATGGCTTCTCCATCTCTTGTCATGGTGTTTGATCAGTCTGCTGCAGTTGCATTACAATGTAATGCACAATTAGAGTTAAAGGTGATGTGTGTCATTTATTTATTAAAAAATTAATAAAACTAAAAGTGCTCTGTAGCACTTTTAAATGTTTTATTTGTTTGAGCTACCTGACATGACAACATCTGTTTCAACCAATGGCGAGAGTTGTCTGCCTGCTCCAAACAAGGCAGACGGTGTGGGGGAAAAAGCCTCATGGACTTGCACTGAGGGAAGGATGGACCCGAGCCATATCTAGGGACCAGAATATCATAGAGACATGGTGGTGGACTTTTCTTACTTGTGCCAGGACATTTTGTCATTTCTACAGTTACACTGTCTGTGCATCTGCCTCCCTGCCATTGACTGTACTAAAAGTATTATAATGCATTCATAATGCACATGTGTCAAACACGTCAGCCGTGGCCAAATGTAATGGCACGTGGAAAAATGAGGTATACCTTTGCGTTCAGCAACCACTCTTAGCACCTGCATAGCAACACATTAACAACTATTTAGGTGACCTTACTCAACTGCATAGCAATGCTCCTGCAACCATTCAAAACACTCTACCATCGTGTTTTACAAAGGCAAGCACCAATAACATTTGTTTCAGAAAATGAAAAATCTCTTTATTTTTGCAATTCTGTTTGGTGCCACTAGTGGCAAAGAAATTACACACTTCACCTTTAATTCATTGAAACAATTAAGTTAGATATTCCTTGAAAATAAACATTCCTTTCTGTTTCTGCTACAGGAGAGTTGCAGTGTCTCACTCCATAACAAAGTTTCAGAAATTGAGTCCATAAGGCACAGCGTAACCCCTCCTCCCCCTCCTACCAGCCAACCTGTTTCCTGTAGCAGTGAGGAAGAGGAGTTAGCTCAAGGCACATTAATGGAAGCTGAAATGGAGAAGGTGGATCAAGGGAAAGACGTGCAAAGCGACTGGCCAAAAGGCACTGTGCGCCGAGCTACCAGAGAGCTTGAGCAGAAGATCAAGCAGGAGGTCACGGCAACAGCACTGGCATCCTCGGCCCCCGCGTGTTCCTCGCGATGTTCCCCCATCAACACCAGCACCAGAGAGAGAACTGAGGAGACCTCACCCCACATACACCTCACACCTGATCCAATCACTGTGTCAAGTCACCGTCACCAGCCTCAGAACATTGTGGAGAAGATGGAGAAAGAACATTCAGCCGATGAGGGAAGTGAGAGAGAGCACACAGGTTTTGTCAGGTCAGAAATGAGCCTCATCCACTTAAGACAAAACTCATCTCCAGCCGTGTTTCTTCAGCTGGATGGAATCACGGAGCAGGAGAGTTGCACAGACTCCGATTGTCATTCTGGACGCTGTCCTAAAGACATGAGGGAAACTTGGGAATCCCTGAAAGAGCTCGGGGCGTTCCTCTGGAAGGTGAGCGGCTTCTCAGACAAAAGTTTTAGCCCACCATGGTCGAGAAGGGAGCAGAGAAAAGGCCGGGATTTGCGAGAGAGGACCAAAGAGGTGGAGGCTCGAATTCGTCAGGCTGGGCTAACCCGCCCCTCAGTGATGAAGCGGTCGGCCTCTTTGGCCAAGCTTGGGTTGTTGGAGCTCTCACTTGTTGACCTGAGCGAGCTTGATTTGTGTCCCGCCATACTCTCTTCTTCCACCAATAAGCCACGGCCCCACTTGTGTAGTGATGATACCTCAAAAAAGAAGCGCGTTGTACCCCTTTGCACTCCCGATCTTCCTTCCTTGTTCACATCACCGGTTTCTTCCACTGAATCGCATATGCTCGGACACACCGAGGATTGTAAAACTGAAGAGGCGGAATGTAGTGACTGTGATGTCATGCCACTGCCACTCTCCCCATCGTCCAATCATTGTTGTGGGCAGGATAACACACAAGATGCAGCGATTCCATTGGCAACACGCCAACAATATGGGAGGACACATCCCTTGCGGAGGCTGAAAAAACGAACCGTTAACCCTTACCACACAATGTGACTTTGATTTTGTTTTTATGCCAGTATGTGTGAGTCAGTATGTTTAGATGCACTTTTATAATTGGGCTACAGCAGGTTTATGTGTAGTCGAGCTACAGTCTTCACCTGACAATGCATAATCAAATATTTGAAGTAAGGACATTAGCTGAGGACAGTGTCAGAAATAAACCTGCTTTGTCAAGGAGCAATATTTGCCCCTGAATTAGATTTTTAGGGGGATTTTTTTTTTTTTTACCTTTTATGACAAACAAAGTTTATCTCAACCGATTGCTTCAATTGAATTAGTCAATTTACACATAATTGTCTTTGTAGGTAGGTAATTGATTACCTCTTACCCCATAAATTCAATCAACATCAATATTATATACCATATATATAACTAGGACTGTAATAGAATATTGAGAACAATATCAGATGTTACAAATAATAAATAGAAGAATTAATTACAAGGGCGATTCATTATTTTTTGACCCCACATTTTGATTTTCGGGGCCTTTTTGTCCTAAGCCACTCTTAATTTCTAAACCTGGCTGAGGAAGTGCATGCACACAATGGTGGGGCCAGTTTTGGTCCGATTAACGTGTATACATGCTGGACAAAGCCAAGCTACAATAGCATTATCTACAGTAGGTCTGTTTGTCTTACATTTCAAAAATCAGACTAGTACAATTTCAGTCCGACTAAGCATTTACATGAAGAATGATTGTTTTAGTGCAACTAAAACAGAACTTTTAAAGTGCATGTAAACGTACTAAGTGCATGTGTTTGTACTTGCCAGTGCGAGTCTGTGATTAACCACTTGCCATGCATACCTCAGTGGGCCTTAACCAACCTGAAATCAAAAACTGCAAGGAAGGTTTATAGTCGGCAGATTTTTTAGGGCACAAGGGATTGAATGTTTTGGTGGGGTTGATGGCACATAGAATTGGAATCCTGTAATCCTGACCCATCATTTGAGTAGAAAAATCACTGCTCTGGAAGAACAATAAAGTGTAATGACTGATGTAATTTTTGCACAATGTCTATCAATTCGTTCATTGCATACAATGGTAAGAAATTTACCACTTTATCCTTTACCTGTCAGTCTATGAACAGATACCACAAAATGCACTCTGCTGAATTGTATGGATTCTGTAGGGTGTGTGTGTGTGTGTGTGTATGTGTGTTGAGGGCTGGAAAAGAGCCATAGATGAGTATGTATGTTTAAATGCATTCAGAAATGAGTGTTATGTAATTGTGAGTGTAAAATTATTACAGATGTGAGGTTATTTTGTGTGCATGTGGGTCTAATGAGAATGGGGTCAAATCTGTGGTACTTGTAGAATGTAAAGTTTAAGGGCCTCAGTGTGTGTGTATGAATATTTTGTGGATGTGTATGGTATGTATACTTCAATGTGGGTGTGTGCACATGTTCTGTCCGTTTTAAACTCCAGTGCAGTTTCTTCCTTCAGCAGTTTTAAAAAGAGACATGGGGGAGCTTAATATGCACTTTTTATTATCGTTTTACATGTTTTTTTTAAACTGTGGTTTGTATTCTGGAGGCATGCTTGCAGAGTATGTATTTAGTGTTGCTTGTAAGGATGTGTTGTACAGTGCAAAAAAAGAAAGATGACAGAAATGTGTCTTTCTGTTCATTGTAAGACTGGATAATATTTCTCTTTATCGTGCTTAAACTGTGACAATTAAAGGAAATTTAAAATGCACAATGGTAACAGTTTTCTTGTATTTTATTAATCTGAATGATTCATATGTTCCGTGTTTTTTTTTTTTTTTTTTTTTTTCAAAGAATTTAAGTTGATCATAATTAACTGACAGCCTGCTACACTAAAAAGTGTTGTTATTGGGGAGCTATTTCTACCTGATCTGACACTTAAAGGGATAGTTCAACCATAAATATATTATTATCAACATCCAAACCCACATAAATCTTCTTTGGAACATGAGATGGAAAACAATTTTTAAGAAGGCTAGCTCTTTTTTTTTTCCTTCTTCCATACAATGAAAGTGAATATGAACAGCGGCTATTACGCTTGGCTGTTAGTCTCTAAAGCCAAGCGTACACTACATGACTTGCAGTCGGCACCCTGTGATCCACTGTCTTGTTTTTCGTCATGCTGGTTGGTACATGCACTACAAGGCCATTCGTACCCGACTGAGGCATGTATAAACTGGTATTAAGATGTGTTTTGGTTGATCCAATCACAAATGAACAAGCGAGACATTACCATTACACCTGGTCGTCTCTTTTGACCACTTATATTTGGATTTTGAGGAGAGAGTCTCTGATTTCATGAGGACATGCATTAGTCATTACGTCTGTGTTTTAGTGAAAGATAATAAAGCGCAAAGACTACAAATGAGAGAACACTAAAGAAAGCACAAAAAATCGGTGCACAGTTTCTCTTTTTATATTTGCGAACATGATGTTTAGAGCAAAATTCGTAGTTATTTTAGTGCAGTACCTTTACTTGAGCTTCTAATGTATGTGCTGCTCATATTTGTGTCCCTATCATGCATGTTCCTGCATTTGTTTTTTAGATCGTATGCCTATAAAAGGACGTTACAGCTGTCTTCAGCGTTGTCCCGTTTCAAATCGGGATCGCTCAAAATGCATCTTAAAATTAAGATAACGATATCGTTCCCAAACTCGCACAGTTTATTCATGACAAAATGACCACGAACATGAAAGAATGGCTCTCGCCCATTTTTGTGCTTATTGGCACCATTTGCAAAAGGAACAATTTAAGTAAAACAGCTGAAAATAATAAAGACACCGGGTAGGGAGATGTGGGTGATGTTTTATTTGATTTTCAAATAATTTTTGTTTTCTGAAACTTCATGTCGCAGACCAGTTGCCGACTCAAAACATCAAAGGAGATGAGCTTGCTTGAGTTTTGTAGTGTACACTTGGCTTAACACTCAGCCGAACATCTTTTGTGTTCCCTGGAAAAAAAAATATTCAAACAGGTTTAGAACAACATGAGGTAATAATGATGTAAGTGATGACTTAAAAATTATTCCTTTAAAATGTGCTTTAATTGGTGTGACCTAATGTAGTCATGTTGATTCAGTCATATTAAATGAGATGTTACTCTACCACATGAAGCACATCTTTAGATTTCCTAACAAAACTGTTGTAGTGTACTGTATGTATTGGAGTACATTAAAGAAAAGCTACAGCAAACTAGCTGTTCACAATGTACAAATAAATGACAATAACCTCACTTTATCAGCAGCTTTTATTGTTTTGTTTTTTTAACACCACCAAAATGTAGATTTATTTCACAATATTGTACGCAAGGGTGCAGAAGCCGCGAGGGACGTGTCCCCCACACACACTTTTCCAAGCTAAACCCATACTGAGTTCAGATGGTGGATTTGTATATTCTTTGCGTTTTGCCAATCACAGGTGATTTTCATGAGCTGAAACAACCCTTATGTAACAGGTCATCAGTCAGACAGTCTAATCAACACGGCCCTGTTCATTGCTTTCAACAATGCTCATTTCTCCATGTTTTTATCAGCATTGATGTTGATCTAAATTAATAATCTAGAGATGAGGAACACACAATTGAGAGTTATTTATTGGCATATCATTCTTGATTGGCAGCATTACGTAAAATACACTGCAGAAATGAACAGAACAATCCTTCTTTTAAGCACACATTGTAAGTGGAGTTTATATCAGTGCATGAGTCTTCATTAAGTTATGATTTTTACATTATGTTTGTGAGGTAATAGTTTGAACAGTTCATTTTGACTATATAAGCAGATTACTAGATCTGTGTTAAATATATAAAGTTATTTTTAATATCAGCTCTTGTTTTTTAATATGTTGGTTTCCATTCAACAAACTGTAAGAAAAAGATAGATCTGCTGTGTTCTTAGAACACTTATGCATTTTACTGAAGTGAATGGACATGTAGACACACTTTTTTTATACATGAATCACAAGGGTGATTTGCTTTGTAATGCTTAAAACCTCTACTAAAGTCTCTTTGTAGGTCTTTAGACATACACATTTTAAAAGATTACAATTTTCTTTGATTGTTGATTCAGTGACTAACTCATTTCACACAAGACACTCGTTTGTCACCACATTCTGGCATCACCAGAAATGGTGACTTAATAATTAAATGGATCTAAACACTCGAGCCACTTGGATTTATCCCACAATGCACAAGCACAGAGTAAAACATACAATTGTGTACGTCAAATAATTGTCATTATTGTAATTAATTATATAATTTTTTCAGTACAAGCTTGTGCTCAGTCTTGTATTGTCATGTGTGAAACAGAAGCAAAAGTGCTTCACAAGATGCCCTTTAATTTTGCAGCTAATTTTGCAATACTTGAATCTTTAAAATACTACAAATATGAAATATTAAGTAAATAACTGCTACGCCTCTGGTTGTACGAAATACTGTGGTTATGTTGCGCGCTTGCGTCCACCTGACCTCTGCGCGTGCTCCCGCTGCTATCAATCGCCCTGTCACCGGCGTGAGAGAAATGGCTTTATACCGATAGCCGTTTCGAAAATAGACAGGGCCGCCGTGATCCCCCTGTCCATACACCCCCCACCGTCCTCTCTTTCAGTCCCTTCCAATCCATCTCTCATTTTCTCTCTCATGAGCGACTCGTGAGGTAGAACTCGCGCACTAGTTCTGCGAGTCCGCACCAAGTTTCTGACCTGGAATAACGGCGACCGCCAACGAAAACATCTAAAAGCGGAAAGGTTAACCGGCACGGGAAAGCGAAGAGGAGATTTAAAGACAGACAGTGTATATTTCTCCAAATACAGAAGTAAGTGATTCATTTGATCGGCAGTTACGCAGTTCTTCAGAATGACCTTATGGAATGCTGCATTGTGACGACACGCGCATGTTTTGGAAAGTTCTGATTTGACATTATCACGCACTCTGTTTGGTGGGTGTCATATGACATCTTAATAATGTACCATAGTAAAGCATGTTTTGCATGTTATTGGGTTTAAGCCAGGTGTGCGCATAGTATTGAGAAAAATAACGTTTCCTGTTGTTTCATGTCATTGATATTTTTTCCACTCGTTCCCTTTGTGATCACGTCTGGTGGAGTGGACACACGTGGGGCAGTTTGGCATGACTATATTAGGAAAGTGATCGTGTCTGAAGACACAAGCGAGGGGGCCTTCTTACATGGGACAGTAGCCTTGTGTACAATGCTGCATTGTCAAGTCGGTTTAACTAGTTTGTGTAGAATAAGTCTAAAATAAAACTACTTATGTTCTGCGACAGGGACAATAAACATGAAGTAAATTGTACTTTAATGTGTTCTTACATATTTCTATATTTGTATGCATTTGTGGTCAGTTGGTAGTTTTTTTTTTATTTTTTGTTTGTTTTTTAGCTCTGTACTTCCCAGCATGGTTTGCGCTCTGTCTGTATTGTTTAATAGGAGCTATTTATGGTGCTGTTGTGTCAGTGATGCAGAAAGTGTGTCTGTTTGTTTGTGTCAATCATCTTTCTAAGCTTCCCTAAATAACACTGTATAATACTATCTAGTACGACATCTAGGCATAAAAGTAGTGCAGTTTATTCAAATAAGATATTACACTACAATGTACAGTATTTTTTTTAAACCACCATAGATTAATTGTTTAATTATTACCTTCAGCTGTTTTTAATTTAAAGATGAACTGATCTAGTGAGCCAAGACTAAACACGAAAATAAAATACACTTTATATTAATAAAATGTGTAGAAATTGTAAAGAAGTTGGGTGCGGTGTAAACAGGCCAGTCTCAGGAGAACCAAATGAAAAAATGAGCATATAATTATAGCTCTTATTGACACTAATAAAGCAGTGCTTGTCAGCTATGAAATGGTATGGTGATTCTTTTCTTAATAAGACACATTATAGATTAGTTTTAATGTGTTGATAGCCATTTTTAAATCAAATTATGGCTCATCTTAGCATACTAGCTGTTCAGATTGTAAATAAGTCACAATTTATCATAGTTATTAGTTGCGATTTACACTCACTGAGTACTAAATTACTAACACTATGGTACTAAAAAAGTGCCAGACGTGGTCTTCTGCTTTTGTATCTCATCTGCCTCAAGGTTGGACATGGTATTCATTCAGAGATGCTATTCTGCTCACTACAATTGTACAGAGCGGTTATCTGAGTTACTGTAGCATTTCTGTCAACTCAAACCAGTCTGGCCATTCTCTGTTGACCTCTCTCATCAACAAGGCATTTCTGTCCACAGAACTGCTGCTCACTGGATGTTTTTTTGTTTTTGGCACCAGTCTGAGTAAATTCTAGAGACTGTTGTGTGTGAAAATCCCAGGAGATCAGCAGTTACAAAAATACTCAAACCAGCCCATTTGGCACCAACAATCATGCCACAGACGAAATCACTGAAATATTTTTTTCCCCATTCTGATGGTTGATGTGAACATTCACTGAAGCTCCAGAGCCTGATTTAATGCATTGCACTGCTGCCACACGATTGGCTGATTAGAAAATTGCATAAATAAGTAGGTGTACAGGTGTTCCTAATAAAGTGCTCAGTGAGTGTACATCAATATGAGAAAATGTAATCTCTAAAAATAACAATTATTAGAATTTTTTTTAACTTGGAGTGCCATGGTGGTCCAGACACATAAAGTTGATCTATAAGTTTTTCCCAGCCAAATTGCTCTCACTGGTCCAAAATATATCTAATCATGATTTAAATGTGCCATTGTGATATTCATAAATAAACATTGGATTAACATTTTTACTTTATTTTTATAACACAGCACTCATAAAATTACTTAAGTCAGTAGCCAAAAATGTTAAACTGATTAGCCTCTTGACTTCAAGAGTGTGATAGTGACTAAAAAAAGTTGGAACAAAATCTTTTTGAACTTGCAATAAAAATCTAATGTAAGAAATACTGTGTAAAAATATGTTTGCTCTCACCTATGCTTATGATTTCTGTAAGCACTGATTAAATGACAACATAATTCTAAATGTGCAATGCAGCCATAACACTTCTGAGCCTTGTGAAAATCTTCAAGATTTGCATCAGTTTATGTACACTGAAATATGTTTGGTTTCTTCTGACTTTACACAGGGCCAAGGGAGATAGCTCCTTGGTTTGGTGCTTGTGTCTAGATTAACGGCATGTTGAATTCCACATTGATTTAATACATTTAGCTTCTGGACACCAAGTTGTCTCTGGACATAAAGGTGCTCTAATAGAGCTTTAATATATGTAAATGTAATATGTATATACTGAACAGGTTTTTCTACCCTACCACTCTTTTTTCACAGCAATGAGTCGCAGCATTGTGCGCCAGAGTAAGTTCCGGCATGTTTTTGGGCAGTCGGCAAAGGCGGAGCAGAGTTATGATGATATACGGGTGTCCAAGGTGACGTGGGACAGCTCCTTCTGTGCAATTAACCCAAAGTTTTTGGCAGTTATAGTGGAGTCCAGTGGAGGCGGAGCCTTCTTGGTAATGCCTCTTTCAAAGGTAAGTGGCTTGAGGACAGAACTGACAGAAAATGTACAATTCTGTGTTTTACCTTCTCTGAAGACAATGTAGCCACTAATCAAGGTATAATCAGTAAAATGTGTGATCCTTAATATTGTGGGCTTTGGCATACTGCTATGGAAAAGAGATGGGTATAACTATGGAGATTTGTGGGTTCAGGTGTCTGAAACTTTCATAGCTAATTTAATGACTAAATAAGCTGATATAAGTAAGATCTGTCAAACATTCAAAGACTATGCCAAACAAATCTTGTCAATTCTTTGTCTTTATATATGGATCTCAGCCATGGAAGTTGGGGGTAAGGTTGCCCAACCCCCAAAGTGCTTCCATTTAATCTTATAGGGGGGCACAGGGGAGAACTCCATAGAAACAGTGTACACAAGTTACATATGCTGTCTGTCTTAATCTGCTTTGGCAGACTGCAACAGAGTGTATAACAATGGAAATCAGTTTATCCACTCTTTCAGTATATATGTTAGTCGACATATCTACTACACTTTAATGTATCATAATTTGCACATTCACAAATGAGGATTTCTGAAAACTGTGATTTGGAAATAACTGTTTTCTAATAAAGCTTATCGAGCTTATTATCTGCATGTTTAATTGTGAGCTTTCAATGGTTACCTCAGTAGATATAATATAAATATTATTTTGATGTAGGGTAATGCATGATAAAATAATGATGTGTGTCCGCTATTTGAATTCAAACAACTGTATATAAAATATTACCTTTATTCTAGTTATTCCTGATTCATGTGACCTTCATCAGACCCATCATAGTCATACATCTTTTTGTGAACCGGTCTTGATTCTGTAAGGGTCCATGAGTTTGGATTCACTGCTGACTCATTGCACAGAGTCACAAGCATATATCAGCAGGCCTGGATAGACACGCTATAAATACCCAGCTAGCCATCTCCCCTGTGCTCAGTCTCAGGCAGGCCAAAAGAAAAACTCCCTTTTCAATGCCTCATCACAGGGTTATAAATACACACCAGGAGTATGTGGGGAGGGACTGGAGGAGAAGCAGCTGGAGAAAGAGCCAACACGTGTTCACACCAGCTGAACACGGATAACAAAATAACATGAAAGTTACATCATTGACCAGGACAAGGACTTTCTGATTAATGGACTTAAAATTGTGTATTGAGATTCTGTCACAAACTGCCATGATATCATCAGTTCAGTCAATACATGCAGGCCACTTTCCACAAAAAGGGAAAGTTAGTCTTAAAACTCTTACATTACAGTTTTGGATAACAAACATTACACGTACAGTGGAGTTCAAAAACTTGGAAACAAACGAAGATTTAGGATTTAACATTTTTTTTAAACATAGACATGTAATGATGTAAAACGAATACGAAATATTAACGATTCTGTAGTATTTCTCGGCCACTAATCACATAAGCAAAATTGTGACATTTATCATTATTTATCATATGCACAGAAGGTCAGATTTCCTTTGTCCATTTCCAGATTTCATTCTCAAATCATGTGGGGAAACTTGGATCATAAAGTTTTGCATTTCAAAACCTGGCTTTGCTGTCCATGACAGCTCAAGTGCATGCTGTCAATAAAGCAAAAGGGGCACACACCAAGTATGAAGACAATTGTAATGCTGATTATATCATTTGATATAAAGACAAATGTATTAAATTAGAAAAATGGAAAATGGTCTTTTGAACAAAAATATTGATATGTGATAAACAATACTCAGTATAAACTATGTTCTTTTATTTTTGTTTTCATATAGATGGGTCGAGTGGACAAAAACTACCCCCTTGTGGTTGGACACTCGGGGCCTGTTTTGGACATTGACTGGTGTCCTCACAATGACAACATCCTGGCCAGCTGCTCTGAGGACACCACTGCCATGGTAATCATTACATACAATCATTAAGTGTCCAACACTTAAGATATTTTTGCTTTTGAAAGAAATTGATGCTTCTATACACCAATGATGCATCAAATTTATTAATTGCAAATGACGATTTCTATTTAATTAAATGCTGTATTCTTCAAAACCACTGTTCATAATCCTGTACTGTAGGGGTTTGGCATGTACTGTTCATTGAATCTGCCAGTTTAGGACCTGTGAGGAGTCTGTTTACCAACTAGAGACCCTGATGCACTTGTCCTAGATACAGCCTTTCTTATGTCAAACAGGGGTGGGGGGGGTTGTTTTTTGGTTGTTATAAAGTGACTTGTTATAAATGCAAGTGTACTCAATACCTCATCTCTGTATTGCGATTTCCACAATTCATTAAGAATCACAACTGTGGTGCTGGGGTAGCTCAGCATGTTTTGGTGCTGACCACCACCCCCGGAGTCGCCAGTTCGACTGAGTGACTGCAGCCAGGCCTCCTAAGCAACCAAATTGGCCTGGTTGCTAGGGAGGGTAAAGTCACATGGGGTATCCTCCTCGTGGTCATGATTAGTGTTTCTCACTCTCAATGGGGTAAGTTGTGCGTGGATCGTAGATGAGTAGCATGAGCCTCCACATGCTGTGAGTCTCTGCGTTGTCATGCACAGTGAGACACGTGATAAGATGTGCGGATAGAATGTCTCAGATGCGGAGGCAACTGAGACTTGTCCTCCGCCATCTGGATTGGGGGAGTAACCGCGACACCACTAAGACCTAGTAAGTAGTGGGAATTGGGCATTCCATATTCGGAGAAAAGGTGATAAGAAAAAGATGCACAACTGTTTTCAAGTGTTCTCAAAATAAGAAGTTTCTTGAGTACCAAATTTCTTAAGGATTAGGTGACAGTGTATTCTTAGTAGACTGATGTAAAGACTGCTGAATATGGAGCTTTGCCATTAAGGGTGAACATTATATTTAAAATAAAAAGATACAAATTCTAAACATTTATTTAAAACAGTAATACTAATTTGCAACATTACTAATGTTGTTTTGTTTTTGGATCAATTTAATGCATCCTAGGCGAACACAAGCATCAATTTCTTTCAAAAACAAAAATTATTTGGTGTCCTAAACATTTTAAATAGCAGTGTATAATAACATGAATGGTATTGCCACTATTTCATTACATTACATTATAAACGTGCATGCTATGCATTGTATGCACTTTTGCTAGACGAGGTTAATTGCAGCTGTCATCTGTGCAATCTGAATACCAAAGAAACATACTGGAAACCACTATATATCTATAAGTTTACCCAAAAACTTTAATTAGTAGACTGATAATGCTTATTTAACAGCTCTATTACAAAAGTAAGAGTCTCATATAAAATGTTTTGAATCAATGCTTAGAGGACAAATTAAGCTAATAATTAGCTTCTTCAATGACCATCAGAGCAGTGACCAATGTTTGAAATAGAGTGACTTATTTAACAAAGCATGAGGCTTTTATTCATGCTATCTTCAGTTCTTCTCTGGATTTCTTCAAGTATACATTGAGTCTGATTCAACATTAGCGATCAATTTAATCGTAAAGCCTTCTCTCTCATATGACTATTAGAGCATGATAAGCATGCAGTATATATCAACTGACCATGCCACATAAATCATAATGATTAATAGCTCATAAAATAGATCCAAAATGTATTCACCATTCCTTTGTTTAGATACTTTATAAAGATATATTTTACATAGCTATCAACCCTGTGTTTTTAACAGATGCACATAATTATGTATGTTTTTGCAGATGCTTCCATACTAAAGCGACTTCCATTAAAGTGCGCAAATCATGTTAATGTTCACTTGTTATATGCGTTAATACACTTGTTTGTTACATAGGTATGGCAGATTCCTGACCACACCCCCTCTCGCCCCATCAGTGAGCCCATTGTAGTATTGGAGGGCCACTCTAAACGGGTGGGCATCATCAAATGGCACCCCACTGCCCGCAACATACTCCTCACTGCAGGTAAAGATCAGTTTTCGTACTGCCACTGTTGTTTTTTATTTCACTTTTAAAACTTTTTTATTTTTGAACAATTTTTTATAGTAAATGCCACTATCTTACAATTCACTTTATGGCCGGAGAGAATCTGAAGGGATACTTCACCCAAAAATGTAACTTCTGTCATCATTTAAGTACCCTTGTGTTATTCCAAACCATTTGACTTACTTTCTTCTGTGGAACACAAACCAAGATGTTAAGCAGAATGACATTGTTAGGCAGTATTGATAAAAGATGCAATTAAAGTGAATGGTAACTGAGGAACATTCTGCCTAACCTTTCTTTCATGTTCCATAGAAGAACATCATATAGGTTTGGAAAACATGAGCAACACACTCTCATAGCAATATGTCCCTATAGTGACCCTTGGTCCTTTTTTGAAATGTTACTCTGATGTCTTTTTCAACTCCTTTGAAAGAATTTCAATAATTTCTACATTTTAGGCTACATTTTAAAAATGAAATGAATTGAAAATTCATCATTAACTCTGTTTTATTATTGCATATATTTATTATGTTAGCCATGGGACACAAAGGGAGTTTTCAGAATATCCGTGCTGTGGTCATTAGGCAAATTAGAAGTGGTTTAAAGTCGTTTGATCCACCTGCTTTGTGTCTCAGGCAGTGATAATCTGATCATCGTCTGGAACGTGGGCACCGGAGAACCCCTGATCACTATGGATGAGCATCCCGACCTCATCTACAACATCAGCTGGAACTACAACGGCAGCCTGTTCTGCACCACCTGCAAGGACCGGCGTCTCAGAGTGTGTGATCCCCGCAAAGGCGAGGTGGTGGCGGTAAGTGTTATCATTTTGCACTATGTATGTATTACGAGAGAAGCCACCGTGTGCTGGTGCACTTGTAAACTAACATAGTTACACAAGAGATCATGTAATTTGATTTGATCTCTTAAGGGCTGTTCAGACCAAACACGTCCTGCATTCTAAAAACAGCTAAGACGCAGCACAACAGATAGAATAGAACATGTTATAGCATGTTTTTGAATATTTGTAAGTATTCATAGACATGACCTGGTGGGTAGTGCTTGGACACGTTGCACAGTGGTGCTTACGCGGGGGACGTAAATAGAGATCAGATAATGACATAAGCTAGATCTCGTTCATCCCCATTTTTTCTGTCTCTTGTCCATGACAATAATATAGGAAATAAGTCCATATAAATAATAAAATTAAACATTTAAAGGAAAGATTAACAGGGATTTGAAGTGGTTGAAGTGAACTGAAACAAACTTTTCTTTTGTCTTCTGTAGGAGAGACTCGCCCCACATGAGGGCATCCGGCCAATGAGAGCTATCTTTACCAGAGAGGGCAACATTTTCACAACAGGTTTCACCAGGATGAGCCAGAGAGAGCTTGGCCTGTGGGATCCGGTAATTGAGCAAAATTAAGTTATTAATTAACGTTTTGACTTTATCTTCATATTTGTATTTCAGCTCTTATTTCAAATAACTAATGGTTGCCATTTAAATTAACGTGTTCATTTCTGACATTTTAGACTAATTTTGAAGAGCCCATTGCATTACTGGAGCTGGACACAAGTAATGGAGTTTTATTGCCTTTTTATGATCCAGACACCAACATTGTGTATCTAAGTGGCAAGGTATGACTCCATGTTTCATCTTTATGTGTTATTATACTCAGGCTGGTGCTGTAAAAGTTTCTCTAAGTTTGTCTTCTTTATTGTCTCTGCAGGGTGACAGCAGTATTCGCTATTTTGAGATCACAGAGGAGCCTCCATATGTGCATTACATCAGCACATACAGTAGCAAAGAGCCACAGAGAGGAATGGGATTTATGCCCAAAAGAGGAGTGGATGTCAGCAAGTGTGAAATTGCCAGGTCAGTTAGTTTAATCGGTTATAGTGGTTGATTTGGAATACTTATGTATAAATACGTGTTAGTATAGTTCAGGGATTTTCAAACTGGGGTCTGCAGACACCAATGAGGCCATGAGGGGGCATAAGAAGCAATTTGAGAAGGCTTTTTTATATTTGTTTTTAAAATGTGCATTTTGAGGGGTGTCAAAGTTAACACGTCAATGTTGTAAAAGTATTGTTCATTTTTAGTTCATGTTAACTAATGTTGTAAACTAATGCAAAGTGTTGCCAATGCAGTTAATACTTTGACTTAATGTTTTCACTACAGGAACATTATTATAATATATTGAGAGTCCTCATTTTTAACAGTAAGAAATAAAAAACAATCTGTATATAGCTTTGAGTTTATCAGTCATACCTTGTGATGTTCATACATTTCAGAATTGGTTGAATTTATCTGTTGTTTTTTTTTGTGGAAAGTTTTCTTGCCTCTGTCACCTTTAGCTTACTTACTGTGAGGTGTAAACACTGCCTTTTATTCTTTACATATAGATTATATAAACTCCATGAGAGAAAATGTGAGCCAATCATGATGACAGTTCCCAGAAAGGTAAACAGTGGATCATTGTTTAAGGTCATTCTAGTCTCAAATGACTTTAATCAACAATCCAACAAAATCCTGAGTATTGTTTTTAATATTCATATCAGAAGATCATATTTTGTGAAAGATGTGTGAAAAATAATCAGTAATGTTAAGATAAATCAATTCATCCAATCAGTTCTTTCTCTGCCTGTTTTTATGATGCCAGTCGGACCTGTTCCAGGATGATCTGTACCCAGACACCGCAGGTCCAGACCCAGCACTGGAACCTGAAGAATGGTTAGAGGGACGAGATGCAGACCCCATACTAGTGTCAATGAGAGATGGCTATGTTCCTCCAAAGAGCAGAGAGCTAAAGGTGGCCAAGAAGAACGTTCTAGACTCCAGGCCTGCAACACATAGACGCATGTCTGCAGTAGATGGAAGCAGTTTGCCAGTGAGTAGAACTTCCTGCTTATCCCTGGTCTCTTTTTTTCCTTTCCAACTTTGTTCCTTCACCACCTCATTTCAGATATAGGGCACTTTACATCAATACGGTACACTTTGGTGTCCCATTGCTTTGAAAAAAATTAAATCATTAAAGGCAGAAATCCCATGTTTTTTGTTGTGAGAACTGTTAGATATGTTAAATAAAATTTTAATAGTAGCTAGTTTTAAAAACATCAAGTTACTCAAAATAAGTAATCCACTACAAATGACTGATTACTTCATTTAAAAAAGTAATCACATTACTAATTATTTTACTTTTAAGTTACTTTATAAATCACTTTTCCTAGAAAAGTTTTCAGAATGTCTATATTTCCTCATTCATTGTCACACACCCTTCAGCTCTCACAGAAACGCTAACAGACGTGTATGAATTTATATTTTAAATGTTTTATACATATAACTTTAGCACAAGTACTGTAATTTAAAGTAATTATTTTCACTGAAAGTCAGTAACTAATCTGATCACAAGAATTTAAAATGTAATGCCTTATACTACTTTTTTAACTAAAAAGTAATTTGATTACATTAAATATTTCAAATAACAGATTAAAAAAAGCGATTATGCACAAATTCTGAAATTCAGATTTTCACATTTTGCCACATTATATTTCCTAATAACAAAAAATGGAACATTCCTTAAAATTGTAAAACCCAAAAAGTAACATCATTTTGACACTTTTAATTATATCTATTTTTTTTTATTTGTTGTGTTGACTGCATTCATGAAGCTCAACTTTCAACCGTGCTTCCTAAATTAAATAAAATTTCTAGTCATGCTACGTTTATCAGTAACTACAAACCAAAATTTGGTCCCAAACTAGCTATCCCTTATTGAATGTCAGCTTAATTTATACTAAACTTGCAACCCTGGATGTTTATTAAATGTTTATTACTACAAAATTACACCAGTCTGGGTTTCACTGTATATAGACATGTTCCACATTTTGGAAAAAGGATTGCAAAAATTGCCTACCTCAGAAATGTAAGCAGCCCATGTCATATTTTGCTTGAACTTCTAAGATTGATGATCAAAATGTTTTATTTATCCTTTCGCCGTCCTTTAATTTAAATATATATATTTGTATAGCTTCAGACACAATTTTGTACCCTATTTATGGAAAGTGCCATAGAAACTTCATTAGAAGTCATGTAGTTCTTTTCCTGATTAAACATGCCCTTGACTAGATCTCTTGCTTTATTCCCTCTCTGTCCTCAACCACTCCTGTCACTCTTCTGTTTTCTTCTTTCCATCTGTCCTTTTTTCCTTCCCTGTTCATTCTCTATCTCTTTCAATCTCTAGCCTCAGTTGTTGGAGAAGCTTGTTGAGGAGATCAAAAGTCTGAAGGCCACAGTTCTTTCTCAGGAGAAGCGAATCTGTGACTTAGAGAATAAGCTGTCCAAGTATACTAATGGCACAGTTTAAACGCATCAATAAAGCTAACTTAGCCTATGCACACTGACCAATTCACTGCTAACCCAAACAACTAAATTATGAGCACTGATAGGCCAAGCCACCCCAGATAACCCCAGCTATGATTCTTTTTATCCTAGTTAACACTGCAACTCTAGTTCCATAACTGAACCGCCATTTGACTTAATAAATCCCTAATAGTTGCTGTTCCCAAAATTAGGCATTTTGGTAATGTTTTGGAGCATTAAAAGATTCATTTTACAAAGGCACTTATGATGTTATCCTGCTGCTTTATAGTAGTTCAGGTAATACTGTGTGGTAGTACACAGTGTAAGTTATAATTCCTTTAATGTTTAAGGAATCATACGTTTATCAAGAGGCCTTTATGACAGCTTTGTAATAGTTAGGTAAAGGCTGCCTTCATTTGAGGAATTACAAATGCTTGTATGTACTTGCAGCTTTGTAACCTTAAAATGTAGACAAAGAATGATAAAAGAAACGGAGCTGCAGCTTCCTGTAGTTAACAATCACAATTTCTTTGGTAGTCTATGTGAACATACCTCATTGTAAAAACCAGGACCTGAGATCAGATAGTAGCATATGTAGCTTTTATTTGGTCAGCTCTGGCCAAGCAAGATCTATGACATTACTATGATATGTCAGGACATTAGTAAGCTCTGTAAGGGTACTGCACATCACTTATTGCCATTTCATAGTTCACACAAACGTGAAAATTCTGACATCATTTACTCACCTAGTTCCATGTAATCATGTAGTTCCAAATGTATGTTTAGGACATGTTTAGCAGAAGGTTCAAAGAACTCTTTTCTATACAATGAAAGTGAATGGGAACTGGGGCTGTCAAGCTTCAAAAATGACAAAAGCATTATAAAGAACCATAAAATGGTCCATAAGTTAGAGTATATTTGTGTTAAACAAATAAATAAATCTAATTTAAATCTCAAAAGTAATTCTCCTTTATCTATGTTCAAATATGGGCCTCAAGACATATTGTAGCTGGATGAGACATCAGTGTGTCAAACATCATTGGTGTAATGTGCCTCCTGCCTGATTGCGATGCAACACATTTGAATGTTTTGAATTGAACGCAATGAGATTTGAAAGCTGTGGCAGAAGATTTTCAGCATGTAACTACAAGTCAACTACTTTTTAGCACTTTTTGGAGCTTGACAATCCTATGCCTATTCACTTTCCTTTTATGTTAAAGAGCAACCTGGACATTCTGCTAAATATCTCTTTTGGGGTTCCATGAAAGAAAAATAATACAGGTATGAAATGAGGGGTGAATAAATGATTAAATCAGTTTCATTTTTGGAAATATTCCTTTAAGTCAGTTGCCTATGGCTTCAGAGCAAATCTTTACACATCAATTCACACCTTTGTATAAGCTAAATCTAATAATCAAGGCCTACATGACAAAAGGATGTTTGCATAGAGAGCATGTCCCAATTGTCCCTCCTCTTTGAGGAGTGCTTGCATTATTGGCTTTTACAATGTTGATAACCTGTCACTTCACACACCTCTGCCTTTCCAGCTTTGACCAACACAATTAAAACTCACGTGGCTTCGGTTTAACATTTCAAAATGTAAATATATTCTAGAAAAGGAAAAAAAAACATGAAAAAAACAACAAAATATCAAAACCAAAGACATTATTTTTTGTTTTATGTAGATTATAATTTGTGTTATTATGGTTTGAATAAAACTTTTTGTATGAAAAAATGTTTTCCATTGTTTTATGCTTTTAAAATTTTGAACTAGCTAAAAATACGCACACACATTCCATTTTCCATGAGTCATTATTCTGCCTGTGGCAAGATCATTTATTTCTAGGCACATAAACAACAGGTCCTTTTCCTAACTCATCTGGTTTATAAACTACCCAGCAGCAAATGTAATGGTTTGGGCTGATATTCTCAAGGTCTTTTGACCTCTCAGGTATCTATAGTGGGCCGATAATGGTAAATCGTCAATGCATTCCACCACTGCAACACCGGGATTGGATTACAGAATGGCAGTAACAGAAAATAACTGTTAAAAGCTCAGGCACTCAAGTGACCAAAAAAAACTGATCAGTTTGACCTCTGGTACTCCATTAGTTCCAGAATGCTTGCAATGGCTAAAAGCAGTGCATCGAAGATTTGTTAATGATTCCTGGAGGAGGGGGGAGCAAACATGTTTGGAGTGGGTGGAGGTGCAAGTACATTTAGGTGGACTCACTAGTGAAAGTAGGACAGAACATTTGGTTTAAAGATCTTTTGAGTTGTTTCACTTGCTCACTGCAGAAGAAACCATTGTTCCAAGGTGTGCGCACTGTCCAGCTTGACGTAGGCCTGCTGGCTAGATGTTTGGGAGCAAGTATTTTTACATCATAGAAATGTGGGAGTACTTATATTACATTTATGCATTTGGCAGACCCTTTTATCCAAAGCGACTTACAGTGCACTTATTACAGGGACAATTCCCCCGGAGCAACCTGGAGTTAAGTGCCTTGCTCAAGGACACAATGGTGGTGGCTGTGGGGATCGAACCAGCGACCTTCTGATTAAGTTATGTGCTTTAGCCCACTATGCCACCAGGACTTCTTCAAGTACTTATTCTGCCTGCTACTTTCTCTGCTTCTGGTCCTAATTGTGATTCTACTTCGCCATCTTGCAGAAATAACTATTCAAAAGTTGGGTCGCTGTATGTTTGTTATGGTCTGTAGACCCCTGAAACTCCCAAACCCTTTAAAGAACAACAGGTCAAACTGATCTGTAGACCCACAGCCATGGCCAACATGGATGTTTTGTGGCCCTGGACTGGGCTGTATGTCTGATGGACCAACAAACTCAAGCCAAAAGGGAACTTCAACCAGGAGGAAGACTTCTAGGCCTTCACTCTAGCAATCCAGCAATTGTTATTCTGATTCCCAATGGTTTGGGCCGAGTAACTTCACAATTGCTTCACACTTAGCCGCAGGATTTCTATCCTGTGGTGTTCCATCGTCATGGTCATGGTGGCTGCCCTCTGACTACTGTATGCTACCAGGAATTTGGAAATCCCTCTGACCTTATGCAGGCAAAAATATACCTACAGAGCCACCGTCCATCCTCAACTCTGCTTGCAATCAGTAAGGGCTCTGGATCTGGGTTACTGCTCTCATATCTGGCGGGGCCGGATCGTGATTCTACACACCCGGTCCCTTATCAGGCTAATCAAGCCTCCAAGAGGGATAAAGGCTGACTGCGGAGGATTGTGCGGGAGAGCGAGATCGTTGTCCGTCATGTGTGTGTTGTTGTCTTCTGTTTAAGTTTATTATTAAAATATTATTTATATTATCAAGCCGGTTCTCGCCTCCTCCTCGGTTCTTTACACCCTCATTTACAGGAAGCTTCAAATAAACAGGTAAGCAATTATGAACAAATTCAGAATAATCCATGCTGTAGGTCAGGGCTAATCAACTCCAGACATAGAAGGCAAACGTCCTGCATAGTTTAGGTCCAACCCTAATCAAACACTCCTGAACTAAACTCTGCAGTAGCTCTCCATGACCTGAGTTGGATATCCCTGGTGTAGGTATTTCCTTGCATGCAGATTCTGGATCACAGTTCTTCTTTGCAAGAACTGTATTTTCTGGAAATGAAGTCATACCTGAATATATGTCGCACCTATTCAAAATCGCATTGTTGCACTTACAGCTTAACAGAGGGTGCATGTAGCAGGCACTAAGACCCAGGAATCGCTGTCTTCCACCGTTTTGCATGTCAAGTCGCTCCTTAAAGATTACATCAAGATATATGCATCGGATCATGTTTTATTTAGGCTTGTTTTAATCGTAAGCATTTACTTTTACGAATCGTTTTTCATATTTATTTTTTTCGGTTTCATGAAAAGAAACGCAACAAATCATTCACATCTATTCTAACTTATGTAACTGTATGCTCACACATACAAATAAGCTCTTTTTAGTCTGTGTACGGAAAAATATGCTTGTATTCTATTCAACAATCAAGAATATTTCAGAAATGTGCAAACCTATTTGCTATGCAGTAATTGTCCAGTTCACTAACTGAATTTTTTACTAGACTGTCCATCATCAATTACTTATAAATCATATAATGTCGCAAGAACGTTCTGATAACAAAAAAACAACTTGTATTCTGTGTAAATACAATAAGGTTTAAAACAGCTGCCATAAATAGATCATGTCGCTAACCTTTCTGAAAGTTAGACTGACTGCAGTTACAACGTCTCGTAGAGAAACAGTGTAGCAATTAGTACATTTACATGCACTTTAAAAGTTCTATTTTAAATAGATTAAAACAATTAGTATTTTTAAAATGTCATGCAAGCCCTTTATTCTGAAATAATTTTGCAAAGTCGGACTAACAGACATAGATAATGCTGGCTTCGTCCAGCATGCATACCTGTTAATCGGACCACAATTGGACTCTGTGTTGTTCACATGCTCTGAAAGACAGGTGGCGCTTGACGTGTATTACCAGCTCTTCCTCGATTGATGACCTTTCTTCAAATATTTGATTCCGCATTGCATCATGTGTACTTGGGCAGACAGATGAAGACTAGCTCAGCTATGCAAATACCTGCTATAGCTTGATTGTAACTGTGCATATAAACATTCAAGTGACGGCAATGGTAGTGACCGCAACCCAAGTTAAGCCACTGTAACACTGTTATCCACAGGTATGCAACCGCTTTGAGCTCTGCGATGGAGGTCACAAAAATTCTACGCTGCAAATCCTTGAGAAATATGGAAGAATTCATGTTCTGTCCTGCTACGAATTCAGATAACAACATGTCCGACTTAGTTGGCCATATTGGAAAGGATACTTCAAGACTATCAATGAAGCTGGACTGGGCAAGTTACTAGGAGAGGAATGAACCTCTGGGAGATGCAGATGTATTGGCAGTGTCAGTGCTTTGTTTGTATAGCAAAGATGCCCCAATATTGCCATCAGTCTCCCCTCTACCGGAAGCAATTTTTCACAATAGCCCTTACTTTCTGCTGGTCCAGACAGTCAAGGGAGGTCATTGTGGCATTATGCATGAGAATAAACATGGAGGTAGTGCGTCCTGGAGCAATTCTGCAGTGCTGGAATATTTCTACCAAATTCATTGGAGTAGAGGAGAAGAAAAGGCTTCAGGATGGAGTTGTTGGACAATGTGTTAGCCAGGGCCCGAGGCTTAGCTCCAGTGCTGTGCTGTCTAGAAGAAGGTCAGTCTTGCTGAGAAAAGGCCCATCTTAAGTTCACGAAGAGGACAGATCTCAACTCCCTCTGACATATTCACATTTGAAGAGGAGCAGAAGGATTTTACATGGAAAAGGTCCTACACTCACTAAATGAAAGCAATAGGTGGCATACTATGAGCATAGCAGATTCCAGAGTGGTGGACTTCCTACCAAAGTCACAAAATTACTTTTGAAAGTAATTTTAGAGAAAAATGGAGTATCATAAGTCAGGAAACATTTGAGACAAGTGAAGAGAAAAGGAGTACTCCTGTGGAGATGTTTAAAAATAATGACAAAATGCACTGATGTGTGTTCGTTTGGTGATATTTGTCCAGTTCAGACATCCCTAACATTCTTGACCTAAGAGAATTTGGCTAGATGAAAACCATTGTTGATTGGTTAAAACTATTCATAGTTGAAATTTGGAAATTACATTATCGTCCTCTTGAGTGTCGACAAACTTCAGTTACGTCACTTCAACAATTAAAATATAACGCTGCCTGTAGTACTAAAGGCATTGTTTGCTTATGGTGCTATAGTTTGTTCGGGAGAAAAAGTTTGGCTTCTTCCATTGTATAAATTGGGCTTTAAAGGGAAGGAACAAAATGTTCTGGATCTCCTAGTAAGAGGACACTTATTGATAGACAAGATGGACACACGCATGTCCACACTCGTCAACGTGCAAACCACAGCTGGCCCGAAGTGAATATTTTTAGTAAAAAAAAAATTAAAAAAAAGTGTTAAATATTAATCTATTTCTTACACCTAGCATTTAACTTCAGAAGACATTAATCAATCAACTGGAGTCGTATGGATTAATTTTTATGATGGCTATATGTGCTTTTTGGAGCTTCCAATATTTGGCACCCATTCACTTGCATTTTATAGACCTACAGAGCTGAAATATTTTTCTAAAAAAATATTCATTTGTGTTCTGCTGAAGATAGAAAGTAATACACATCTGGGATGGCATGAGGGTGAGTAAATGATGAGAGAATTCTAATTATTTTATGTGATTATCCATTTAAAAGCCTTTTGTAGTAATAGTAATCAATACGATAATCAACCTGAATCTTGATCATAAAATAGGAAACGTAGGAAAGATTACATTTTGCTACAATTTAGCTACCCTTTTTTAGACTTACACAGTACCGCCGCTCCCTATACGCATACTACGCAGTCTGCATGGGGCACCAACTCCCTAGGAGGGCACCAGAAATTCCACCGGCTGCCCTTGCTCACACGTTATACTATATATTCAAGGACCCGTAAGCAGTTGCGGAACACAGATGATCGCTTCATCAATTTGGTCCTGGGCTTAAACATTCCACACACACACACACACACACACACACACACACACACACACACACACACACACACACACACACACACACGTGTTTACACAAACAGATGATATAACCAAGATGTACTAAAATTACTTTATTACAGTTGATTTCTTTGTCCAGTAGCCCTCTGCCAACAAAAGGAGTAATTACAAACAAAACATTACATTTGTCCCCCTCAAGTTTTTAGAAGTTTTTGTACATTTTAATTCACTTGTTTAGTTTTTTTTTGTTATGAACAGCCATAACAATTTTTGTAATCTCTGCAACATTCAGTTTCCCCCCCCACAATCTATACATTTTAATACAGGTTCTATATGGATTGTTATGGTAATGTTTAAACAGGAAAAAAGGAGACAGTGGCCATCAAAACAAAACAGTTGAAATACTGGTAATCGCACTGTAAAGAGATGTACCCCCGTTATTACTCATCCCATTATTTTCATGCTTTGAAAGGGGTCTTTAAAACAGGATGAGAAAGGCTTTCAAAGATATTTACTCTCTTTAATAAAAGGGCACATCTCTCTCTTTTGGATCATACTTCATGATCATGCTTTATCATTCAGGCATAATAGACTACAGCAGAAAGACTGTGACCTGAATGTCACTTTCGGAAAGTAAAGCTGCTGTTATGACATTTTGAGTTTACGGCCAGTGTTTTAATAGGCATGTTGTTTCAGATTACATTTTACTAGTCATGGCCATGTTCATTTGTTACATTTGGCCTAGGATTGGCTCAGTTGCTTATAGTTATAGACGGATAGCTTAATGGCATCTCATGTAATCTGTAATCCCATGCATATACCAGCAGTGTGCCAAGCAAGGTGCTCAGGGATGACAATTGTGCTCTATGACCAAGAGCATGATTCATTCTCTCAAACAAGTCCAATTTAAAACTGAAAGGGTACTGCACCAAAGTCCTGGAAGTCATTTGAGATATGCGTGATGGCAGTTATGAATTTTTTTTCTAGTTTTGAATGACACTAAAAATGACATTTAAGTTTCAGTAAAATGAACGGGGTGTTGACACCTCTGAGAGTAAGCTTTGTGTCTATATTTATATATATTTTTTTCCTTTTAAATAATCAATATTAGAGACCAAGTTGTTTTTTCTTTTTTCTTCACATTCAAGCAATTACATTTTAGACTAGATTTAACTTGGGTTTGTCTTGATTTCCATTTATTTAAATTTCTAAATATACAATATACACAAACTTATTCCTATACATCCTGACTGTATACCCTTTCACCATAACAATGTTTTATTATGCTTTCTGACATTTTTCCTTGTAGATTTCTCAATTTTCTACATGCTGTGATAAGTGTTCAGTTGGAGGGTGAGGTCGGGCAGCAGTTGCCGGAGCTCTGGGGTGGGCTCGGAAGAGACAAAAGGCATTGCAGGGACAACAGCAGCGGCACCCACCCGTCCAGCAAAAACACATTCAGCCATCTCAGGCCTACCCAACCTAGACCTCCCCACCCTTAAAATCCACACAACACACGCTTGTGAAACCCAGCCTGAGAAAGGGGAGGAGGGGGCACCAGAGGTTCAGGAGACCTGCTTGTATGTGATTGTAGCGATCAATAAAGTGGAAGAGTAGAAAGGGATGGTAAAGTGCTTTTCTGTGACGTTAAACTCAGGTTTGCAATGTTCGCCGAGAGAAGAGGTAAAAACACAAAAGTGAACGGAACAGGCTATTCTCCTCTTGCATAGTTGCGATTGTTAACTTTGGCATCTCTAAATCAAAAAACTAAAATTAGCATTAATATACTGGACCAGCTCTTGTCACACACAAAATCCTGCTGATTTTTCACTCTATTTGGATGAATCTCACAAAAACAGGTCCAGGTCATATTTCACCACAAACTCTTTTTTTTGCTTTTTGACATTTTCATGACAATTAAACACATTCTCAGTCCCCAATTTCTCATTATTGTAATGTATCCAGACATTTTACATTAGTTTTGTTTTTGAGAGTTATTCCATTATTCTCAATGGAAATTATAATTACTGTAATAAAGCAATATTGTACTGCCAGAAAATACTGCCATGATGTATAAATACTTTACGTTTGAAATAATATCTATTTTTTTTAATACATTTCATATAATACATATTTTATTTATATAAGATATTAATATAGAATTTATAATGAGATTCACCCATGTATGCAGTCGAGGACAGAAAAAACCCTACTTTTCAAATCCTCCAAAATATCTCCACATTAAAATGCTTGTATCTTTTGATCTTAGAATGTTCTTCTAGCCAATAGAAACAGATCAATGTTAATACATTCACTGTGAATGAGCAGCAGTATTTTAAGCTGGCATTCTACTCTCTATCCCTACCCAGATTTGTGTTTTTGGCTACCTGGACCTGTGGAAAGATGGGAATGCATGGCAACATAAGTAGGTCTCTTTCATTCTTATCAACTACAGCCATCAAAAGATACAATCCTGGCAGCTGATGTATTGGAATTTCACAGTATATTTTCAAAAGGTAAAATATGTTGTGGCACAAAAAAGTAAAGCATACTGTTTATTAACACATTTGAATTAATATCACCTGTATTTAAAACAAAAACATCTAAGCTAAACTAAAAGTCAAGTGCACGGTAAAGCTCGATTCTTTCACATTCTGGTATCCAACCATTCAAGTTTATATAATCTTACGTAATGTGTGTATATATATATATATATATATATATATATATATATATACATACATACACACACCTACAATTGTTTTCTTATGAATCTTTATTTCTAAGGAAATTATATGTACTCCACACCAACTCTCTCTGACAACCAAAAACCAATGGAAAGTACCTGCAAATAAGACTAGGATAAAAACCCTTGCATACAATACCCAGAGTTCTTCCTCTCACCTGTGAGAGGTAATGCACAGCATTCATATATTCAATCTCAACATCACTAACTTTCTCATATCAAACTAAAACAGCGTCTTATCTGAATTCATTGCTATTTTTCTCATCACCACAAAGTGAATTAGAAAAGTAATCTGAATTCTAACTGAAGTTTGATATTTGAAGAAACAACTGGCCAGAACCTTGTACGTGCCTTTCTGGCTGACATCCTTATAAGTGGAACTACAATGGATACATTTTTGTGCTTACTAGGTCTATAAAACATATTCAGAAGACAAGAAATATAGGAATGGGTAGAAAAGAGAAAAGTAGACTGTTTTTTCCTCCAGGTCCCCCTTTGACCATGGTGCCCCTGTATCCCTTCCCCTATGGCATTCAGGGTAATTTAAGATGGGTGTTGTGGGAGAGCAGCGGGTGGTCTTACGTGAAGGACAGGTGTGAGCCATTGGAAATCTGAGAGGCGATGCTGGTGCTCCTGCTTATACCCTGCTCACTGCGGCCCCCTGAGGCCCGCTGTACCGCCTGGGGACTGTTTCGTAGCCCACCACCACCCCCGCTTGAGCGCTGACTGCCCCCAGACCCATGGTGCCCCCAGGGAGGCGGCCCGCCTGAAGACAGGCCGTGACCCCAGGGCTGTTGAATAGAGCCGCTCTGGCTTGGGTGGTGGTGATGGTGGTGATAACCATGCTGGCTGCCACCATGGTGCCCTCCACTGATTGAGCCACCTCCCCTGTGTGACACCTGAGAGCTTGCACCATGCTGGGAGCCCCAGTTGCTCTGGGCCCCCGGAAAGCTGTGGCTGTATCCGTCGGACGAAACCAAGCTGGACAGCACCATGTTGCTGAAGCCCAGACGCATGCTTTCAGAGTCAAACGCTTCGATCTCCCGAGCCTGTTTCTCCAAGAGACTGCGGATGCGCTCAGAGCGGTCGTTCTGTAGAGCAACCATCTCCTCCTCAATCTGACAGAAACAGACAACAACAGATCAGGTTACTTTTAAATGCCAAAAAAGCCTTTCAGTTAAAAAGCGCACAAAAAAAATGACATTTGGGTCATGATTTACTCACCCTCAAGTTGTTCCAAGACTTTTTCACTTTCCATTTGATAATGGAAATGATAATATACTATCATTATACATTCTGGTAAACATCTCCTTTTGTGTTCCACAGGTTTGGAATGATATTAGGGTGAGTTAATAATAAATAATTTTCATTTTTGTGTGAAATGCCTTTGAGTAAACCATTAAGCCCTGTAGACACATGCAGTGACTTTATTGCTTGATGTCGCTAGTCTCTATGAAGTCGCTAATGGGCATTTCTGCTGCTGTCGCTCTAACGTTATTGGTGGACTGCACGTCTGGCAATATCTTTTGAAAATATGATCACAGGTAAGGGGTTTTGCTGGTAAAACAACAATTTCATTCTAATTTGACAAGTCATCAGTTATCTTGTCCCTAAAAATGCACATTTTGCAGGGGAGTGTTTTTATATGAACTGCAGCAGTGCTAAATACATTATAACATTAAAAAGTTGAACAATCTATCAATATATGATTAACTCAGACTGCCGACAATTTCTTTTCCACGCATCATTTTTATCATATGCATGTATATGATTACAGACAAATCATATATAACAGTGTAAACACTCATAGAAAAAATAACGTCTCCTCTGTGTTGCCTGCACTAGACTAGGAGATGGATGATATGAGCTCTGCTGACACCCTCTTCACTCCTATTGGTTGCTGCTCTTGAAAGTTGCTAATCATTTGCATAAAGTTAAACTTTTCTCAACTTTGTTGCTTCGCTCGCCACGGCCCCATCTAGTTGCAAGAGGTCACTGTCGCTCGTGTCGCCAGCTCACATTGAAAATGAATGAGATGAGATTTCTTTGTCGCTGGAAGTCGCTGCATGTGTGTACAGGGTTTAATTGACAAAACCCTTACAATTATAATTCAGGGGTTTCTTGCAACTGGGATCTGTCCTTCAAAATGGTTTCAATTGTTTGGGTCAATTGTTTGGTATCATTTTGTAGAATACCTATTTTGTGTTGGTCAAGACTGTAGATATTAATATTTTAATAACTATTTTTTCTCCCCTTGCCCGCTGCCAATCCGAGCTTAAAGGGTTAATATACCTTCTGCTCAAGTAGAGCTCTCCGCAGTGAGACCCTCTGCTCTAACTCTTTCCTCTCACGGTCGTGCTGTGCATCGGTCTGCATCTTGATCTTGCTCTGATAGGCATTCAGTAACTCCAGCTCCTGTTGCAGCTGCATCTTTAGCACCTGACACTCAGCCTCCTGAGCTTCATCCAAACGCAGCTGATGAGCAAGACAGAATGTGGTGTTACATTTAACATTAAAAGATGGAGAATGTGATGTTAAACAATGGTTATTGATACTACCTATAGCTACTTTCACACTTAAAAAATGATGTCAGCACTTTTCCGGTAAAGGTAGGTCACTCACGGCTTGTGTGGAGAGCATGTCATTGATGGAATGGTCATATTGCTCAGCGAGGATGGCTAATTTTCTGGTCTGCTCCTCCTTCAGTCTCTTCAGCACAAGCTTGTGGTCAGACTTGGGCGTGGTCTCCAGGAGGTGGTTACGCAGGGCCTTGTATTGTCGTGTCTGAATCTTACATGTGTCCTGGAATTGCTTCTTGATTTGCAGCTCTTTTGACTAGTGTAGAAAACAGAAGAAGCAGGCGAGAGCCATGAGAACAACAGAAAGCAAAAGAAACTAGTAGCTACATAACAAAACTAGCATTACCTTGGTAGTGTACACTGCACTAGTATGCCCAAAATATACACGACAAAACAAGTATACACTACAAAAACTAGTATGCAACAAAAAGTATGCACTATAAAAGCAGTGCAATTCATACATGAGGGTGAGTAAATGGTGATAGAATTATCATTTTATGGGTGAAAAAACTTTAAACAGTTTTCAGCATAGCCACAAGACAATGGCCCTTTATTGTGCAACATACCTTAAGGCTCTTGGGCTGTTGTCGGACCTCCATGACATGTTTTCTGCGCAGCTCTCGCTCTCTGCGTTTGTTGTACTCCAACTGGTTGGTGAGCTCCGTCTGGTGCTGCAAGCGGATCAGCTCTGTACGCATCTTCTGGATGGTACCCAGCTGCCTCACCTCCAGCTCCTGCATGGACTCATGATGGCGGAGCAGCATGGCATGTTCCAGATCTTTCTGCGTCTGACGCTTATTGAGCTCCTGAATCAAGGAAGAACAGACAAAAAACAGAGGGGTTCAGAGGGGTACAAAAACAAAAGGTGCAACATAAATGAAGGCCCCAAAAACACTTATGTCACCCTTAAAAATGTCAGTTTTATTGCATTAGATGCAAAATATCAAACCACATGGCAACTGCAAACAAAATTATTCTAGACCTTTTCTCAGTACAACATTTTTTTCCAATTACGTTTAACTGGTCTAAAGGAGATTTTATTGGACATACTGTATAAAAGTAGTAACCGACAGGTGTAGTTCATCACTACAATTTGAGCAAAATATAAATTTTCCAATCATTAGAAAAGGCACGTTACCTCCCGTACAAGATCCTGCTCCACATTGTGTCTTGCAATAAGGATTCGGCGTTTAAAACGGCGACACTCGAGCTCCAGGTACTGGCGTTGGCGGCGGAGTAGGTTGGCCTCCTCTTCTGCCTGGTAGTGCTGAAAGTTCTCCTTCTGCTTCGACAGCCACTCCTGCTTCTCCTTCTTGGGGGTGGACTGGTTCTCATTGAGCTCCTAAACAATTGGGGGGTTATGTGGGAAACATCTTGTGGATGGCAGAATATGAAAATCAAGGCTTAGTAACATAGCTTGTTGTTAAGCTGAAAGCTTGGGCATTTCAGACAACGGCTGAGTGTCACATCAAATAATTAATAATATACAGTGGGTACGGAAGTATTCAGACCCCCTTAAATTTTTCACTCTTTGTTATATTGCAGCCATTTGCTAAAATCATTTAAGTTCATTTTTTTTCCTTATTATTGTACACACAGCACCACATATTGACAGAAAAACACAGAATTGTTGACATTTTTGCACATTTATTAAAAAAGAAAAACTGAAATATCACATGGTCCTAAGTATTCAGACTCTTTGCTGTGACACTCATATATTTAACTCAGGTGCTGTCCATTTCTTCTGATCATCCTTGAGATGGTTCTACACCTTCAATTGAGTCCAGCTGTGTTTGATTATACTGATTGGACTTGATTAGGAAAGCCACACACCTGTCTATATAAGACCTTACAGCTCACAGTGCATGTCAGAGCAAATGAGAATCATGAGGTCAAAGGAACTGCCTGAAGAGCTCAGAGACAGAATTGTGGCAAGGCACAGATCTGGCCAAGGTTACAAAAACATTTCTGCTGCCTAAGAGTACAGTGGCCTCCATAATCCTTAAATGGAAGACGTTTGGGACGACTAGAACCCTTCCTAGAGCTGGCCGTCCGGCCAAACTGAGCTATCGGGGGAGAAGAGCCTTGGTGAGAGAGGTAAAGAAGAACCCAAAGATCACTGTGGCTGAGCTCCAGAGATGCAGTCGGGAGATGGGAGAAAGTTGTAGTAAGTCAACCATCACTGCAGCCATCCACCAGTCGGGGCTTTATGGCAGAGTGGCCCGACAGAAGCCTCTCCTCAGTGCAAGACACATGAAAGCCCGCATGGAGTTTGCTAAAAAACACCTGAAGGAATCCAAGATGGTGATAAATAAGATTCTCTGGTCTGATGAGACCAAGATAGAACTTTTTGGCCTTAATTCTAAGCGGTATGTGTGGAGAAAACCAGGCACTGCTCATCACCTGTCCAATACAGTCTCAACAGTGAAGCATGGTGGTGGCAGCATCATGCTGTGGGGGTGTTATTCAGCTGCAGGGACAGGACGACTGGTTGCAATCGAGGGAAAGATGAATGCGGCCAAGTACAGGGATATCCTGGACGAAAACCTTCTCCAGAGTGCTCTGGACCTCAGACTGGGCCGAAGGTTCACCTTCCAACAAGACAATGACCCTAAGCACACCGCTAAAATAAGGAAGGAGTGGCTTCACAACAACTCCATGACTGTTCTTGAATGGCCCAGCCAGAGCCCTGACTTAAACCCAATTGAGCGTCGCAGGAGAGACCTGAAAATGGCTGTCCACCAACGTTTACCATCCAACCTGACAGAACTGGAGAGGATCTGCAAGGAGGAATGGCAGAGGATACCCAAATCCAGATGTGAAAAACTTGTTGCATCTTTCCCAAAAAGACTCATGGCTGTATTAGATCAAAAGAGTGCTTCTACTAAATACTGAACAAAGGGTCTGAATACTTACGACCATGTGATATTTCAGTTTTTCTTTTTTAATAAATGTGCAAAAATGTCAACAATTCTGTGTTTTTCTGTCAATATGGGGTGCTGTGTGTACAATAATGAGGAAAAAAAATGAACTTAAATGATTTTAGCAAATGGCTGCAATATAACAAAGAGTGAAAAATTTAAGGGGGTCTGAATACTTCCGTACCCACTGTATAATGTTCAATATCTTGTTGGCGATACAAAAATAAACATGAATTATTAAGACAGAGATATTTGAACAGCATCTCTGATTTAAACATCAATTGCAAAAATTGAAATAGAGCTTGGAACTTTAGTTTTCTTGAACTGTCCATTACTGTGAATCGGTTCAAAACAGATTCACTGGTTGATTTGCCTCATTACTCATAAATGTTCACAGAAGTACCTGTGAGGAATTTTACTTGCTTTGTTGTTTATATAGTTTAAGCTGCATTGCTAAGCTATTTCAAACTACCCTTTTTGGTTTGTCTTATGTCATTGTCAGTGTCATTTTTTTGTACCTCACTCACTGAAAGTTCAGAAAAGTCTATAAAGAAGTTAATTTAGCTGGAATCATCTCAAGTAGGTTCACACAAACAGTGAATTAGTAGGTGGACAAAAAAGCTGTGCCTAAATAATTCTCACGTGTACGTACCTCTTTCAGTTGCTCCTTACGTAGCTTGTACTCTCGTTTCTGTGACTCCAGGAAGCTACTGAGCTCTTTTTTCTGCTGGGCCTGAATGTGCTGTTGGAATTTCTTCTCATCAGAGGAAAATAGCTTGGCCTTCGGAGCAAAACATTCAATAAAATGTAAGAAAAGACACTGTCAAACAAGAGGCTCAACAATGAGGATGTGGAAGTGTGAGAGAGTTTCTTGCCAGTTGAAAGAACTTTTACTTTCCCAATTGGGTCAGGTATTACAGGATTTTGAAAACATTGTAAATTATCTGTATGGCTTTTTTTTATTTTTGTTTTTAAAGATAACATTTTTATAAATATATTTTTTTCCTGACACATTTAAATATTTGTTTATTGATAAAAATGTATATTATTAATGCATTCATTTCTGTTGTGGGACTTGACCAACTGGACCAGCCGAGAAAATCCTTAATGTTGAGTCCTCCAATCATATAAGATAGATGAGGATTGCCACTGTTACTTGATTAGATAACTATGGTTGAGTGATGTAAGAGGCAGTGAGTGTGACAACGAGCTTATATTGAGGGCAAGCTTTTCAGGTGGACTTAAACATAACTCTGCTGAATGTACACTTGGGTCCGGGTAGATCATGTGACATGTCTTGTGTGTGCTTACATCTTTCTCCATGGCTGCTTGGTTTTTCTTCACCAGTTTTTCCATCTCAGCAGCAAAGCTGTTTCTCTGGGCCTCCAGCTCTTTGTCCAGTCTCAGCCTGTGTTCATCCATCTCTGCTTTCAGCTTGTTCTCTAGGGCCATAAGGTGCTTCTGGTGCTGCCGTCTCATGCGCTTGTAACCAGACATCTGCTCCCTCAGCTCAGAGTCCTGCTCATGTTCTTGCATCTGCCGTGTCACCTGAATGACAGAAGAGGAGAACCAGACAAGGAAATAGAGGGAATAGAGGGAAATAGAGCAGACAAAAATGATAAGAAGGCAGCCAAGAAAAATTTTATGAATGTTGAACATTACAGGAATGTCAGACTGGGAGCAAACAATAAATTCTTGTTAGGGTTGAGGGGAATTGTAAAACACATTTGTGACAATGGGTCATTCACGAACCGTGCACACGTGTATTAGTGCATTAAACCTGTTAGTGAAGGTATTCATACAAAACATTTTTTTTTTCTAAATTTAGGATACATTTTAAACCAACTCAGAGCACACAAAAGGCAAAAATCCTACACTTATGGAATGTGTTGAAACTAAATGTTTTATTAAATGATAAATATTGCTAAAAACTTAAAGCGAAAGTGACCCTACAATAAAGCTTTTGAATCCAGTGAACATTTTTGACTCACCAGAGACGCTGTACGGATGGTGGCAAAGTGCTCGCGGTTGCGATGGTGCTTGCGTTTTGGGGGCTGTGCAGGTGCTGTGAGGGCCTCTGTAGGATGAGGACGCATCTCAGGATCCTCATGGTAAACTTCCTCTTCTTCCTGAAGGTCACAAGAGCAACAAAATGTATTTTGAGTATTAAGATATTTCCTGAGATATAGAGCATTTCTGATTTGGGGTGTTAAGGAACAGCACCCTTCAAACGGCTGCAGTTTTCTATGATACTTTAAAGCTTAAGTGTGTAATTTGTGCACCACTAGTGTTACCAACTGGAATTGCTAAAATAATTATTGTTTTCGAACAGATTTCCCCAACACACACCCAGTTTGCCATTAGTTGTACAAACAGGTACTCCTGCCCCAAACTCATACCACTGGTTGAATCAATGCTGCTGTATTGGGATGCTCAAACAAACAGAAGAATGTTTTGATAGCACCACAGAGCCACAGTGTTTACACTTTTTTGGTAAATCAACCTACAGACGGCTTTCTGTCTTTGCATAAGATGGGTTAGGACTATTTTAAAGGAAAAGTTCAAACAGAAATGAAAATTCTCTCATCATTTACTCACCCTCCTGCCATCCCAGATGTTTATGACTTTCTGTCTTCTGCAGAACAAAAACAAAGATTTTTAGAAGAATATCTCAGCTCTGTAGGTCCATACAATGCAAGTGAATTTTGACCAAAACTTCACAAAGCCCGCATAAATGTAATCCATATGACTACAGTGGATCAATCAATGTCTTCTGAAGTGATCCAGTTGGTTTTGGATGAGAACAGACTAAAATCTAACACCTTTTTCACTGTCCATCCTGCCATTAGTCTCTAGGCATGATCATGATTTCAAGCTTGATTACACTTCCTAGTTCTTGACACATGGAAGGCACCAGGAAGTGTAATCGAGCTTGAAATCATGATCGCCAAGGAGACAAAGTCAAGCTGTACAGTGCAAAATGATTTATATTTTGGTCTGTTGCCATCCAAAACTGACTGCATCGCTTTGTAAGACATAAATTCAACCACTGGAGTTGTATGGATTATTTTATGCTGCCTTTATGTGCTTTTTGGAACTTCAAAGTTTTGGTCACCATTCACTTGCATTGTATGGACCTACAGAACTGAAACATGTTTCTAAAAATCTTTGTTTGTGTTTAGCAGAAGAAAGAAAGTCATACACATCTGGGATGGCATGAGGGTGAGTAAATGATGAGAGAATTTTCATTTTTGGGTGAACTATTCCTATAAAATTTAAGAGGTACATGAACGTACAGGCTTCATGTGTATGACCGAACTGTTAGACATCACAGTGTGGTCTTTCTCCAAGTCGTGGTCACTCTTGTCATCAGCAGCATCTGGAAGGCTGTTCACTGAGCTGCTCTGAGAGCTGGCACTGATGGACATGCTGGGAATGGACTGGTTACTACCTACACTGCTCACTGTGCCTGTGCGCCCAGCACCGTGCTCTGGCTCCTAAACACAGAGGCAAAAGATGTTCAGAGCTCAGCACTGCTCATGGTCATGCAGTAAAAAAAAAACAACAACAACAAACAATTCTGTACCTCCATTCTCAATGTTAAAATTAATTATTATTTAACACTAGTTAAAATACTTGTACTAGGAAAGGTTTGAGATCTGACCTCATCTCCCTCCTGGGTCTCGGCGGTCGGCCCGTTGTGGGCCTCCTGAAAGAGGATCTTTTTCATCTTACGGTACTGTAGGTTGTCCAGCTCTCGGACAGCATCTTTTGTTCGCAATATTAAGTCCATTAGGACAGATTCTGGCCTCTCTCGCTGGACAAAGGCATGCTATGATTTCAACAGAGCGAGTACAAAACAAGGACAAGGTTAGTGGAGAAAGTATTCCTGTGGATTACTTTGACAAATAAAGAAAAGTGACTTAAATGCACCGCCGTTCAAAGGTTTGGGGTCACTTATCTGAAATGTTTCTCATGATTTTAAAAAACCTATGCTTTAATGCTTGAAATTAGTTTTGTAGACAAAAATATAATTGTGCCAACATATTCATTTATTTCATTACAAAGTTTTTTTGAGAATCAATACTGTTTGGCATCAATGATGTCAAACACATTTAGATTAGAAAACATGAAATATATATATATATATATATATATATATATATATATATATATATATATATATATATATTTCAGCTTTGGTGGAGGGGAAGATTTTCAGTGAATTACAACTCAAATTTCAGTCTAGCTTTAGCACATGAGTCACATGTTCGTGGTCGCTATGAACTGTCTGGAAAAGATCTGCGTAGAGATTCTTCAAAATAACTTTTCTAAGTAACAGCATACAGGTCTGGAACAACATGAGGGTGAGTAAATAATGACTAAAGAATTTTTAATTTTTGTGCGAATCATCTCTTCAAACTTTGAAGTTTTAAAGCAAACCTGCAACAGATCTTCAGAGTGTGGTCTGTCTTGAGGGAGTTTCTGAAGGCAAGAATCAACAAAATTTCGAAAATAATCCGTCCTGGAGAGAAAGAACAACACAGAAGTTTCAGTCAATGACTAAGGGCATCTATCTATACATGCATAGAGTATAACGGACTCACCATTCACTTGACTGTAGCGTGGGGCTCTCATTCTGCGCTATGTGGTATAAGGCACTCATCGCATTCATGTTAAAAAGAGGGGGCTTCCTTTCCGCTACAGCAAAAGGGAGAACCAACAGTAAGACATAGCATTTCACAACATATATATAAATATGTGCAGTTCATTTTATGATGAGCATCGTCACCTAATTCTATGCAAGTGATCCCAAGAGACCAGATGTCAATCTTTCCATCATACTGTCCCTCGTCCATGGCTAGAATCACTTCAGGGGCCATCCTGAAAGGAAACAAAAAATTGTATTAGAGCTGCATTAGGTTGTGTGAATATAGTTATTATACAGTACAAAGACAACCAGTGTGCTCACCAATATGGTGTCCCCACAAAAGAGTTGGCCGGAGAGGCGATGGAGGCAGAACCGAAGTCTGCCAGTTTGACTTGTCCAGGCTCAGTCAGCAGGATGTTCCCAGCTTTTATATCCCTAAGTGGAAAAAAGGACACCCATAGAATAATTAAGATTGGGGCTGTTTTATTCGACTCCAACAGGCAGTGCAGTTTCAAGTTTTCAGTGAATTCTCATATTAAGGGATTGTGTTAATGACTCTTAATGCTTTTGAGGAAGCACTTTTTGACCAATTCAATACAAGAACCGGGTCATTTGTTTGCAAATATAATTACGCTGGTGTGCATGCAGCCAATGAGGACAATGCAATAAAACGATTTTTATTATTTGCCAGTGCCCAGTCTTTCGCACTCATCACTCATCAATTCAGACTGAAAGGTCTGCTAAAACAATTTATTTTGCTGTGATGCTGTAGATTTAATTAGAACATGTTATTGATTCCCAATGCTACTCAATACTCATGATACAGTTAATTTACAAAACATGGCAATAAGCTGTCACATGCACGCACGCACGTGCACACACACACACACACACACACACACACACACACACATGTTGTGTTTCCATGTTTTAAGGGGACTTTCCATAGACATAATGGTTTTTATACTGTACAAACTTTATATTCTATCCCCTAAACCTAACCCTACCCCTAAACCTAACCCTCACAGAAAACATTCTGCATTTTTACATTTTCAAAAAACATAATTTAGTATGATTTATAAGCTGTTTTCCTCATGGGGACCAACAAAATGTCCCCACAAGGTCAAAAATTTCGGGTTTTACTATCCTTATGGGGACATTTGGTCCCCACAAAGTGATAAATACACGCTCACACACACACACACACACACACACACACACACACACACACACACACACACACACACAAACACACACACACACAACAGTGAATAAAAGCACTAACCTGTGAATCATGTTATGGGAATGAAGGTATGCAAGGCCCTGCAAAGCACCATGGGTAATTGCTGCAATCTCAATTTCTTGAAGGGGCTTTTTGTGAACTAATAAAAAAACAAACAAACATTAATGGGTGCATGTTCAACACCAATGGGGCATAGATTTTCCAATGCATTGTGATCTTTGTTTGAACGCTCTTGATATCGATTCTTTAATCCCAAGATCGATCTTTCACTTTATGTGGCAACCCTCTATATGCAATTACATTCCTCACATGTGAAAACAAATCTCACGCTATACGAATAAAATGTTTATGATTAATCACTGGCAAATAAATGTTCAGATTTTACTCACCAGTGATTGAGTAGTATAGTAGAGAAGTTATTAGCAGAGAGTTCTTTTCACTGCATGTTGAGAGTAAAAGTTTGGTTTAACTCATTCTGTCTGTCCAAATATGAGATCCACGGATCCATATGTCATTGAATAATGTCTCTTTTAATACCCTTTCTGTTTTTTTACAGTCAGTTGTTGATCATAAACAACAAGAAAAGAAAAATGTAATTCTAATGACACATGGATGCGCTAAAGAAATTTTGCACGTCCTCTCTCGTTATATGCACTTACTGGCTGATGCCTCTAGTCTTAAAGAGACAGTACAGATTAAGCATGTGTTCTACATATTAATGCAAATACTTAAAAACTGTACAGATTATGCAAGTAAACAATACAAATTTTACAAATATATATACAACAAAATATTTTTAATTTCAAGACTTTAATTGAAGGAATAGACAGAATTTGGATATTTTTCAAAAGCTAAATATGACAAATTTGATGAAAAATTTATGAAAATATATTTAAAATTACATTTTGAATTGTACCTAGAAGGGTTGTCTAGATGGTTTCTTTGAGCATTAACTGAATTTCATTTTTATGTGAGCAAAATGGACACTGTAACAGAAATGTAAACATCTAAACTCAAGTCAGGTACTGGTGTAGGACAAAATATAACAAACTTGATAACTTGATTTATAACAGGTCTTGAATTAGGTCTTCAGTCATTCTGCTTAACATCTTTTGTGTTTGACAGAAGTCACAGAGGTTTGGAACAACACAAGGGTGATTAAATTATAACAGAATTTTCATTTTTAAGTGAATCTTAATCCCAGATAAGCATGTCTTTCTTTTTCTGCTAAACACAAAGATTTTTAGAAGAATATTTGAGCTCTGTAGGTCAATACAATATAAGTGAATGGTGATCAGCACTTTAAAGCTTCAAAAACCAGAGACAGTCGTAGTAAAAGTAATCCATAAGACTCCAGTGGTTTAATATATCTTCTGAAGCAATGCAATCACTTTGGATGAGAATCAGATCAATATTTCAATACTTTTTTACCATAAATCTCCATTTTCACTTTCAAAATGTGGAAAAAGGACTTTAATCTTAATCTGTTTCTCACCCACACTTATAATATCGCTTCTGAAGATATGGATTTAACCACTGGAGTCATATGGATTAATTTTAAGATGCCTTTATGTGATTTTTGGAACTTGAAAGGTCTGGACACCATTCACATGGACCTACAGAGAGGAGATATTCTTCTAAAAATCTTTGTTTGTGTTTAGCAGAAGCAAGAAAGTCATTCACATCTTAGATAGCATGAGAGTGAGTAAATAATGAAAGAATTTTCATTCTTGGGTGAACTATTCCTATAAAATCTAGTCTAACGGTCATCTCAAAATATATTAGCACACACCAAAATATTATAGCTAAGGATTTAGGATTTACTTTTGCTTTGAGCATAAATAAAGGCTGGCAAATAAATGAGCACACCCACATTTTGAATAAAAGCATGATAATGGTTTCATATAAAACTAAATGGCATCTCACCTTCAAGGAGGTCAGAGGCTGAGCCCAAACAATACTCCATGACAAGCTGAGGGAAAGGAAGATTAATCATTTCATACATATTTAGTAGTAGTGGGGTACTGAACAGAGGTTACAATTGTTATTTATATACTCGTTAAAATGCTATGCCCATGAGAGCAGAGAGAGAGAGAGAGAGAGAGAGAGAGAGAGAGAGAGAGAGAGCTGGAGAATGGCGAGATCTTACCCATGCGGTGTGTTCCCGCAGGTAGCATCCTTTATATTCTATGCTGTTTGGGTGTTGTATTCTCTGGAGGAATTTGACTTCCTTAATGATATCCTGCCATTTCTAAGTAAAGAGAAGATTATGTAAAACCAAAAAAATTAGCAGTCGTCTTTATAATGAATGTCCCTCATTACATTAACATACAACTCTTCAGAAGTGTGCAATCAATTCCAATGGACAGATCAGTTTCCACTATCTAAAACGAATAAGACTGGATATATCAGACTCGCTAACATGCGTAGATCTAAAAAAGAAAGTCAGTCCTAAAATCTTCTGAAGGAGCCTTTGCACACAGATTACGTCTAATCTGATTACTGCTAATCTGAAATTATAAGGGAAAACACTTCCACCCACTAAACTATGAATGGCCTTTGCTTCAGTATGAGGTGTTACACGAGAGACTAAATGTGACTGCAGCAATTTACTTTCTCAATTGTTACTTAATAATGGTTGTATGATGTTGCGCCAAGCCATTGTTAGTGAAATGTCAATTTTGAAAAACCTCTGAGATTGGCTTTCCTGTGATCTCAGTTTTTATTGATTTTGAACCAAAGGTAATATGGGACAGCACACATAAACTATACCATGATTGTATATCACTAGAGGTCGACAAATATTGGATTTTGCCGATACCGATAACCAAAGTGGTGCAAAAGGCAGATAACCAATTAATCATCTGATAGTTTTATTTTTATTGATTTATAGAATGATGAAACATATCTTAGTCTTTCCTTACTATGACAGGCTTAGACATTGAGGCTACAAGAGTCCAAAATGAATAAAATCCCAAAAGCAGTTTAGTATGCAACCAAAATCCCAATAATAACCAGAAAAATTAAGATTAGGTGCAGAACGCTGAACTTTAAACTGTAAACAAGCCCTATTACTATAAACTGTTACAATGCTTTCTATGTTAGTAATTACCAAATTAAGCTTTTTATAGCCTATATACTGACCAGATGAAGCGTTTTGTATATACAGTATAAGTAACAATCAGTAGAGATTTTTGGCCAAAACTGATAGTTCCTAAAAGCATCTATCGGCACCAATTAAATGGTAAAACCGATATATTGGTCTACATCTCATTCCAATCACCATGTCTACCCTTAAAAAGGGAAAAGTTGAATTCACAACAACTGTTGCAGGACTGTGTATTGACTATAGAATTCAGGAAATCTGACCTCATTGGACTGTTTCCCACTGTAGGACATCTTTTTGATGGCCACCACCTCTGCAGTCCGCACATCTCGGGCCTGAGCAAGGAACAAATCAGATATTATACAATTTACCAAAACATGTTTTTGGCACTTTCCATGATTAGGGTACAAAAATTAGATAGTACAATTTAAAATCACAATTATAAAAGGGTTTGTGGCATGGGGGGCGTGGTCATGTGTAATTAGCCTAATACGGGACCGGTGTGTAGTATCACGACCCGGCCCCGCCCTCCGCCCTGCCACATTCCTCCCTCGTCCAGGTAGATGGGGATGACCTGCCGGCAGACAGTGCAGAAGGCGCGCCCTCCCCCAGGGAAAGAGGAGGGGGATGTACGTCAGGCCGTGGGCTGCCCAGCCTGAGAGAACGAGGGAGGAATGTGGCAGGGCGGAGGGCGGGCGGGTCGTGATACACACGGTCCCGTAATTAGCCTAATTACGGGACCGGTGGGTAGTATCACGGCTAATTACGGGACCGGTGGGTAGTATCACGACCCGGCCCCGCCCTCCGCCCTGCCACAGGGTTATATAGAAACTTAAAACTAGCCACTTTTCATGCTATGCTAATTTTTATGTTAGATAACAATTAATCTAAGATATCTTATAGTTCTCCCCCTAAAGAAAATGCCATTTGTGTCTTTATTGCTTAAAAAAATAACCATACCAATTTGTACCCTATTCATACATCAAGCACAGAACAAATTATTGTCTGTGGTCGACCGATATGGGTTTTTTGTTGGCCGATGCTTGATATCTAAAGACCATGGTTTCCAATAGGCCTATATAATGCTGATATGTCACACAATGTAATATAATAGTAAATGACATAAATTGGAAAAATAAAATTGCTTGTGTTTTAGATGGTAGAAAGCAGTTACTCCTGGTTTCTGTTTAGTCTTCCCATTTTAGTAATTGTTTGCACAGAGAAATTGTAATTATCAATCGCATTTTCTCACAAAAAGACAGAATCAAACTAATGAATATGACATTTACATATTCAGAGGGTCAGAGGGACACAGTTTTGATCCAGGTTATTATAAAATGTGCTTAAGAGGAATATGTACGAGCGCTCCACAGGAAGAAAAAGATTTGTGCAAATTTCGTGAGGTTTGTGAATGAAATCTGCCTAAATGAGATATTCACATATTTGTAGACAATATATGATAGAAGTTGTACTGATATTATCTTTTTGTCATTAGACAAGACAGTTAACAGTTACAGGTAAATGCTGAGAAGAGAGAGGAGAATTAATCACCCGAGCACTTTAAATATCAGAAGCTCATATGTACTGTCACGGCTCTGAGTTGCAGGACCATTTAAATGAGATGTGTTTGCACACATTACTGTGGTAACACTATGGCACGTAACAACAAAACAAACTGTGATTGGTCATTTACATGTCTCAGAAAGCTCCTTCACATGCAAGGCGGCAATTCTCAGCATCATCATGGCTTAAGAAACTAATCGGCCAAAAAATACCAAATATCGGCCGATTTATCGGCCTAGGAGACTTACTGTAATGGTTGACCCCTATCCAAGACCCTCAATAGGTAAAAACATATTACATATGAAATACATACAAAATAAACTGCGCCAAAGCTTCCATGACCGATCTCACGAAGGTCTGTATACAGCTTCTCGGGGTCCTCCTTGAAGAAAAGGTCTGCGATATCGGGGTCCTTCAGGTTCCCTGCCCGGCTGGTAGAGGGCATGCTGCGAGCCAAAGGACCCGCCGCACTTGCAGGGGACTATCTGTCCGTGCGACTGCGATGCGTCAGGCCCCGGTGGTTACTCATCTGCCAGAGGGAGGCAGTGTACACATAGAGACCTGCAGTAGAAAGACAGATATCAACAAATATGTAAAAAACGAGAGGTTTTGTTTACTTTGAGGCATGAATAGCAAGTAAATCAGATATTTTATTATAGCATCTCAGATAACCCTGCCTCTAAATGGCACATAATGACAAAACTGACCACATAACGTTTCAGTTAGAAGGCTCTAAGTGGGAAGTTCAAAGCTAATCTAAGCTGCAATATAGTCCAGACCTTTGCTGTTTTAGTCAAACATCTGGCTACACAAGACTAACTGGATCATAGTAACATTCTTAACTCAGCTCAGATACTGATTAGGACCTGTGACCTGACCATTTCTGTCTATAGGCTGTAAATTCATCAGCTTTAAAAGTACGACAGCTGATGTGCTCCCAGCTTTCTCACTGACCTGTTCTGCTGTATTCTTATCGCAACTTCTGGCTCATTCAGGTTTAGAGGGAATTGAGACAATGCACTTCAAAGTCATCAAACCATCATACAAAGTCATCAAACCATTAGAGCCGGTTAGCTGTATGGGCGCTCGGATGAACGAATGACTGAACTATAAAGTGACAGTGGGGAAACGGTTCACTGTGATGACAACTATAGACCCTATGAAAGACATCTTACAGTTCAGTGGCAAATCCATCCCGCTCTCTTTATGATGCTAATTAATATGGACATTATAGCAGCATGAATAAGGATGTAACTGAGTGGGTGAGTGAAAAAGTTTAGCAGTTTCCTTATGCCGACACCTAAAAGGTTGATGCTCAAAGCATAGAAGGCTAGTCAGCAAGGAAACTCCATTGTGCAGTCACTAGCATTCTTCACAACCCTTTACCACTCTTTCTGTGCTAACTGGCTGTTGAGCAGGGCTTTTAGTTATACAAATATATAAATGTGTGAACAACTTTCTACACTTTCAACTATGACTTAAGTTCCAAAAATGCAGAATGGTCAAGCGTGGCTGGCAAAATACCGAATTAAACTTACAGTTTTTGTTCAGGAAAAAAACTAACTTGTTTTAATTCTCTATTGTACTGTTTTTAACACATGGTCACTATCTTTACTAAGATGAGCATAGACAAAATCATAACAGCATTTTTCACAAGTGTCTTAAAAGGATCCTGCCATTCACCAAAAACACCACAGCTATGGGTAAACAACAGATTAAAATTTTAAATACTTTTTTTAAACACTCAAGAAACCAAGTCTATTCTCTCAGACATGTGATAACACAGAGGGTAAGCTGGAGTCACAAGACTGAGGAGGGTGGCTACGGTCTAACACAGGCTTGGATTTTATTTCTTTTCTCCTCTAAACTGTAAAGGCAGAGGGTGAATCTTTAAGAATCAGAAGACCAATGTTATGAGGAGAGCTGTAATTAGTATAGCCAAATGTATTACAACAAAGTCAGCTAAATTTCATAGTATGAATCATTACATGAGAAAGTGAGTTTCACATGGTTGCTAATGACAAATTGTGCAAATCAACTAGACATGGGGCCTGGGTAGCTCGGCTAAAATTGGCCCGGTTGCTTGGGAGCATAGAGTCACATGGGGTAACCTCCTCGTGGTGAATTGTGCGTTGATGTCAGGTGCCTATGCATCTTAGACGTCAATCCGCGCATCTTATCATGTGACTTGAGCACATTACCATGGAGATCTAGCGCGTGTGAAGGCTTCACGCTATTCTCCGCAGTAACGCACTCAACAAGCCACATGATAAGATGCGCGGATTGATGTCTCAGACACTTAGGCAACTGAGATTCGTCCTCAGCCACCACGAGGACTTAGAGCACATCGGGAATTGGGCATTCCAAATTGGGGAGAAAAGAGGAGAGAGAAAATCAACTAGACATTTTGACTTTAATTAAAGGAACAGTTCACTTAAAAATCCAGTGTCTTTTAAAGAGATATGATCAGATTTGGGCGAGAAATAAACCAAGACTTGACCAAGAAACCAAGAAATGGATCAAACCATTTGAATTATGCTACCTTTTTGTTGCTTTGATGTCCTTTTTGAGCGTAAAAGTTTTGGACCCATTTACTTTTATTGGATGAACAAACACGCATCATATGTCCTTTAAAAAAAAATGGTGTTACGCAGAAAAGTTTGAGATGGCATAAGGGTGAAAAAATGTAAAGAATTATCATTTTTGGGTGACCTATTCATTAAACATGTAACGGATTAATTTGTGCCTCGATTGGTTGTTTATTAACTAACGTCATATCAGTTGTGATAAGAATTTCCAGTATTATTGAAGTCAAAATCTTAATCTAGGGTCCTTTCATCCAAGCACTTTTGGTGCACACCCAGATTCGAATGACATCAAATTTTGGTTCGTTTGGATGATGCAAGCACTGTTTTCCGAACTCTGTTGCACACCCACAAATCGCAAGTTTGAAAATGTGGTCTGGGGTACGGGTCATGTTAACACTGGTACAGTTCGCTGTTGATATGAATGCAATCATACCAAACCACAGAAGTGAAATTTGCATCTTTGCAGGCTTGCGATCGCCATTATTATGTATAATGCATTTCTCATACCTGCTTGTCTCTAAATAAATCACCATCAGCGAGCTGCTCGTATTATTCACATCTCTTGCAACGCATCCACAGGCTAGCGGGTGAGATGAAAACTTTAATAACACAGCAAAGCTGATAATTTCTTGAGTTGTAACCTAGTTACAGTGGTAAACATTTGCTACTTATACTCATGTGGATGACGCAATCAGACCGCAGTTTGGACCAAAATTATATGGTGTTAACAGAGACCAGTGGGAGCAAGGGGAGGAAACGAACACTGGATTGGTCTAAACCAGGGGTCGGGAACCTAGGGCACGTGGAGGGGTAATCACTGGCATACCAGCAACAGCGAGAGAGGAGTAGAATATTTTATTTATATGAAATTCTGCACTTTGATGTAATCTCCGAATTGTGGAACACAAAAGTAGTTATTTATAGTAGAATCTCTAAACTGCTTTTTTTACATACAGTGGAATTTAATGTTGACCATGGCATCGAGACAAGATTTTCAGTAAAAAGCAACTTAAATTTCCATCAATTCCTTATTCAAAATATCTATAAATAACTTTGGTGTGAACTATACCTTAAATGTCATTAGCCTGTATAGTCGTTGGTCAAAACAAGACAGCAATATAAACTGACCAAAATTGCATGTCATTATTTTGAGGCAAATCAATTTGGGGAAAGGTTTCGGATATGCAATTATGGTTAAAAAAAGAAAGTTTTAGGATTTAGGTGGTGCGATTCACCGAAAACAGTTAAATATCTGCTTGTGATGGGTGAATGGCTTGCATGCGCAGTGTGAGCCGAGTCACACTTAAAAAGTGTTTAGCTTCTCATTCAACTGATGAAAACATGCTGCGTGAACATGAGGAAAGATTACATTACTATACAGTAACTATTAAATTATAAAAATGAAAAATAGAAATGTTTTCACAAGTTGTCTCAAATTTCAGATACAATACCAGGAAAATTAAAAATGGCACTCCATGTAAAAAAGGTTGCTGACCCCTGGTTTAAACAATAGTACCATGTGTGAAAGCACCCTTACTTTCACTGTCACCATGGTTAACAGGCATGATTCATGGCTGTTTAAAGGTGCAGTATGTAACAATTTTCATGTAATATTTTCCTTTTTTTTTTGCCAATGTGTGAACGGCTTGTAACGCAACTTAAAAAACGAGCCCTTCCCGGACTTCCTATGTTTCCTATAAAAGCCTGCAGACTGATTTTCATGCGAAGGGAGTGGGTCAGAATTGCTGGGAAAATCCAAAGGATGTGACGTTTATGCGCACTCCCGAGTAAAGCTGCTTTGAAACGATAGGTGTTGTGAAAGGCGCTATACAAATAAAATTGACTAGACTTAAACAGTGCAACAGTAAACTGTCTGGTCTAGTTCGGTAGTATGTAGCGGTATGCTATGTTAGCTGATAAGTAGTTTTAATTTTGTCTTAAAGTTTGCAGTAAAACAATCATAACTGTGTAATTTGAATTATGCTACCTCATCTATCAGCATGATGCCAGTGGATCACGTTCATTCTCATTGTATGTTACGTCATTGTTTTGGCCGATGCTCGCTCGCTCACGTCCCTATGGAGTGTGTGCATGAGTGCGAGCACGAGCAACAGGCAGCTGGCTGCAGTTCACTTAACAGCCACAGGCATCATTAATAACAAGGGTTTCTGAATTTTTCAAACTGGACCGTTAAGGAATTAAAAATGGGATTGACTTTGGTTCCTTGTTCATTCGGACAGTATTCAATCCACTTCAAACTGTTGTATGAACAGGACAATTTGAGTCACACCTGTAGTAAATATGCTTCTTAATTCCAAACACTGACTGTGTGAACATAGCTACATTCAGTGTAAACACCCATTTAGGACTAGGACAAGCACTAATTAATGAAGATGCTCTTAGTAAGCACCACTAACTAATTACACTAAATGTTTGATCAGTTGTTGTGTGATTTGCTGATTGTAAAAACAGCCAATATTTCATATACACCAAAAGGCTTCAACTTTATATTTACATTTATGCATTTGGCAGACGCTTTTATTCAAAGCGACTTACAGTGCACTTATTACAAGGACAATCCCCCCAGAGCAACCTGGAGTTAAGTGCATTGCTCAAGGTCACAATGGTGGTAGCTGAGGAGATTGAACCAGCAATCTTCTGCTTACAAGTTCTGTGCTTTAGCCCACAATGCCACCAATCCACTGTAGTAATGACTTTTTTGAAGGTACGCAAACTAATCCCATGGGCACAATGTCAACAGTATACAACTCTTTGGCTGAGTCAATTAACTGTTCTGAGTTGAGAAAAAAAAACAAATAAAAAAAAAGGGATATCAGACAGTATTGACCTATTTTATCTACCTTATTTTTCAGCAGAACTAGGGTGCCACCATTAGCAACATTGAATGTGGACCACTTCTGGTATTAGCCATTTCCAGCTATTTCAGCTATGCAAAAATAATACATAATGCTGCTTTATATTGCAGGCTGGCAATAAATGTCATATTATTATCATTAATTATGATTTTCATAAACTCATTGGTTTTGAGCACATATTTTTACAGTTTATTGCATTTTGCCATTGTTTAATCACATACTGTTGCACTGCTAAATGAATGAAATCAGGCACTGACACGGATGGTCCATTGCGCCATCTTGACATGCCTCCACAAACTTTACACAACCAGCAGAGAGAAGAAAAATGCCGGGAAAATGCTGCTTCACCTTTCTTTGCATCAAAACTGCATCTTGTTTCATCTTGGCAAAATAAGAAACACATTTTACTCTATGGTCTTCTCAGAGAGCATTATCTCTTTCTTAGCAGTGTATAGTAAACAGACACACAGATCAGCATTAAGCATGGCTTATGAAAATTATCGGCCTTTGGAATTAAATAAAAATATGCATCATCGGAGGTTATGCAGGTACACATGAACAGAGGTTTACATGGAGACAAGAAAGACTGCATCATCACAATCTCTGTAAAGAAAGCAGCTGATTTTATTACCGTCTCCTCAATACAACAACACACAGCAACAAGTGAATGATTTACTTTTTTTACAATAAATGCTGACGGTAGAAAATTATCTGAAATTATGCCATCATTCTGCTGTACATCCTATGGTTGTGTGATAGTTTATAATCTTTTATCACAAAATTCTGGTATATTATCCTTGTATTTATTTATATTGCGGTCAGTAACAGTGGAACTTTTACACATTTGCTGGATATGCAGCCACTGCTTACTTCCGCATTGCAAAATAAGCAGGATAGAGAAAACATGTAGCCTTTCAGAAAAATTGCTGAATTACTCATTACGGACGCTCCTCCGGGACAAAACAGTATCCAGCTCTGCAGACATAAGCCAATAAGGAATTATGTCATACACCAGAAAATACTTCCTAAAAGTTCATACATAATTATAATCAATGCTTTCACTTTGAATAGATACTGGTGATAAAAAAATTATAAAAGGGATAGTTCACTGAAAATTTTTTATTCTTTCATCATTGACTCACCCGCATGCCATCCCAGATGTGTATGACTTTCTGTCTTCTGCTGTACAGAAACAAAGATTTTAAGAAGAATATTTCAGCACTGTAGGTCCATACAATGGAAGTGAGTGGTGATCAGCACTTTAAAGCTACAAATAGCACAGACAATCATAGTAAAAGTAATCAATACAACTCAATTGATTTAATGAATATCTTTTAATGTTAAATGATTGCTTTGTGTGAGCAAACAGATCAATATTTAAGTCTTTTTCACTATAATGTTTACTTCCGGTCGCTCTCTGATACGTGTCCAGGAGGGGACACAGTTCAAGCGTGTTGCTTGTTCATGCAAGAATGGACACGATACAACCTGAAGTGCAGCTAGATTTGTTAACAATCTTCATTGGTTTTGATTTCATTTGAACATGCCAGCGCGCTTGCATCACACGAGTGACAGCATGAACAGAGTCCCCTCGTGGAAGCGATTTGGAGAGCAACCGGAAGTAGGTCACTATTAGGCCTTTTCACTATTATAGTGAAAAGGCCTTAAATACTGTTGTTTCTCACCCAAAGCGATCGTTTTGCTTTAAAAGAAATTTTTATTTATGGATAACTTTTACTAAAATGGTCTCTGCTTACTGAAGCTTTAAAGTGCTGATCACAATCCACTTGCATTGTTTGGACCTAGAGCTGTGATATTCTTAAATTCTATTCTAAAAATCTTTGTGTTCTGCTGAAGAAAGAAAGCAATACACATCTGGGATGGCATGAGGGTGAGTAAATGATTAGAGAATTAGTTTTTGTTTAGGTGAACTATCACTTTAACCTGTGCCTTGCATCTAGATTGAGTCTTGCTTAAGCAACATTCCATTGTGCTGCCTGTAAGCAATGCAAGCAGGCAAGATCTGGGAGATAGTAACTCTAGTGTGAAAAAGACAGGAACTTGGCCATGATCTCTGGTTAGCCTTGTGGGAATTCCCTTAAACATTTTTTAAAATGAGCTAGAGAGATCTGTTGACCCTTAATCTCCAAAAAGCAGTGTGGAATTAGGGTTTGGTTTTGTCGGGTCTCAACCTCTACAAAGAATTTCCACCAAACTAGAGTTGAGCCCACAATGAGAAAAAAATTCAATAGAACCAAAGACATTTGAGCGACTATCCTTGAGATCTAACTTGCCATAATAGAATTGTTGTATTACAAATATCAGATTTCCAATGAGTGAAAATAAACAGATTGCTAAATGATACAATCGATGTTCATCTTTCTATTTTGAGTTATGGAAGAGAAAAAAACACTCCCTCTCAAACCATTTCATAACTCACACAAAGTTTTCTGCTGGCTTGTTTGGAAACCAAATCTAACAAAGCAGAGGAAGGCATTATATTGCAGAGAAAATAGAACCAACAGACTCTAAAAAGTCAAAGAAAAGGTGGAGTCTTTCAAAGATTTAAAGTTAATTATTTGGCATTCAACCCATAGAAGCATTTTAAAAATCTACAGTATTCCGACTGGTCATGTAAGCATGCTTACACTGAATGTTTCCTTAACCAAGCAGCCGTTTCCCTTGCAGGATGAATACCATTTCAGAAGATTGTAGAGTTCTGATGGCATTGTCTGTCTACACATTGATTGTCATTGTCTGACAAACACTGACAACACTGTCAAAATCCCTACAATAGTTTATCAGATGATGTTTTCACAGCTTGTGATGTCATAATTCAGCTGTACGCAGAAGTCAAAACGATACCAGACAACACCAGACTTGTTCTTTTCAGTTTGTCTATATAAAAGAGAATTACTGTCCTTCACTGGAAGGAACACTTTATTGATCAAGATCTCTGCTGTCAAAATTGTTCACATGACAGAACGTCCAGGCATCCAGTTTAATTTTTCAAAGGTGACATTCTCACACACTTTTCAAGTTTTAGATATTTCTGTTATTTCCTAGAGTGTCACAAAACTTCAACAGAATTTCAGAACAGCCTATTTGAATTTGTATTAAATATGTCATGCATGCCTTATATGGAAGTTTATATGTTAACAATTCAAAACAAAAGAAGTTAGTGCAGTCAATCATATTTAGAACAAGACAGTGAAACAGGGCAGAGTCATATTCCCTCACAAAAGACTGAAATGCTTGTATTACTAGTTTGGTCTACAGAAACGGTACTACAAGCACAGGCTGATAGTAAGGCTAGTAAAATGTAGGCCTTACATGATATGTACAGTAGTAAAAAATGCTATACTGAACAGCTAAGTGTGTACATTCATCTCTGATACTGTATATAAAAGCACAGAGACTTCAGTTTCCATTAATAAGTAAATATAACAGAAAAGATTAAGTACTTTCTACATTGAATAAGTTAGTTTTAGCATGAATTAAAAAAATATTAAAATTAAATTCTACATTTGTACTCTGTTTAAACATAAAAAATGTATGCTCTACCTTGTACGTAATATTATTTATGATTGTTTGTTATCTTTAAAATGCATCATCATCTTTCAATCCTAAAGTAGAAAACCTTGTCACATTTTTTTGCTAATTTGAGTAAATTGTACTTAACTTTTTGAAGCTGGTGTTCCCAGCTTAAATAATAAAGAGTTTGCATGGAATCACTGTTTTTAAGTTGATTTACACAGTTTTTATTGTTGATTTTGTTGTAACGTTTGGTAACTTTTTGTTTAGTGAAGTCTGAAGTTCATTTTCTACTCAAAATGAGCTATGATCAAAACAAAAATTATCTGTTGATGTTAACCTTCATCGTGTTTTGTGCACCAAGTGTTCTCGTTTGTGTCGACAGCTCTTGATCTTTCTATCACCACTAAAGCAAGAGGATGTTGTCTAATAGACTACATAGCACATGCATTAAGTTTAACTGTGGAAGACTTCTGTGTGGAACATGACCAAGTAAGTTTAAAAGCATTGATTTGCTAGTACAGCTTTTAAAGTATAGCTTAATTCAGTGTGACATTGTTTGAGTAAAATATCCACACAAAAAAAGAATGTACAACATGTACTTAAAACAGAGTATTGCAAAGTAAATTTTATATGATAGTTCCTAGCTAAAGCCACCAAGAATTGTGTAGTCTTTACTAGAAAATATGGTCTGTTAAATTAACTAGCAATTTCTGCATGAAATTGCACAAATTCTTCATGAACAAAATTTTTTTTCACTGTATAAAATAAAATGAAATGTAATAATTGCATCAATTTAGTATGATTAACAAAAATGACGGTCTGGAAGGTCTGATATGATGTGACCGTAACCATATACTAATTTATTACTAGGGAAAACAACAACAAGGAAAACATGCTAGATTTGTCACTAAAATGTAATTTTGATTAGTCATTGCATCCTTAAAAAACAATCAGAAAAAAATTTATATCAATCATATTATGTATATTAGAAAGGCTTTTTATTAGATTTTAGTATGAATAAAAACAACCACATGCACCTTACTGAAAGAACAAAAGAAAATGTAAATCACATTTAGCTTTCAATCACTAGTATGTATTATGCATTGGGGCATTTTCATGCAGATGGACTGTCATATAAACCTTGCATTTTGAAATCGCTAATGTGACAAGAATATACACACAGACTGATGACCAGATCCACATTAACAAAGAATGGGAAGAGCAGCACAGTCTTCCTTAACAGATCAATAGACAATCAATATTCAGGCTATGCCTCTGTCATTGTTTGAAAAAAATATCTAATACATGGGGTAATTGCGATAAGGAGGGAATTATATTGCCCCTAGGCCAAGAGACTATCATAAATAATGCTTTATATACAATGCCTGGCAAAAAAACAAAAAAAAAAAGTAGCTGTTTGGATTTAAATAAGCAGATACTTAAGAGTATATGTTTGGATCATTATTGCAGTGATTAATATGTTTCATCTGCAACAATTCTTTTAACCCTAACTGATGCTGTGTGTAGCTTCTGATTTCTTAAACAACCATGTCAGAAGACATATCCCGTGGTCGTGGAAAAGATGTTACTGTATTTCAGAAGGGGCAAAATATTTTCCTGCATCAAGCAAAGAAAACAACTAAAGATATTGCTGAAATCACTGGAATTGGGTTAAGAACTATCCAATAATTAAAACCTGGAAGGATAGAGGTGAACAGTCAGCTTCATGGAAGAAATGTGGTCAGTAGAAAATCTTGAATGATCATGATCGGAGATCACTAAAACGCTTGAAGTCACATTGTAAAAAATCGAAAGTAGAACTCACAGCTATGTTTAATAGTGAAATTAAGAGCATTTACACACGCACAATGCAAAGAGAACTTACAGGATTGGGACTAAACAGCTGTGTGGCCACAAGAAAGCCACTTGCTAGTGAGGCTATCGGAAAAAAAACATTTTAAATTTGTTAGGGAGCATAAAGATTGGACAGTTGAGCAATGGAAAATGGTCATGTGGTCTGATGAGTCCAGATTTACCCTATACCAAAGCGACGTGTGCATCAGGGTAAGAAGGGAAGTGCATGAAGCGATGGACCCATCTTGCATAGTGTCTGCTGTACAAGCCTCTGAAGGCAATGTTATGATCTGGGGTTGCTTCAATTGATCAGGTCTAGGGTCAGCAATATTATGTGGCAATAAAATGAAGTCAGCTGACTACCTGAATGTACTGAATGACCAGGTTATCCCATCAAAGGATTTTTTTCTTCCCTGACGGCACAAGCATATTCCAGGATGACAATGCCAAGATTCATCGGTCTCAAATTGTGAAAGTGGTTCAGAGAGCATGAGGAATCATTTTCACACATTAATTGGCCACCACAGAGTTCTGACCGTAACACCATTGAAAGTTTTTAGGATGTGTAGAAGAAGACTTTACGGAGTGATATGACTCACCACAAGATCTCGGCCAAAAATGAACGCAACTCTGGATGGAAATAATTGTTGTGACATTGCATAAGGGTGTCACAACAATGTCACGACGAATGTGCACTGTAATCAAAGCTAAAGGCAGTTCAACTACATTTTTTTTTTTTTTTTTGCCCAGGCAGTGACGTTATAATAGGGAAGAGTGCAGGGCAGTCCCGTGTGTTACGCAGTGTCAACAGAGAGAGATTAGGAATGCGGCACGCATCAGTAACCTAGTTTCCATCCACCTTTCACGCTATTTTGTTATCGACAAAGTGAAAATGCGTAAAACAAATTTTGCTAAATTTTCCGTCTTCAGCCTGTTTCTATTCAAATGGCCGTTAATCGATAAAAATGGTGTGCGTGATGACATTGTGACTAAAAAAAACACTCTGTAGCATCAGTTTTGGTTTATCGCAAAATAAATCTGCCCTTAAGCCATTTCCATAAAGAAATGTGTGTTTATCACTAATTCACCTCCCAGTTGTCTCAATTTTTTTTTCCTATGAAGTTTTGGTAAAATGGGGAGAGCATTGAGACAATTAATTGAAATTAGCCAGCACTTTCATTTTAATTTCACAAATCAAATCAATCAGAAGAGGAGGAATTTCAATCAAAAGGGAACAGTTGCCCTTCTGATAGGACGGTAATATTGGCCCTGATGCTGCACCTATGTGAGGAAAACTTTCGGTCTTAGGACCATCCATCCATGTGTATGTGCTGTGCACAGCTATTAAAGAAACATTGATGACGTGCAATATCAGGGCTTACGTATGATACATTCCTGATATTCAATAGGTTATTTTGAACAAACATCTAACGTATCGCCATCACAACTGCATCATATCCTGCATATTTGTCCAGCAACTTTTAACGACCAACTGAACTTGATTGTCATCTCAAATTAATTTTAGTGATAATGCAATTGACATTTTCTGAAGAAGCTCAACAAATGTGATCCCAGATAAAGAGGGTTTTCAAATGTTCAAAAGCTTGTTTTCTGAAAGTGAAGTCATTTCTGATCGTATATAGTCTTGTAAAAAAATAAAAATAAAATTTAATTAAGGTGACTTTTTTCATCTATAGAACAGGGTAAGGCTAATTTAAGTTTGTGTAAAGAAAAGGTATATATTAGGCCTAAAAATATATGTATTTTTTCATTTGGTAATTTATTTAATTTCATACAAGTAATTTTGCAGGCATTTTTTCAAAAGTAAACAATAATTTAATAAAATGTTAGTATTCAAAAATAGCATACAGAAGCTTTTCTCCTAGTATTGGAAATGTATCTTAATTTGAAACATCTTTGAGCACAGCATGATATATTTTTCTAATGTGGCCTAATTCTGTGACTGCCGTCTATTATTTTGAATGGTGTGTAAAAGCATCTTTAATAAATAAATGGATGGCTACCATGATTAATCACAGAGATTCATTTGTTCTCCGTGCACTTGTTGATGGACATGATACAAGATATTTGTGTTGGATCTGCCACTAAGATCAATCCATACAATAAATTGGCTTTCAAGGATGTATATACCTTGTCGTCATGATTAACACTGGCTAATGTTAAATTCTGTCATGTGACACTACATTTTTACATTAATGCCAATTTTCTTGACAAAATGTGTTTCCAAACCAGTTTTTCACGACATTTGAAATATCGACAACAGAGCTTATGCACTAGAGATAAACGGAAAAATATTATGTTTTCACTTGTGCAACTTTTGCGCTAATTTGCGTTTTTCTTCAGCTATATTTTGAAGCACTAAAACTTTTGTCGCAATAAGTCCTTGGATGGAAACTTATTGCAGCTTACAACTTGATAAAACATGGCTTTAACATATGTTTGCATTTCATAATAGCCCATAGATGGCTATTTTATATAATTATGACAATATACTACCAAAATGCCGTTTCGCTTGATTTTATTTGGCTAGTTATTAAAGCATGTTGTTGGCTGAGGAGTGTCACAGCAATAGTGCACGACGACCATGAACAATGTCTTATGAACTACGTGGATAGCTAATTCGTTTCCTGACAAGTTAAATTGAGTGTTAAGTTAGGAAGCTTCCTAAACTTCCTAAAGTTAGGAATATATATATTCCTAACTTTAGGTTCAATATTTCAAAGCATGGCTTATGTAAGTCGACCAAGTTTAAACATTTAACCAGTTGGCTATTTGATACTCAATGTATTGGTACTGTCAACGTAAAATTACATAAATAATCCACTATAGTCCATGTTTATGATAACCCTGCATGCTGAAAGTGAATTGTCATTCAAATGTGCACAAATGAAACTAGTTTTAGCTGTCTAGTAGCAAAACTCCCTCTCGTTAGTGACAACCGACACTTGTGATAATAAACGGTTATTTTGGTCGTTTGGTAAAAGTTGTGAACCAAACCCAATTTAGCCATAATAATACTAGGCTACTGTAAGATCGAGCAGCTAGCTGAGAGTTAACGACACGACTGTGACGAGACTTGGGTTCGGTCGTGACCAGCACATATAAACGGCTCTTTTGAGGGTGTAGTTGAACTTACCCGTCCAACAGGCACTCCAAGAGAAAACCTCAACGTGCTAATGTGGCTAACACACCAGCTATCCTGGGAGGAAACGGTGAGAATACAGGAGAGATTTGTAAACACAATCTCTAGTGTTTATTCCCCCGGAGCTTCGGCAGCTCGTGTAATGAAGAAGAGTCGGTGTATTTACAGTATCCAAACCGTCGGCACTGACAGCGCTGAAAGTGATGACTCACCGGGAATATAAACTAAATCAGCTGGGGCCCTTCAAATCTACCCAGTTTACAGCTAACTCCCCACTCCCAGTCAATCACTTCCAAAAAATGGCGGCGGGTAGTTTTCACCTCCTTCCCTTCGTGGATAACACGGGAGAAATGATATGGATAGCTCGCTAACCAGCACCATGAACGCTCTCTATAACCACCCGAGACGTGACAGTCCCACTGTTCCGCTCCACGGAGCTCAATGTCGCCCCGGCCGTACAAGTTCTTCATGCGTGGCGCGTCTGTTTGTGTAGCTGGACAGTGATTTTCATCTCTCTCTCTCGCTCGCGCTCTCTGTCTGCCTGTCTCTCTCTCTATATGTCTGTCTGTCCCTCTCTCTCTCTCTCTCTCTCTCTCTCTCTCTCTCTCACACACACACACACACACACACACACTCTTTATCTCTCTCAATTTTAAATTCAATTCAATGGGCTTTATTGGCATGCAAGTTTCCAAAAACAACGTTGCCAAAGCATCATATAGAATAAATAAAATAAAAGCAAAATACATTTTGTCCAATAACTTGGACAGTATATAATATAAGTATTAGTAATATATAAATAACAGCAATATATACTATTATTATTATTATTATTATTATTATTTATTTGACCACATCACATCACATTGTGTTTGTGAGTGTGTGTTTGTCCAGATCTTTCACTGTCCCTCAGGTTGAGGCATGTTGATACATATTGGGCAGCAAGATGTGCCCTGTCTCCTTCTCCTAGGAGTATTTGTAATTTTGAGAGGTCATTTAGGTCTTTAAAGTCTGAAGTTTCTGAGTTAAACTTGTTTAGGTAAACATTCCTTATTTCTCTGAATGTTACACATTTTAGGAGGAAGTGTATTTCTGTCTCGACCTCAACTGTCCAACAGTGAGCACATATTCTGTTTTCTTTTGGTTGCCATGATTTTTTGTGTCTCTCTATTTCAATTGCCAATGTGTGGTCACTGAGCCTGTATTTGGTTAGGGTCTGTCTATGTTTTCTATCTCTGACAGTAAAGAGATATTTTGCCAACTCATACTCTCTGTTTAGGGCCAGATAATATTCAAATCGACTTTGGCTTTTAGTTTCTTCTTGGTGTTTTCTTCTTGGTGTTTGGAGAACAGTGTTGATGTGAGACTGGTCAAAGTGTGTTTGAGGGGGCACGATTAGTCTCAGCACCAACTGATGTAGGGGACTCTTTTCTGGGCTCAGCTCTTGGATTTGGAGGGCTTTGGATTGAAGGGTGTCTCGGGGGCTGGATTGAAGGTGAATAACGAATTTAAGTGCTCTGTTTTGAATGCTAATTATCAGTGGGTATCTGCCTATTTCTGCTCTACATGCATGTAAAGATTCTGTTGGGTGTTTGTCCCAGCGTGTATAGCTGTGATGACTGATTGGACCCCATACTTCACTACCATACAGCGCAATAGGCTGGATGACACTATCAAATATTTACAGCCAGATTTTAATTGGAATTTGGAGATTATAAAATGTTCTCTTAATTGCGTTTAGGGCTATTCAAGCTTTTTCTTTGAGTGCATTCACTGCCATGTTGAAACTCCCTGATGCTGTTATTGTTATAACAAGGTAGGGATAACTCATGCTGTGTTCAATTACATTATTATTTATATTAAACTGGTATTTATTTTCATGACACTTGGGCCGTTTCTGAAAAATCATGACATTAGTTTTCTTCATGTTTACTGCTAGGGCCCAGTTTTGACAGTATTTGTCTACTATGTCCAGCTGCAGCTGTAGTACTTGTTCAGTAGGAGACGGTAGAACAAGGTCGTCAGCATAAAGCAGATACTTCACATCTCCATCTAGGAGGGGGAGAGGATGAGTAGCACACTGATCCAACGGAACAGCAAGTTAATTTATATATACATTAAATAAAGTTGGACTTAAATTGCAACCCTGATGGACACCTCTTCTCTGGGTGAAGAATTCAGTTTGTTTGTCTCCAATTTTAACAGCACACGTTTTCGAATATATTGATTTAATCAGATCATATATTTCGCCACCTATACCACAATGCAGAAGTCTATAGTATAGCCCTTCATGCCAAATAGAATCGAAAGCTTTCTTGAAATCAATAAAACAAGCAAATATTTTACCATTTTTTGTTTGGTGTACATGTTTGTTAATTAAAGTGTGAAGGGTTTATACATGGTCGGTGGTGCGGTGTTTTGGAAGGAAGCCAATTTGATTTTTACACAAGATGGAGTGTTTGTCAAGGAAATTAAGTATTCTTTTGTTAATAATACTGCCGAATAGTTTACCTAGACAACTGCTGACACAGATGCCACGGTAGTTTTTAGGGTCTAATTTGTCCCCGCTCTTATAGATGGGGGAAATGAGTCCTTTGCATCAAATGTCAGGAAAGCATCCTGACTGTAATACAATGTTGAACAACTTCAGCATGGCCCTCTGCATCTGTGGGGTGCTGCATTTCAGCATTTCATTTCGGATGCTGTCTGGGCCACAAGCTTTCTTTGGCCAGAGACAATTTATATGGGTGGTCAATTCTTCCCAAGTAAATGGGAAATCAAGGGGGTTTTGGTTGTTTTTAATTGTTTCTTCACATTTTTGGAGTTGATCTTTTATAATGCTTTGATCTGGATTCATTTCATTTATTGGTATGTCTTTGTACAGACTTTCAAAATGGGCTCACCAGATGCCACCATTTTGGATGAACAACTTCATCAAACAACACTGAAAGAAACTATAGAAAGTACAAAACATGAACAGTATATGACTATTTTTATTTGGGTGTACTTTTGAAATTATGTAAATTGTGTGTCTAATTAGACTTCACGAGTGCCTGAGAAAATACTTATGTGTAGATTATGTTATGAGTAGCTCAAACTTTTGCGTCTCATGAAATTTCAGTGTGAAAGTAATGAATCCTGTTCTAAATTTGTCCTGATTTGTTGCATTTACTTTATTAATTTGGCAGACGCTTTTATCAAAATCAAATTTTTTTATAATTGTCTTGAAAATATTTGGAAACTTTTACACTATCTGGGCATTTTGTAGATATATTTTTGATAGAAATACACAATTTTTTTGTATTACTGTATTTAAATCAGCAAAACTGAAAGGCAGTACCAAGGGAGTACTACTGCTTAGCTGTATAAATATTTTACAACAAAATTAAAGGAATAAAAAAAAAAAAAATCACATTGTGGGAATGAGAATACAGTATCATAATGACCATCTTTTTATTATCATAATTTGTGGGTAAAATATGTGTAACTGTCATGAAAATAATGCCACACTGTAAAAAATTGAATTAGCCTTTAAAATATGCTTTATGTTCTATTTGAAGAATATAATTTATTATTATTCTTTTTTATTTATTTATTTATTTTAAAATACCCAAACATTATCTTGACAGGTTTCGTGAGAATCCCCCAAATAGCTCTAAACCATCTTTCCATAAACAAATTCATATATTTTAAAACCACCCAGATTATATCCTAAATCACTTTTCACTAAGCCCAAAAGGCATTCCTTTCTGCCTCTGCAAAAGATTGGGAAATGCTTGGTTGTTTGTGGTGCAGTAGACTGAGACCTGAAGACTTGTTCAGTGCTGCTAAGAGTGAGAGTCTGTGCGGTTGTTTTGTGCTGAGCTTCTTAGCTGATTAAAATGTAACATTAGGCCTGCTTTCCACAAATAGCTTTAAGCCACCCGAGTCAACCAATTCATAAATTCACACACCACCCAGATCAATGCCCCAAAATTATTGATTGCTTTCTCTTTCTGCTTCCCTGTACAATATACTGTGGCAAACCTTTGGAAAACATGCCAAGGCTTTCTTATAAATGCAACAGACTGGCAAAACTGGTTTGATGAAGTTGTTGATTCGTTGAAGCATCGAGATCTGTTGTGGTTGACAAGGATGGGTCGCAGCACCTCTTAGTTCCTTTTAATGTGGACATGTTGTCACTTTTGTGCTACTTTGCCAAGATAAGAATGGTTCAAAATAAAAAAAACGATCAATCAATCATAATATACAGTATATATATGTATGTGTGTGTGTGTGTGTATACACTCACTGAGAACTTTATTAGGAACACCTGTACAGCCACTTCTTCATGCGATTATCTAATCAGCTAATCAGTGCAATGCATAAAATCATGCAGATACAGGTCAGGAGCTTCCACAAAAGGAGGTAGATCCTTTTCATATTTGGCTCCTAAATTATGGAATAGTCTCCCTAACACTGTTCAGGATGCAGACACACTCACTCTTTTTTTTAGTCTAGACTAAAGACTCATTAATTTAGCCAGGCATACATCTAATTTATCATTCAACTCACAATTAGGCTGCTTTAGTTAGCTTGCCAGAACCAGAAATATCTATCATGATCTATAACTCTACATAAAATTGAATTGCATCTACGCTAATATTTTTCATATCCCGAGATTACCAGATCCGACCCGATACAGCTCCTTTCATGCTTGGTGTCGGACTCCATCACGCTACATGTTGCTGAGTGATGATGAAAAACTACAGCCGGTGCTAGCCAGAAATCACTTCAGTCTTTTGAATTCAGAGGATGAACTGATGCCAACTCCAACTATAAGACATTGGATACTTCATATGCCACTGCCTGAATCTTGGATTTAGGATGGACCACACAGAACCTCACTGAAATGACCTGCTGGTTGAACTGTGAACTCATTGATCTCTGCCTGCATCACCTTTGTCTACTGATGGACTACACACTTGAAATGGAATACATAGACTATAATTTAATTGCCATCAAAACCCTTCATCAGCCAACTAACAAAGACAATTGCATCTATGTGAACTTCTGCAGTTTTTTTTTTTTAACACTGGACCTTAACACTTAGTTTACTAATCTTAAACCACGACTTTCACTGCACATAAATAACTAATATTTACATTATATTCATGCTGGTTGGCCAGAGGGGAACTGGCCCTCACAGTGAGTCTGGTTTCTCCCAAGGTTATTTTTCTCCATTAATCTACATCTTATGAAGTTTTGTGTTCCTTGCCACAGTCGCCTTCAGCTTGCTCACTGGGGTTATAGTAAGTAAGTAAAATTTATTTCTAAAGCACACTCAAACACAGCAAAGCTGACCGAAGTGCTGTACAGATGAATATACAATACATTAAAATAAAACAAACACGTCATAAAAAATAAAAAATAAAAAGACAATCTCATTTAATACTGCAAAAACAGTATAAATATACTGTATGTTATAAATACAATTATTATTTAATTATAAAATTTTTATACACAACTTGCAATCATATTTAATCAAACTACACAATGATCACTCTAAGACTTTATAGATATTACTGTTTCTTTTTTCTGTTAATGCATGATTAGTTGCTTTGAAACGATATGTGTTGTGAAATGTGCTATACAAATAAAAATGACTTGAGTTAATGTTCACATCAACCATCAAATTGGGAAATCTCAGTGATATCGACCGTGGCATGATTGTTGGTGTCAGACGGGTTGGTTTGAGTATTTCTGTAACTGCTGATCTCCTGGTTTTCACACACAACAGTCTCTAGAATTTACTCAGAACTGTGCCAAAAACAATATGTGTGTATATATATATATATATATATATATTGATGTGTTGTAAAAAAATAGAGGAAAAGAGTGGTGCCTCTGTCTCATTTATACTATCCTGGTTTTACGGCTTAATAGCAGTTCGTCGTTCATCCTGTAGATGGAAATATTGTGCTCTTTTATAAACATCAAACTTGAGGTAAGATTTAGCCAAGAAGTTCTAATGGTAAGTTGCAACAAAAAGTGAAGTAACTGGGTTCCTTATATGCCAACACATTGTGCATTGAAAAAATATATATTAATACAACATATATTGGATTTTAATTATTTAGAAAGCTCGATTTGTAATGTTCTATTCCTGAATTATCAGGTGTCAAAATCACTTGACTGATAACTTGTGAAATCTCTTGCATTGGGAATAACCACAAATTAATACTTTCTGTTGCTACTGATCAGACCTATTCAGTAGTTTGGAGGTATTTCGACCCCTTGTACAATGGAACAATCTACAATGCAATAAACAATAATTTTTCTCTTCACAATGCAAACGAAGAAGGATGCATGTCAGAATTTATTAAGCCATGTGCATGAAAGCATGTCAGTAGAAAAATATAGAACAAAATTAGCATGACATGAGGAAACGATAAAATAAAAGCGAATCGATGGCTAAAATATTTGAATAACGTTATGAAAAGAGATGTTTATACGTGGAAAATGCTGAGATTCTGTGGGAGAGGTTTCCAAAGATTCCCATGTTTCTAAAGACCCATGACAGTCTAAACTTTGGAAAATTTAGAAAGTTGGCTTAAGGGGATCTAAGAGACCTAATATACAAAATATATTATTAGAATTCTTGTTAGTAACATGTCTAATTAGTGATGGTAGTTTGGAGTGGTATCATCCCTGTAGGAATGGTATCAAAATAAAAACAAAAAAGATCAAATAAGATATAACACAGACTGACAGCAGAAATCACATTGATCTGGAGCATACTTTGGTGAAGGAATCAATAGTGTGAAATGGAATGCAATTGTATCAGTATAGTTTTTTTAAGGTTTTTATCTGGAACATTTTGAGAATTGTCTCATTGTCTGAAAGTCTAAACTAGTTTTAAAAATTTGATGATTATACAGACATTACAGTAAGACAAACAGCCAGCCAGCTAGATAGACAGATGTGAGAGAAAACGTCAGAGAAACTTAAACCAGATCAAAGGCCTTGTGTGGGTTTGTTTACATATAAATTCTTGACAGTTTGAATTAGGGAGTTTAAATTAACGAGTATTCCGTTGGCCTGTTTGAACATTCCGTCAATGTAAGTCTATAGGATATTTTATTGTCTGCTGTGTAAGAAACATAAGTCCGATCAGTTTGAAAAGACAAAGAGCACTAAGTCAGAACAGTCTGAAGGTCTATACCAAGTTTGGTGGATGTATCTTGAGGAGTTAGAAAGTTTTAGGAGGATTTAGAACAAGAAATGTTGGTCTTGGTAGAGGGATGTTGAAAACACCCTTAACCAAGTTTGTAGAAGAACAGTATTTTGGCTTTGTCAAGCCAATATAATTAAATATTAAGGAAAGTAGTGTGATTTGTTCACAGATGGTCTGGGTTTTGGTTCTCATAGGCTTTAGTAGAGAAAGTATTTCACCAAAATGTTTCAAAGTTTACCAAGAACTATAAAGTAAAAGGCTCTTACACATAGAATGAAAGAAAGACTTCCCTTTGAGAGTCTCTTGTTTGCGATAAGTCAACTGCCATTAAAATCATTCAGAGGTTTATAGGACAAACTTTGATGTAGCAATATTTTTGTCTTGGAATAAAAGAACACCCTCTTTTTCTTCATGATTGATCTAACATTTGTACAACATGTGTATAGGTCATGTTGGCTCTAGTAACACCTTTCTTTAAACTGTAGGCGAGTATACATAAACTCAACGTAACAGGGAAAAGGTTTGTGAGGTTTCAACACTGGACAATTTGGAGGTGTTTCCACATTAAAAGTTTTAACACTTTACACGTCAGTGACAGCCTCCTTTGAATATCATCAGCATTTCTGTGTACAGGAAAAACTTCCAGAATTTACTCAATCGTCTTCTTATCCTCTGTTAATGAGAGAAGGATTGTGCCATTGGACATTCAGTTTGATCTACATTTAAGAGACACAATGGAGAATTTTACCTCTACTATCAGTCCCACATGTTTACAAACACCTCCACTGGCTATCGACGTCATAAATCGTAGGTGATCTGTATTTTATTATCAGTTATCTGTAGTTTGCTGTCCAAAAAATGGTTGCTGAGGCTTACCACCTATAGATTTTGCATGTCTTACGTAACTTTCCTAAATGGCTGTGTAGTAAATAAGATGCTTGTGTGGTGTTGGTATTAATGTAATAGGATTCAAATATTAATTGAAGCACATGTGGTCAGTATTTTTTTTTCATGTTATTTAGACAAGCTATTGACACAAGACTTGCTTTTGCTGAACTGTAACCTGTAAACTTATCCGCTGTTAACAAAAGATACTTCATGTCATATTAACTCAATAATTTGGCATTTGCACAGTAGTCCATAGCAGTGATTTTCATACAACCATTGTTTTTGTTTCACTGTCTATGGTTGTGTATTCTGGATTTTTGGTATTGTAATTGTTAGGAATATGGGAAGGCAGGAGAAGGTAGACGGGAGGTTCAGATCTAAATGCAGTCTTTTTATTAACAAGCAATAATAAACAAACACAGGAACAAAGGAAAAGTCCATGATGGGAAAATGAAATTAACACACGAACACGAAACATCCACGAAGGGCAAGGCTCTCCTCGAACGAACAAACAAGGGAACAAGGAAACAAGAGCAGGCATAAAACATTGGAAAACATGAAACATCACATTCAACGATCGACAGTCACTAAACAAAGAACCAGGGTTTAAATACACAGACACAATGAAGACTGAACGAGACACAGGTGAGAACAATGATGAGTGCAGGCAGTGAGGGAGGCCAGGAATAGTGGGAATTGTAGTTTTTAGACAAAGACAAGTGAAACATGGAGCGGACAACAAGGAAAACGTGACATGCAGCCTGATCAGTGAAACGTGAAACAGAAAACACGGGGCAGACAACACGGGAATGTAACATAACCCCCCCCCTACAAAAAAGAAAACCCACAAAAACAAAAAGTCCAAGGAGTGAGGGGGTAGACCCGGGGGAACACAGACAGACAAAGGGGGCACAAGGGACACAGAGACAGTCCAAGGAGGCACAAGGGACAATTAGGCAGTCCATAGGGGCACAAGGGGCGGACAGGTAGACCATGGAGGCCAAGAGGGCAGGCAGGCAGTCTATGGGGGTGTGAGACGGGGCCAGGGTCAGGTGGCCTGGGGGGCCTCCACCGGGTAGGAACAGGTTTAGGAGGCCAGGGAGGTGGCCACAAGGCAAGGACCGGTTCAGGAGGTCTGGGAGGTGGCCACAGGACAGGGACAGGTTTAGGTGGCCTATGAGGTGGCCATAGGGCAAGGGCTGGTTCAGGGGGCCTGGGAGGAGAAGTGGCCACTAGGGCAGCTGGCGGAGCCAAGGAGGACTTCTGCGGCTGAGCAGTCGAAGACTTGGGTGGCGGCACCGAAGGAGGCGTAGGCAAGGCCGCAGGAGACCCTGGGGGTGGAGCAAAGGCAGGCAGAGCCGTGGGAGACACTGTGGGAGGAGCAGAGGCAGGTTGAGCCGTGGCAGACTCAGGTGGTAAGGCCTTGGGTGGACCAGGAGGCAGAGCTGTAGAAGGCTTGGGAGGCGCCGTGGAAGGCGTAGGTCGGAGCTGTAGAAGGCTTGGGAGGTGGCGCCGTGGAAGGCGTAGGCTGTGCCGAGGGAGGCTCGGGAGGCGGAGCCAAGGGAGCCACTGGAGGCGGAGCCGAGGGAGGCTCAGGAGGCGGAGCTGTGGGAGGCCCAGGAGGCGGAGCTGTGGGAGGCCCAGGAGGCGGAGCCAAGGGAGACTCAGGAGGCGGAGCCAAGGGAGACTCAGGAGGCGGAGCCAAGGGAGGTGGAACCATGGAAAGCCCTGGGGGCTCAGGAGGCGGAGCCGTGGGAGGCTCAGGAGACGGAGCCAGGGAGGCTCTGGAGGCTGAGCCGAGGGAGATGGCACCGTAGGCTGCTCTAGAGGCAGAGGCCTGGAAGGCTCTGGAGGTGGAGCCGAGGGAGGTGGCGCCATAGGAGGTTTCAGAGGCGGAGACCTGGAAGGCTCTGAAGGCAGAGCCGAGGGAGGGTGCGCCGTAGGATGCTCTAGAGGCGGAGCCCTAGAAGGCTTTGGAGTCTCTGGGAGCAAAGCCGTAGGAGGCTCGGGAGGCGGAGCCGTAGGAGTCTCTGGAGTCTCTGGGAGAAGAGACGTAGGAGGCTCGGGAGGCAGAGCCGTGAAAGGCTCGGGAGGCTCGGGAGGCGGAGCCGTGAAAGGCTCGGGAGGCTCGGGAGGCGTAGCCGTAGGAGGCTCTGGGGAGGAGCCGTAGGAGGCTCGGTGGGCGAATCCCTGGAAGGCTCAGGAGGCGGAGCCCTGGGTGGCTTGAGGGGCTCGAGAGGCAGGGCCCTGGAGGGCTCGAGAGACTTGAGAGGCGGAGCCCTGGGCGGCTCGAGAGGCGGAGCCCTGGGTTGCTCAAGAGACTTGAGAGGCGGAGCCCTGGGTGGCTCGAGAGGCTCGAGAGGCGGAGCCCTGGAAGGCTCGAGAAACTTGAGAGGCGGAGCCCTGGGAGGATCGAGAGGCGGAGCCTTGGAAGGCTCGGGAGGCAGAGCCATGGGAGGCTCGAGAGAGGCTCGAGAGGCGGAGCCCTGGAAGGCTCGAGAAACTTGAGAGGTGGAGCCCTGGAAGGCTCGGGAGGCGGAGCCCTGGTAGGCTTGGGAGGCTCGAGAGACGGAGCCCTGGGAGGCTCGGGAGGCTCGAGAGGCAGAGCCCTGGGAGGCTCGAGAGGCGGAGCCCTGGGAGGCTCGAGAGGCGGAGCCCTGGAAGGCTCGAGAGGCGGAGCCCTGGAAGGCTGGAGAGGAGGAGCCCTGGGAGGCTCGGGAGGCTCGAGAGGCGGAGCCCTGGGAGGCTTGAGAGGCTTGAGAAGCGGAGCCCTGGGAGGCTCAAGAGACTTGAGAGGCGGAGCCTTGGAAGGCTCGAGAGGCGCTGGCTCTTGGACCGTCATGGCTACTGGCGCTGGCTCTTGGACGGTCATGGCTACTGGCGCTGGCTCTGGGGCGGTCGAGGCTACCGGCGCTGGCTCAGGGACGGTCGAGGCTACAGGCGCTGGCTCAGGGACGGTCGAGACTACAGGCGCTGGCTCAGGGACGGTCGAGGCTACAGGCGCTGGCTCACTGACGTCTGAGGCTGTAGGCATAGGCTGGTTGACCGTGGTAAGCGTGAGCTTGGGTTCGCTGGACGCTGAGGGCAGAGCCACGGGGGGTTCTGGGGACGGAGCTGCGGTAGACGGAGGCTGGAGAGCAGAGACCCTTCCCTTTCTCCTCTTCCTCCGGGCGGATGAGGCTGACAATGCTGGAACACTGTTCGTGGTTGGCGTGGCCTCAGGCTCGCTGGCCGTGGCTGGCGTGGGCTCAGGTTTGCTGACCGTGGCTGGCGTGAGCTCAGGCTCGCTGACCGTGGCTGGCGTGGGCTCAGGCTCGCAGACCGGGGCAGGCGTTGGCTCAGGCTCGCAGACCGGGGCAGGCGTTGGCTCAGGCTCGCAGACCGGGGCAGGCGTTGGCTCAGGCTCGCAGACCGGGGCAGGCATGGGCTCTGGCTCGCAGGCCGTGGCAGACGTTGGCTGGGAGGTGGAAGCCCTTCTTTCCTCCTCCTCCGGGTGGACGAAGTTGGCCGTGCTGGCTCGTTGACGGCGACAGGCGTGGGGGTTGGCTCGCTGACAGGTGGGGCAGGCGTGACAGGAAGAGCCATGGACGACTGGAGAGTCTCCATGGTGGGAGGAGAGGTAGGGCTCTCCTCAGCAACGCCCACAGTGAACGGCGAGCCGCACACCTGTAAGGTCGCCTCCAGGAAGTCGCGGAAAGTCCAGCCGCGCGTCGCCTGCGGCAACCGCTCCTTCAGTGCGGCGTTCAGATTGCCCCTGAAGAAAGCCACAAGGGAGGAGTCTGGGAAGTCTGCGATATTCACCAGCTTGAGGAAGTCGCGGATGTGGTCTTCCACAGGTCGGTCCTCTTGCTTCAAACTGAGCAGACGGTAGTTGGCTTGTTGAACCGCTAGATCCATTGTTGGTCGATCGTTCTGTTAGGAATATGGGAAGGCAGGAGAAGGTAGACGGGAGGTTCAGATCTAAATGCAGTCTTTTTATTAACAAGCAATAATAAACAAACACAGGAACAAAGGAAAAGTCCACGATGGGAAAATGAAATTAACACACGAACACGAAACATCCACGAAGGGCAAGGCTATCCTCAAACCAACAAACAAGGGAACAAGGGAACAAGGGAACAAGGGAACAAGGGAACAAGGGAACAAGGGAACAAGGGAACAAGAGCAGGCATAAAACATTGGAAAACATGAAACATCACATTCAACGATCGACAGTCACTAAACAAAGAACCAGGGTTTAAATACACAGACACAATGAAGACTGAACGAGACACAGGTGAGAACAATGATGAGTGCAGGCAGTGAGGGAGGCCAGGAATAGTGGGAATTGTAGTTTTTAGACAAAGACAAGTGAAACACGGAGCGGACAACAAGGAAAACGTGACATGGAGCGTGATCAGTGATGAGTGAAACAGAAAACACGGGGCAGACAACACGGGAACGTAACAGTAATTGTGGTTCAGCTATTGTTTTAAAAGAAAATTATGGGTTCAATACAAGTTGAGCTCAATCAACAGCATTTGTGGCATTTTGTTGAATACAACAAGAGTTAATTTTGACCTGCCCATCCTTTTCTTTTAAAAAACAAAAATCTGGGTTCCATTGAGGCACTTATAACGGAAGTGAATGGGGCCAGTCTGTAAACGTTAAAATATTCACTGTTTCAGAAGTATAGCCATAAGATACCTTCTGATTACCAGTTATGTGCTTAACCCACCACGCCACCGCCACTCCGCCATTCTGCCATAATGCCATTACAATGTAATGACAACAAACTTTAAGCCTTAAAATTATAGTAAAAATTATGATTTAAACAGCTATACAGCTCAATTAATACAATTTTAACAGAATAATTAATGTAAGTGCTTTAATAAAATTATAAGCTTCACATTTCTGACTTCAAACCCTCCAAAAATTGTCCACATTCACTTCCATTGTAAGTGCCTCAATGTAATCTTGCCTTTTTTTTTTTTTAAGTAAAGGACGTACAGATTTTTTGTGTTGGTCAACAATTACGACACAAATGCTGTCTATTGAGCGTAATGAACCCAGAATATTAATTTAAGTCCAGTTACAAGGTATTTGCCATTGGTGGGTTTCTTCAAGATCTGTAAAACAAAATATTTAAAGAGAAAGAAGGGGAAATAACTATTTTATGTACTTCTTTAGACTGAAGAGAACTAGTTTTGGACATTATTGACCAAGCAACCATTGAAGGGTGCAGAGTTCAGCGTTCAGCATCTCTCTCTCTTTTTTCTTTCATAGAACTGGATATCTATGGAGTTCTCTTCTTTTCTATCTTCACTCTCATGTCCAGCATATCTATGCTGTTGTATCTTGAAGAGTGTGTGTATGTCTACAAGATGGTTCCCTCCCCGAAGAAAACCACTATCATTTGGGTGAATGGAGCTGCCCCAGTAAGACCTTCACCTTTAAAACCTATAGTCTCACTGAATGAACGTTACTATAACTAAGTTGTTTGGTGTCATTACTGGTATGTAATTAAAAAAAGGACCTAGTAAGTAGTGGGAATTGGGCATTCCAAAATTGGGGAGAAAAGATTTTCATAGTTTACTATTGAAAGTCTGGGTCTGGGAGTAGGCTAAAACAATAAAATATGTACATAAAAGACATTTGATAAGTACCAAAAATAAATGATGAAGGCATGCTAAAATGTTTTGCAAAGTGACCTTACATAACCGAAAAAGTTGAAATCTGTTAGTTTTAATAAACACCATCCCCTGGGACATGAAAGTGTCTGAACTTGGAGATACACCCATATAAAGTGATGTATACAACTGTGACAGGGTGGAGGGTGGGAGCGGGGTGGGGCCGGGTCGTGATTCCGCACACCTGGCCCCTAATCAGACTAATCAAGCCTCAGAGAGGGATAAAGGCTGACTGGAAGCTGCATTGTGACAGAGAGAGAGATTTACAGACAGCTGTCTGACACCTTTGTGTGTTTGTCTTTTTGTTAAGTTCTTCATTAAGCTATTATTTATATCGTCAAGCCGGTTCTCACCTCCTCCTTTCCATTAATAGTTTTACAACAACATTTAAATAATATATATGAATATATTTTCTCTTAGGTGTCATTGTTATTATTCCTGTCACTTTCAGGTCTTTGTTACTATGGCTTGTCTTGGAATGTGGATACCAAGAGCTACTATATTCACAGAGTTGACCTCAAACTCGTAAGTTACTTGTTCAGCAGTAAATCTAAGATATATAGCTAAGTAATAAATGACTTATACTTTTATAATGGTGAAGCATTCTCACAGAAACAGAGAATGGCCTGACAAAATAGATTATTTTTAAAGAATTTAAGTTTAAAAGTCTAATCATTTATGCAGATTCTGTTAAAGGGATAGTTCACCCAAAAAAAGTGAAAATTCTCTGATCATTATCTCACCATCATGCCATCCCAGAAGTATATGACTTTATTTCTTCTGCTGGACACAAACAAAGGTTTTTATAAGAATATCTCAGCTTTGTAAGTCCATACAATAAAAGTGAATGGTTACCAAAAATGTGAAGCTCCAAAAGGACATAAAACTAGCTTATCCATATGACTCCAGTGGTTAATTCTATATCTTCAGAAGCAATAGAAGCATCCCAAACCGCACTCTTCTGCACTATTTTATGTCATTTTGAAGTGTAAGTAGTGTGAGTAGTATGTTTACACTGAAAATGCAACAAAAAGAAGTGTACTACGAGAACCTGGATGATACACTTTTTTAACCATCAATGTTGAATGTTGGACATTTCGTGCATTCAGTGCACACACGGCTTGCCGTACATAGCATGGGGCGGAGTGACCGGCAGCAATGATGATCTGGCAAAACAATTGTAAATAATGGAGAATATGATAACTAGCAAAACTTCTGTAAAGTCAGCACCATACAAAAGTTAGTTAAATGCTTTACCATCATACCATGCTGTGTGAATATCTATATTATTGAGATATATGTGTTGAACTGAGGGTGGATAGCACTCTAAAGCTAGTGTAACACAAAGCTTGTGTTTGAAATGTCACTTCCTTCAGCTGTTAAACGGCGAACGGTTCCATGTAGTAAAAAATTGTTAAGTGTTCAATTTGGGATGACACAACACTTTGAAAATTAATTCACTACATGGCTGAGTGCATAGTACATTTAAAAGTGCATAGTGTATAGTGTCGTTTGGGACACTAATATGATAATGTTGGTAAGAAAAAGATGCATATTTAAGTCCTATTTTTATTATAAATCACTTTCACATTCTTATTCTTTAGTTTTTTGCGATTCGCATTCTTCTTGCATATCGCCATCTACTGGGCAGGGAGGAAAATTTCTTGTAAAAAAAGACTTAAATATTGATCTGTTTCTCACCCATTCATTTACATTTTGAGGACCTACAGAGCTGAAATATTCTTCTAAAAATCTTTATTTATGTTTGTTAGAATAAAGAAAGTCATACACATCTGGAATGGCAAGATGATGAGAGAATTGTAATTTTTGGGTGAACTATCCCTTTAAGTTGTTTCAATTTAGTGTATTTCAATACATTTTTATTTTTCTGTATCAGCAGGATTTTTTTTTTTTGACATAAACTCTCCCTTTGTCCCTGTAGATATTTTGCAGTGGTAATTTACAAATTCTTCACCCTGTTGCTGGAAGAATGTGGAGAAGAAGAAGCCTTTCTAAAGTATTCTCAAGCAATGAATGAAACATTGATGATCAGTACTGGGCCGTGCTGCTGCTGCTGCCTTTGCCTGCCCAAAGTACCTATTACACGGTAAACACAACTCACCTAGGCTCATTCCAGTTTAGGCAAGGGTTAGCCTTTCCTTTGCTCAGCGAATGCAATATGTGATTCAATTTGTATTTGTATCATGGTACAGTAAATGCTACTAATACTCATTATTCTGCCTTATGTCCTATTCCATCAATAATATTACACACAAATGATGCCATTGTTTTGCAACTAATGCAGTGTTTTTAACCCAGGCGTATGTTATTCTGGATGAAGGCTGCATCTCTTCAGTTTGCTATTCTCAAGACAGTTTTTTCTGTGCTCTCCATTGTATTGTATGCAAATGGAACCTTTCACCCTTCTAATGTGAGCCTCCCCTTCTAATAGCACAAATGCATAAAACGATTCATTTATATATATATATATATATATATATATATATATATATATATATATATATACATTTCTCACCATATGGCCTATGTCTTGCCTCCCCTAAATGATCTCCTATGCAATGATTGTTTATGTACAGTTGGCGATCACAGGAGCTGCTGTCTGGATAAACCCATTTCTTGGAGTTCTGACCATTATTGCTCTGTGGCCGGTGGGCATCATGTTCAGTCATCTAAAACAGACTCTACACAGTTGCAAGATCATTCCTAAGTATGCTATGTATCAGGTCAGTTTCAGAGAGCTTTTGTCTCATTGACTCTTCATACCTCTACCAAAAGGACCATATAGTGTGAAAAACACCCCTCTAAAATGATCAGATTTGGCAAGGACCTTTAATTACAATAAAAACAAATCTTAATGCCATAGCATACAATGACATTCTAGAGAATTGTGTGCTTTCAACTTTGTAGCAGCAGTTTGCAATATAGTGTATAAAGACAGGGGCGTAGCACCACATTTATGGCCCTGGGCACAGTACTATTTTAGGGCCCCCTGATCTATTTGGGTTTGTGGAGGGGATAATATCCAGTATAAACATTTAGTAATAAATATTAGATGGATATTTAACAGTGCTAATTCACAACTTTTTATTTTCAAATGCAAATAGTATTTGAATCAAGCTAAATATTATTTTAAAAAAAGTCTACTAACAAAATAAATTATACATGTATTAATGTATGAGTTTTCATGTTGGCAAAGTCACATAACATTTCTGAAATGAGAAGTGTACCAAGTTGTTTGGTCTATCCTGAGATATTTCTGCTCTCAGGTAGTTTTAGAAAGTCTTAACTTGCTAACTGATATTTACACAGGGTCCAAAATTAACTTAAAATTAGGGCTGGCCTGGGTATTGTTGTTTCCAGATTCTATGTACATTTAGGAATAAATTATTTCTCAGCTCATGCTGTTAATTATGAAGGGACATTCTAACGTTCTAGGCAACCCTTCTATGTACAATTTGAATATGTTTCTTTTAATAATTATATTTTGTCCATTTTTCATCATATTGGTTGCATTTTAGCTTTTGAAAATTTGTCAAATTAACTATATTACATCAATAAATGTCTTGAAACGGCATTTATTATTTAGCATATATTTCTTTCATGTCTATTGTTTACATGCATACATTTTCACGTTTACAATTACTTACATTGATATTCAGAACACATGTTAAATCGCTACTGTCTCTTTAAACAAACAACGGCATCTGAGCGCAACAACAGGTAATTTTGTTCCTCATATATACTTTTGGTGGATTTGAGGAAAATGTCACAAGTATCTCATGGAGTTCTGGGGAAAAAATAACAGTTAGGCATCACAGATAAATATCTGATGGTAAATTTGCACTGACGTAAAATGTTTATACAGTAGTGAGTAGTGGCAGATGTAGACAGATTGATTTGAATTGTGCACGTCACTTCATTAAGCAAGCATCTGCTTGTTGTTAACAGTTTAACGAAAAGCATGTAATGATGCAGTTGCTAATAATGTTACCAACCACCTGGTGAACATTTCTGTTTTATTTTCTCGCTAGAAGCATTTTCTTTCTCGCATTTTATTTCTAAACCATGTTTACATGAATATCAAACAAATATTCGCCTAGCTATGTTGATACGTATGCCTCAATTTTCTTCTGTAAACTCATAAATTATAAAATTGTAACTCATAAATTGTCTGATACATCCCGCTCTTTCTCTGCTCCTTTTTCGTTTGAATGTCTGATTTTGGATTAATTTCTGTACATACACGACATCATGACGTGTACTCAGTTTGGGCTGCGCGCTGCTGATGGACCAGACCACCTTTGTTGAGGGGGGTGGGGGTTGCTAACATGGGAGGAGACAAGGCAGATTATAGGGGAACTCCCCATTTTGAGAGGTGGAAAATAGAGTCGTGTGACGTTTTACGTGTGACGATGATAATATAATGGATTGTCAATGAAGCCTTTCTGTGGACCCCTCTTCAGTGAGGGCCCACGTTTGTCAGGTCCATCATTACCCGCGGTCCGACGCCCCTAACAAAGGTCCCAACTGACCTTTATGTCTTATTTCAGCTTATACTGGTACTCAGCCAGTTACAAGCAGCCATTATCAACATCCTCTCCATGAATGGGGTTATTGCTTGTGTACCACCTTTCTCTTCCATTGCAAGGGGCTCCAGTAAGTTTGTTACACAAACACACACACACACACACACACACACACGTTGTGTTTCCATGTTTTATGGGGACTTTCCATAGACATAATGGTTTTTATACTGTACAAACTTTATATTCTATCCCCTAAACCTAACCCTACCCCTAAACCTAACCCTCACAGAAAACTTTCTGCATTTTTACATTTTCAAAAAACATAATTTAGTGTGATTTATAAGCTGTTTTCCTCATGGGGACCGACAAAATGTCCCCACAAGGTCAAAAATTTCGGGTTTTACTATCCTTATGGGGACATTTGGTCCCCACAAAGTGATAAATACACGCTCACACACACACACACACACACACACACACACACACACACACACACACACACACAAAACCATATGGGAATATATTTAACTGACATACATATAGCTCATTCAGTTATTTACTTAATTTTCTAACCTTTTTGTTGTTGTTTCTCTTAAGTGCTGCACCAGCAGATGATGATCATGGAGATGTTCATCATCAAAATTGTGACCCGAATACTATACAGACGCATCTACGAGCCCTTTACCCTGTGGCCACCTGAGAATGAGAATGATCCTAACAGAAGAATCAGTTCTGTTACTACAGGGGAGCATGTGGCCTGAAAGAGAGACGAAAGAACACAAGAGGCAGAGGTTTACATAGTAATATGCATTGTTGCTATATATCAATTATATCAAGTGTTAGTAACACAAAGCAAGGGCAAAAATAAAAATTATTGTATTTCTTTCTTATTCAGTATATTGATATTTTTTATGTTCATGTTATAAAATTAACTGCTGAATCTCTGAACTTTGTTGATTGTAATGAAGATTTAATATCAATCTGCTTGCAAGTTTGTTTCATACCTTGCAAAAATCTTCCCTAATACTGTACCTGACAGATATCACTGATATAACATTATGTTTATATTTTCATTTTCTTGCTATTGTGCAAATAATCAAATTATAATTAATAAAGTGCCTGAGCTTGAACAGAGCATATTTCTGAAAGTCTAGAATATCCTTTTATAGGAATACTTCCTTAAACCTAAGAATATCATTTGTTTTAAAACATACAGAGTTCAAAAGGTACTACAAAACGAATCGGTTACCTAATGTAACCTCAGTTCTCTCTAGATGAGGGAACGAGTATTGCGTAAGCTAGCTTACGCTATGGGAAAGATTAATCTTTTCTGAGATATTGAAGCCAAAAAATTATCCTTAATTTTGTATCCATTGTCAACGCAGTGCAGCAGCTGCATACCTTGAGCGGGCTAGCTAGCGAGCTCATTGGTTGCTCTGCGGCAACTGCTGCAGCCTATAGACGAACTTGAGTGAACTCGTGTCCAATGAGAGCGCCGCGCCGTCACTGTATCAAAGCCCGCCAGAATGGGCGTGGCTAGAGTGCATATAAGCGTAAGTTCAGTAGGCTGGAACCCTGGTTTTCATTGAATGAAGCGAAAGTCGCTGCGTGGCGCGAAGCACAGCCGGCTACGCAATACTCGTTCCCTCATCTAGAGAGAACCGAGGTTACGTTAGGTAACCGATTCGTTCTCTTACGAGAGGTTCTCTCGTATTGCGTAAGCTAGCTTACGCTACGGGAACCCATTGTCAACGCCGTGCGCGCCAAGCATCCACTGCATGAGCCCCGGGGGGGGACCCGGGGGAGCCCTTGTGAGTGGGGGAATAATATTTGGCCTGCAAGAGTGCGGGCCAGTGTGTGTGTAATACATAAGCACATAGTGGGAAGGGAAAGACAGAGCGGTGGTGCCGGTCTGTGTGGAATGTGTCCCGTCAGTGCAGCTCACCAGGGGAGCTATAGCGTATTAAACCGCTAGTAGTTTTGCCTGCAGGGCGGGCACTTCCAGATTGTAAAATCTGACAAAGGTGGAGTGGGAAGCCCAGCCCGCTGCCACACATATGTCGTGAATGGAAATCCCGCTGGACCATGCCCACGAGGAGGCCATGCCTCTAGTGGAGTGAGCCCTAATGCCTAACGGGCATGGTAGGTCTTTTGACGCGTACGCGGCAGCAATAGCGTCCACTATCCATCTAGACAGTGTCTGTTTCGAGGCGGCGAAACCTTTGGTGCGCCCTCGAACGAAACGAAAAGCTGCTCAGAGCGCCTGAAAAGGCGGAGCGCGCAGTATACAATCTCAGTGCTCTGACTGGGCAAAGGAGATTGGCGTCGCGTTCAGCTATCGGATGCTGGCAGCGCCGACAGGGAAATGATTTGTGCTCTGAAAGGAGTACCGATCACCTTGGGGACATAGCCGTGTCTAGGCTTTAAAATTACCTTGGAGTCACTTGGTCCAAACTCAAGACACGCATCGCTGACAGACAGCGCGTGAAGGTCTCCCACACGTTTAACTGATGACAGGGCAGTTAGAAAAACGGTTTTGAGTGAAAGGTATTTCAAATCCACGGATTGAAGCGGTTCGAAAGGGGGGTCTTTCATAGCTTCGAGAACTACAGAAAGATCCCAGATAGGAACCGATGGGGGGCGCGGGGGGTTCATCCTTCTAGCTCCCCTGAGGAAGCGGATGACCAGCTCGTTTTTTCCCAGTGACTGGCCGTGCAGGGGTTCAGCGAACGCCGCGGCCGCCGCCACGTACACTTTGAGCGTGGATGGGGATCTGCCCTTATCCAGCAGCTCTTGTAAAAACACGAGCAGCGACGACACCCCACATGTCCGTGGGTCCAGGTCTCTGTGGGTGCACCATTTTGAAAACACAGACCATTTGGACGCATAGAGTCTTCTCGTGGAAGGGGCTCTAGCGTGTATGATAGTGTTTATTACTCCTTCTGGCAAAGCGACGGGTAGTCGTTGATCACCCACGCGTGCAGCCCAGCGCTCTGGGTGGGGATGCCAGATCGTGCCGCGAGCTTGAGAGAGGAGATCTGCTCTCACTGGAATGGGCCACGGGGCTGTCAGTGACAGCTGCGTAAGCTCCGGGAACCATGTCTGATTCTCCTAGCGCGGGGCTATGAGGAGCACCGAGTGACGCGTTTCCCTGATCCTCTGCATTACCTGTGGCAATAGCGAGACGGGAGGGAAGGCGTAAAGCGGGCGGTTGGGCCAGTCCTGGGCCAGTGCGTCCTCGCTTTTCGAGAAAAATACTGGGCAGTGAGAGTTCTCTTCTGACGCAAAGAGGTCTATCTCTGCTCTGCCGAATATGCTCCATAACTTCTGGACTGTTTGAGCGTGCAGGGACCATTCCCCTGGGGAAATATTGTCTCTGGACAGTCTGTCTGGGCCTGGCACGTGCGTCGCCCTCAGCGAGCGCAGGTGGCACTGGGACCAACTCAGTATGCGTTTTGTTAGATGGAAGAGGTTCCTGGATCTGACACCGCCCTGACAGTTTAGATAGGATACCACAGATCTGTTGTCCGAACGGACCAGGACGTGGTGACCCTGAATGACCGGGAGGAAGCGCACGAGCGCGTACTCGACCGCTATCATTTCCAGACAATTTATGTGAAGGAGCTTTTCCTGAACTGACCATAGGCCAAAAACCGGAGAGCCCTCGCAGACCGCGCCCCAACCCGTGTTGGACGCTTCTGTCGAGATGACTTTTCGGCGAGATACAGCTCCCATCGTCACTCCCCGCTGATACCATTCAGCCACTGCCCAGGGCTGCAGAGCTGAGATACAGGTCTGAGTCACTCTGATCGGCTGGCGGCCCGTGGCCCAAGCCCGGCGAGACGCGCGGGTGTTTAGCCAATGCTGAAGCGGGCGCATGCACAGTAAACCCAGCTGAAGTACTGCTGCGGCTGAGGCCATGTAACCTAGCATTCTCTGAAATTTTTTTTTTCAGAGGCGTGAGGCTGTTCATCTGAAAGGACGCGGTTAGTCGCTGAACACGGCGCGCGCGCTGTGTAGATAAGCAAGCCGTCATCGCCATGGAGTCTAGTTCTATTCCAAGGAAGGAAATTGCCTGACTGGGCTGTAGTGAGCTCTTGGTCCAATTGACTGCAAGACCCAAACTGTTCAGATGACTGAGGAGAACTGTCCTGTGAGACAGAAGCTCCGTATGTGACTGTGCCAAAATCAGCCAATCGTCCAAATAGTTCAGAATTTGCAAGCCCTGACTCCGCAGGGGTGCGAGCGCCGCATCCATGCACTTCGTGAAAGTACGGGGTGCTAAAGACAGGCCGAACGGAAGGACGGTGTATTGATAAACCTGGCCGTGAAGGCGAATATCAAGAATGGCCTGTGACGGGATTTATCTGAATCTGAAAGTAGGCATCTTTCAGATCGAGAGAAATAAACCAGTCCCCTGGCGCACATGCGCGAGGAGTTTCCTGATTGTAAGCATTTTGAACGGTCTTTTTGCGAGCACCTTGTTCAAAACCCTGAGATCTAATATTGGTCTGAGGCCGCCGTCTTTCTTGGGGACAAGAATATAACGGCTGTAAAACCCCGACTCGCTCAGAGAAGGTGGCACTCTCTCATGGCCCTTTTGCACAGAAGGTTTGCTATTTCTGAACGAAGCATGCAGGCTGCTTCCGTGTTCACAGTAGTTTCGAGCCGGCTCTGAAGCGGGAGGGCGGCGATCGAACTGTAGCAAATAGCCCTGTTTTATTGTGCTTAACACCCATTTGGATATCCCTGGGATAGCTTTCCACGCTTTGAAGCGTAACGCTAGAGGGTGAATGGCCAAGTCGCCATGATTGCCGCACACAGCGAGCTGAACAGAATGTGTGAGCGCGCTTACTGCGCTTATGCATGACTGCTCGCAGACAGCAGGGACAGGCTGTTCTGTGAGTGACTTCCCGATTGAGGTGAATGGGGAAAGAGTCACATCTGTTAAGTGATGCGCGAGCATAGTCACGGGCATGGGACTTACATACAGAGAGGTGTTTGCTGGCCGTGTGACAGAGCAGGCAGAGAAGGGGCACGCGCACGGACTCGTGGGCGCGTTTATTGACTCTAACACTCGAGCTGGCTGTGCCCGCTTTATGTGAGTGGGCTCTGATAGGGACACGGGAAGTGTAATGCTTGTGTGTAGGGGTGAACACTGGATTGTGGGCACATTTTCTACACATAAGGCATGTTTGCTTTTTACAAGATTTCTTTGGGTCGCCGTGAAAACGGCATTTGAGTGCAGGCAAGCGGGCAGTATCACCGGCTTGTTGGCTGCTGAATCCACCACTGCAGTAGCCTGAGAGAAGGGGACTGACAGTGGGCGAAGCTTTGACGGTGGTCCGGCCGCAGCGGGACTGAGCCGTCGTTTCCTCAACAAAGCTAGGAGGACTTCGGTTGCTCAGGTTTCAGCGCAATCTTAGGCCGAGGCCCGCGGGGGGACGGCGGTCTGCGGCGGCTGTCTGAGTGCGATCTAGGGCGGCCGCCCTGTCGACGCTGAGAAGTCTGGCTTTGCTGAGCTGGGCGCTGTGAAGAGGCTCGTGCAGGAGGCTGGTCACGTGGGCAGCCTGCAGAGGAGCTAGCGCGACGAGGCAGGAAGAGATTCATGGCTTGGGTGGCTTTCTGGACTTCCGAGAAACGGTCAACAATGCCACTCACCGCGGAACCGAAGAGACCGGACGGAGAGAGCGGCGCATTGAGGAACGTGGAGCGTTCAGCTTCTCCCATGTCGGCTAGCGTTAGCCATAGGTGTCTCTCGGTCACAGTCAGCGTGGCCATGCACTTCCCTAGGGCTTGAGCTGCAGCTTTGGTGGTGGTCGACGGCCTGTGTGAGGAGGCGCGTTAGTTCTTCTTCGACTCCGGCACGGGTCCTGCTGGATTCCTGGGCCGAGGAGGAGGCTTGGGAGCCTGACCACTCCTCACTGTCCGAAGCCATGATGGAACAGCAGCCCTTATCCTCCGCCTCGTCATCCGAGATGGCAGCAGTGCTCGAGGGAGAGGCTCCGGCGAGGTAGTCGCTTCTAACACTGGTTCCGGCAGCCTTTGGGAGCGGCGCTTCTTTCTGAAACGAAAGGCGGCGCGGCGGCTTCGGTCTTGAGTGCTTCGAGTCGAGCCCGCAGGGTCCTCGCAGAGGTCGCATCCGCCGTCAGCGAGGGCGAGCTCTGCATGTTCCAGTCCCAGGCAGAGAGCGCAGATGAGGTGGCGGTCTCCGGCGCTGAGAGGGGCGCGGCATGAGGCGCAGGTGGTGCGAGGCATCTTTAAAAAGACGCTCGTTGCTCTTTTTGTGAAGTTCGCTGAGGAACTAGCTTGCTCTAAAAAGGATACGTCGCCGGATGGCGTAGCTCGCAGGATGGCTGAAGGTGGCGAAGACGGCTGGCTTCTTCGAGCGCTGTCCAAGCTTGCTAGATGCCCCTCGAACGGCGACGCGGCTTCTGCAGTTCAGAGATGCGAAGAGCTTCGCTGAATAGATGAAAATCAGGGTTCCAGCCTACTGAACTTACGCTTATATGCACTCTAGCCACGCCCATTCTGGCGGACTTTGATACAGTGACGGCGCTGGCGCTCTCATTGGACGCGAAGTTCACTCAAGTTCGTCTATAGGCTGCAGCAGTTGCCGCAGAGCAACCAATGAGCTCGCTAGCTAGCCCGCTCAAGGTATGCAGCTGCTGCACTGCGTTGACAATGGATACAAAATTAAGGATAATTTTTTGGCTTCAATATCTCAGAAAAGATGAATCTTTCCCGTAGCGTAAGCTAGATTACGCAATACGAGAGAACCTCTCGTAAGAGAACAGGAATTATCCATATAGGCCTATATTACTATACTTGGGTGATTCTCAAAAACCTGTCAAGAAAATGTAATTTATATATATATATATATATATATACATATATATACATACATATATATATATATATATATATATATATATATATATATATATATACATACATACATACATACATATATATATATATATATATATATATATATATATATATATATATATATATATATATATATATATATAAATAGGCTTAATTTTCGTATGTATATATATATATATATATATATATACATGTAGAAAATTAAGCCTATTTTGAGGGACCACGAAAAACTGTTTCGGCATGTCGCCCCTGCTGGTTTACATAGCACTTGCCGTGTATTAGATAATCCCGAGCGATTACATGTGATAAAATAGCAACAAAATTGTGATCTGCTGAATGAGTGAAATACGACATCCAAATCTGCTGTCACCCCCTTACGTCAGGAGTGGGCGTCAGACTCAACTTTAATAGACGCTGTGCTACAGACTTATTTCATAATCATGAAACTGTTTCACTTTTTACTGAAAGATGTCACGCCCAAAATTGAGTATTATTCGAGGTTCTCGCCCTCACCGATGTCAATCAAACAATTCTTGGATTTTGGTAAGTAATGTAAATAATATCTTGTTATTCGCCAGTTGCGAGAACCAGCACGACATTGCGATAAATGCAAAACAACATTGAGCGGAAGTATCGACTGATGTTACAGATGGGGAATTGTTTCGTTATCGTTGTGAATTTGCGATCACAAACATTTCTACTGTGCGTCTCATTCTGAATGTCCTCTTTTCTTCTTCTTCTTCTCTTCTTCTTCTTCTTCTTCTTCTTCTTCTTCGGGCCATTATCTATATAACGTTGAATTTCCGACTTACAAAATATTGAAATTTTCAATTCAGCTTAGTTCAGTTTTCTCCCATTAAAGCTGAGGGTAAACATTTTTTAACATCTTGCCATTAATTTTTTATTATAAAGGGCAAATTAACTGTTGTTCTTTATTTTAATATTTATTTAGTTTGTTTGAAAGAGGGATTGTAACACTATTGACGAATTCGATCAATATATAAGTTGGTATATAAAGCATCACAAAGCATACACCACTGATCAGAATAAAATCAATAAATCAGACAATTAAATAAAAATGTTCAATCAAAATCTTCCACATTAAACATTATATATTCAAATATATTATGTGAATTAATTACAGTTAAAATGTAAATTAATAAGTTTTTCAACATGGGGGAAACCACTATATGCACATTTGAGCAGTCTTTTCTTCCTCTGAACTTTGACCTTTGAAGTTCTTCTACTTTTTGTATTTTTAATGTTCATAACACCAATGACATGAAAATAAATGACAAATATTCTTTTAAAAGTATTTAAATTATTAATTAAGTTTTTTTGTTTTGCTTGTTTGCACACTTGTTAGGCCTTGCACTAATGCCAGACCTGAGAAAACAAAACGAGTAAAAAATAAACGCATAAATAACTGTAAATGTGATAGAAGTGGTGTATCAGATGAAGGGGACAAGGTTTTTTTCAGGCAAATGACAAAATAGTTTCAAATCATCTCTAATGATTGAATAAAAGGTCAGGTTATAGAAAAATGCCTTCTAAATGGGGGTTTCTTGACTATTTGAAATCTTTTTCATGACTGAAAAGTCAAGGGACATGTTTGTCACCATATTTTCATAATGTCCTTTTTTATTTTACAGCATTTTCTGCATGATTTAATCAAGTTGACTATGCTTATACTAGATATCACCCTTTGAGTTTTAAGGTCAACTGAAATCTAAAACTCTTGATGTCGTGCCCTTTTGGCGCCACTACGAAAAACTAAAAATAGACTCTACATTACATACTTTACTTTGTGTCATAAGTCTATAACTTGGTCCAGTTTTGCAAAAGGACAGGTGGTAACATTAAAGTGTGTTTTGAACCAGAACCACACAATGGCTCAATTATGTTCCTACAAATACTTGCATGCATTTTAAGAATCAACTGTTCTGTTAGTCCAACATGTAATTAATCCTCAGTTCAGTGTGTGATTACAAATGTTTATTATTGGGGCAGAGCATTTGAAGTGTCACTTTTATTACTTCTCAAGTGCTCTCAATAGATTGATTACTGTTATTCAGGGACATTTTTGTTTGCTGATAATATTTAAAATGACTCCCTTAAGTCTTTCTAATCTTTGGCAAGAAACGATACCAATACCAGTACAACGATACCAAAATTATAACAATACTGAAGCTGCTGTTCAATATAGCTTAACCACACACTTATGTTTACAGAGACTCAAACACATAAGACAAATAATAATTTGTCCACTCTTCTTATTTAATAAGGCAGGGAAAATGCATGTGAGAAAACATCCTTCATGTTCCTGCGGAAAGAACTAGCAGTGAGGCTGGCCAATACCATGAGGGAAGTCACCTTACTGCCTGCCAATCTTCTCAGTCAGCCTTCCGTCAAACTGGCCCATTCCTGGTGAGGGGGACAGGGCACAGTGTGATGATGAGTGTGAGCTGTGAGTAAACAGTGACTGGTTTTGGAGTAAACATGTCCAAATAAGTGCCTGCAAATCCAGCAATCTTTGCTTGAGCAATGTATTTTCAGGGTAATCAACTTACTTTATAAAAGGCTTACTTAAAGTTGTCTCTACCGACTGAAGGTATGGTTCACCCAAAAACATTTTTTTTTGTCATCATTCACTCATGTTGATCCAAATCATGTTGTTCGTATTTTTTTCCTTCTGTGGAGAACAAAAGGAGATATTAGACAGAATTCACGTTCATTGTATACATAGATTTTTAGAAGAATATGTCTAGCTCTGTAGGTTCATACAATGCAAGTAAATGGTGACCCGAACTTTAGCAGAGAAAGGCAGCATAAAAGTAATCCAGATAACGCCAGTGGTTTAATTTATGTTTTCAGACACGATATGATAGGTGTGGGTGAGAAACAGATCCATATTTCATTCCTTTTTTACTGTAAATCTCCATTTTCTTTTTCCACTTTCAAAGTGAAAGTGAAAGTGGAGATTTACAGTAATGAAGGACTTAAATATTGAGATTTATCTGCATTGTATGGCCCTACAGAGCTGAGATATTCTTCTTAAAATCTTTGTTTGTGTTCTGCTGTAGAAAGAATGTCACACATTTGGGATGGCATGAGGGTGAGTAAATGATGAGATAATTTTCATTTTTGGGTGAACTATCCCTTTAAGTTGGGATAGGAAGGAGTACTTGAAAGGAACACAAGTTAAGTTCAGTCAGCAGCATTTGTGGCAAAATGTCGATGACCACAAAAACCGATTTACACTATTTTAGTGTACTTACACTAGGAGTGAATCAGGCCAGTTAATAAACATTAAAATACATACTGTTTCAAAAGTTTAGCCACTAGACAAGCATTATACCTGTAAACATGATTTTATTGTGATAAAATCGCTTACTATCCATTATCATGAGAGCGTGACGCCGGTAAACTCTGATTTTGTTGCACTTAAATCATGTTAACACGTATAATGTTTATGTCTGGTTGCTATATATTTAAAACAGTATGTATTTGAATGTTCATAACTTACATTATAAGTGCTTCACTGTAACCCCAAACTTTGCTTTATTTTAAATAGTTTTTTGTCTTAATCAACATTATGCCACAAATGCTGTTGATTGAGCTTAACTTGTATTGAACCCAGAATATTCCTTGAATATTGAAAAATGACACACATCACCTTAAATAAATAGCAAACATATGATTTAACAAACATATGTTTTCAATGTATATCTTCATTAAGCAGAAAAGAATTGTTGAGAATGTCAAGTGCAGTTTTTAGTTTTGGAAAATGATTATAGATTATAAATTGGTGGTTTTGAGAAGAAAGACAAGGGGTCAAATAACGTCATATCACTAAAAATACAGTGGATATTTTTCTGTGGTATCAGGTATAGCCAGAGTTTTGAAGAGCTGTGCGAGTACGAGAAAAGAAGTCCAGAGGATCCCCGAACCCTCAATGAGTGAGTCTGGGACCACTATAATATCCCAAACATGCTGTCATGTTTTTCAGAGAAAACTATGCATTATAACTCAAGAACCTTTTTTTTTTTTTTGCTGAATTTATTTTACCCAAATGCTGTAGTGTAATGATGTATATTAGATAATAACTGCATATGTTCAAAGTAATGAACTCTTCCAAAGGTAAAGATAAGATTGTGAGATTATCTTCTAATATGATGTACTAAAGTGACTTCTTGTCTTCTATTTGTGGGTTTCAGCTTCCTAGAGATCCTAATTAAGATTCGGAACAGGCACAATGATGTGGTGCCTACATTGGCCCAAGGTGTCATCGAATACAAAGAGAAGTTTGGCTTTGACCCCTTCATCAGCAGCAATGTGCAGTACTTCCTGGACCGCTTCTACACCAATCGCATTTCTTTTCGCATGCTCATTAATCAGCACAGTGGGTGACACATTCTTTCTACACAGTGCCTGCAGAAGGAAATGCCCTCATACTGTTTATATATTTTGCTTAAACATCTGGATTTCACTTCTATTAGGTTCTGACAAGCTCTTATAATCTGAATCTGATAATTTATCCAGCAATAAGCAGCTCTCTTGTCCTGCTACAGCTCTCCTGTTTGGCGATGCAGCTTGTCTTGCACAACCAAAACACATTGGAAGCATTGACCCTGCCTGCAATGTAGCTGAGGTGGTGAGAGGTGAGAAAAAGAAAAGTGTTTGCGATACCTAAAGTACGTTGTCTTTGAGTGAGTTACTACACACAATCAGATAATGCCGAAAAACAACTTAAAGGGATAGTTCACAAAAAATATATAATTCTCTCGTCATTTGCTCAGCCTCATGCCATCCCAGATGTGTATGACTTTCTTTCTTCCGCTGAACACAAGTTTAATCCATGTGTTCATGTGAAGTGATATGATATGAGATACAGATAATTATTTAAGTCATTTTCTTACCATAAATCTCCACTTTCACTTTCATATTCTTTTTTGTTTTTGCTTTTGGTGATTCAAATTCTTTGTGCATATCGTCACCTACAGGAGAATTTATAGTAAAAAAAGGACTTAAAAATTTATCTGTTTTCCACCCACACCTATCATATCACTTCTGAATACATGAATTTAACCACTGGAGTCATATGGATTACTTTTATGCTGCTTTTATGTGCTTGTTGGACCTTCAAAGTTCTGGCCACCATTCACTTGCATTTTATGGACCTACAGAGCTGAAATATTCTCCTAAAAATCTTTGTTTGTGTTCAGCAGAAGAAAGAAAACCATTCACATCTGGGATGGCATGAGGGTGAGTTAATGATTTTTGGGTGAACTATCCCCCAATAAACAGTTAAACTGTTCTTTTATTGGGTAAAAGTCATAAACAGTTTATGCAAAACCCGATTGGAACACCTACATTTTTGCCCATTACCCCAATTTCTTAAAAACCTCTACCATTGTTCTGATGGGTTATTGTGCACATAACTCTTTGTTTGATGGCAAAACCAGAAAATCCCAGATGATAATTTCATGTATATGCGGTGATGCTTGTGTAAATGAGCTGATATTTGGTCGTTAGCAGCATGTTGTTGTGCATGAAATACACTTAGTTACTGTAGCGTTTTTGTTTGCACGTGTACTTAGCTTAAAGCATCTCATCTTTCCTCCCAGATGCATATGAAACAGCAAAGATGCTCTGTGAGCAGTACTACAGGATGGCACCTGAACTAAAGATCAAGGAATTCAACTGTAAGACTGATATCCATATTATAGCCTATATAAATTATATCAATATCATACTTGCTTATGATCTGTCATGTATGCCTCTCCGTTTTATATATTTATGTCACTCTATCTGCTAGCCAAAACGCCCAAGAAGCCTATACAGGTGGTGTATGTGCCCTCTCATCTGTTCCACATGCTGTTTGAGCTCTTTAAGGCAAGAAAAATAGATAGTAGACTTTATTTTCTGTTCCACAGGAGTAGCAGATAATGGTTGAAAGCACTGGTTTGGAAATGCTGTGGATTTCATGTGGTGGGCTTGAGTGTGCTATTTTATTCCTTTTACTTGCTATATTTTGAGTGTCACCATATGTTTTATATGTGCTTATTTATGTGCAGAATTCCATGCGGGCCACAGTAGAGCTCCATGAAAACAACAGCGAAGGGCTTCCTCCAGTGGAAGCACTTGTTACTCTGGGAAAAGAGGACCTCTCAATAAAAGTTCTACACTATCCTATTCAAGCCCATTTCTCAAAGACATAAAATAGTTTATATCATTCTGACTCAAAACTGACATAATAGTGAGCACCATTTCATTAACTGATGTTTATGTGTGTCTGCTTAGATAAGTGACCAAGGTGGGGGCGTCCCCTTGCGAAAGATTGATCGTCTCTTCAATTACATGTACTCCACTGCCCCAGCACCACGTCTGGATCCCTCACAAACTGCTGTCCCACTGGTAACTACCTACCAAACAGCATAAGACTGTGTTTGAATTTGTGGTTTTACATAACCTGTTTATATTTTATCTGCAGGCTGGTTTTGGCTATGGCTTACCAATCTCAAGACTTTATGCACGCTACTTTCAGGGAGACTTGAACCTGTACTCGATTGATGGGGTCGGGACAGATGCAGTTATTCATCTAAAGGTATTTCTATGGAGAAGTCTATGCATTTGGATCACAATGAATAAATTATAACAAGAGATTGGTTCAGTCTCAAAACCTAGTTGGTTTCCTACCTAGACAGTTAAAAAAATGTTGCTTGTTGCAGTACACTATGTAGTGATCTTCATGCCATATCCATAAAGGATTAGAGTTATGATTGTTTAGAATTTTACATTTAGTTTTTATTTTTATTTAATTTTCAATGTGTGCATTCAATTTATTTAAATATTTGTTCGTTTTCATGCTATAATATATCTGTTAATTTCTCTGTGTTTATTAGTTTCAGAATATTGTTTTATATGTAATTTTAGTATTTCAGGGCTGCCAAAGTTAACGCTGTGTGTGTGTGTGTGTGTGTGTGTGTGTGAGTTTATGAACATATTATTATTCATATTATATTTAATTACAGTTGGTGGACATCTAAGTAGGTTTTGATGTTGTTAGAAAAGGAATTTGTGACATTGTTATTACCATACACATTGTGGGCTTCCACTAGAAACTACTAAATGTCTTTCTCACCACAGGCTCTTTCCAGTGAATCTTTTGAGCGTCTTCCAGTTTTCAATAAGTCAGCATGGCGACATTACCAGACAGGTCCTGAGGCTGATGACTGGAGCAACCCCAGCAGTGACCCAAGAGATGCATCCACATATAAAGTTAACAGATGACTTTATTGTACCTGCTAGCTATTGAGGAGCTGCTTAAAAATTATAATTGCCAAGCTCATATAGATCATTGCTGGAGAAAGAAATATCTTTGGCTAACTTATCTTTGGCATTTATTTTTGGTGCTTACTGCCACTTCTGACTTTTTGAAATATTTTATTTATAGTTTTATATAGTAGTGAATGTGTGAAGAGTGTTGGATTTATGTAACAGACAGAAGAACATTATGGTTTGTCTGTATGAAGTCTCTTTTATACACCAATCACTGCTGCTGTGAGCCCTAAATAACTAAAATAGTACTTCTCTGTGAGCTTGCTTGTGTGAATAATCCAATGGTATATTTAAGATGTCTATAACAAAATATGCGGTCCAGCAGGAAAAGCATGCTAAACATATACACTACCGGTCAAAGGTTTAGGGTCACTTACTCATTCTTTATTATTATAATTTTACACATATTAGAATAATAAAGTCATCAAAACTATGGAAGAACAGAAATGGAACTATAGGAATTGTGTTGTTTCTAAAAAAAAAAAAAAAGGTAATATTTTAGCATATTCAAAGTATTCACCTTTTGCATAGAATTTTCAGAAATGTACTCTTGACATTTTCTCAATCACCTTCTTGAGGTTTCACCCTTTAGTTTTGTAATTAAATAAATTAATGTTTCAAACATGTAAGCATATGCCTTCAAATCAAAAGGTTTTTAAGATCATGAGAATCATTTCAGTCAATTGTCCCCAAATTTTGAATGGCAGTATAATCGGAAATATATGTTATCGACTATTGATGATAAACTTTTGCAAAGGGGAGGATCTCAGCTTTCTAATAACACTTAGTTTGAGTTTGTAGTCCACTCAGAAGCCAAGATATTTGATGAAACAATGGGGGTGGAGCATGAATTGAAACACAGACTGAATGTCTATGGACGAGCACATCCGTGAGGGCTAAAATGCATTAGCGTGCCACCTACATTTCATATCTGCATTTTTTGCAGGATTCTTTATTCTAGTACTTGTCATCTAGTGGAATAAAATAAGATTTTTTGGAGAGGGATGGTGTGAACAGAACCATAATTACATACTTACAAATTAGGATGAATACAAAAAAGATTTAAAAAAATTCCATTCATCATAAGATTGTAAACCTATACAATTGTACAGTATGTTGCATGGAGTATTTGCTTCTTTAACAACCATGTCATGCCATATTTCCCAATGTGCTTATCATCATGTTTTATCTAATCAACTATTCTGGCTTTTAAAACACTCCCTTATACAGCAGGTCACCAGTATGTCCTTCATTTCAATGAAAACAACTAGGTTGATGCTTAAGTCATTGTTTAAAAATAAACGATATATATATATATATATATATATATATATATATATATATATATATATATATATATATATATATACAGTATATAAAGGAAGCTTTCATGATTACTAAAAATTGAACGACAATCACAATACGGTCATAAAGTACAGTTTATTACATGATTTTGTGTGTGTGTGTTTTTTTTTTTTATAAAATAGTTTTTAATTCAGCAGAAGAATCTGATAGTAAAACCATGTTTCTGAATGATTTCTATATTTATGTACCATGGAATACTAAGGGACTAATTAATACAATGTCCAAAAAAGCATGATTTATTTTTTTGTTTGTTTAATTAGTGGGCTAAGTAGAAAGACAAGTTATTAAGTGTTCAGTTCTGTTTTTGTTTTCCACAAATGGCAGTAAATACAAATCATGGCTTTTTGAAATGTACATGGCTTATTGAAAAGTCATGAGGTCAATTTGGATCTTTGAGCAGCATACCATTGTAAATCACAAATATGAGGCATTTTATTGCATGAGTACAGTAAACAAGAACAAGTGTGCGTGAAACTCAGCATTCATCTACTTTTTGTCCTCGTCACCCTCGCTGCTGCTGACGGAGACACCTTTGGTTGGTTGTGAGCGGAAGTGGAGGATGGGCCATTGAGAAATGGGTGATGTAGAGCGCTCTCTTGTGGGGCTGGAGCTTGGAGACGTACGTGGAGACTGGTAGGGGGACAGCGCCTGTAGAACACGCCCACTTCGCTCCTGAATCATGTGCTGGAGAGCACAAAAAAAGAAGAGTGCTCTTAAGATCTACAGCTATTAAAGGAATGTCTTCTTTACTATCTCCTTAGCCAGAATTTATGAGTAATGCCTCAGTGTTTTGTTATTGTCTATCACTTACCCAGGCTTTATCTGGACCAAACAGCTCAAGGAAGTTTCCGATGAACTCGCGAGATTTCTCCTCCCATTTGAGAATAAGGTCATGGCTCTTCTCCTCAACACGGTGCACTAAATGTTTGGACTTCTCCTCCACCGTCCTCACTGTCTCCTTCATTTTATCCACCTGCTCCTGCAGACGGTACTTCTTCTCCTATCAATACAAAGGAGTTGGCAAAGGTCCATACAATGCAAGTGAATGGGTGCCAAGATTCTGAAGCTCCAAAAATCATGTAAGTCAGTATAAAAGTAATCCATAAGACACCATTGGCTAAATCAATGTCTTCAAAAGTGATATGATAGGTGTGGGTGAGAAACAGATAAATCAAGGTTCTTTAACAGGGGGTCTGTGGTGGTACCGCAGGGGGTCCACAAATTATTGTTTGATCCACTATTGGTGGCATTTATAATAACCACTCACTCGCACATGAGTTACAGAGAGAGACAGGAGCATGAATTATTGACATGTTATCAACAAGTCCTTTGCAGATGCATGCCAAATCTTAAAGTGTGACTAAACAGCGCAAGTCAGCAGAAGTGCACAGCCAGAACAATCTCTTCACACAACCACCACTCATCACAAGCCGCTCAATGAGTGACACACATCAGGTTTAGCAGCGCTAAAGTGAAGGGTCGCGTGAGTAAGCGCATATAATTTAACTTAATATAATTTGTATACATAATTTACGAGTTGGCTATTACGTATGATCTTGCACAATTTTGTTTGCAAAAACTCATATGACAATTTCCCAGATGTCTTAATGCGTAAGAACGAGTTCCGTTCCATTAAGGACGCCTCGTGGGAGACCAGCTAAGACTATCCTGACTAGCCAAGATCACCCTGATGAGCTTAGACCGTCTTGACCAGCTAAGAGCAGCCTGACCAACTAAGACCACTGTGACCAGCTAAGTTCCGTATGACCAGCCTGACTAGCTGAGACCAGCTAAAGCCAGCCTGACCAGCTAAAAAAGGGTTCAAAACCCCTTTAAAACGAGCCTGACCAGCTATGACCAGGCTGGGCAACCAGCTAAAACCAGCCAACCAGCTTAAGCTGGTTTTAGCTTGTCTTTTCAGCAGGGCAACATTAATGATTATTTCAATGGCTTTGCAATGTAAACATCATGAAGTATACAGTGGATATAAAAAGTCTACACACCCCTGTTAAAATGCCAGGTTTTTGTGATGTAAACACAAAGATAAAGATAAATCATGTCAGAAATTTTTCCATGTTTAATGTGACCTATAATGTGAACAATTCAATTGAAAAACAAACTGAAATCTTCGTGGGGGAACATTTTTAATTAAAAACCTTACAATAACCTGGTTGCTTAGTGTGCACACCCTCTTATAACAGGGGATGTGGCTGTGTTCAGAATTAACCAATCACATTCAAACTCATGTTAAATAGAAGTCATTACACACCTGCCATCATTTAAAGTGACTCTGTTAATCACAAATAAAGTTCAGTAGTTCTAGTAGGATTTTCCTGACATTTTCTTAGTTGCATCTAAGAGCAAAAGCCATGGTCCGCAGAGAGCTTCCAAAGCATCAGAGGGATCTCATTGTTGAAAGATATCAGTCAGGAGAAGGATACAAAAGAATTTCCAAAGCATTAGATATACCGTGGAACACAGTGAAGACAGTCATCATCAAGTGGAGAAAATATGACACAACAGAGACATTACCAAGAACTGGACTTCCCTCCAAAATGTATGAAAAGACGAGAAGAAAAATGGTCAGGGAGGCTTCCAAGAGGCGTTTCTCACCCACGCCTATTATATCACTTCTGAAGATATGGATTTAACCACAGGAGTCATATGGATTACTTTGATACAGCCTTTATGTGCTTTTTGGAGCATATCAATTTTGGCACCCATTCACTTGCACTGTATGGACCTACAGAGCTAAAATAACTTAATTTGTGTTCTGCAGAAGAAAGAAAGTCATACATATATGTGATGACGTGAGGGTGAGTAAATTATGAGAGAACTTTTATTTTTGGGTGAACCGTTTCTTTAACTGCATTAAGTCTATGTTCTTAGATTGTAATCTTGACCGACTGTTTTGGAGACCGGTCTTTCCCTATTCAAGTAGATAGGAGTTGTAATTTTATGCCACATGTCTCCATAGAAAATAGTTGCCTAGTTGGGTTTTCAAGAAATTAAATTAAAAAAAGATTTTAGTAACTGTACTTAATTTCATCTTTTTTCTAAAGCCCAAAATTCTTAACTTTCTGATGTTTTCTTACATTTCAACAGAGTTATGGTGATGATATTGCAGTGTGAAGCAAGTGTGTAACATTCTTACATTGATGAAACCAACGTTTAGTTCCCGTGCTGTGTAACCTCTCTGCAGGTTGCGTCTGACATAAACATCATAGTCTCGAACAATGCGTGTGATGAGGTCAGAGGTAGAAATCCCTTCCGTTCTTTGAGTGGCCACAAACATTCCTTACAAACATACAAAGAAACACATATTGATGAGTCCTTGTAGTTCCTTTATTATGCAACTTGGTTGCTATTAAAGGAATATTCCAGGTTTATTACAAGTTAAGCTCTATCGACAGTATTTGTGGCATATTATTTATTACCACAAAAATGTATTTTGACACATCCCTCCTTTTCTTTAAAAAAACAGCATAACTCTAGGGACCAGTGAGGCACTTACAATGGAAGTGAATGGGGCCAACGATAAAATAATCACCGTTTAAAAGTATAGCTACAAGACATAAACAATCTATGTGTTTAAAGGATTTAAGTGTGATAAAATCGCTTTCTAACCTTTTCTGTGTAAAGTTATATCCTATTGTACAACTTGCTATGATGATGTAATGTCAACAAACCCTAAAACCCTGAAATGACTGTAAAAATGATGATTTAAACAAAGTACAGCTCAAATAATACATGAGTTTTAACAGAAGAATTAATGTAAGTGCTTTTATAAAATTATAATACATTTTTGCCTTTAAACCCTGCAAATTTTCCCCATTCACTTCCATTGTAAGTGCCTCACTGTGACCTCGATTTGTGCTTTTTTTCAAATAAATAATTTTTTTGTGGTATTCAACATTATGCCACAAATGCTGTCAATTGAGCTTAACTTGTAATGAACCTGGAATATTCCTATAAGCTTTTACCTGCTTCTTTGATATGTTTGTAGACGTCTTCTGATCCAGCAGAGGTATATGGGATATCATCATGTGCCACAAAGTCAATCTGAGAAGACAGCATGAAAATAAACAAACCATGACAGATATGATAGAGTACATGGTCATACAAAATGGCAAGTTGTTCTAAGCATAAATGTACATTAGAGAGTTTACCCTATGTTTCTTAAGGAATTCAGGACTAAGGGACCATGGAGCATCACGGACAACCTCATCCACATAGCGACAGTGTATAAGGGCTTCATAACGCTCGTCCTCTGTCATCACTGTGTAGCCTTTATACTTGTGTGTCAGGGCATCACTGCATACTAAGAGACATATGAAAAAGATCAACCAAAAATAAAAACCATTTAACATTTACTCATGTTGTTCCAAACCTGTATAATTTTCTCTTTTTTGTCAAAGAAGTTTAGAAATATTAGTCTCGGTCACCATTCACTTTCATAGTATGAAACAAAAATGCAATGAAAGTGAATTGAGACTAACAACTGACCTGCATGTCCTTTTTTATTCCACGCATAAAAGTAAATAATGCAGGTTTGGAACAACATGAGGATGTAAATGATGGCAGATGTGTACGTTTTGAAAACTGAAAACTGGCGAGAGTTAATGTGTGTGACGTTTTGACTTACCGCCAACAATCAATTGTGTGTTTGGGAACAAATTCTTGGCCTGCATCAAAGCCCGTGCGTGACCGGAGTGGAAGAGGTCAAAGATTCCATCGGCATACACTCGTACAGGCCTATGGGCTACACAAAAAGGTTAAAAAAAATTATGAATTATGAGAATTATAATTATGGATTCTCCAAATCAATTTCTAACTCTCATCTTTGGTCCTGTACAAATGCACAACCTTATATCTACACTAGACAGTTGTTCTCACCTGGAGTGCCACGGCGAGCCTGGGCTAAAGTCACTTTGTCGTGTGATGTGTCAGAGGCACAGCCTGATTCTTTAGCAAAGATGGCTGCTTCCCTCAGAGCCTGACAGAGAAATAATGTTTGTTGTGAAGCATTTTAATGAAATTTGTGATGCTTTTTATAACTGCCAGTAAAGCAAAATACGAGCTACATAGCAAAGGATTGGTGTTTTCACCTACCTATAGAATTAGAAAAATGTAATGTGATGTCTGGGCTGAATTGAGCGTCTTAATGTTCTTAAAGGGATAGTTCATCCAAAAATGAAAATTACAATTCTGTCATCAATTACTCACCCTCATGTTGTTCAAAACCCATTTTCTTTCTTCCATGGAACACAAAAGGAGATGTCAGGTATTATAGGTCGACCGATAGTGGATTTTGCCAATACCATAATTAAGGTGGTGGTAAAAACTGATGACTGACTTATCAGCTGATAGTTTTTAAAAACTGATTTATAAAATGTTAAAAATATTCTTATTATTTCCTTACTATGATGGTCACACACACAGAGGCTACAAGATTCCAAAATTAATGAAAATGAATATGAAAAAATTCCAGGCGGAGCTTATTGTTCAACCAAAATTTCTATCCTATACATTTCATCAGCTGAGGTTTATTAATGAGGAAGAAAGTTTATTATTATTCACAAAATATGAAGTTAGAGACATTATTTATGTGCTGATGGGGCACATTTCCATATAGTTGCACATTTCTTTGCATGCTTAAATTTAGAACACTTGATTATCTAATCATCAACCTATCAGCATAGATTTTTGCAGATAACTGATAGTTCCAAAAAGCAACTATCTGCACTTATTAATTGGTAAACCCGATAAATTGGTCTACCTCTATTAGAGAGAATGCTTGGGACTGCTAGTCTCAGTCACCGTTCACTTTCATTGTATGGAAAAAAGAGCAGTGTCAACATTCTTTAAAATTTCTCCTCTTGTGTTCCATGGTAAAAACAAAGTCAAACAGGGATGGATCAACATGAAAGTGAGAAAATGAGAAACTATCCCATTATTGAAACACTTGGTCTTTGAAAGAAATCTGTGCATTCAATTAACACATTTACAAAGTTATTGATTTTACTGAACAATTGTTGGCAGTACACAAACTTCTACATTCATACTCAATGGGTTTGCTTATTTCTTTACCTCACTTGAAATGCTAAATTGAATGTATACTCAATTATCTTTTTAGTTTGTACATGCACAGGTGTTCAATAAACATGTGCTTGAACTTCAAATTATCAGTGATGTTGTCATGGATCTTTGAACCATCAGATGTTCAGGAGGAAACCCTTTACAGGGCCACTGTCAGACTGATATGGACATTAATAATCATACGTCACCACTGCTTGGTGGATACAATCTTTGGATATCAGCTGAGAGTTGCTTTTAAAATAATACTTTCTATGATAGCTGGCTTGAAATCTGGACCATGCACTCAGATAACAAACATTGTAAGTTACATAAGAGTAATGGCAATGATTAAATGCCATTTGCTGCTCTTTAGGATATAATGTTATTTCCATCTAAAGGGCTTTATTGTTGCAAGTCCAATTTTAAAGCCTTTATGGGTGAATAGACAACTGTACATCATATTGTTGTAGACCTATGGCAGGCAGTGCTTCAGAAAATTATAAAAAATCCTATTTGTTTTTATGAAATGAAATCACTTCACATAGTCCAATAGGGCAGCTACTTAATGGTTAAGAATCTTTAGAATGTATAGAAGCTAAATCCATGTCAAATAGTTGTAATATGTCAGATTATGAACAGTATAGCTTCATATGTTATTCAAACTAACCTTAACAGGTGTCCGCTTGCGTTGCTTCTGTTGCTGTTCTTGAACCCCTCTTTGACCAGCGTTTCCATTAGCACGGGATCCATTCCGTCTCCTGTTCACCATGGTAGAGATCTTATTTTATCCACCCAGGCTTTCTGCTTTGCACTTGTTCAACCTGCCAGATGTGTGACAAAGTCTTTGCTTTTACTCCAGTATAGATAACTCGCCAGGCACTCTGACCCTTGTGACAAGGCATAAGAGCAAAGGTTAGGTTTTTTAATGGAGCTTATTGTACATACACTGTTTTGGGTTCACCAAAAAAAATATATATATATATATTTATAAAATGTTTTGTGAATATTTAATAATTTTCTTCTTTCTTTTCTTTTCTTTTTTTTTTTTAAGATATTATCTATGTATAATGAAAAATGTGTTAAATGATAAAGTTACATCAAGGTTCTCTTTGTTAACATGAACGAACAATGAACATTACGTTTACAGCATTTATTAATCTTGGTTAATATTAATTTCAAAATATACCAATACATTTTAAAAATCAAAAGTTTGTTTTGTTAACATTAACAATGAACAATTGTCTTTTTATTTACAAACATTTATAAAGATGAATAATGCTGTAATAAAATATATAGTTCATGGTTAGGCATGATACCTAATGCATTAACTAATATCAACAAATGTAACCTTATTGTAAAGTGTTACTAATGATACTTACCAAGTATACAATGACATTTTTGAACACTTCATTCTCTTTTGTGGTTATTCTTGTTTGTTTTGTTTTTTGTCATTTTAACACATTTTACCAGCCTCTTTGATTTTTCTCCAGCCACATTTTTTCCCATGTACTCTGTATAGATCATAAGTTGTTCTTCTATATATACTACACATAATAAGAAATTAACATATTGTATATATGTATATGCTCACATATACACGGGCGGCCAAAAGTTTGGAATAATGTACAAATGTTGCTGTTTCAGAAGGAAATTGTGTAACATCTGAGGTTGTTACCCATCCTACCAACCAAAGAAACACAGACATTGGATAACCGATAATTGTAAAAGAGTGTTATGGTGAGTATGCACGGTGAGTTGTGTCTTCACTTCGGAATCGAAAGAGAAAAGGCTGTTCATGTCAGTTTTAATCTGTGCTTGAGGATATAGCCTACTTTAATTTTACATGTTTTTGTCTCAAATGATTATAAACGTTGTGAAATACTGATGATGTTATGTGCGATATGATTGTTCAAGCACCACCACTCAACCAGGTTGCAATCAGCTGTGCCATTATTTATGCCATTTACTGTACTTTTCTCCCATTTTCTCCCCAATTTGGAATATCCAATTCCCAATGCACTCTAAGTCCTCATGGTGGCATAGGGACTCAATCCGTATGGTGGAGGATGAATCTCATTTGCCTCTGTGTCTGAGACGATCAATCTGTTTCTGAGACCATCAATCATCTTATCACGTGGCTAGTTGAGCATGTTACCGCGGAGACATAGCGCGTGTGGAGGCTTCACGCTGTTCTCTGCGGTATTCACGCACAACTCACCACGCGCCCCACAGAAAGCGAACCACATTATAGCAACCATGAGGAGGTAACCCCATGTGACTCTATCCTCCCTAGCAATCAGGCCAATTTGGTTGCTTAAGAGACCTGACTGGAGTCACTCAGCATGCCCTGGATTTGAACTCATGACTCCGGGTGTGGTAGTCAGCCTCAATACTCACAGAGCTACCCAGGCCCCCATTTACTTGTAATACTGATAATTAAGTAAATTTAATATCAGTTACCTTTATACTGACGACAGGACACTTTACACAACATTTTTACACAGAGGAGTAAAAATTTAATCTTGGAGAGAAAATGACACCTCCCACTCGTCATAGACCTTATTTAAAGCAGCGCCATTTTTGATTTTGACGGGAATGGCAACAAGGCTGAGAGGGATAGACTTACATTCTATTAAATGGGTTGTACGATTGTTTAAAGTGTTTTAGGATTGTTCTGCTGATGAAACATTGAAAAAAAAACATATTTTCAAGAAATTTCAGTAGACAATAAACTAGACTCAAATCAAAGATGCCGCTACTCTGAATAAGGTAAAAACAAATTTTTTAATGAGGTCAATTGATAATGTTCATCCTTAGATTTTCCTCATTGTATTATTTACTTGTTCATTGAACTGTTGTATATAAGAAATATCACACTTGCAATCATGCTGTATGGCCCTAAATCAGCATGGTATCCGGGTTCTTATCCCATGTTGTTACCAGGTACTAACTGGAGTCCAACAGACTTTATGCAACAGACTTTATGCAAAAATAGTTGCAAAAGTCAAGGTGTGAAGATTTAAAGTTGCAGATTTGAGAGGCTTTAAGTGCCGATTTGAGGTTGTACAGTGAAAATGAATTAAAGCACAGTTAAAGTTAATGTGTACTAAAAGTCTGTGTCTGTAGTTGTATTTATGTGAATGTAATTTCACATATTAGTGACTACTTGTCTGCAAATGTGAATTCAGAACACTTTCATTTTGAATTATTGTGAGTGCAGATTGCAACATCAAAGTTTTCACATCGGTGCTCTAAGTGTAAGTTTCAACTTATGAGTACAAATATTTATTGTACAAATTCTCAAATCCAAATATGCAAGCTCTCATGTTTTGCTACTGATTTACATTTATACAATTCCTACTGGTGTACAGTGGCAGTTCCACGTTTTGTTTTGGTTGAGCGAACGAGATTGAAGTCGCACACCTTCTTTATTATTAAATTAAATCCAAAAAAAATGTTGTTGTTGTTTTGGATCAACAACTGATGGCGGAAGAAGATGGAAACGCACCATAACTGGTCTGAAAAAAGGGTCCATTGGCATGCTTTCCTATTGGACCCTTTTCACATCCCTGTTATGTTGGATTCCAAATTCTTTAACAAAGCAAATGTAGCTAACTTTTTTATAATTCCAATTTTAAAAATATTTAATGTAAATTTATAACTTTGTACTTTGTATTATATTACCCTGGAATACATTTTAAAAAATCAGTAACCATTGCTGCGATGAGGCTTCTAACACAACTACTGAGGGACTACTGCTGTTTTCCAGGACTCTATGTATTTAAATTATTTTACAAAGCTGTGAAAGCGGAATCGTTGATTTCTTTTTTCTTTTGCTGTCTGAGCAAACGGGTATGCAAAAATGTATTTTGCTGTGTTCCTCCATTGACCACCCTTCAAGTTTAGACAACTGTGATGACTTCCGCTTTCGTAAGCATATGAAAAGGGTCCATTGGCCTCTGTCTAACAGTCTGGCATAATAGCATTGGGAGACCACAAGAGGGTGATATACCATTTACTGAAGCCGGTTGCAGTCATGATCACTCACAAACACACACAAAGGAGCTGAAGCATCACAGATGGCAGTCCAAAGTTATAAATGTTTTTTTACTTCTTCAAGAATGAACAAAGTGACTGTGGCAGGGCGGAGGGCGGGGCCGGGACGTGATCCTACACACCCGGACCCGTATTAGGCTAATTATGCCTCCGTGAGGTTTAAAGGTCGACTGCAGAGGGCCGTGCGGGAGAGAGAGATCGTTAGCGGACATGTCCGTCATGTGTGTTTGAGTTGTCTTTTAAGTTTTCCATTAAACTATGATTTATATTGTCAAGCCGGTTCTCGCCTCCTCCTTGCCCATCCTTCAACTGTTTTACATTGGTGCCGAAGCCCGGGAAGGAGGAGGGATACGCCGTAGTAGAGTTCTCGCCACTACCGTCCACCCCAACGGAGCAGCCGCGGCCATCTGCCGGGGGACGAGGAGCCCAGCCACCTGAGCGAGGACGATGGCCGCTGACCGCGAGGGGAGGAGGGGCTCCTAGCCGACCGCCTGGAGCGAGAGAACCGCTACCAGGGGCGGAGGAGTCGCCTACCAGCCGCTGAAACGCGGCGGGGTTTAAGACCGCCGACCGCGAGCGGGGAGGGGCTCACTGCCGACCGCCTGGAGCGAGAGAACCGCTGCCAGGGGCGGGGGAGACCCCTTCTAGTCCCCGAGAATGTGGCGGGGTGTTCCGTCCGCCAGGGGCTGGAGGACTGCCTCGGATCCGCCCGGAGAGGCGCGGCTGTCGTCCGATAAAGGGTGGAGGAGTGGCCGAGGAACAAGCTGCGGCGTATCGGAGAACTGTCGAGTATGTTTTTTTTCATCTCTCTCTCCTCTCTCTCTCACTGTCGCTCTGCGTTGGCCTTTATCCTCTTTTAAATTTTACAGTTTTTTGGGGGGGTACTACACTGTTACAGGAGTACCCTCCCATTTTAATAATTTCTGTTTCCCTCCCCTTGTCCCCTCCCTCGTCCAGGTAGATGGGGATGACCTGCCGGCAGTCAGCACGGAAGGCGCGCCCTCCCCCAGGGGAAGGGGGTGTACGTCAGGCCGGGGGCAACCCTGCCTGAGAGAACGAGGGAGGAATGTGGCAGGGCGGAGGGCGGGGCCAGGTCGTGATCCTACACACCCGGTCCCGTATTAGGCTAATTATGCCTCCGTGAGGTTTAAAGGTCGACTGCAGAGGGCCGTGCGGGAGAGAGAGATTGTTAGCGGACATGTCCGTCATGTGTGTTTGTGTTGTCTTTTAAGTTTTCCATTAAACTATGATTTATATTGTCAAACCGGTTCTCGCCTCCTCCTTGCCCATCCTTCAACTGTTTTACAGTGACGTTGATGAGTTTGCAGGTAGGTGAAACTGGTGTAACTTTGTGACGTTTATTATGCAATTTCTCTGTATGTAGCCATGAATAGGTCTTTTGTTCAAGCTGTCAAACCACAAAAAGACATACTTGCAGGGTTGGGAAGTAACGGAATGCATGTAATGGGAATATGTATTTAAAATACAAAATATAACTGTATTCCACTACATTGGTAATTAGAATACAGTTACATTCAAAAAGAATTTTGAATAACAGAAGAGATAGCTTTGTATTTTATTGTCATTTGTTTAAATTAATATTTAGTCCTTTCAGGTGGAAAACATTTATACATAGAAATGATGCGATCCAAAGTGCATTTGAACAGCGGTGAAACACTTTCTAATGATGTGTTACATTCATACGAGCTGACAGATATGGAAGTTTGGAGCAGAAGAAATAAAAAAATAACGTTGTGTAAATTGTCAACTTTACGCTAAGCTAAACTGCTATATCTAGCCATTTTACATGCACATGTTACCAGGGATGATCATATTTATTTTATCCAGAAAATTCACGTTAGATCATAATATATATTTTTTTCTAGTAAGACCTTTGATATTGGAAATCATATTCTTAATAATAATTTTTGTATTGTTTTCCTGTAAAAATATAAAACGAATCCTTAAAACAAGATCAATTTGATTGATCTTGTTTTAGAAACAACACTGCATAAGATATTTAAGTTTTTTAGAGAAAGTATTTTTTACATGTGTATTTTGTCTTACTGTACTGACAGAGTTTTTATAGTCAAAACAAGTGAAAAAATCTACCAGTGCTTAAGAAGTAATCCAAAGTATTTAGAATACTACTGACCTTAAGTAATCTAACGGAATACATTGCAAATTACATTTTACAGCATGTTTTCTGTAATCTGAAGTGGAATACATTTCAAAAGTAACCCTCCCAACCTTGCATACTTGTTAATGAAAATACATTTTGTAGACGGGTTGAATTTAATGGAAAACTCTGTGACGCTCTGTGGCACTTCAGAATATTGACACTGACAGTTGGCGGTGTTTGCACACTTTTTTATCCACCCTTTTCCTGAACGTGGAAGTGTTCCACAATTCGCACAGGTCTCCAGTGTTTTCATCCATATCAGCATATATTCTTTGCGGGTAAAGTATTACATTTGTAGAAATTGACAAAAAAAAAAAAAAACACATGTGGCTCTATACTGCCCATATTCAAAGAGTCGAGATGAAGGTTTTTTTTTACAGTGCCTAACATGAGTATGTAGATGACATGAAGGCGGAGATATCATTAACTGCTTTGAGTTGTTATGACAGCCAACAGTTGCACAAGTTGAGCATTAATTTTTGCTCCAAATAACACTTAAATGGTTGTTGTTCTCCATCTGGATCGATCGTTTCATTGCATCTGGAGATCAGAAACAGAAAACAGACCATTAGAATCATCATGGCGCCGCCCAGTGGTTACTCGGGATTATCGATGCGTGAAAAAGCAAATTTTTACCCAGCCCAAATCCCTATTATTTTTTATTTTAAGCTTACTTTTTATTTGATAAATTCAATATAGCAAAATCCAGTTATTTTCATGTGCCTGGTTGGGAATCTCTGACCTACAGCAAAGCTGTATAGTCTGTTATGCTTTGTTAGCACAGTTGTGTCTGTGAAATGGTACTTTACAGTACATCACGCAAAAAAGAAAGAAAAAAGAAGAAAAAAGTGGTTGATTGTTGTAGCTGCATGTTAGTTAGACGACCCCTCTATGTCTATGTGGGTGATCTTGGCCATATTGAGAATGCGCATGGGCTTTTATTTACATAATCAAAAATCCAGCTCCTGCAGAGGTAGCCTAAACACAGGGCAGTCTAAGACTGATAGATTTGACAGAAAAACAAATTAGCAATTCTTTCAAAATAATTTGATCGTGTTTCTTCTTGTGTCTCTGTACAGTCACCGAGCACACAATGACCAGCAGAGGTCAGTATAGCATTCAAATTGACAACAGGTTGAATTTAGCATCTCACCTCTTGGTGTCTCCCTAATGTGAGACATTTAAAAAATCAGCTACCTTTCTTCTACATTTTGTGTTGTCAGCTGGATTGCGTAAATCTTGCACGGACTAGTTTACAGTATAGATTATTGCATTTACCCTGCATTAAATGAACCTACATGAATGGCAGCTGCTGCAGGTGCGTTGGTCAACTCTTGGTCAGTGATCTCTGTTTCCTGCTCTCAGTGTAAGATCAACTCTAGTGAGATGAGGGCTGAAGAATATCAATGAACTAATCATGCTTTCTTGATCATGTAATGCCTTGTCTTTTTAAAAGCCATTCATTTAATAGAATGTTTTGTGAATTCCCCCCTCATACAGGCCCATGCCGAATGTGCACACATATTTTAATGTTCTGTTTGTGTGCTAAAATCTGCAAATTTATGAAAAAGAGATTTCAATATGGTAAAATATGTTTAATAGAGCTGAGAGTACTGTTTTCTTATTTGGTTGCATTATATAAACATCTATATATTTCACCACAATATTAAAGAAACAATCATATAAGGGGGCAGGGGATGTGTAACACTTTGTGAATCATGGCTGTTGAAATTCTGTGGATAGCCACAAAACTTTCTGTGGAATTCTGTAGGTGCAAATTCCACCCAGACTAACCTATGCTTAATATTGTCTTGTAAACTTGCAAGCACTGGTATTTATTTGAGACATTACCTTTAAATATTTTCAAAGCATGACACTTTAATTTGATACAGGGAGAAGGGAAGGTCACTACTTCTGCCTACATCAAAGGAAGGAACTACTTTAGCCTCACTGATATATGGTATACATATGTGCCTCTCCATGAGTGTCCAAAACTTTACAATTGTCTTTGTGTAAACAATCATGTGTGGTATGTGCATTATACATCTGCTTTCAGTATATCTTAAAAAAAAAAAATTTAATTATACCATCTAAGAACCTTTATCCTTCAATCTGGGCAGGCACACATACTGTTTGAACATGTGATGCTTTTGTGTTTATTAGGCTACTTAGAGTGCTATTTAATGCAATTAGAGCTGTTTTCAAACAAGAATTAGAAAAATGACTAATTTTGAATTTGCAATATGATTAATTTAATCATGTGGCCATTGTTGCCATGTCCTTGAGCAAACAGGTCAACAACTTGCTGATAATGCCTGCCTGTTTAACTGTTGTGCTGATTAAATAAGGTGTTACAGAAATAAATAATTTCACTCACCTGTGGCTTCTCTATAAATACTAGATAAATAGTAGGCCACTCATTTGTCTAAATCAATCGTGTGTCAAGTTTGCGGCTAGTTTAGATTTTTTGTAAGGGGGCTCCTCATTACTGGGGTGTAGTGTGTGTGTGTGATTATGTGTAATTTGAAAAAACGTTATTCTGGCGCATGCACAGTGTTGTCTCTTTTCCATGTCATCAGTGCTATTTATATGTCAGGTCTGCCTAGCTGTTTGTGAGGTTTTACTTCCTCCATAGCACTTTAAACTAGAACATTTTCACAGGAATTAAAATGGTATGCATCAGTTTTGTGGTAAACACTGCGATAACAAGGGAAGCCCATACGCCCATGCGATCCAGAGATACAGTAGGTTTAAGCAGAGCAGATTCTTGGCGGTTCTGTGATGGCTTGTGCCACATTCTTGTGAATCACAATTTCAGATGAAAAGCATATTTAGCGTGTATAAAGCACCAAACGGGAGATGAATAGCACTAAATCTGCCTCCAAAAATGTAAATGGAGGAAGTACCCTTGCATTGTTCTTTACCTGCTTACCCAATCTGAACGGACCTTCAGCCCATTTTTAAGTAGCAACCCATCAGTTGAGAAACACTGCTCAATGGCCTTGTGCAGGCTATTGTCCAGAAGCTAAATGGCAGAGCAACCTCACTGTTTCTCAGAGGCATGCCAAAAGCGTTGGGCATTTAAAGACCAGATATTCCCTGCCAGAGATGGCCTGTCAGAGTCAGTCTTCAGCTAGATTTAACCCCAGCACTGGGCCAAACAGGGCTGCGTATAGACAGCTTGAGGTACCACCAGTTTCAGGGAACTGATGAATGACTGATGTATGATGAAATCAAAATGAAGGTCTCATGTGCAGTGTCACTTAGCTAATAATTGAAGTTTACCATGTGCAGTCTTACTCAATGTGTCTTTTTAAGCCTCAAGTATCTTAAAGAGCAGCTGCAGAGTTAAATTAACCATATTATCTGAACAGTGACAGGGTGTGTGGTGTGAAAATGCTCTCTAGTTTTGGGGTCAGCTGCCATAGACATCAGAGGACTGACTATGCCGCTATGGAAACAAGATGGAGACTGACATTTCTCAACACCTCATAGTGGTGATGATGTGCGTAGAGTTTTCAGGAACACAAACAGTGTTCTCTGTGTTTCCTGGAAGATAACATGGTCCTAGAGGAAAGTAGAATTACGTCATGATGAACCACCTCGTATTCTTTGTCAATCATGGACAGTTCTGTGGAAAAAAAGGGGGTGTGGCAAGTTCTCCTGATCACATTAATTTACATTTTCCTAGAAGTTGCACTGCTGATGGAAAAAAAAATCAGGCTGTTAAAAATAAAATATCACTTAAGGTATTATAATTATTTCCTGTAATAAATATATTGAATAAAGTCTATGTGTTTAACAGGCTAAAGTGTCATGTCAGATTTTTTCATAACAGGATGGCTAAATGGAGGTGATGGATTAAAAAATTGTTTGAAAGTTGATTTCTTTACAAACAAAATAATCTATAGTCTATAGTTGTCTTATACTTACACAGTTAAACAGACATTATGTTAGCCTTTGTCACTTTCATTTAATCCTTTTACAAACATTAAAAGAGAATGGCGACTGTGGTTGAAAGTCCCTAACATCACCTGGATTTGTGATGACATGTGGGTGGTATATGAAGACAGTTTTTTCATTTTTTTGGGTGAACTATACATTTAATTCAAATGATAGCCTCCTATATGACATTATGATCTGCATGCATTGAGTTTCACACACTGACGTGTCTTACATATTGTGGTGGCATCCCAATCGTGCTGACATTTGCTCTTTGTGGTGGATGCCAGATCAATGTTGGTGAAAATGGAGGGGGTAGTAAAATATAGAGGCATCTCGATTTATTGAACTGTCAGTATCAGCATATCTCTGCGACTACTGCAGCCATCCCAGGCAGCTGTGTTAAATAAGAGGAATCTTTCTGGGGATTTGTGGAGGCATGGTAGGCTTGGGTTCCATGAGCACACTGCCTGAGCATGTACTTTGCGTAATGGGCTTTCATTCCTGGGCAGTTGTGGGGTTTGGGGTGTCTGTTAAATAAGAGAATTCTCTGAGAATTGATGGCAGTGAGGGCAGAGGATGTAGGATCAACGAATGGTGCTTTTGGGGGTCAGAAATGGAGTATACTGTCATTGACAAAGCATCTAGAAGACTTATTAACATAACATTTATCAAAGTAAAGTGTATAGTGGTATAGTACAGAATAGTGCATTACAGTATTGTGCATTACAGTACAGTATGGTACGTATACTACTACTGTATACTATAGGTATGATACATATACAGTATGGCACAATAAAAAGTATGTGCATGTAAAAAACATGTAAATTCATATGTGTTCAATTGTAATTGTAATTCTGTGTCTAGCTGTTATATTTCTGTATATATTTTATATAAGAATACAGTGGAACTACCATGGCACTTCGATATAGTATCATAACTTTCATATTGTATTAATATGGTGCTTTAAGGTAATAGAACATGTCCTAATACAGTAATGCCATGGTACTGTTTTATTTGAGTTTGATTCAAAAATGTCTTTACCTGCAGTAGTTGTTCACAATCTATGTGTTGAACTTAGTAAAGACCTTCTTTATCACTGGCAAATGATAGGTCACATTTGCAGGATTGAAAGTGTAGGAAGTGTAATCAAGCTTGAAATCATAATTGTGACTAGAGATTGCAATGGCAAGATGTACAGTGAAAAACGAGTTACATTTTGGTCTGTTATCACCCAAAACCTATTAGATCGCTTCAGAAGACATTGATTAAACCACTGTCTTATGGAGTCATATGGATTATGTTTATGTGTTTTGTGGGGCTTCAAAGATTTGGTCACCATTCACTTGCATATGGATCTACAGAGCAGAGATATTCTTCAAACAATCTTAGTTTGTATTCAGCAGAAAAGAAAAAGAAAGTCATACACATCTGGGATGGCATGAGGGTAAGTAAATGATGATGATTTACCCTTTGACCCACTTTACCCATGTTCACCATAATTCAAAGAAATTTGTTAAATATGTTTTTTAATATTTCTGCCATGATATTTGCCTTTGACTGTGAATTGTGTATTGTGGTGGAATGATATTTGCTAGATAAAGACAGTTAGTATCCATTTTTGCACTGATCTTGTCATGTCTAGATGTTTTTTTGTTCATGTTTTGTTTTCATGTCTTTTATTTTAAAATTCCTGTTTCATGTCATGTGGTTTCCTTGTCATGTGATTTCATGTTTCCCTCCATGTTCATGTGTCTTGTTTTCATTGGTTTATTGTCTTATCAGTTCTAGTTTGTCATTGTTTCAGGTTATTAGTCTTGTTATCTTGTTTCTATTTCTGTCTGTTTATTGGTTTTCTTCTTATTGTTTTACCCATTGTCTGTGTATTTAAGCCCTCGTGTTTGAAATTGTCTCTTGTCAAGTATTGAATGTGAATGTAGATGTTTAATTCATGCCACGTTTATGTCAAGCCACGTTTTTGCTAAGTCAAGTTGAAGTCATGTTAATTGTTCATGTTTAGTTTTTGTCCTTCATGTCATCGTCTTCATCATTGCCAGTGCCAGCAGGAGTGTTATAGATCTCCAACCAGTACATTCAATCCAGTGAAATGGGGGTTCAATAATTGAACAAGTGTGTCATTCTAATCTTTGTCAATGAAATGTCAATTAAAATATTTGCTTTATTAAGGCACACCAAAACAGAGTGACCCTACCAGAATTAACTCTACTTATATATATCCAAATTATAAGAACGTACTGAACAACTGACAGGGTTAAAGTGATTTTGCTCCTTTAGGTTAGGATAGGGTAAGAAACAATAAATAACTCTATGCACTTTGGCTGTAACCAGATGTTTAGGTTTGGAGGTTAATAGTTTAGTTTAGTGTCTCAGTATGTGAACCCTTTGGAATGAACTAGTTTTCTGTATTAATTGGTCATAAAATGTGATCTCATCTTCATCAAAGTCACAAGTACAGACAAACAACAACGTGTTTAAGCTAACAACACAAACAATTCTAATCGTTCATGTCTCTATTGAACACTTCTCATTAAACATTCACAGTGCTGTGGAAAAAGTAAGTGAACCCTTGGATTTAATAACTAGTCGATCCTCCTTTGGCAGCAGTAACCTTAACCAAGTGTTTCCGGTAACTCTGGATTAGACCTGCACAACGTACAGAAGGAATTCTGGACCATTCTTCCTGCTCTCTTGTGGTCATTCCACAGCATTTCTATTGGGTTAATTGTCTGGGGTCTGGGCTCTGCACTGACGTGCGGTCTGGGTAGGCAAACTAGGCACTGCCTACCCTGCCAAAATTAAAAAAAAAATGTTTATTAAATAATAAACTTGTATTTGTATTTTTATTCTTGTGATTTATATATGCAATATGTGTGTTATTCCAATTGTTTAGACGTTATGATGACAAATGTAGCAGTTACGCATAATCAACTAAAAACAAATGGTAGAATAAGCAGTGCTTTTACGGTCCATTCATTGCAGACGACAAGCGGAAAACCCATGTTGCGCATGCGCACTTCGATCCTGTATTCTTTAACATGTACGGCAAAAAGCACAAATCTGCTGTGCCTTTTGACGTAAATATGTTATGCCCGTAATCATCTCCGTTACGTATCAGACATGGACCAATTAAAATCGAGATATTCCTGGACATTTGCGTAGCTAACGTCATTACACCACAGCTAGCGTACATGCCTAATCCCGCCAAATTCAAAATCAAAATGACAGCACCGGCCGTAATCACGGAATTAAGAATTTTTCCAAGCTCGATTTTAATTCCAAATATGAGTTAATTGCAAGAGGGAGGTCTACGCCAGCCTTAGATGGACTAGTACAGCAAAAGGGCCCAAAAATTATCCGATCATTTCAAACTGATTGGCATGTAAGAAAAGATTGGCTATGTGGCTGTGCTAACAATCAGCGGCTGTACTGCTATCCCTGCCTGCTTTTTTCAACCAGTCAGACTGTTTGGACTTCAGCGGGATATTGTGATTTGAACAACCTGCCCGCAGCTTTAACCAAGCATGAAAAGTCGTCAGCTCACATCCAGTGTCAAATTACACTGAAAACCTTTGGAAAATCTCGGATCGACCTTGCACTTGACGATCAAAGGAAGCTGAATATAACCTACCACAATGAAAAGGTAAAGGAAAACCGAGAGGTTTTGAAGGATCTGATAAATGCGTAACGTTCACTGTTTACGCGCTTGTGTGTGTGCGTGAGAGAGAGAGAGTACACGATATACATCCTGATTTGTACATTTCTTGATATGCCGCGCTTGTGCGTAACGTTCACTGTTATTACGTATTATTAGCTTAAACAATAAATCAGGTAATCTGGCTTTCATAACTCAGTGCCTAGCCTCTTTAAGACATCACCGCACGTCACTGGGGCTCTGGCCACTTCAAAATGTGGTTTTTAAGCCATTCTGTAGTGGATTTACTTCAATGTTTAGTGTCAGCTCTTTCTCCCTTGCCAAAGACTTTTCAAGCAATTGTACTGTATGTAGTGGCCTTTGCAGCAGAGGGATTTGGACAGGTGGGATGAGTTTGGTCAGAAATAATGGTGCTAATCTAGTGCCTGCAAATGGACACATGGACCTCTCAAATCCTGTCAACAGTAACGAGAGGTTCTCTCTCTTTACCCACACATACAGACACTGTCACCTCAAAATAGTGATACTTAAAGACCCCATGAAATCGCTTGATGAGCACTTTTCTTTCTGGTTTTGATATGCCCCTTTTGTTTTTAAATAGAGTGCAACAGTGCCCATCCAATTTTTCAGCCATCTTGGTTTTGTAAGTATTTTTCCCATCTCATAAAATCCTTCATAATAGAGTTTCAACCTAAATCAACCTGCTCTGAGGTAAATTGCTACATAACAAACTTTGTATTTTAAAAGAACAAAAGACAAAGGTAAAAGACTGTGTACTTATCATGATGGAATTAACTACAATCCCATGAAGCATTGAAAATGAAAATTAAATGCATCTATTGCTTTAAAGTTGTTGATTATAAGTACATTATATAAACAATACATTTTAACTTTTTTGCCATATACTCAGATATCTATACATATATAAGTAGTGTTTTAGAGGTGGGTAGAGTAGCCAAAAACCTTACTCAAGTAAAAGTTAAAATGTTAGAAATTACTGGAATAAGAGTAAGAATGTATCCACTAAAAAGAATATCTTATTAAAATAATTAATAAAAGGTTTCCATACTGCTTAAAAATTTCTTTTTTAAAGAAAGAGGTGGTGCATAACATCTATAATCAGGGCAGAGTAGTGAGGTGAATTTTTTTGTTTCCAAATGAGCAAAATTAATCTACATGCTAAGAGTGTAACAACTCCAAGCACAAATCACAGATTTTTAGACAGCTCCACATGGTCACTACTAACACCAAAAATAGCCAAAATTGGGTCTGGGTCTAGTGGTTTTCCCAACACCTCTGACAATAATTGAAAAACTGAAGACACTTCCAAAACATATGTCCTAATGGTGCTGGAGTTTGACTGCATCTATCGCATAGGTCCACAGAAGAAAACATCTTAGAGAGCTTTAGTTTAACAGGTGAAGTCTTGATGCAAGATCTTGATTTGTATTAAACCATGTCTAATACACAAAGAAGAAGAGTGAACCCATTCTTGTGCTTCTTTCCATTGCCAGCCTGCAATATCTATTCCAAGGTTTTTCTTGCTATGCTGCTCTTACATGCCCTAATGAAACTTCACATTCCATTTTACATTTACATTTTTGCATTTGGCAGATGCTTTTACCCAAAGTTACTTACAGAGCCCTTATTACAGGGACAATCCCCCCAGAGCAACCTGGAGTTAAGTGCGTTGCTCAAGGACACAATGGTGGTGGCTGTGGGGATCAAACCGACAACCATCAGCTTACCAGTTCAGTACTTTAGCCCACTATGCCACCACTACTCCATCATGGAATATCTCAACTCCATTGGTCCGAGCAATGCAGGTGAATGGTGACCAGAACTTTGAAGCGCCAAAAAGCACATAGAGGCTTTTCACATGTGAAAGTGGAGATTTATTGGTAAAAAAGTATTGAAATATTGATCTGTCTCTCACCTACAGTGCCTTGCGAAAGTATTCGGCCCTCTGAGTCTATGTGGAAAGAACTGAAAACTGCTGTTCACAAACGCTCTCCATCCAACCTCACTGAGCTTGAGCTGTTTTGCAAGGAGGAATGGGCAAAAATTTCAGTCTCTCGATGTGCAAAACTGATAGAGACATACCCCAAGCGACTTACAGCTGTAATCGCAGCAAAAGGTGTCGCTAAAAAGTATTAACTTAAGGGGGCTGAATAATTTTACACGCCCAATTTTTCAGTTTTTTATTTGTTAAAAAAGTTTGAAATATCCAATAAATTTTGTTCCACTTCATGATTGTGTCCCACTTGTTGTTGATTCTTCACAAAAAATTACAGTTTTATATCTTTATGTTTGAAGCCTGAAATGTGGCAAAAGGTCGAAAAGTTCAAGGGGGCCGAATACTTTCGCAAGGCACTGTATAACCAAAAGCTTTTAGTTTACAGCACTAAACTAAATTACAGATGATAACTATGAATTGCTACCTATTATTGCTAGTCAGAAGTATTCTGGGAAGAGACATTCTCATTCTAGAAAACTTTTTATTGGACAATAATTAAATAAAGAGTGTAAGATATGTCATTACTGTTTTTGTGTCATTCCCACAAAACCTAAGTGCTTCTTATTTTTTCTTTTGTCGGGTCACATTTTTGGTACATTAAAACAGAGACTATTTAGCCCAAGACAGAGCAAATGGTATTAAAATGAATGGGAGAAATTGGAACACCCAAAATGGTGGATGTAGAAAATGAAGTCACGCCTTATAAGTAAAAGAGCCAACCACATTTTAGATACAGACATCGCCTCTCAGGCCACATCCACACTAATAGTTTCACATCACATACAAAACTTTGCACCTTCAGCCAAAATTCTTGGATCTTATGACACCCCAAATAAACATGGGTTGTGTCTCCATCTTCTGAATGGCATCGCCAGCAGATGGGTGTGTTCTTAAGACCAAGCCTATACAATTTAGAAAGGGTCCAATTAAATCTATGTAATATCTTAAATTGCACAAGGCGACTCTAAAAAGACTTGACGTTTTTTAGAATGCTAGCCCACACTCCCTCCTCAAATACCAAATTAAAATCTTCCATAATTAAAGCTTCGTCCCCCAGACTCTGAATTAGCAGAGAGTAATACACTGATGTCTCATGACCCTTCGCAAAAGCAGCAATCAGTATATGCCGCTCCAGGGGGGTGCGTGCAACTCTCAAAAACAGTACATAGATTAGGATTTAGCCATATGCTCAAGGCTACATGTCATGTTGATGTAACCTTGTTTGCTAAGTCTAGTTTAGTCAAGTTTATCTTCATGTCAATTGTTCTTGTTTATGTTTAGTTTAGTTTATGTCTATATTTAGGGTTTTGGATTGCACTTGGATTGAACTGCACTTGGGTTCTTCATCTTCACGTCATCATCTTCGTCATTGCCAGTGCCAGCACATCGTTACAGAATACTTGACCCACCAAAATAGACCCAGCAGATCTACTAATATGTCTACGTCAGGGAAAACGTTCTATAGAGGACTACGAGGAGGACTTCTGCATCCTGGCAGACGAAGTGAGCTTCGATGAGATCTCCCTCAAACACTTTTTTCGTGCAGGCTTGAATGAGCTGGTGCACACCTGGATGCCTGGCAGTGGGAGTACCTTCAATCTGGCTCAATATATCAACTTTGCCCAGCGGTTCAACTTTCACTGTGGGGGAGGCGGATAACGAGCCAGCGTCCCACGCTATGGTTGACGAGCCACCGTCCCAAGTCATGGTCGAAGAGCCAGCATCCCACGTTATGGTTGACGAGCCAGCATCCCAAGTCATGGTCGACGAGCCAGCGTCCCACGTTATGGTCGACGAGCTAATGCCCATGCCTGCCACGGCCAACGAGTCAACGCCCATGCCTTCCACGGCCAACGAGCCAGGGCCAGCGTCCGTCCCAGTAGCCAGTGCTATTCATCTCATCCGTCCCAGAGCCAGCATTGCCAGCCTCATCCGTCTCAGAGCCTGCGCTGCCAACTTTTTCCTCCCGGAGGAGGAGGAGAAGAAAGGCTTTCATTTCCAAGTCTCTGCCCATGAATATGACCACGGATGTCGTTTGCAAGTCTCTGCCCATGAATGCGACCATGGAGGTTGTTTCCAAGTCTCTGCCCATGTATATGATCACGGTGGTCAATCCCAAGACTCAGTCCATACCCACGACCACAGAAGTCACTCTCAAGACTCCCAGTCATCTGGAACACTTAGTTTCAAGCCTCCCAAAGCTCCGCCTTCCACAAATTGGCCCCAAGTCATGGCTGCCAAGCTTGAGTTCCATGTCATGGCCGCCAAGCCTGAGTTCCACATCATGGCAGAGTCAGTTCCATGCCATGTCACAGCCACGCCAGAGTCTGCTCCAGACCATGTCACAGTCACGCCAGACTCTGCTCCATACCATTTCACCACCACACCTGAGTCTGCTCCATGCCATGTCACGCCTCAGCCTGCTTCATACCATGTCACAGCCATGCCTCAGCCGGCTCCATGCCATGTCACAGCCACACCTCAGCATTCCCCATGCCATGTCACAGCCACGCCTCAGCCTGCTCCATGCCATGTCACAGCCACGCCTCAGCCTGCTCCATGCCATGTCACAGCCACGCCTCAGTCTGCTCCATGCCATGTCACTGCCACGCCTCAGTCTGCTCCTTGCCATGTCACAGCCAAGCCCCAGACTGCTCCATGCCATGTCACAGCCACGCCTCAGTCTGCTCCATGCCATGTCACAGCTCTTCCCCAGAATGCTCCATGCCATGTCACAGCCATGCCTCAGCCTGCTCCATGCCATGTCACAGCTCTTCCCCAGAATGCTCCATGCCATGTCACAGCCATGCCTCAGCCTGCTCCATGCCATGTCACAGCTCAGCCCCAGACTACTCCATGCCATGTCACAGCCAAGCCCCAGACTGCTCCATGCCATGTCATAAGCCCTGCCTCTGCTCCACAGTCCAGTGCTCACGCCTGCTGCATCAGTCACCACAGCACAGCTCCTTTAATCATTATGGAGATTTGCGTCCTTACCCATTTAAGTAGAAAGGAGCTGTACTTTTATGCTGCTTGTATCAAAGATGGCCGACGAGTGGACTGACTTGACTTGAAACGGACTTTGATGTACAATCAGAATTTCATACCAATTTCTTCTCCACCTCCACCCTTTTTGTCATAACTCATTTCTCATTCTACTCTCTCTATGCAGAGTTCATGTTCCTTCATCAGAGATTTTTAAGCCACATGTATAGACCATATTCACAGCTGTGCCATATTTTTTTTGTTATTAAAATGTTTTATTGATTCCATCCACAAGACAGATAAACACAACATAAAATACAGAATCAGTTTTATAAAATAAACCCCTCCCCCAGAACATCCACAACCCACCCCATCCGACACAAACACGCACTACAGTGGTCACTTACAATTATATAAAAAAAAAACTAACTAAAAAAAAACTAAAAAACATACCTTCAAAAAATAAGAATGCACAAACAAATCAAACAAAAAATTGAAAATCCCTCTCCACTGCCCCTGCCCAAGAACCCTCCAAAAAAGCCAAATATCCACCCCACTTCCTATTAAACAAATCCCATTTTCCCAACCTTCTAAAAATCGCCTCCTCAAATGCTGCCAGCCCGCCCATATTCCCACACCACTCCTGAAAAGACGGTGGCCCTGCCATCTTCCACCCCCTAAGAATAATTAATCTGCCAACCATAACTCTGGCTAGGACCCAACTTTTTAAGTGGCTATCTCCAAAATTAATGACCACCCCACCACCTAAGAAGCAGAGTCTGGGGCAAAATTTTAATTGTGTGTCCAATACATCACACATAAATCTCTGTACCCTCAACCAATATTCTTGTATATTAACACATCCCCAAAAAACATGGGTTGTGTCCCCATCTTTTGAATCGCATTGCCAGCAGGTGGGTATGTCTTTAAGGCCAAATCCATACAATCCAGAGGGTGTCCAATATAATCTATGCAAAATTACATTTGCCGCACCCTTGAATCTCTAGATGTAGATTTGATGTTATTTAGAATCCTAGCCCACACTCCCTCCTCCAATACCAAGTTTAAATCTTTTTGCCATAATCTCTTGAGAGAATTTGAAGCTCTGTCCCCCAGACTCAGAATTAACAGGGAGTAATACACTGATGCCTCATGACCTTTTCCAAAAGCAGTAATCACCACTCCTAGAGTATCTGCTGCTTTAGTGGGGTGCATGCTACTTCCAAATATAGTACAGAGCAGGTGGTGCAGCTGTAAATACCTAAAGAGCTGAGATCTGGGAATCGTGAAATGTTGGACCATATTTTCAAAAGATCTCAACATTCCACTCTCATATAGGTCACTGAGCATATTAACCTCCCTAGCTGTGCCATATTTGATTTTTGACAGGAGTTAAAAAAGACTGTGAAGAATAGACAGTTTCTTCAAAGACATGTGTTGTATAAAGCTCCTAGATCAAATTTTCCTTGACTCATGTTATTTGACTTCTGAACTTTGTAAAGTGATCAATGGAAAGGAGGAGGCGAGAACCGGCTTTTCAATATAAATAATAGTTTAATGATAAACTTAAAAGACAACATAAACACAAACATGACGCATGTCCGTAAACGATATCTCTCCCCCGCACGATCCTCTGCAGTAGACCTTTTTCCCTCACGGAAGCTTAATTAGCCTAATACGGGACCGGGTGTGTAGGATCAGGACCCGGCCCCGCCCTCCGCCCTGCCACATTCCTCCCTGGTTCTCTCAGGCTGGGGAGCCCCCTGGGGAGCCCCCTGCCTCATGTACACCCCCCCCCTTTCCCTGGGGAGGGCGTGCTTTAAGTCTAGTCTGCCGGCAGGTCATCCCCATCTACCTGGACGAGGGAGGGGACAAGGGGAGGGAAACAGAAATAATTAAAATGGGGGGGGGGGGGTACTTCCTGTAACAGTGTAGTACCCCCCAAAAAAACACTGTAAAATTTAAAAGAGAGGGAAAAGGCTGACGAGGAGCGGCAGTGAGAGAGAGAGAGAGAGGAGAGAGAGATGAAAGAAAAAAAATAACTCTTACTCGCCAGTTCTCCGATACACCACAGCTTGTTCCTCGGCCACTCCTCCACCCTCTAACGGACGACATCCGTGCCTCTCCGGGCAGATCAGAGGCAGTCCTCCAGTCCCTGGTGGACGGAACGCCCCGCCGCGTTCTCGGGGAACAGAAGGGGTCTCTCCCACCCCTAGCAGCGGTTCGCCCGCTCCAGGCAGTTGGCAGTGACCCCCTCCCCGCTCGCGGTCTGCGGTCTTATAACCCGCTGCCTTTCATCAGCCGGTAGGCGACTCCTGCGCCCCTGGCAACGGCCCTGACCGCTCCAGGCGGTCGGTTAGGAGCCCTTTCTCCCCTCGCGGTCGGCGACCATCGTCCTCTTTCAGGCGGCTGGGCTCCTCGTCCCCCGGTAGATGGCCGCGGCTGCTCCGTTGGGGTGGACGGTAGTGGCGAGAACTCTACTATGGCGTATCCCTCCTCCTTCCCGGGTTTCCGGCACCAGTGTGTACTCACACTAGGCAATCTTCACCGTGCCTGAACACGCTTGACCCCCAAAGTCTAGTTAATTTGACAATTGTGATTGCTGAACCGTGACATGTCCCACTTGAATAGGTGAACTCCGGCACGGTTCAGTTGGTTCAGGCAAGGTATGCATCTAGTGTGATCGCTCACCATGACCGAGCACGGAACTCGAAAACATGACATCAATGATGCGACTGGGCAAAGTGATCAATTTGGTCTATGGCCTACAACATAGGTGCAGAGTTCACTGGTAATTTGGGCAGACAAGAGTATACTGGAACAACTGATCCAACACACAAGAACTATGAGATATTTGGTTAAATTCGTGGATACCAAAGAACCATTGAGCAATGACGTAACAAGCTGAAAACACTGTGGGTTCTGTATCTGAAAGGTGTGAGATGCACTCCGTAAATCTGGCAGATCAATTCCAGTGGTACGATGCTGTCGACAATTAGGCATGTGAGAGGGCTGTGTGTCACCGCGCCCCAAAAGACACAAAATAAGCCACAAAGTAAATAACGTTACAATGTTGGGCTATGCACTGATGCTGTGCCAGAGCGCTTTTCTTCCTGTTTTCTTCAAAACAGTGTGAGTACGCCTTAAGTCAATTCCTGACAGTCTCATTGTCCTTCCCATAAACAATTAATGGTGGTGCGCTACAAGGCACATAGCCCAAATTTCCCAAGTTCACCACCAGAGGTCCCCCTCTTCACAATATTACTGAGGATGGCTGTGTCTCATTCGGAAGGCTGTGTACTCCGGAGGTTGCATTTGTCGGCAGTATACATCATTAAGGCTGTCTCCTTTCATAAAAGCGAGTATGCAGACTTCAAATGCGACCTACTTTCACAGGAATTCGGAGGATGCATGAGGTGTATACTTCATGGGCACTCACAACCCACAATTCTTTGATTCAACCGAAATGTCAAAAAAAAAAAAATAACGCCTATTTGCACTTAAATATGATGTTCAAACGCAAGGAATGTTAATTTCCAAGTTGGAGTATACCTCAGAAGATGGGTACAGAGTAATATATCATAAAAATAAAGTATTAGACTAAAAGTACACCTGTAAAATATATTTTCTTTTCTCTTTACATCATTACAACTCTCCTAAAATGTACTTCATGCATTCCCTTCTAAATGGACTTTGTTCACTTCTCACTCAAAGCGCTCCCGCTTGATAAAGAGTGGTGTACTGTCATAGCAACCATGTTACGTTCCGTTTCCGTTTGTCCTATGGAGGCCGTCTCATTTAAACGAGGCTTGTTTAAAGGACCACCCTCTACATGTCACCACTATGGAAATACTGTTTGGCAGTAACGATGGGAGACAAAATGGACAAAGAGAGCCATCCAATCTGTAAGACTAAGAAAAGTGGTTTCTCTCTCAGAATCACCGCTTTTGTTTGAACAGAGAACAAATGTAATCTTCATAACACTGGTAAAGTTTGCATGGTGACAGTTAGTATGTTTGAAGTCTAAACATAAGACTCTCATTAATCAACACTGGCATTAACAGTACTGGACATCTTATTAGAGGTTCTCTGTTGAAGGACTAAAGCAAATTTACATTTGATTGTGCAAATTCACAAGTGCCAAGCCATGCTTAAACAGACATAACTATTGCACACTTGGAAACATATATTTACCTCTGGCCTAAATGGAGGTTGCCATAGCGCTTAACAAATTACTGCAATTATGCTTACTGGGCTAATTGCCCATGGGCACCAGCTGGGTAGCAGTGGTTAGGAAAGGAGTAACAATTCCATTTGAATGACACAGTTAGTGGGAGTACTGCTAGAAAGGATGTGTTGTCTGTCTCTCTAGGAAAATCTCAGTGTTTCAGTCATGTTGCTTGGACAGACTGGTCTAACTTGAATATTCTCAACCCACAAAGTCTTTATTCTGAAAAATATATTTGCATGCACCACAGGGCTATTACTCCAGCTGTGAGTATCTAATATCACCCTGATTTCCTTTGTTTGGACAGGCAGTTTTAAATGAAATGTTAGGTATGGTGGATATTCCTAATCAGTTTTTTACATGACCCAAAATGAATGCTGTTTTATACATGCATACCAGTGGACTTAATTAGATTACTTACTTTATTTATGACAATCAGGTTTATATGTTTTATGAATATTACCAAATTTTGATTTGTCAATGGCACATAAATGCTACCTACAGATCTGATGGGGATATGGGCACTGTGTTCTTGGCTGCATAAATGTGGTCAGCCAAATTATGATGCTTAAACACATGGAAACACTTGAAGGAAATATACGGATGTAGGCCAATCCTCACTTTAAGTGCTCAAACTGAAAATTAGACGTAATTAGAATTGAGCAAACAATAAAAGAGGGAATATTCATTTGGCAGAGTTTGGTTTGATAATTTTGATAGCACTGCCGGGCTGGATGTATTCATCACATCTGCCATTGGGAGGTGTAATTATGCAGTAGTAGGCCTCCAATCCTGCCTTTGAGCCTTCACCTAGTGGAATTGATTTTTTCATTCTCTTCCATCCCCAATTTTCTCTTCATCTCCTTCAGTCTCTTTTAATGATCTTTTAAAATAAAGTAGTAATGTAACTTTCAAAATGTAAAATTTTCTTCCCAATCTAAAGAGAATGTTTATTGAAATTAAGCTGCAAAAACATCTTCTTACTGACTGTTACTGAAGGGTGGCTCTGTTAAAAATGATATTGGATCTCTCACCCACATTCTGGGTGAGAGACGTAACAAGAGCTCAAGAGAGAAGCAAAAATCGGATTACAATAATTTTGTGAAATACACATGAACTAACATTGTACCTCTAAGGTGCCAGTTAATTTACTACAAATTATAATAATACAGAAGTTGTTAACAATATGTGAGTTGTTATGAAATGTCAAAGGTGATTGAAATAACTGGGATACCAGTTGTGTCCCAAAAATTCATAAATGTGTTCATCAATATTCAATTCTAAAAGCAGTTGCTATTAAATTGACAGTGCAAATGTTTCACTGTCCTTCTACTTGCTTGTACTTCTGAATAATACAATAAATTAAATTGGACCAACATAAGAAAATTAAATAAAACTTTATACAATTGAATTTGATTAACTGAATGAAGTTGAGTTTAAACTACTATAGTACATTGATTTGACCTAATATAACTTAATTATGTTGGCTCAATGAAAATGACTTAATCTGAATGAACACAATTAAATCGCTCGTAAAAAATTATAGGTCTGCCCCTTAACCAGCTCCAACGGTGCAAGTATTTATCTCAAAAGCCAGAATTTCTTCATGTATGGTAATCCAAAGAGAAAATGTATGCACCATCACCATGTGTAATCAAAATGTTACACTCCCTAGGATGATTGTCAACAACTAAGCAATGTTGTGCTCTATCCTAAATATCCTAAATGAGTGAGCATTTTTCTGTCATTTCTGTCAGTTTCTCATTGACAGTCAGAAAAGGCCTCTAAGAGACATATTAACTAACCCTGCCAGAGCAGCGAACCCCTAACCCGGTACACTCCACACTCTCAGGTAATCACACTACAGACCTTTTGAGTGCTGCTGCTGATTGACTTGCTATCACTGATTTTCAAAGGCTAGCAATCACTTTTACAATGACTTCATATCAGAGCTATGGTGTAATTTGTTACAATGGAAACTGACACAGGAAGGAGTGTGATTCTGGAGGAGAAAGAGAGGAGAGGGTGAGAAAGAGACAGAGTTGTTCTCTTTGTGAAACAACTGCATAAAGGGGATGAGGTAAGGGCTCCTAGCCTGTAAAATGCTAAATCAAGAAGAAGAGTTAACACTAAAACTCTTAAAAAACAAAGTCTTTCAGCTTTGAGGACCAGAGTAATAAAGTAACAAAATAATTTGTTAAAAGAACAGTTCAAATATGAAAAGTTTGTCATTGTTTACTAACCCTCGTGTAATTCTAAACCATACTGTATAATTTGGTTAAAATTATTTAAGTTTATGTCTTAAATTTCAGACATAAAGCTATTGAATATATTGAAAGTCGTACGGAGCACTTCTATGAAACCTTTATGTTGCTTTTTGGAAGTTATTATAGCGGGTGAAGTAAATAGAGCAAAAAAGATAAGCACATTCGACATTGAATAAGTTAAGAGTGAACTTGAAAATATTAAGTAAATGTGACATTTCTTCTAAGTTCAAACATGTACAAATGAATGCTCTAGCTAAATTTAAGGAAATATGATTTATGATTTATAGTAATCTTTACAATGGGTCATCATGTGCCAATCCTGAAGTCTGTTGAAAAACAAATTTTGTGCACCAAGTTTAGAGGTCTACATGCGCAGCCCTGTGTAATGTTTCTATTGCTGTTAAAGCTAGGTGAGGTTTTCCAATACACTATAAACATGCATTAAGCTATATGTAGAAGGCTTCCATGTGTAATGTGGTGCATGACTAAATATGTTAAATAAGCATTGAAATGCTAGTACACTTTTAAAAGCTTTGCTTAATTCAATGCTACACTGCCTAAAGGTGCACTCAGTAATTGTTTCTTATTTAAAACTTCAATAGAAATTAATTGTAATTTTGAAACATAAATCTAAATTCATGACTACTTGAGATGAAGACTCCAGTCATATCAGTAACCTTATAAAATCGGTTATTATTTGTAGCCTTTACTTGAAAATTATCTGGGGTGGAAATTGTTCCCTGGGTTCTTTTTTTTTTTTAAGTAAAACCCACTCCAAATTTGTTCAGTCTTCACCGCCCCAGTCCTAATTCACTTTCATTAAGAAATTAGTTGCCATGGTATTCTTAAATATATATATTAGGGCTGTGAATTGATACAAAAATGTCATCTAATTAATTATATGGTGTCCCGATTAATTAATTCCTGTTGCAGAAGAGTTAATCATTGATAAGGCCATACAAAAAGTGGCTTTAGAATACAATGTATTGTTTACTACCATATTATTGATCATAAGTCAATCATTGGCATACAGTTCACAGCAATCCATTACACAAGTGAATTTGTCAATCAGTTGGAGATTTATTATGAGGGCTTGTTTAAGGGCCCGTCAATGTATACCTGCATCAGACATCTCGGGTGTGTTGCTTCATAAACATAAAATGTTTAGGTCACTGTGTCAACTTAAATATAGTTTAATACTCAATCTTTAAACACACCTTGAGATCCTTTAGATTGCATTTGCGCTCCTTCAAGTGTTTTGAACGCAAGAACGTAACGCATGTTTGTGTTGTTCTGCCTACTGAAGTGTTTTCTTCACTGTATAAACTGCATGTTGCTCATACAGCTGAAATTTCACTTACTGCCCTCTGGAGTAAACAGGTGGTATTACAAGATTGCATTTCTCAGGAATCTTCCTTATTATGGTCCGTGGGCAGTGTGATTAATTGAGTAAATTTTTTTAACGCGTTATTTTTTGTCAAATTAATCGCACTGAATTAAAGCGTAACAGCCCTAATATATATATATATATATATATATATATATATATATATATATATATATATATATATATATATATCAGATAATTAAAATGCATTACATTCTTGTGGCAGAATAGTTAATCATTGATAAAACAATACAAAAAGCGGCTTTAGAATACAATGTATTGTTTACTACCATATTATTGATCATAAGTCAATCAATTCACAAGTGAATTTGTCAATCAGTTGTAGATTTATTATGAGGGCTTGTTTAAGGACTCGTCAATGTACACCTGCGTCAGACATACTTGTGTAGCGTCTCGGGTGCGTTGCGTCATAAACATAAATTTTTAGGTCACTGGGTCAAGTTAATAGTTTAATACTTAGAACACATCTTGAGATCTCTTTGTTCGGATTTGCGCTCCAAGTGCTTCGAACGCAAGAACGTAACACATGTTTGTGTTGTTCTGTCTGCTGGATGGTTGTTTTCTTCACTGTATAAACTGCGCGTTGCTCATACAGCTGAAGTTTCACTTACTGCCCTCTAGAGTAAACAGGTGGTACTACAAGCTTGTATTTCTCAGGAATCTTCCATATTACAGTCTGGGGGCATTGAGATTAATTGCGTTATTTTTTATAAAATTAATCGCACTGAATTAACACTTTAAATCGACATCCCTAATAAATGTGTGTGTGTGTATATATATATATATATATATATATATGTATATATATAGTTTCTTTGTGTGGAACTTTGTTTGAGTGAACTAATCTTTTAAGAGTTATCTGAATCTTTTATTTTTATTTCTCAGTCACCTTGTATTGATCCAAATTCATTATTACTTTGTCATCCACAGGCTGGATGAATGACACCAATGAGCTTATCAGGTGTAACTTGTTGGAGGACATTCAACAGAATTCAACATTTGACAACTTGAGAATCAGAAGCAGCCATCCATCCATAATCACCTTGAGAGCAATGTGACATTTGTTTTTTAAGCTCAAACAGCAATAGATGTTATGATGAAATATGAATTTGCTTTGCTCCGCTTGCTATCAACTGCCCAATAGTCTCAAGACAGCAGGAGTCATATCAGCATTCAAATGACCCGTGAAGCACCACTGAGAGAATGAGAGACAGCTTGAGAACACAAGTAAATGACCAAATGGTGGAATGATAGAATTGAGAATTCACCTTTAAAGCAATCAGAATGTAAAACAGCAATATGGAAAACCCACAGAGATTTTGACAAATCGAAAACAAATGAATCCAGAATAAAAGAAACCCATTTTCTTTATGGGGGAATGGTACAAGAAGAGTAGAATTAATCAGACTTTAGACATCTATCAAAGTGTAAATGCATAAAACGTTGACATGTCAGTTGAAAACAACACCCTAACACATTTACATTTATGCATTTGGCAGACGCTTTTATCCAAAGAGACTTACAGAGCATTTATTACAGGGACAGTCCCCCCGGAGCAACCTGGAGTTAAGTGCCTTGCTCAAGGTCACAATGGTGGTGGCTCTGGGGATCGAACCAGCGACCTTCTGATTAACAGTTTAGTGCTTTAGCCCACTACACCACCACCACTCCATAACACACAATCATACTTGTGGTTGATAAAAAAAATTAAAAAAGAATTAGTGTAAAGAATCAAACAGTAATTTAAAATATTTTTTAGGTTCATGAGTCCTGAGCTGTTAAGATAAGTTTCTTTACAATTTGGCATTTTATTCTTATGGTACCAGTTGCAGCCAAGAGCATTTTTCTGTGAAGGATTTCACTCATCTAGAATCCTATCTAGATAGAATGAGTGATGTATTTACTTTGACTGTATTTCTTTACATCTTAAAATAATCATAAATAAAGTTGCAAGCAAATTAATTCTACCATTTGTGACAGACCTTAGCTCAAATGCACTGAACAGCACATGTATGGCAATAAACCATGTACCTTACACAGAGGAAGAGATCAAGAGCGAATAATGAAAAAGGTCCTATCCTCCAAGTAAAACTTATGCTATTAGTTGATTGATGTTAATCTTTACAAAGTAAACAGCGTGAGAAACATAGACATTTAACCGAAGTTCAGGTTGACATCCCAAGGCTGCGTGGTAGATCATTTCACCTCTTTCAAAACATAATAGCCTTCTATTTAGCCATATTCAGGCTCAATTTTCAACAATTAATTACACTGGATTGGCAGCATAAAAATGTCAGTAGCCATGAAAAGGATTTGATTTCAATTATCTCGGCTCAAAGGGGGTATGATTTCCGAATACACTTAAGCAAAATTATAACAGGACTTTGCTCCCCATAAAATTGGGTGTGTTTAAAGAGTGATTATGTGCTGAATAGACGGGTGTTGAATGGGAGTGAATGTTCCAGGCTCCCTCTGAAAGGCACTCAATTATCCCTGATTGCTCCCCTTCATGGTGGAGCCAGTGGAGATACCTGCTATTGCTGTGATTGGGGAGAAATTTACATGCAGCACTTTCTGCTGAGAGAAACAGGGCTGTGGGGTTAAAGATTTTCAAAAGACAGCCAAGGGGTCAGTTCAGCAGATGTGGTAAAGCGGTAATGGAGGAGTAGTACGTCTAACAAGCCATTAAGGGAGGTGGGGAATGAGAAGACAATCAAAAGCGAAAAGGAAATCAGAGAAACAACTCTTCAGTCACATTTTAGACATAACATCATAAAATAAAACTAGTAGCCTATGCATGTTCTGGAAGGCAATACCTCATGTTTAGAATTGTGATATTTCAGGCCATTTGAATTGCAGTCAGATAATGTTCGTTCCATATATTACATTCTTTACTTGCATATTTATACAATCTGTTCAAGCTGTCAAACCTTCACTCTTACTCTACTATTATGTTGTTTTACTTCTCAACCAATATAAGGTTTTGCCTGTCAGGTTAGAATGTTTTGCTATCAGTTGTTTCTCTTAGAATGCTGTTTCTCTCTCTGTTTTTCTTTGCACTTGTGGAAGCTTTTCAAATCTGCACTTATGAATATATATTAGCTTTTAAAAAAAGATTTACGCATTTCAATTTCATAACAAATTTCCATCAAATTGAATTGTGTAATCTTTTAACAAAATAAAATGTATGAAACTGTAGTTTACATTTTTAATTTTTAATAAGTTTTCAATTTATGTTTTTTTTCTTTTTTTTTCCTCCCAAAGATTACTCAATTACATTTGATGAAATGTAGTCATGAAATTTAAATGTGTAAATCTTTTTTTTTTTTAAAAGTTGACTTTAAATAATGATTGGTGTAATCATGAAAAAAATTATAATCCTCTAGAACATTTACAGTGGCAAGAAAAAGTATGTGAACCCTTTGGAATGAACTAGTTGAACTCGTCATAAAATGTAAAATCTCATCTTCATCAAAGTCACAGTACAGACAAACACAACGTGTTTAAGCTAACAACACAAACAATTCTAATCGTTCATGTCTCTATTGAACACTTCTCATTAAACATTCACAGTGCTGTGGAAAAAGTAAGTGAACCTTTGGATTTAATAACCGGTCAATTCTGCTGGTAACTCTGGATTAGACCTGCACAACGTACAGAAGGAAATTTGAACCATTCTTCCTTACAGAACTGCTTCAGCTCAGCCATGTTCTTAGGATGTCTGGTGTGAACGGCTCTCTTAAGGTCATTTCACAGCATTTTTTGCATCATACGTAATGCTGCATGTTCTTCCCAAACAATTCAACCTAGTTTCATCAGTCCAAAAAACTTTTTCTCAGTAGTGCTATGGAGTGTCAAGATGGTCATTGGCAAACTTCAGGCACACAGCAATGTTATTAGTTTTTGTTTGTTTTTTGTTTTGGAAGGAAGCGGCTTCCTTGTCCTGCTATGTCTTTAATGTTTTCTGTATAGTCTCTTGAACAGAGATGTTAAACAGTACCAATGATTCCTTCAAGTCTTCAGCGTACACACTAGGGATCTTTTTCCTAATCGAGCATTCCTGTGTGCCCTTTGAGTCATCTTTGCTGGACGGCCACTTCTAGGGAGAGTAGCCACAGTACTAAATCGTCTCCATTTATAGGCAATTTGTGCTGTGGACAGATGAATATCTAAGCTCTTCTAAATAACTTTGTAACCCTTTCTTCTGGGATCTCTTTTTTGTGAGGCAAGATCCACATCAACAGATGCTTCTCGTGAATATCCAAGGGGTTCACATACTTTTTCCAAACTGCACTGTTTGAATTATGTATTCAATATATACAAGAACAATTCAATCATTTCTGTGTTATTAGTAAAAACGGATTGTTTTTATTAAAATCTATTACATTAATGAATTAATTTTTCTGCTTATTACAGATATGTATACTCACCTAAAGGATTATTAGGAACACCTGTTCAATTTCTCATTAATGCAATTATCTAATCAACCAATCACATGGCAGTTGCTTCAATGCATTTAGGGGTGTGGTCCTGGTCAAGACAATCTCCTGAACTCCAAACTGAATGTCAGAATGGGAAAAAAAGGTGATTTAAGCAATTTTGAGCTTGGCATGGTTGTTGCGCCAGACGGGCCGGTCTGAGTATTTCACAATCTGTTCAGTTACTGGGATTTTCACGCACAACCATTTCTAGGGTTTACAAAGAATGGTGTGAAAAGGGAAAAACATCCAGTATGCGGCAGTCCTGTGGGCGAAAATGCCTTGTTGATGCTAGAGGTCAGAGGAGAATGGGCCAACTGATTCAAGCTGATAGAAGAGCAGCTTTGCCTGAAATAACCACTCGTTACAACCGAGGTATGCAGCAAAGCATTTGTGAAGCCACAACACGCACAACCTTGAGGCGGATGGGCTACAACAGCAGAAGACCCCACCGGGTACCACTCATCTCCACTACAAATAGGAAAAAGAGGCTACAATTTGCAAGAGCTCACCAAAATTGGACGGTTGAAGACTGGAAAAATGTTGCCTGGTCTGATGAGTCTCGATTTCTGTTGAGATATTCAGATGGTAGAGTCAGCATTTGGCGTAAACAGAATGAAAACATGGATCCATCATGCCTTGTTACCACTGTGCAGGCTGGTGGTGGTGGTGTAATGGTGTGGGGGATGTTTTCTTGGCACACTTTAGGCCCCTTAGTGCCAATTGGGCATCGTTTAAATGCCACGGCCTACCTGAGCATTGTTTCTGACCATGTCCATCCCTTTATGGCCACCATGTACCCATCCTCTGATGGCTACTTCCAGCAGGATAATGCACCATGTCACAAAGCTCAAATCATTTCAAATTGGTTTCTTGAACATGACAATGAGTACACTGTACTAAAATGGCCCCCACAGTCACCAGATCTCAACCCAATAGAGCATCTTTGGGATGTGGTGGAACGGGAGCTTTGTGCCCTGGATGTGCATCCCACAAATCTCCATCAACTGCAAGATGCTATCCTATCAATATGGGCCAACATTTCTAAAGAATGCTTTCAGCACCTTGTTGAATCAATGCCACGTAGAATTAAGGCAGTTCTGAAGGCGAAAGGGGGTCAAACACAGTATTAGTATGGTGTTCCTAATAATCCTTTAGGTGAGTGTATATATATATATATATATATATATATATATATATATATATATATATATATATATATATAAGTCAAGTAAAAAAAAAAATTTGCCACCACTGAATCAAGCTGAATACATTATTACTCAAACAAAAATAAGGGTTAAATCAGGTAGAAATAGCTACTTAAGGGATTACATAATACACAATGGATGGATGGATGGATGGATGGATGGATGGATGGATGGATAGATAGATAGATAGATAGATAGATAGATAGATAGATAGATAGATAGATAGATAGATAGATAGATAGATAGATAGATAGATAGATAGATAGATAGATAGATAGATAGATAGATAGATAGAACTCACACTTTATCAACTATTGTTTGAGCTATTGCTTAAAAGACATTTGATAGTAATACTTGCTATAATCGTCCTACTCCTCAACAAGTCACCATATAGCCACAAAAGCAAGCCCTGAAAATGTTCAGTCTCTTTCCGCATAGAAATTCTCTTAATCCGCGGTTGGTAATCAGTAGTTTAAATTGACCATTCAATTTTTAACATGTTAAGCCCTGCGTCATTATGAACAGACCTCTGAACAAGGCTTTCTGAATAGTGTTTAAGATTTTAAGTAGGGCATTATTTTGAATATTATTCATTGCTTTCAATGTTAGGTCAAAGATGGTACCCATAGTTCACAGGTCCAACCGCATGGCACTAATGCTGTTCTTCGAGCGATCAGATAACAAATCACCGTATTCACCACTGAATGAGTTAAACCAGTTTACAAAGTGGCATAGATTTAACAACTCGATTTCCAGCCTTTGACAAGACAAAAAAAAAGAAGCAAAGCAGGAAGCTGAGGTAAGCCTCTTAATTTGGATGAATGGTGAAAACAAGTATTGGGCATTAATGCCAAGATTACATGGACACCTATGGAGATGTTAAAGCTCTACATTTCTCCACAGCAATTCCCATGACAGCAAAACGACGACTATCTTGTTTAAAATGTGATGAATAAAGTTAGTTCGTTCCCGAAATAAGGTGACGTCGTTAAAAATGATAAAAATGGACTGTTTATTTTACTGTGCTTTCTATTGTGTATATAATTCGCTTGACCAATTTATGATGTTCATTTTGTTTATTATGGATGTAATTTTATGAGAATAATCGCTGATTATTAAATGCGTAAAACTTTCAAATAAGATTTCAATTCCATAAACAAATCCTTAAGGTTAAGCTTAACAACAAAACAAACGAACAAAAAAACTAAATATTTAAGTTTGATTAATTTATTTAAAAAAATCACACAATTTTGTTTGATTTCATTTTCTAAAGTAATTGAAATGCACACATCTATAAAATAGGCTATATTGTTATTTATTTATTTTTTTAGTGTGGAAGCTACAAAGAAAACACATTTCGAAGCATTTTCATTTAAGTTTATTTTTCTTTCACATTAGCTTAATATTTTCACTGACTGATTTATCAAGAAAAGCATACAGTTATTTATTTCCCTGAAGTATGATGGCTCATAGGCTTAATAAAACATAAATAATGCTCATTGAAAAGCATGACAAAGTTATCACAATTATTTCCCCAAAAATCTTAATATGTATCATGAGAAAGTATACAACCCTTTATCTGCTCAATACAGAAATATTGAAAAAACAAAAAGCTATATTTGTGTCTATTTGCTCAAATATGTCTGCTTTAATTTTGTTGTCAACAACAGATAAATACCAATATTACAATGTGCATTGCATTAAAAATTACAACAACAACAAAAAAGGATGAAGATATCTTAATGGATCATTCAACAACCATTGGGAAAACACATTCAGCACTTCATAATAAAAAATACAATAAAATAATAATAATTTTTATGCTACATTTAAACTTCCAGAGACTGAAGAATACATGTGTCTATTAATGCATCTATTAATAATAACTCTTTATATCAGTGCTTCTGCTGGACTTTGGTCTTTTTCCATCTCTCAAGCAAGGAGTGTGACTTAGCACTCATCTTTTCCAGCCATTTCAGCAGCTGTGATGTGAGTCAGCTGAGCAGAATGCTCCTTTGCTTTGAAACGCAGTGCTGCTATGCTGGAAGCACGGAGGTCAACAATGGGGATGGAAGGTATTAAGGGTGAGGAAGAGGAGGGAAGGCTATTGATGAGGTGGGAGCGTGGTTGAATTGGACCCTCGATGGCAGGATGGGGTATCCTTTGCAGTGCCATTGGACCTAAGCTTGTAAACAGTCTGATGAGACAGAGAAACAGACAATTTTAGCCATACTTTTAATGACGTCACATTGATAACTTAATAACTTAAAGTGAGGGTTCACACAAAAATGAAAATTCTGTCATTATTTACTCACCTTCATGTTGGTCCAAACACGTGACACTTTTTTCTTTCAAGGAACACAAAAGGCATTCTGTTATGTTCTGACAGCCTCAGTCACCATTCACTTTCAGTGTATAGAAAAAAGATGCAGCGAAATGGAATGGTGACTGAGGCTAAGATCCTGCCTAACATCTTTGTGTTCCATGAAGAAAAGACAGTCATGGTTTGAAATGACATGAGGGTGAGTAAATTATAACTACTGTACATTTAAATTTTTAAGTGAAATATGCCTTTAAATATCTGGTTAATACTAGTTTACAACTGATGCCATTGTCACAAATAATGCATTTGTTGGAATAACACTGTAGAATGACTATTATGCAAAACTCTCTATAAGGGTTTACCTTCCAAAAGTGTGGTTGATGAAAGCGGGATGTCTAAACATGGCTGCCCCTAAAAGAGCACTGAAGCTGTGAGGGGAGGCTGAGCTTGGGGGTTGTTGAGCCAGTCTTTTTAGGGGCGCAGGCCAAGCAGAATCAATAGCTGGATGTGGGTTGGGGATAAAAGGATTCCCACCCAGGTAATGACACAAGGATTGTGCAGCAGGAGGGCTTCCAGGATAGTGAAGGCCAAGAGAGTGTGATGAGACCCCTGACTTTTCCCTTTTCCTCCATTTTGCACGTCGGTTCTGGAACCAGACCTTTACGGAAAAACAATGGCTTTGTCAGCTTTAAATAATAGGGTTCAAAACAGTGTTTGAATGCAAACTTCAATACAGTGAAAAAGACACCCTATATATATTTAAATAAATAAAAATGTCTAACATTCATTTGAATGTCTTTGTATGTACTAAAATAAAGTATTTGATGCCATGAGTGTCATTTACTATATTAGCCTACTATTATTTCGAAGGGCCATGGAAAATGAAGCAATGTGATAACAATTTTACATGGTCACAAAAAGTTAATTCACCTGATGAACTTTCACCTTTTACTGACCCTTTATGATTCGCAGAGCTAATGTTTGCTTCTAAATCACTTGCACCTTTATTAGCAACTGACACATAAGTGCCAACTTTACATTTTGCTTCCCACGGATCTCGACCTGGACGAAAGCTTGGGAATTTTTTGTGCAAATCTAGAGGGAAATTTGCACTTTCGTTTGGGCATTGTTTCCACTCAGCTGTCATTTGCTGCTACTGTCAAGCAACTGTTTAATGCCGAACACAATAGAGCTTTGTGCGTTCCCGGAGAGATTGACAGGCAGGAATTTGGCCAATAGTTGATGCAAGCCACTTATAATCAACCAATTGGTGTGCGAGAAGGCGGGACTTACAAAGAGGGGTTAAAGCAACGCAAATATGCGCGAACACACACAATGAAGTATTAGACCAGATCATAATACTATTCCGGACTTTTTCGCAAATTTAGAAATCCCGGCCCAATTCTTTTTTTAAGGTCCGATAAAGAGGATGTATGGACACCGTTACACCCCACCAGCAGGGACACTAGGGGCTCAGTTTGTCTTTAATTTATTGTTTACACCTAATGCAACCAGTCTGCTGGGTTTTTTGCCACTCCCTTACGATAATACACTGACGGTCAGTGACTGACCAATCAACATGGATATTCAAATGACACAAGTTCATCTGCTTCTGTCCAACCAAAAAATGCAAAACAGATTCATTACCAATTATTATCAGAGTTAACCATTCAAGCCAATCAGTTTTCAGCATGTTGTTAATGTGTCATCAAGCATGGCAACGTAATAATTATTTTTTTTACTGGAGGATCTAAAAACATGTGAAAGACTTGTCAAATCTTATCACACTTGGAAAGCACAGCATCAAAGGTACCTTACAGTAACGCTATATTTGACAGAAATGAAAACAGATAGACTTACAGTCTCTTCAATGGCATGCACTGTATAAATCTGTAAGCTCCTATAACTTCCAATTTTCTAAAACTCGTGATTTCTGGAGTTTTTTGTTAAGTGACACTTTTTGGAAATATGGTAAAGATGGTGCTGAATAAGTTAAACCCTATGTTTAATAGATAAGGCATATGGTTTATATTATAGGCTATAAATCCTTCAACAAATGTTAAACAGACCATATGTTACATTTGCATAAGTTAGGGATTAGGGGTGAATCTCTTATTATTGGAAAAACATGACTGAAAATAGCTTTAATACAGGGGTTGTTACTGTAAATGATGACCATACACTGGCAATAATAAATGAGTAAAAAAAATGGTACTACATTTGTTTCATGTAACATACAAAAGGGACCAAATTATCTAAAAAAAAAAAAAAGAATCGAGTCTCAATTTTTTTTTTCTATTTTGGGCTTCTTCCATCATTTCCTTTAATTATTACGTAACTTCTTACGTAATACGGTATTTTCTAGTAATTTGAAACAATGCGTTGTCAACTCAAAGTCGCCTATAACATTATTAAGAACAGTTTACTTATCATCATGCGTCTTAAGACCGTCTGTTGGCACATTGTAATCAGCTTAATGTTAATGTCGGCAGGAAATCTGTCAACAAGTCTGTTATTGCAGCCAATTTATTTGGAGTTGGACAATATAGTGACCTTTAAAACAGGTTTAAGATTCCATTGCTGTCATTTTGTTCATGTTTCTATTCTTGTTGTAGTGTTTTATGACGTGCACAGTGAAACAGTGAATGTTGACAAGAATGTGACTTGAAGAAAGTCACAAAACTTACTTGCACTCGCGCTTCTGTAAGATCTAGTCTCATCGCTAACTCCTCCCTTAAATTAAAAGAAAAAAAGATAGGTATACAATCACATTTTTCACTGATTTTGACAAATATAAAAAGTCATTTATTCATTCGCTTACAAAAAAGTCTAATGATTGAATATCGAATGGTGAGCAAATATATTTCCACTTTAGCTTTACAGTCATTAACGTTTAAAAGCAGCGACATGAAGAATTTGTAAATGAAAAATAGTTAAAGCCTAGTATAAATGCAAAAATGATTTAAGCTGTATTAAAAATGTTTAGCAAGAAAGGAGATTGGTTGTGTATTTTGGAAATGATTTAGAGGAGATCTTTTTTAAATTCTACTAATAAACACGTGACTGATAATAATGGCACCATTCCGACCACTGCAAGCAAACACATGCTTAATGCAAAAACTATTTAAGCAACAAACTGACAACTGTAAGGCTTTACACATGTTCTACATGTTAATAATCGTTACCTTGTGAATACATCAGGGTAGTGTGTCTTTTGGAAAGCTCTTTCTAACTCATCAAGCTGAGAACTGCTAAATGTGGTCCTGTATCTCCTCTGTTTTCGTTTAAACATCCCATCTTCCGTGTCACTTCCCGCTGATAAAGTCGTTTCCTCGCTGTTCTTCAAGTATGTTTCCCTGTTTCCCTTTTCGTTGTCTGTCTCTTGATCTTCCGATCTTTGCGTGGGACTCGAGGTGCTTTTGCAGGACTTATGAAACGTACTGTCCTGATAGGGTCTAGTATGACTGCTTTCTAGAGGGGCCTCTAGTTTTTCGTTTTCACACGATTTGTACAACAGGCGTGATCCCGATGTCTCACTGTTGTCTGTGTGAATTTCTCTTGAGGAGTCAGTCATCCTGCCCAACGGGGCGAAGGGGCGACGGAGCTTAGGCGGCAGGTGCATTTGCAGGGGCCACAAACTGTCTGGTGATGCTGTCAGCAAAAAACGTTTTGATAAATGATGGTTAACAGGGTGGCTACATCAATTTACCAAATGAAATTAACAGTTTCACAACACACACACACACACACACACACACACACACACACACACACACACCAAAAGCAGCTCCTTTATCACTAAATAATCAATTAATTAACGCTGCAGGAACTCACCCTCGGGTGCCGAGACGCGCTCTCCTTTGAAGGGACTTTTCCTACCTAGAATACTATCAATGCAGTATGAGGACAACAGAGTGGGCGATTTACATTTGCAGTTTGTTTGGTCTGAATTGTGCCCCTCTATTTCTCTGCTCATATCTCTGGCTTTCATGAAGGCTTGAGAAACCAATGATCCATCGACCGCGCGCCCGAACGATCTCGCTGACTGATCTGCAGAAGCTCGCGCGCGCTGACCTTTGTACTGATGCTTCAGCTTCCAAAACTCACCTAAAGCATCTGATTGGTTATCCAATGAAAAGCGCTGCCTCAGACGAGGCAGGCTGTGTGTTTCAATATAAAGACCCTATCGCAATGCTTCAATAGCGCGTGCAGCGCAAATAATTTAGGAATATTTGACATAGTTAGTGTATTTTTTTAGTAGGCCTAGGTTAAATTACTGTATAATGACAATAAGTAGTCTATAGGTAGAACAACTAGCATTTAGAACAAATAGGTTCATCTTACACTACTGTATGTTATGAGGGTAATGATCAAAAAGACTTTCCAACTTCGCCCCTAAAAGCTGAGGTATTATTCATAAAGTACAACTTGTCTGTTCTTCTTTGTTTTATTATTTAATTTTGTTTCACGAATGAAGCGAGGGTTGTAACACAATGCTGCCAATAGCATCATAAAGCATACACCACTGATCAGACTAAAATCAATAAATAAGGGCCTACCATTAAATTATTCTTTTTTTAAATACAATGTTTAATGTAACATCAATTACATATTTCAGTGAACCGTGTGAAATAAAATTCCATTAAAATATTTTGATACAATATTGTGAAAATAAACCGTATGGTGTAGGGAATGAAAGTAGGTTTATAATTCTGAAAGAAAGAAAGAAAGAAAGAAAAGAAAAGAAAGAAAGAAAGAAAGAAAGAAAGAAAGAAAGAAAGAAAGAAAGAATGAAAGTTTGAAGAATGCCATGATAAGATAACATTTTTAAGCATAATTAAAGCTGTCATAGATGTGTAGCTACATTCACAGGATCAGATCTCATCATGCATTAGGTTTAGTGTGAGCGCCATCTGCTGTGTATGCTGTAGAACACAACACATTTTCCAAATAATGATAATAATAATATGATATATTACACTGTGCATTATTATTCATATACCCTCATCGAAATGAAACTCCGATCTAGTCTAATGAAAACATTATGAAAAGTACATTTGCCATTCTGCTGTTTTGAATATAAAATACCAGTAAAATATAAAATCGGTAGCAATCCGATAATATCAGACAATGCTGCACAATTTTTTATAATATAATTTTCGTTGTGTTTCCAGTACTAAATATTGAATTCTCAATAAAAAAAAACTTTTTAAAAGGTTTTCTGAGAAGCAAAATTGCTTGGGTTAGATTTATGTCGGTAAAGATAAAAACATTTTTGCCAAGGGATATTCAAGATATATTCTTTGAAAACAAGTTAATATCTTAATAAATAATGTTTCTTCATGGTTCAGCATCTAACCTTATGTATGCAACATCTACAGTCTTATCTCTTATAATAGTTTCTCGTACAACTGAAAAAAAAAAAATCCTATTGTTTTTACCAAAAAAATCTGGCAGCTGTGGTTGCCAGAATAAATATGTAAACAATAGGCTACAGTTAAAAAGTAAACCACTTTACAGAACAACCTGTACATTTTACAGTTTAAAATGGTTGTTATATACATGTTGGCACTGTGTAAAAAAAAAAAAACATTCTGTTAAATTTACGGAATATAATTAACATGAACTTCTGAAACCGTAAAATCTGTTGTTTACTTAGGCCTATATTTGTTAAGCACTGTAATGACATCATAGAGAATGTCACATGATGACATGAAGTTCATCAGTAGCGGCTCATCCAGGAGCAATGACCGATTCAAGTGAAGAGACTGTGCTCAGTATCACTCATACAAACACAAAACACCATCACGGTAACACATGTGAGACTTAAATAACTAATATATTTGTTAATCAATTAACATTTTATTTCTGTAGCATTTTTACTGTATTTTACTGTTAAAATTACTGACATTTTTTTTTTTACAGTTAAACGCAGTAATCACGAGTTTGGATGGTGAAAGGATGCAGATGAGGATATGCATAGTAAAACAGATGTTGTACACTCTATATTTGGTTATTTTGGAGAGGAGACGGGGTGGGGAATGAATCACGTGCATGTAAGCACAGGATTTATTGAGGAACTATATGCGCAGGTTCTGGCGTGCGTACGGTTAAAATCAGATTTTTGTGCTAATGCACACTTTTAGGAAGACATCTAAGCACAGTTTTATACATGAGGCCCCAGGTCTTTATTTGGGAAAAAATTTAATTCCCAGTGTGAAAGTCTTACAAGATTACTGAGGCCACTGTTTTAAAGTGTTTACTTTTATTCAAGTTTTAACCATTTATTTATTTGTGAAAATACGATTACAGAATCAATAAGTTGCTATCTATTGTATAAATCTGTTTTTTAAAGATGTACATTTTATCAAGTTAATACTTTTTTTTAAAGTTAATTTTCAAATGATTTATTTCAGGATATTTAAGTAGATAATGTCAAATAAATATGAATTTAAATGCAGCAATGGTGTGCACGTGTTATTTACTAACTTTTAATTAATTCAACAGAACAGAGCAGCATTTTTGTGTGTGTGCGCAAATGGTGTGGTATCTGGGGTGTCCAATCCTGTTCCAGGAGGGCCACCTTCCAGGCAGGTGTGTAGGTTGGAGATGAACTCTGTAGGAAGGTGACTTAAGACATTTCACGAGAGAATCTGCCAACATGCGTTCCATTCCGAAGGGCTCATTATATGCCCAAATCCATTTAAAGGGTTTGCCCTCCACAGTGAGTGCTTCGGAGGGTTGAAGGGCTCGAAAATATCGGTACCTCGGAACGCACTTCTACCCAAGCCATGAAGCCGCTGTCGCACATCACCTGCAGCTCATCAGAAATATTTTACAGGATTTTGCCTCACAAACTGCTTTCAGAATACAAACTGAAAATAAACGATTTAAAACGTCAAGAAGAAACTTTAGCTTCATGTGTTAAAAGTTTTATTTTAGTAAAAAAATGAACCTGTAACAAATGTAAGCAACAGATCCAGCAAATTTACAGTAAAATATCAAGCCTGAGCCAGTTTCAAAAACAAAGCCAGGGCTACTCCCTGCTGCCCTGTCGCACTGCTTACGTCATCAGTCAAGTCAGCCCAGTGGTGTTATCAATTTGCTTATCCTATACTCTAAAAACAGGAAAGCTATCAAGACCTTGCATCTATTTACCCTGTTTAGCATCTTTCAGTGCTGATTTGTGATCCTTTTTTTAATTTATTTTTTTATGTTTTTTATTTTTATTTTTGTCAGCCCTATGCTCCCCTGGTATTGTCTGCCCTTGTGAATTATATGTTTTCCATACTGTTTGTCAATGAAAAAATTAATAAAAAATAACAAAAATTAAAAAAAAAGTTATCAATTTGCATGTTCTCTAAATGTTTAACTCAAGATTTAGATTGAATATTTATACATCTTTTTTTATTTAAGATTTATATTTTAGATTTACATTCAGATTTAACATTTAAGCAACATTTAGAATGTATATTTAGGATTTATAATAATTGACATTTAAGATTTAAATATATATTTACATGTTGGATTTATATTTTACATTTACATTTTCAGCTCGGCTTTCAACACAATCATACCAGATATACTCCGGAATAAGTTAAACCAACTCCCTGTTCCCACCTCTACCTGTCAGTGGATTACCAGCTTTCTGACGGACAGGCAGCAGCTTGTGAGGCAGGGAAAATTCACTTCCACCACCTGTACCATCAGCACTGGTGCCCCCCAGGGATGTGTGCTCTCCCCACTACTCTTCTCCCTGTACACCAATGACTGCACCACCAAGGACCCCTCTGTCAGGCTCCTGAAGTTTACAGACGACACCACTGTCATCGGCCTCATCCGAGATGATGATGAGTCTGCATATAGAAAGGAGGTTGAACGGCTGGCTGTCTGGTGCAGTCAAAACAACCTGGAGCTGAACTCGCTCAAAACAGTGGAGATGATTGTGGACTTTAGGAGGAACACCCCAACATTGTCCCCCCTCACCATTCTAAACAGCACTGTGGCAGCAGTGGAGTCATTCAGGTTCCTGGGCACTACCATCTCACAGGACCTGAAGTGGGAGATACACATCGACTCCATTGTGAAAAAGGCCCAGCAGAGGTTGTACTTCCTTCGCCAGCTGAGGAAGTTCAACCTGCCACCAGTGCTGCTGAAACAGTTCTACTCAGCAGTCATTGAGTCTGTCTTCTGCACTTCAATAACTGTCTGGTTTGGTGCAGCTACGAAATCAGACATCAGAAGACTACAAAGGACAGTTCGGTCTGCTGAGAGGATTATTGGTTGCCCCCTGCCCCCCTTCAAGAACTGTACACTTCCAGAGTGAGGAAAAAGGCTGGTAAAATCACTCTGGACCCCACTCACCCAGCCCACTACCTTTTTGAACTGTTGCCTTCTGGCCGGCGCTTCAGAGCTCTGAACACCAGAACCGTCAGACACAGGAACAGTTTTTTCCCTCAGGCTATCCATCTAATGAACAATTAAATTGCAATTAAATTATGTGCAATATACAGTTTAATTTTAATTTAAATTTATATTATCCAACATATCCACTTCTGCATTACTTACATTGCTCTGTACATAATATACAGGTTTTTGTTCTTTATATAACAGATTGTATTAGACTTGCACTACGTGTGTGTATGTGGACATGTATGAAGGTGAGTGTATGTATGTATATGTATAATTATTTATTTTGTGTTCTTTTTTGTTTTTAATTACCTATGTCTTGCTGCTGTTTTTGGTATTGTTTGTATTGTTGTAGACTGGAAGCTCCTGTCACCTAGACAAATTCCTTGTATGTGTAAGCATACTTGGCAATAAAGCTGATTCTGATTCTGATTCTGATATATCAAATTGATATTTAAAATTTATATTTGAGTTTTACATTTAGATTTAAAATGTACATTTAGTTTTAACATTTACATTTACATTTAAATTGAAGATTTATATTTAATATTTATATTTAGTTACATTTATTAAAAAATTGAGAATAAAATAAATGAAATGCTTATTTACAAATTACAACTTACCAAGCCAAATTGAGCTGTTAAACCTGTTGTTAAACCTGACAAAATGTATCCAGTTTTTGTAACATGTTTTATTTTACGAAAGGTGCTGCATAGTGGTGAAGTAAGGTTTCCACATGTTTTCCATATCTTAAAGGTGCTGTACGTAAATTCAGAAACCCTTGTTATTAATGGCACTTGTGACCGTTAAGTGAACTGCAGCCAGATACCTGTTGCTCGTGCTGGTGAACACATTCTGTAGAGACGCGAGCATCAACCAAAACAATGATTTACTGGCATCATGCTGACAGATGAGGTAGCATAATTAAAATGACACAGTTATGATTGTTTTACTACAAACTTTGAGACTGTATATTATATTTGACTCTCCAGTGCTGGAACAGGGCTAAAAACAAGTGTGTATATACACTCACCTAAAGGATTATTAGGAACACCATACTAATACTGTGTTTGACCCCCTTTCGCCTTCAGAACTGCCTTAATTCTACGTGGCATTGATTCAACATGGTGCTGAAAGCATTCTTTAGAAATGTTGGCCCATATTGATAGGATAGCATCTTGCAGTTGATGGAGATTTGTGGGATGCACATCCAGGGCACGAAGCTCCCGTTCCACCACATCCCAAAGATGCTCTATTGGGTTGAGATCTGGTGACTGTGGGGGCCATTTTAGTACAGTGAACTCATTGTCATGTGCAAGAAACCAATTTGAAATGATTCGAGCTTTGTGACATGGTGCATTATCCTGCTGGAAGTAGCCATCAGAGGATGGGTACATGGTGGCCATAAAGGGATGGACATGGTCAGAAACAAAGCTCAGGTAGGCCGTGGCATTTAAACGATGCCCAATTGGCACTAAGGGGCCTAAAGTTTGCCAAGAAAACATTCCCCACACCATTACACCACCACCACCAGCCTGCACAGTGGTAACAAGGCATGATGGATCCATGTTCTCATTCTGTTTACGCCAAATTCTGACTCTACCATCTGAATGTCTCAACAGAAATCGAGACTCATCAGACCAGGCAACATTTTTCCAGTCTTCAACTGTCCAATTTTGGTGAGCTCTTGCAAATTGTAGCCTCTTTTTCCTATTTGTAGTGGAGATGAGTGGTACCCGGTGGGGTCTTCTGCTGTTGTAGCCCATCCGCCTCAAGGTTGTGCGTGTTGTGGCTTCACAAATGCTTTGCTGCATACCTCGGTTGTAACGAGTGGTTATTTCAGGCAAAGTTGCTCTTCTATCAGCTTGAATCAGTTGGCCCATTCTCCTCTGACCTCTAGCATCAACAAGGCATTTTCGCCCACAGGACTGCCGCATACTGGATTTTTTTCCCTTTTCACACCATTCTTTGTAAACCTTAGAAATGGTTGTGCGTGAAAATCCCAGTAACTGAGCAGATTGTGAAATACTCAGACCGGCCCGTCTGGCACCAACAACCATGCCACGCCCAAAATTGCTTAAATCACCTTTCTTTCCCATTCTGACATTCAGTTTGGAGTTAAGGAGATTGTCTTGACCAGGACCACACCCCTAAATGCATTGAAGCAACTGCCATGTGATTGGTTGATTAGATAATTGCATTAATGAGAAATTGAACAGGTGAGTGTATATAGATCAGTGGTTTAAACACTCCAAAAACTTGGCCCCATTCACTTCCTCTGTAAGTGCCTCACTGTAACCTCGACTGCTTTTTATTTTATTTTTTAAGAAAAGGTCGACGAAATTATTTTATGTAATCAACATTATGCCACAATTGCTGTCGATTGAACCTGGAATATTACTTTAAGCCAAAGGGAAATTATATTGACCTTTTCTTTCTTACCAATGGCAAATAGTGCATTTGACAAGGGTCTAAAAATGTTGCGAAAACACCTATTTTTTATTGGTATTATTAACACGTAAAGCATGAATACAAATACAAATCTGATGGAAAAGTACTTCTCCTTGTCTTTGGGTGGCGCGTTTGTCTCAGCACATGTGATGTCGAGGACGGAAGTGCGTACCTAGAAAAACACAAACACACCCACTCATGTTATTGGCGCGTATAGCGGACTGGAGCGAACTTATATACGCTGAAAATAATATTTATTCAAATCTATCTCTGAATTATTGGTTATATAAACAGTAAGACAGGATGCATGCTCAGATAAATGCGTCAGTATAAGGAATATAGCTTAATAATCATTCACGAGACTGGACAGGGCTCTGACAGCATGCACGCGCATCGTCCTTTTTGCTGATAATGCATGTGTTGATATAGAAAACAAATAGGTTACGTTTTAAACAACAGTATTTCTCCACGTAATTCAGTCAAAACACAACTTTATATCCGTAAAAATGATGAAAAGCGTAGGAAAGCTGTTTGGGTTAAGGCGCAAATGCGCGCCCTCACAGTCTCGCATTGAAAGAAAAAAGACTCGCGTGAATCCCATTGATAACATGTTGGATGACAGCGACGAGGGATCGTTCGGCAGCACTACGAGCGTCAGTTCAGATAGCGAATACCAGAACTCCGAAGACGAATCGGGAGGCTCCGACAGCTCTTACCGAGCACGGGAGAGTGACGGGGAGGACAGCAGCGAGACGGACGAGAAATGCACCGCGTCTCGGAAACAGAGGAAAAGACCCGCGAGCGCGACAGCTCTAGATGACGACTCGAGCGATTCCTCAAGCGACGTCGGTGGAGAGCCGCTCCGAAGAGTGCTGCAGAGAAAACGGCTCAGACTGCCGGAGGATTCAGAGGACGAGGCTCTGATGGAGAAGAAAAGAAAGGCTGAAGTTAAAGCTGCTGCTGCAAAGAGACGAGAGAGAAGGAATAAACTTGTGGAGTTGTCAAAGAAACGAAAGTCTGGTGCCCCACGTCGCAGGCGCAGGACGTTGGTAAGTTAAACGGATAGTTCATCCAAAAATAAAAATTCTCATCATTTACTCACCCTCATGCCATCTTAGATGTGTTACTTTTGAACACAAACGAAGAATATGTCAGCTTTGTTGGTCCTCACAATGCAAGGAATGGAGACCAGAACTTTTAAGTTTCAAAAAGTACATAAATGCAGCCTAAACGTCAAACATAATATTCCAGTGGTTTACAGTCGGGTTTGGGTGAGAACAGAACAATATACAACAAATGTTTCACTGTACATCATGATTTTCAAGCTTGATTAAACGTTCTAGTGTGCACTAGTTGACGCTAGATAGTGTAATCAAGCTTGAAATCATGATGTACATTCAAAAAGTTGTTATACTTTGGTCGGTTCTCACCCAAAAAAATATGAAATCGTTTCAGAGCACATGGATTAAACCACTCGAGTCTTATGGTTTACTTTTGTTTGGGCTTTATATGCTTTTTAGAGCTTCAAAGTTCAATGCAAGTGAATGGGCCACCAGAGGATCTACAGAGCTGAAATATTCTTCTAAAAATCTTAATTTGCTTTCTGGGATGGCATGAGGGTGAGTAAATGATGAGATCATTTTTGAGTGAACTATTCATTTAACAAACAATGAGGAAAATAAAGTTTACATACACTTAGGTTGAAGTCATTAAAACATTTTTTTCAACCACTCAACAGATGTCATATTAGTTGTTTTGTCATCTACTTTGCGCATAACACAAGTAATTTTTCCAACAATTGTTTACAGACAGATTGTTTCACTTTTAATGAACTATATCACAATTCCATTGGGTCAGACATTTACATACACTGTTCACCTTACAAAAATTTTAGACCTCCTAGTCTGGTTCATACTTGGGAGCAATTTGCAAATGCCTGAAGGTATCACGTTCATCTTTACAAACAATAGTATGTATGAATAAACGCCATGGGACCAAGCAGCCATCATATCGCTCAGGAAGGAGACGCATTCTGTTTCCTAGAGATGAACGTAGTTTTGTGGGAAAAGTGCAAATCAATCCCAGAACAACCGCAAAGGACCATGTGAAGATGCTGGAGGAAACGGGTAGACAAGTATCTATATCCACAGTAAAATGAGTCCTATATCGTCAGAACCTGAAAGGCTGCTCCGCAAGGAAGAAGCCACTGCTCCTAAACTGCCATAAAAAAAGCCAGATTACGGTTTGCAAGTGCACATGGGGACAAAGAAACTTGAAAGTTCTGTGAAGGCTCCAGACTCAGCCATCGAATCTGTGGGGTTCTCAGTGCACCAAGCTCAGTGCACCAAGACCTCTCAGGTAAGGAAGAGGTGTTGTATGTTTTATGATCAACAAATCCTGGTGTGATCAGAGGATAGTACATTCTATCAAGTATTTCTGCTCTCCTTATCTGGAATTCCTCATGCTTCTGTGTCGGCCATTCTGACTACAGAGGGAATTCACAGTGGCATTATCACAGCTGTGTATAGAAATGCCATCGACCGGCCATCAATCAGAACTGTCTGGTTTTTGCTCCTAACGTGTTTTTTTTATTTTATTTTTTTTTTTTTACTTCGGCCGATATGTGTTCCGGAAGTGTACCCATGCACACAAACTGTTTTGGAATAATTTCCCACAATGTAATTTGTGTGGAAATATCATATAAATATAATATTGCAATCTGTAATGTCTGCAAAGGAAAAGTTAATCGTGGAGGAACTACAGCGAAGACGTTCGGCATGACAAATTTGATCCGACATTTTAAAGTGCATCACCCGAAAGAATACGATGAGTGTCTTAAATGTGTTGTTGATGCTAAACAGGCTTCACCCCTCACTCAACCATCGGTACAAGTCATGTTCCAGAAAACCCAGAGCTACGGCAGAGATGGTCAAAAAGCACTAGCCATTACAAAGAAAGTAATGGAATTTATTGCATCAGATGACCATTCACACACCAATGAATGCAGAGCTGCCATGCAAGGCGCTAGCCTGCCTTCGGGAGCAACTTGGGGTTCAGTGTCTTGCCCAAGGACACTTCGTCATGCAGAGTCCTGTGGGCTGGGAATTGCACCACCAACCCTGCGATTAGTGGACAACCCGCTCTACCACCAGAGCCACAGCCGCCGTAACCTGGAACCTGGAACATTAACAAGAGCAAAGTGCATGTAATTCTGCGTGATAATGCCGCTAATTTGTCTAAAGCAATTCAGGACGCTCACCAGCCTGCCTTGTATGGCCCATACGCTTCAGCTGGCTGTAACTGAAAGGTTGCTCTCACAGCGCAGCATAAGTGACATAGTAGCGATTGGAAGAAGAATGGTTGGACAATATTCACCTCTTGCCTACTCCAGAATGTGCAGACACAACTGTGCCAGTCAAAGAAAACGTCTCCTAAGAAAATGCGCTGAAACGGATCATGGCGTGAAGACATTCAAAACCACTTGAATATTGAATAGGAGCCCATGTGCTGTCTGGCTATGATCAACCACAACAGCCATGGCAGAGTGATGTATTTCAAATGGCATTTAAATACATGTACATACGACAATTAAAATCATACAAGTAGTTCTAATAATGATGAAAAATGCAGGTTGTCTAGATAATAATCATTGATGTTGTTTTGTTTAATCAAAAGTATACAAGGATCAATATTTCCCCAACACAGTCAAACATCAAGTAAGCGAAATTATTCAGAATGTGTTACAAACAGAGACAGGAGACAGGCCAGAGATGGGACAAGCTGAAGACGGGAGCAAAGAGGAAAGCACATACATGCCAGCAGAGAAAATGCCACGCTGAACAAGCTCACTGTTTGCAATGCACAATGAGATATTGGAAGAAAATTCTGAGCAGAATCTTGGGGAGCCCTACAGCATTGCAGATGCAGAGCTACCTGTCCGGATGCCAAGATACCAAGAAGTGAAGAGGCGTTGGTCTACTGGAGCGCAAATAAGAGCCACTTTCCTGCGCTTGCTGAAGTTGCGCAAGTGTACGTTTCTTCACCCTGCACGAGTGTAGATGGTTAACGTTTATTCAGCTCGCCTTCTCATGTGGTGGATGAGAAAAGAAAGACTAGCTTGTGAAAAATACAAAATGCTTCTTCTTGTACAGAAGAACTTACATACACTGTTGAAAGAAAATCCATGAATAAAGGCAAAATAGCCTAGTTCTGTGTTGGATTGTCATTTCATTATATCTTAAAATTATATTTACATAATTTGATTTAAAAAACAACTGCTGAAGCATCTTTTGTTTTATTTTTTTTTACTCGTACTAAAATTGATTTCATGTAACATTTTAAAATGTTTTAAATTATTATATTTATATGTGTTTTATGTAGTTTTACAAAGCTAAAGTCAGACCATTCTGTTTTCTGCTTTAAATCTTGAAATTATACAATTAATTTAAACAAAAACAACTGCTGATGCTACATGTACATAGCACCCTCAGAATTATCCAGTGCTTGTCAGACCACTCAGATTATATGCTACAAGACTGGTTTTGATCATGTGGATTGGGAGATGTTCCGGTCTGCCTCTGATGATGACACTGAAGTCTACGCAGATACTGTAACGTGTTTCATCAGGAAGTGCGTAGATCATGTAGTGCCTACCAAAACCGTATGGGTCTACTCCAACCAGAAACCATGGATTAACGGTGATGCTTTTGTGGCACTTAATGCATGGACCTCCGTTTTTAATCCCGGGAATGCGGAGGAGCATTATCAAGCCAGTTATGCCCTACGCAAAACTATCAGAGCAGCCAAACGCCAGTACAGGGACAAGATTGGAGGACAGTTCAACACAACCGACTCTAGAAGCATGTGGCAGGGGATTAATATCCAGGGTTGGGGAGTAACGGAATACATGTAACGGGACTACACATTTAAAATACTAAATATTAGTAACTGTATTCCATAGGTAACCCATTACATAGGTAATTAGAATACAGTTAGATTCAAAATGAGATTACTGAAAAGATTACTTTTGCATTTTATTGTCATTTGTTTCATTAAATATTTAGTCTTTTCAGATGGAAAATTTTATACATATCAATGATGCGATCCAAAGTGTATTTGAATTGCAGTGAAACACTTTCTTATGATGTGTCGAGAAGACAGATAAGGTGTTTTTAACCTTTCCCTCTCCTTGTCTATGGTCCCCACATGCTTAAAAAAACATCCACTATTATGCCTGTACCAAAGCAATCCAAAATCACTAGCTTAAATGACTGGCATCCTGTTGCTCTGACCCCCGTCATCAGCAAATTCTTTGAGAGGCTAATCAGAGGTTACATCTGCTCTGTGCTGCCTGCCTCACTGGACCCACTGCAGTCTGCTTACCACAGCAACCGCTCCACTGATGATGCCATTGCATCTACACTACACACTGCGCTCTCCCACCTGGAAAAAAGGAACACATATGTGAGAATGCTGTTTGTAGACTACAGACTAAAACTGTGCAGGTGGATCCTGGACTTCCTGTCAGGCAGAGACCAGGTGGTCAGAATGGGCAGTAACATCTCACCGCTGACCCTTAACACTGGAGCCCCGCAGAGCTGTGTTCTCAGCCCATTCGTGTATTCTCTCATTCTCACACACATGGCTCCAGTGCCATCATCAAGTTCACAGATGATACGACGGTGGTAGTTCTGATCACTGACAATGATGAAACAGCCTACAGAGAGGAGATGCATACTATGACATGCTGGTGCCAGGAGCACAACTTCTCCCTCAACGTCAGTAAGACCAAGGAGCTTGTGGTGGATTTTAGGAGAAAAGACAAGAGAACACAGCCCCATCACCATCAATGGAGCACCGGTGGACAGGGTCAGCAGTTTCCTCTGTGTCCATATCACTGAGAAACTCACATGGTCCGTCCACACAGTGGCCATTGTAAAGAAGGCTCACCAGCGCCTCTTCTTCCTGTGACAGCTGAAGAAGTTTGGAATGAACCACCACATTCTCACACTGTCCTACATCAGCACTGTAGAGAGCATCCTGACTGGCTGCATCACCCGTCTGGTACGGCAACAGCACCACCCTCAACCGCAAAGCTTTTTGAGCTTCCCTCCCTCCAAGACATCTATACCAGGTGGTGTGTGAGTAAAGCTCGGAGAATCATCAGAGACTCCAGCCACCCGAGCCATGGGCTGCTCTCACTGCTACCATCAGGCAGGCGGTATCGCAGCATCAGGACCCGCACCAGCCGACTACATGACACGCAATCAGAATTTTGAACTCTTGATCTCTCATGATCAATATACATCAGCACTGCACTTTATTAATCTTACATAAATTATATTTATGTGAGAAACACTGGAAACTGACTATCAACCGTTCTGTCTGGAGGAATGTGCCAAAATTCCAGCAACTTATTGTGAGAAGCTTGTGGAAGGCTACCCAAAATATTTGACAAAGTTAAACAATTTAAGGCAATGCTACCAAATACTAATAAAGTGTATGTAAACTTCTGACCCACTGGGAATGTGATGAAAGAAAGAAATTCTGAAATAAATAATTCTCTCTACTATTATTCTGACATTTCACATTCTTAAAATAAAGTAGTGATCCTAACTGACCAAGGGAAAGGGAAAGTCTTCAACAATTAAATGTCAGGAATTGTGAAAAACTGAGTTTAAATGTATTTGGCTAAGGTGTATGTAAACTTCTGACTTCAACTATATTATTGCTCACAGATAAATGACAAATAGCCAAAATATATTTTTAAAAGCTGGTTATCTTGCAAAATGTCTAATTGTTGTCATTTTTCAGGGTTCTGAAGAAGAGGAGACAGAGGAGGTTAAGGAGGACAAAGTAGAGGAGAAAAGTAAATCGGATGATTCTGAGGATGAATCCAGTTTTAAAGAGAATGGCAGTCCTTTAAATAGCAGCGAGGAGGAAAAGCTTGCTGATAGTGGCAGCCTTAAGGATTTTATTGTTGAGGAAGATGAGCAGAAAAAGGATGACAAGCAGGAGGAAGAGGCTAAAGATATGGCGTTTCTCTCTCATCTTCCACGCCAGTGTAAGTCTTGCAAAGCTGTTATTAACAATCTGGAATCTCAAAGTGTTTGTACAACTGTTTTGTTTGACATATCTTGTGAACACCATATCTCTTTATGTTGCAGTTATCACCGGATCACAGCTCACCCACTTTCAGGTGGTGGTCAAATCCTTGCTGATCAATGTTCTGGATTCAACCTTCCTTAAGTCACTTTACAGTATGTTTATGGAGTTATTCCTCTCTCACTTCACATTAAATTTAGACTTTAGAACTTTATTTGTCAAGTGAGAGACCTCTCATCCACAATTCATTTTCTATGAGGGCTTGTTCAAAAATGCCTTTATATTGATTTATCACTTCATGTCATTGACTGCAGGTGGGGAGCGAACAAAACGGTATGCCCAGGAGATGAAAACATCATTGCACCATTTTGATGAGCGACTGGTCCTCCCCCGCCTGGAGAACTTGAAACAGAGGAGTCGCTGGAAAGACCGTTATAAAGTGAGAAATCAAAGTTTAGCAGTTTCTCTTTTTCCATTTGCTTTTAAATATATGTTTCTGTGGGTCAAATATTATCACTGGCTTTACTTTTAGAACATTAATTTGTATGGGAAGTATGAAAAGTGAATACTTAATTAATGTTTATGTACTTTCATGTTGGTTTATCTTTTTATGTTTTTTTAAAAGGAGCGAGTAGAATGTTATCCCAAGCTGCGGATTGTGATGACCAGGGTCCAGACCAAGGGATGTGAAGCTTGCGAGCTTCATAGAACCGGGCGCTTCACTGTGCAGCTCTCTGGACAGTTGTACCACTCTAACACCTTGCAAGAGGACCAGTTCATGCCTGATGACTCACAGGTTTGTGTTTCCTGTGCAAACTGGTTATATATTTTGATAATAAATTGTTAAAAGACAAGTGTTGATGGCTTCTTGATTTTCTGTTTGTAACATTTTTAGAGTTTCTTTGTTGGCTCTGTCTGTGCCAGTCGTACTGAGGTCTACCATGCCTTGAAGCACTTTAAATATCATCTGTTTGAGAGATGCCGTACAGCTTTAGAGGCTCAGAAGGAAAAAGAGGAAGAGGGAAAGGAAGGAGAGGAAGACGAGCCAGTTAAGGACACAATTAACAAGGTGTTTACCAAACTGCAAGAGGAAGGATGGATCAGTGAGGTATGGATATGAAACCTGCCATTTATTTAACCCTTTAAGCTCTGAGGGTGTTTCAAAACATTTCCTGTTTCAGTGGTGTACCCAAAATTTAAGACTTATAACTCAACAATAAAAACAAAATATATTTATAAATTAATAAAAATAAGAACTAATGTGCACATGCAAATACAACAATGACCAAAGGTATGCTCACTCTCCAAAGCATGCAGGCATGAGTAACAAGATCTCATTCTTCCATTCTGTGTCATTTGAGTCTTCATTGGTTGTGTACTTGATGCCATCTACTTGTGGCCATATGTAATTAGAGTGAACGATCCTCTCTGCCCATATTTGGATGACTTCCACCTCTGGTTGCAGTAATCTGAATCCTAATACAATTGGTTTAGCAATCCATGATGCTGGAAAAACGTAGTACATAATTTCCGATGAAGTCATCTGATCCAGGAAAGCGAACGTGTTTTTAGCCAGATAGTACATGTGCTGTGTGCACATTTTGCTTCATGTGGATCATATAATGATTTATGCAACCGATTACATTGTGTGTGGAATCATTTTAAAGATAATCACCTCCTCTAAGTAATGGTATGTGATATTTTAAGTTTAGAAGTTTTAATAAAAATGCAGCATATAAGCAACACCTGTTTACATGTAACATGGATGTTCGAGCTTAAAGGGTTAAAGCATTCTTTGAAAAATCGTGAAAAAGTTATATGATCAGTTTAGCATACTACATAACATTATAGAGTTGAAAGTATCCATATAAGTTTTAGTTTATTTTTGGTGAAAACTGTTACACTTCTCAATTCTGCAATCTCCTTTACTGTTCCATTCATACAGCAATACGAGAGGTTTCAGGAACATCTCAATTCTGCTGATTTCTTCCAGGAAGAAAAGCTGGACTGAAAGGAGTGAACCTTTTTCATGGCATCGATTTGCTCTTGTATATCTGTGAATATTTTTGGTTATGTCATATAAAGCATGACTAACTTTTGAGTTGCGTTCATCTTGCATTTCAATTTTTACTCAAATTGCTAGGTAAATTATTTCTGCATGATTGTCATTCAGTAGTGAGTTTGCAGTACTCACTATGCAAACAATATTCTGTTGTAAATGCATAAATTGTAACCCAAACTGTAAACACTTATCTAAACATCAGTATTGGATTGAAAAGTCTCTCTAAAGAGCTGTTTTTACACCTTTCATATATATACACACGCATACATTGTGTTTCTTTAATTCAAGTAATATTTTTTTTGTTCATATTACTGATTCTTTATCATGTAATGGCATCTACATTTTAAAAATTTTCAATAATAAAAGACTCATAATCAAGCTCAGTCTTTTAAAACAAATTCTGCTGAATGTTCATTGCTTTTAGCAGCAGAAAAACTTCAATTCTCAACCAATCAGATTTAACATTTTATTAGAAACAGATCAAACAATGCATATAACACAAACTATGTGGTTGAGGTGAAATTAGTCAGTGCAGAAAAGCCATCCTCACAGGAGACCAAGCTTATATTCAGTCATGATGTGAGGCTCACCCATCATCTCATACTGGACAGGATCTGGGGATAAAAATTAGGAGAAATATGTAGTATATTATTCAAAGTCATATTGTCAAAATCAACTACTGAAACCAGCTTGCTTTGTTGTTTTTAAAGATAGCTCATAAATTGGTAGGTAATGTGAGTTATGATAGGTGCTTCCTCGTACCATTAAAGATGTCCTCGAAGCTAATGGTGTCATCACTTCCTCTGAGGGTGTCTAGAGCCAGATTTGAGCTTGGCAAGAAGGGCAAACGCTGAATCTGAAAGAGTTGAGAGATTTAGTAATACACCCAGTCTGACAGTTGTGTAGCGTGCACACCAACATGAGAGCTTTTAAAAAGGAATGTTCCAGGTTTAATTTAGCTAAATTGACAGCAATTTTGGCATTATCTTGATTACCACAAAAATAATAGACTAAAATTAAGGTTACAGTAAAGCACGTACAATGGAAGTGAAAGTATTGCCACAAGATGTAAACATTGTGTTAGCATAATTTTAGTGTGATAAAATCAGGGATATACCACCATTACGTTAACATGACATAATATTGGACATAACTCTATACAGATATGGTTAGTAAGCAATTTTATCACACTATATTAACACTTTAATGTTTATGGATCGCCCCCATTTACGTACAATCTTTTTTATTTTTTATAACAGCCTTGTACATTTTCACTTGTTTATGCCACAAATGTTGTATTGAACCAGGAACATTCAGTCTTGTAGTGTGTGCTTGGCTTAAGGTGGATTTTTAAAGACTCCACCACATTATTTCTCATGCTCTTCCATAATGCTTACAGGGTGTTTTCCAGAAGTTATGCATGAGAAAGTAAACAAAATACCTGTCTAGCTGCTCTGTACTCCATCTGTAGTTTGAGAGGTGCATGGAGTCCCTGGATGTTCCTAAGAGTGTTGAAGTTCATTTTATCCTGGTTAATCTGAAACTGATTTCACACAATTTGAACCAATTATTAATCTCCACAATAAAAAAAATGTTAGAGGGGTAAAGTCATAAGGAATCCAATTTTCCTTGATATTTTAACATAAGAGGTCTTTCTACTATAAAAACATACTGTATATTTCAGAACTCAAAACTTAATCCCCAATGCAATAAAAGTATTTATTGAAACCAAGCTGCAAAAATGCCTCATTCTTTACTTGTTTGGTTACTAGAGCCTGACCGACGTGGGATTTTTGAGACCGATTTTAGAGGGGGAAAATTCAACAATTTGGTGGCCAATATACAGGTCCTTCTCAAAAAATTAGCATATTGTGATAAAGTTCATTATTTTCCATAATGTAATGATAAAAATTAAACTTTCATATATTTTAGATTCATTGCACACCAACTGAAATATTTCAGGTCTTTTATTGTTTTAATACTGATGATTTTGGCATACAGCTCATGAAAACCCAAAATTACTATCTCAAAAAATTAGCATATCATGAAAAGGGTCTCTAAACGAGCTATTAACCTAACCATCTGAATCAACTAATTAACTCTAAACACCTGCAAAAGATTCCTGAGGCTTTTAAAAACTCCCAGCCTGTTTCATTACTCAAAACCGCAATCATGGGTAAGACTACCGACCTGACTGCTGTCCAGAAGGCCATCATTGACACCCTCAAGCAAGAGGGTAAGACACAGAAAGAAATTTCTGAATAAATAGGCTGTTCCCAGAGTGCTGTATCAAGGCACCTCAGTGGGAAGTCTGTGGGAAGGAAAAAGTGTGGCAAAAAACGCTGCACAACGAGAAGAGGTGACCGGACCCTGAGGAAGATTGTGGAGAAGGACCGATTCCAGACCTTGGGGGACCTGCGGAAGCAGTGGACTGAATCTGGAGTAGAAACATCCAGAGCCACCGTGCACAGGCGTGTGCAGGAAATGGGCTACAGGTGCCGCATTCACCAGGTCAAGCCACTTTTGAACCAGTGGCTACAGAGCAGCAGCACTGGACTGTTGCTCAGTGGTCCAAAGTACTTTTTTCGGATGAAAGCAAATTTTGCATGTCATTCGGAAATCAAGGTGCCAGAGTCTGGAGGAAGACTGGGGAGAAGGAAATGCCAAAATGCCTGAAGTCCAGTGTCAAGTACCCACAGTCAGTGATGGTCTGGGGTGCCATGTCAGCTGCTGGTGTTGGTCCACTGTGTTTTATCAAGGGCAGGGTCAATGCAGCTAGCTATCAGGAGATTTTGGATCACTTCATGCTTCCATCTGCTGAAAAGCTTTATGGAGATGAAGATTTCATTTTTCAGCACGACCTGGCACCTGCTCACAGTGCCAAAACCACTGGTAAATGGTTTACTGACCATGGTATTACTGTGCTCAATTGGCCTGCCAACTCTCCTGACCTGAACCCCATAGAGAATCTGTGGGATATTGTGAAGAGAAAGTTGAGAGACGCAAGACCCAACACTCTGGATGAGCTTAAGGCCGCTATCGAAGCATCCTGGGCCTCCATAACACCTCAGCAGTGCCACAGGCTGATTGCCTCCATGCCACGCCGCATTGAAGCAGTCATTTCTGCAAAAGGATTCCCGACCAAGTATTGAGTGCATAACTGAACATAATTATTTGAAGGTTGACTTTTTTTGTATTAAAAACACTTTTATTGGTCGGATGAAATATGCTAATTTTTTGAGATAGGAATTTTGGGTTTTCATGAGCTGTATGCCAAAATCATCAGTATTAAAACAATAAAAGACCTGAAATATTTCAGTTGGTGTGCAATGAATCTAAAATATATGGAAGTTTAATTTTTATTACATTATGGAAAATAATGAACTTTATCACAATATGCAAATTTTTTGAGAAGGACCTGTAGTTCATTTGATCTGGAACGAAAACACCTTTTCTATGTGTATTGTTCACTGATTTTGCACCGATACGACTATAAAAAGGTAGCTGTAAGCGCGTTGTCATGGAGAGTAAAAGATGGACCAGCATTTTGTCTCACCAACTACGTAACAACGTAGCATGAAATCAACTCAAAACAGACACAATCCTGTGTCTGCTGAGCTGCAAAAAGATGCTCTGCATAACTTTCAATCTGCTGCGTTACTGACTGCACTGACAAACTAACTGCAACGCTTAACTCCACCCTGTCTGCACAACCGCCATCAGTTCAGTCAGCTCTGTAAACAGTGGAGTCAGAGAGCGCTCTGCTGGACAAACTACATTATGACACCAATTCTAAATCATTGTTTTCTGCATTATATGTTCTGAAAAGTTTTCATATCGGTAAACACATATGATATATCAGTGAAAGGATAATATTTGCAAGGCACTTGTGGTTACCCTATGTCACTAGGAGTACATTAATTCATGACCGCTTCAGAGCTCAAAAACATTAACGCCTACTTAAAATCATTGCATCCTTGGCCCCGCCCACTCAAGCTCCATTTCTTCAGAGTGAGATCAGGACAAACAATAGTGTGGCTTAACTATTCCTAAACACCAAAGGGGACCTATCTGTGCTATATTAAATTATTTTTGTATTTAAATATGCACAGAAAGACGTCTTTTACCGGTTGATACATATCTCGGACCACTTTTAAAATACGCAGTGTCAAGTTGCAACTCTGAAGAGAAGAAGCTCGCTGTCATTCAGCTGTTGCCTCTTGTTGTTTTGAGCACAAACGCATCATGGATGGATTCTTTTGCCCATCTGCACTATTTTAAGTTGTTGGTATATGAAAATATGATGGAATGATACTGGAAACTGGATGTGTCTTCATCGTGGAGTGTATGTTTGGCTCATATCACACCAGTCAGAATACCATTCAAACTTTTTAAAGGAACTATTATTGAAAGATGGGGGAGTTTAAAAACTCTTGGACCCAATCAATAACACAAGTAAAATGTTTCATTCATGAATATTTCAAATATCATAACTGTTTGATAGTTTATGGTGCTGACACACGGTTTACACAGGGCATGTCCATTGACACGATGCAGCAGATTGAGGCTGTCTATACCGGGCACGTCGACACAAACTTTCCAAACCATTTAATTGTGTAGTTGGCAGTAGGAGCACCAGCGTGTGCAGTGCAAAATGGAACAGGGCATCAATTTACTGTCAACGAGAAGGGCCGCAACGGATGCTTCCTTGGTAGACAACATAATTGATTATCATGAGTTTTATTGCTTTTGATGTGACTCATTTTCTTCAGATTGAGTTTCATATATGGCTGGATTTGAGGGGTTGCATGATGTTAGCCAATCATAACAGTGGGCCTTTACATTGAAGTTTTAAAGAGGAGCTTATACAAAAACAGAGCGTTTCAGACAGAGGGCCAGAGACAGGGTGGGAAATGATCATACATTACTAAATTATGACAATTTTAAAGCCAAAAATAAAAACGGTACTGACATTATCAGTGGAACTCAGGGAAGATAATAAATGTACATTCAACTTACATTTTTCTCAGAGAGCTCCAAAGGATGACTCGGAAGCAGTTCATTCTTTACACTAGAGAACCTGATATCACAACAATATTAAAGCATTAGAACACACATGAAGCCGAAATAAAGATTTCTATGGTTATCTGCCCACAACTTACCCTCTGCGCAGTGTGTCTTGAACTCCATAAGAACCTGCCTGTGGACACAGGCCTGTCACAGGAACACTGTCCTTCAGCTGAGAGCGCAGGCCACGAGAATTCTGCAAAAGATACATAGCATAACACAAACACGCAAAGTGTAAGCTTTTATAAAATGTTAATAATCTAGACAGGGCTGAAATGAAAAGTTATCATGCTGCATTAATGTTGTAAGTCTCCACATCTAAATGCAAACAGAAAGTATGGCCATGACGCATCACAATTTATTTAGAAGCGAACATCTAAGTGGCAAATTCATTTCTAATATTTGAACATTTCTAACGTGGCAAATACAAATAGACTGAAACAAAATCGAAGTGTAGATTCTAATTAATCTGCTCTTAATTACGAATAATACGACCACACATGCTAAGTTAGCTAGCTAAACACCAGCAAGGCACAAATAAGCGTTCTATGTAGGTAACAACAAATTCTTACATTCTGTAAGGATTGCAAAATCAACCCACACCACCACCTTGTAAAATAAAACTGGAATAAATAATAGTACATTGGAGGTCTACATTACCATCTTGTTTCAAGTTTCGTCTCTACACTCAGGTCAATCTCCGGAAGTGTCGTTATCATGTGATCATGACGTATGAAATACTAAAATTTTATTCCCTTTTAAATGCTAGATAATTATAAATAGAAATAGTTTATGGTATAACGGGGGAGATCTAGAAAAACAAATATACCAACTTATATAGTTATAAAATATATGTGAGTTATAGAAATACTTTGATAAACATTCATTAACAAGGATATCAGCGAAAGGGGGTATAGCTCAGTGGTAGAGCATTTGACTGCAGATCAAGAGGTCCCCGGTTCAAATCCGGGTGCCCCCTCATTTTATTGTTTTTTCTGTCGAAGTAGTAATTTAGCAGTTAATACAATACAGAGAACCCATCAAAACAACCGGAAAATACACGTGTGACACTAAGAAAACTGGATGAGTGTCATGATTGAAGAGTAGTGAATTCATTAATTTAAAAACTGGTTCCGAAACAGGTGCCTGTGCATGAAATTGTTTCTTTTCTCAATTTGTTAACATAATCAATTTTATATATAAAACAACCAAAATGATCACAACAGCACTAAAAACAAGTTTAAAATGTAATTATTGTTATTAATGATATTCTGTTATTAGAACTTAACAGGTCAAGTCCACATTACTTAAATCAAACGGTTGTTTCAATAAGATTTATTATTTTGAAAAGAATTATATTTATTCAACAATCAGCCACAAAATTAAAACCACCTGCCTAATATTGTGTAGGTCCCTCTCGTGCCGTCCCAACCCGCATCTTAGAATAGCATTCTGAAATGGTATACTTCTCACCACAATTGTATAGAGCGGTTATCTGAGTTACCGTAGACTTTGTCAGTTTAAGTCAGTCTGGCCATGTTGACCTCTCTCATTAACAAGGCATTTCCATCCACAGAACTGCTGTTCACTGGATGTTTTTTTATTTTTGCCATTATTCATATAACGGGACAGAGGGCATTCAAAGAGGCTTTGAAGAGGGAAAGCTCTTTATTGAAAATGTGTGAGCGTCTCGTGCAGTTGGGCATAACTCTTGTTTTCCCCATGGTCCAATGTATTGAGAACAGTGGAATTGCTGTGCAAGCGAGCTGAATAGGGTGCGCACCAGGATTTTGTCAGTTCATGATTAACTTCTGGGGAAGAGCGGGAATTTACACAGGGAGATAAGGTACTTGTATTGCTGGCCACATCAAGCTCGAAATTACTCGCCAAGTGGCAAAGGCCCTTTGAGGTCACATGGCGTGTTGGGGAAGTCAACTATGAGGTGGTGCATACGGATAGGGGCAGGGCACAGATTTACCACCTCAACCTCTTAAAACCATGGAGAGATGCGGTCCCTGTATCCATGGTGATGGTAGTTCCGGAGAGGGAGGAGCTTGGACCCATGTGGAGTCCACCTCTCACCATTGCAACATACGGAGGTTGCCAGGTTGCAAAAGGATTTTTCTGATGTGTTCTCACCTCTACCTGGCCGCACTAATCTCATAGAACACCACATCGAGACAACTTCCGGGGTAGTGGTACGTAGACGTCCCTACTGCCTACTCAAACACAAGAAGCAGGTAGTACGGGAAGAATTAAAGGCCATGCTCGATATGGGGGTAATAGAAGAATCCCATAGTGATTAAGCCTGGTGGTTCTGGTGCCTAAGAGCGATTGCTCGGTCTGGTTCTTTGTGGATTATAGGATAGTCAACGTGGTGCCAACATTTGATGCATATATGCCTTGTATTGATGAACTGCTTGATCGGTTGGGTGTGGCTCACTTTTATTCGTCACTGGATTTGACAAAGGGATATTGGCAGATCCCCTTAACACCAATGTCCCATGAAAAAATGACCTTCTCCACACAGTTTGGTTTACACCAATTTGTGACCCTTCTGTTCGGTTTGTTTGGGGCACCAGCTACGTTTCAGTGTCTTATGGACAGGATCCTCAGGCTGCATACTGTGTATGCTGCATTTGGATGACATCATTGTTTACAGTAATGACTGGCAGCAGCACATGCAGCATCTGGGGGCAATTCTGAGGCCACTGCGACAAACCTAAAGAAGTGTGCAATTGGGCGGGTGGAGGTACGGTATCTGTGATTCTACTTGAGTCACGGTCAGGTGTGGCCCCAAATTGATTAAACCACAGCGATTGCGACCTGCCCGAGAACCAAGACCAAAATGGTGAGACAGTTCCTGGGGCTGGCTGGATATTATCAAAGGTTTGTGCCTAATTATTCGGATGTCATCAGCCCCTGATCTCCTAAAAAGGGAGCCCCAGACCCAGTCTATTGGACAGAGCCATGCCAACAAGCATTCACACAGGTAAAAGCCACACTTTGTGGCAGGCTGCTTCTGCATTCCCCTGACTTCTCTCTCCCTTTTGTTTTGCAGATGGATCTATCGGACTTGGGGCTGGTTACTGTACTGTCCCAGGTGGTGGATGAGAGGAGCACCTGATGCTGTACATTAGTCGGAAGCTCTCTATGCGTGAGACTAAGTACAGCACCATAGAGAAGGAATGCTTGGCCATCAAGTTGGCGGTCCTCACTCTCTACTACTATTTGTTGGGATAAGCATTCACCTCTGTTTGGACCATGCCCCACTCCAGTGGCTCCACCGCACGAAGGATGCAACGCCTGGATCTCCGTTTAAGTTCGATGTGGTCCATAGGCCGGGGTCGCAGATGGCCTCTTCAGAAGGGGGGGTGGGGGGGTCAAATGGAGGCAAGGGCATGGTTGAGCATTTGTCTGGAAAGAGAGTAAGTGGTAAGGATTTTCACCTGCGATGAATTGCTGGTAATTGCTAGTTTCTGTGTTCGCAGTGAGAGATGGGGGAAATAAAAGGGCCAGTCCTCAGAGTGTGCAGAGAGAGCCCAGCTGAGAAGCTGTTTGTCTAATTGCCATTAAATTGAAGCTTATTTTGTATCAATACAAAGTGACATTCATGAGTTGGAATCGCCGTCTCTCACTTACATAGTTATTTGATATTTTAAAAGTATAACACTTTTTACATTGTAAAGATGTTTACCAGATACTAGACACCTGTAATACTGGGGCAAGGCAGGACAGGCTGAAGACAGGATGAGACGAGGATTATGTGAGAACCCAAGTGCAGTTTTATTTACAAAAAGCTGGTATCCAAACGGAATCAAAAACAGAATATAAACCAGAACATATACTTGACAACAGCATGAAGTCTGACACGATGTTACACCAACACAATACTTGACAAAAGAAAATGGCAAACATGGACATGGGTAGGCAAATTACAGAGTTCAATAGGGAGCTGGGGGGATGGGGTCCTTGAGGCATGGCCTGGCGAGACAGTGCATGGAGCAGGAGACCAGGACAGAGCCGGTGGTGGGTTTGTTGGCGACTGCAGGAAGGGAGCGTGGTTGGGGGGTGACCAGAGGGCAGGGTTCAGGAGGGAGGGCAGAGGGCGGAGCCATGGAATATCAGGGATTGGCCGTGACAGAGGAACAGTCTTAGTGGCGTGAGTACAGGAAGGGACAGGGGAACATTCTCTGTGGTCGTGGACACAGGCAGTGACAGGAGAATGGCTTCTGTGGCTGTTAACACTGGCAGTGACAGGGGATGTAGAGGTGGACTCTGGCATGGTGGCACCTGTAGGAGTGCTGGCATACTCCTTTCCTACATTATGGAGTGGTGGTGGTGTAGTGGTCTAAAGCACATAACTGGTAATCAGAAGGTCGCTGGTTCAATCCCCACAGCCACCACCATTGTGTCCTTGAGCAAGGCACTTAACTCCAGGTTGCTCTGGGGGGATTGTCCCTGTAATAAGGGCTCTGTAAGTCGCTTTGGATAAAAGCATCTGCCAAATGCATAAATGTAAATGTAAAGTTGGATCCACTCATCAGCAAGGCATAATCAATCAATTCCACCAAAGTCCATGTGATTTGGCCTCGAGACAAACAAGACTTGATAGGCTCTTCTAGTCCAAAACAGAAAATGTCCTTCAAAGCAACATCATTAAAGTTTACCTCATTGTCCAAATTGCAAAAGTCCACCAAATATTTCCCTGTGCAACTGCTGGGTTCATGTTGAGGTCAAGTATTCTGTAACATTGGGGCAAGGGAGGACAGGCTGAAGACAGGACGAGACTAGGCGATGATGTGAGAACCCAAGTTAAGTTTTATTTACAAAATACTGTTATCCAAACACGTGAATCCAAAGAAAACAAAACAGAATGTAAACCAGAACATAGACTTGACTTGACAGCTGCATGAAGACTAACACAATGTTACACCAACACAATACTTGGAAAAAAGACAATGGCAAACATGAGGGCTAAAATACATGGACATGGGTAACCACATGACATAGACAAACAATGACGAGACTAAACTATTGAACATGATAACAAGACTAATAAACAGGAACCAGTAATAAAACAGAACTGAAAATAAGAAAACAAGACACATGAAACCAGATACTCACATGACAGGAACAATTGAGAGGAACAGGAAATCGCATGACAAGGGCACATGACCAGAAACATGGACAGGAAGTAAACTAATTTCAAAATAAAAGGCATGAAAACAAAACATGAACAAAAACTAATTTAAATGTGACAACACCAGACAAGAGGAAAACAATTCAAGACAGAAAATGAGGACTCAATCCAAAGGAATTGAATGGAAGAATACCCATAAGAAAGTTGGATTCTTTTTTTCATTCTTTTCACCTTGACAAGTGTGGAGTGAGGAGGGTTTTGAAATAATGAAGAAAAAGTGGGTGTATAGAAGGACAATGACAACAAATGACAACAGAGCCAGAGATTCAAGCAGTTTAATGACCCAACAAATTCCACCAAATTGTGGATTTGGGTTGGCATGTCATTCTGAATAATAACAACAATAATAATAACAAACACAATGCATAAAACAAAACCATTTACATGACATCCTAGTTTTGTGCTGAAATACTGCAAATATATATAGAGAGATTTCTTTACAGAGTATAAAAAGGAAAAATAAGAAACACAAGGTGCTACATGGCCATTAACTATGACTATCAGTCAAAAGCTCTTTTCAAGGCTTCTTGCTTATAATCATATGACATGCTGAGGAGTCGTCAATTTCTCTGCCTGTTATGTTTTTACCCCATAGTTTAGCATTAAGGAGACCTGAGTTTATTTTTTGTTTGTTTTTTAATTAAAGGAAGTAGTAGTTGCATATATTAGATACAGCATCAAATTACTTCCTTCAGTGGTATTTGGTGGGTGCTAAACCACAGCAAGTGGGCATCTCAGATCAACATGCACTGAGATCAAGTGCTTTCAAACAGCTTATGGGTTACACTCTTTTGCATTCCTTAACAAATTTATGCACATAAAAGTGGTCTAATGTAGCCCTGCAGTGAAACAGAATTGTGGATCCTATATCTGCACCACCTTTGGAAGTAAATCACATGTTTAGCCTGTAACAATGGTCTCTTATTGTTCAAATTATTCAAGTTCATACTTGGCTATAGTTGTTAAAGCTTTAAAGCCCTCTGCTTGCCTCGTATTTCCAAGCATGTGCAAAACCATGAAACAGTGGAACTAAACTGAGGGGTTCACAAACCAGAGGGATTATAACAAGCCTGTCTCTACAATGTTATAACAATGTCTTTACACGGGATCAAGGATATCTTCTCATCTGCATCTCTGAGCACACAATAGGAACAATGTAAGTCACACAAGTAGGGTTTCACATAGGTTTTTATAGTTCTATGCTATTTGAGGTCTCTTTGTTGTGTTCGAAGATTGCTCTGTTTGCAGATCATTCAAAATGAGTAACGACACATCAGCCTATGTTTAACTGTTACAATAAAGACTTGACATTTTGAGGTGTGTTAGAAAAGCAAACATAATCCTCTTTCAAAAAGGTTTACTGTTAATATGTGGACACTTCTAAATAGCATGTTTGAAGCTAAAATGTATCTGTACTTCACTCTTTGAACATAAATGTGACCTAAAACTGTACATTTCTACCCTCTACATATTAGTTGAATAAGAAATAGGTCACGGTCCTGTACATAGATATTTGTTATTAAAAACAGCTCTAGATTTTTTTTAAAATATTGAGATATGTTTCTCCTCTTATTCTACGGTTACACAGCTTCCAGGATTAGTAGGTGTTACACATTCGCAAAGTTGTGAAATCCCCTTTATTGTTTTTTTCTGAAATGGATCAAATTAGCATTTAGATTGAAGAACGCCGGGTGGCCGGGATTCCTTAAATGTTTGGAATGTGAGAACACAGCACCTCAATGTTCTCATTTAAACACTGTTCAGCACACCTTTCTTAAGATTTGTAAATTAATAAAACACATTCATTAAGGGCAAGTTGTGTTAAATTGGGTTTCTTCATTAATTATAAGGTCATATTGAAGAAATTAAGCTGGACAGCTTTTTAAAACTTCATGTTTATATTCTTTCATTTATTTCATCCCTCCATTCCCAGATACCCCCCTCTCCTCAAACCCCATCAAGCCCAGTCGCTGTTGTTAGGGTGTGGGTACCGCAGAATGTTTATTGCGGAATGTCTCAAAAAAGGCCAGCATGCCCTTCGTCACGCTGGGAGAGGCCATTTTGGTCGGTGTGTGTCCTTGGTGCCTGGGCAGGAAGCTGGAACCATCCATGGAGTTGGCTCGTTTGACTTTGGAGCCTGGCCGCCACACTTTGGACCTCACAGGAGGAGTCTGTGCAACCAAACACTTCTGGTATTGAACCTGCAGAGGGTGTAGGACAAGCAAAAGTAATTTACAATGCAAACAATTCAAGCAAAACTTGGATTTGGTTTGATATACACTCACTGAGCACTTTAGGAACACATTTACACCTAATTATTCATGTGATTATCTAATCAGCCAACCGTGTGGCAACAGTGCAAAGTGGTTTGAGTATTTCTGTAACTGCTGATCTCCTGGGATTTCTCACACAACAATCTCTAGAGTTTACTCAGAACGGTGCCAAAAACAAAAAACATCCAGTGATTGGCAGTTCTGCAGACAAAAAACACCTTGTTGATAAGAGAAGTCAACAGAGAATGGCCAGACTGGTTTGAGCTGACAGAAAGTCTATGGCAACTCAGATAACCACTCTGTACAATTGTATTGAGCAGAATAGCATCTCAGAATGTACAACACGTTGAACCTTGAGGTGGATGGGCTACAACATCAGAAGACCATGTCGGGCACTTTATTGGAACCATAGTGGTCCTAATAAAGTGCTCAGTGAGTATTTTGGCATTACCTTCTATATGAGAGCTAAAAAAAATTCTAAATTTATCAGATATACAGTATTTTATTTAGGGTGAAAAACATCATTGATGTAGAATGACAAAGAATGTCTGAACGAAAAGGAATGACAATTCTGTAATTTACTCATTTATTATCATGTACTCACCCTCATGTTGTTGCAAACCCCTATGACTTTCTTTCTCTCATTTGCATATTTATTCCATACAGTAAAAGTGTAACCTGACAGAATAAAATTTTTTGGGTGAACTATCCCTTTGGTCACAGATCTTGTCAATTTCTACATGTCACCCAAACCCTCAAAACAGACTAAGCAAGTCTTTAGTATTGCCTCACCATGCATGCAGCCTGAACTGCTTCAGAGAGGATCCCAGCATCGGGCTCGCACCAGAACACATGACACTCAAAGCGCTGGGTTCCAGGGTCCACTATGACTGCAAAAGTGTGTGTGTCATGACCCACACCCAGGAAAGTCAAGTAACGTACCTGACTTTCCCAAAATGGATCCTCTCCATCCTGAAGCAAAGCAAGAGATGAAAGAAAGATTGAAACTCAGAAAGACTCTAGCTATGTTTGGAAGAGCATACTCTTAGTTTTTCTAGGCCTATACAGTGCATAGTATGCCAATTTTACCACTTGCTAAATGTGCAGCATGCAACAGAGCCTGTTCCCAGTGTACTGTATCTACCATGCACAGCGCTCAACATGGCTTTCCACTGTATATCAGAAACTATTTTGAACATCTTTTTCACAACTCATTATTTGATCACTAACTTTATGGCATCAATGTATATTGAGAACTAGAGTCGGCTTGGTAGTTAGTCTCACCTCTCCTCTCCATAAAGACAGAACTGTATCAGACACGTGGATGACGATTGGCTCCCACTCATCTCTGTCTCTGGAGTGCATAATACTCTCAATTGCTCTGTTCAGTACCTCCATTCCTGTCAGCATACACACAAAAACACATTAACCACAAAACAATACAACAAAACCCTCCATGTTTATCCTGGAAATAGACTGAAGAGGAATAGAGTTAACACTAATTTTTAACACTTCAAATCTTAAATCTATTGATTTTTCTATTGAAGTTCAAGGAGCATAGATATCTGAGTTATGAGCCCAAAACGTGAAATTTCAAGTAATGTTTAATTAAGACAACTTGATTTATATCCCAGTAATGACAACATTTTTTACTGTGTGCATAACATCTCCTTTTGTCTTCCATGGAAGAAAGAAAGTCAATGTTGAAATCAGAGGTACAAGTGCAACTTACCCATTGCCCTGGAGACAGGCAAGTTTCCCACGTACTCCACCTCAAACTTCTGCACCCTCTTCCTCACTGCTTCCAAGAAGTCCACTGTAAAACATGCATAACTGCCTTATGAAAGAATACAATTCGCTTTGAGACATTACTCTCACAGAAAGGCTACTGATGATTTACCTTGGCTGGGCAGGTCCTCTGGGGAGATGCTCTCCATTGTGAGAGAACGGGCCATGGAGGGCTGCAGTGCTGCTTTCTTAGCCATGATCTGTGGGCACACTCAGATCATTGTCAATAAAGGACTCAGGAAATGCTAATCCTTCAGTGTGCGATTGTGTTACCAGACCACTTCCACATCTGTTGTCTTTAACTTCAAGGAAATAATGGTAACTTTTCCATTTATTGGTGCAAGCCTTGAAAAAAAGCTTTGAAATATGAAAATTGTTGGTCAAGAAATGCAGTTTAATAAAGCAATATTACACGAGCAAGAGTGCTTCGTGTCCAGCTATCAGCACATTTGTGATTCGGCCACAGGTAATGACAGCTGTACAGATAGATGGACAATACAGTATGATTGCAAGTGTAATATTGCTATTATACAACAGTTCAATGAACAAGTAAATAAAGGGATGTAGAGAAAAAACTAAGCACAGTCACTAAAAAAACACTCTTGTGTGTGGAACTACTTTCTTACACCACAGGATCTGCCATAGCTAGTTCAAAAGTTCCGTCCAAGCCTCCGTTACTAATTAAAAAAAACACATTTTAGAATTAGTAACAACAGCTTGGGCTGTTTCTAACAAGTTATTGGTGAAACAAGGATGTGTGTGTGTGTGTGAGAGAGAGAGTGAGAGAGAGAGAGAGAGAGAGAGAGAGATTGAGCATGTGATTAACATGCCACGATGAACAGTTATGCTGCAGCCATTAGTTTAACTCTATTTCTCAGCTGTAGTGTGATAGTAATCAGCTCCGAGTGATGCTACCATACGTTTTATCTGAATTATCCTAAGAGTAATTCACTTAAGTTCAAGTGTTTTGTTGTCAGAGAGAGAGAAAAAACAGACTCCATGTTTATTCTTGTATGGTTCTTTAGGAACTCTTATTTTGACATGACACAAACCAGACTCTCCTCTGCCATGTTGAAAGTTGAAAGTTTTCTACCACCTTGGAAACTTGTATAAGGTTGAATACTGAGGTATTTTAACAGTAATGCTAAAGCTGTTAGTTTAACTTTAATTCTCAGCTGTAGTCCAGAAGTAATCTGAGCGATCATGAAGTGAGAGACAGTTTCGGATAACTTGAAAGAAATTCACACACTTACTAACACAGTTTGTAAATGTCAGCTCAACTCGCTCATAACACACTAGATGTTGTTTTGTTTCCACCTGCTGGCTCAAATCTATAATGTCACAGCCAGGGATGAATGAAAATTCACACATCTAGCTGCTCTTTCACATCTGCACTTAGGTGTTAGTTTGGAACACCACTAACACAAGCAGAGTGATACAAACAGTAAAGCATACCGGTGCTGATGGTGTAAGCTATAAGCACTCTTGAAACACATCTCGTCCAATCAGATTTGAGGACCGGAACTAACTGTTCTATAATGTTAATTACAGCATTCTAAAGTTGAAATAACCCTTTCACAGGTAAGTTGCATCAGTTAAAGATGACAACTCAACTTTAAAGGAATTGTTCACCTAAAAATGAAAATTCTGTCATCATTTATTCAAGTTGTTCCAAACCCATATTAGATTTTTCTTCTGTGCAACACAAAAGATGTTAGGCAGTATGTTTGTCTTATTTTACATTCACTTTAATTGCATTTTTTTTTTCTCCATAAAAGTTAATGGTGACTCAGGATAATATTGTGCCTAACATATCCTGTTGGGTGAGAAAATGATGAGAGAAGTCAAACTTTTGGGTGAAATCTTTAAATAATGTCCAGTAGAGCTGTACATTCATGACATCAATATGTATGTCAACCCAGAAGGCTAATTTGCCATGGTTTGTTGAACAGAAGCTTTCAATTTATAAGTAAAATAAAGATTGTAGTTAGCATTATTTAAAAAGACATTTGTGTTTCACAAAATGACACAGGTCATACCTCACATTAAAATTTTAAAGCCCATTGACTAACATTCAAGACAAATATTTAACTTCTTATTTCTTACTTCTTACAATATAAACTGAATCCTAATGGAGCCTTTGAGCAAATCCATATTAGACTTTAGTATAAAAGCATTGAAAAGCGCAAAATCAGTTGGAAATACATTTTCGTAATGATATGTAAAGCAACAGGAATATCAACTCACCTTGGAGCACATCTCATGCAGGGCAGATGCGATGGTCTTGGCTGGAGCGTTGCAGCGGAACACGTGGCACTTGAGCATGCAGGTGTCTTTATCACTGGCCACAAAGGCAAAGTCCCTACAGAGGACAAGTATACTGGGGTAAATAGCCATTACAGTACAGAGTGACTTCCACATTTGTTCTAAAAGAGTACAAGTGTACCCAATAATCATTATAAACTGATTTTTATTGTTTGTTTTTTTGTCTTTTATAAAAGCAGATGAATTAATATTAATGTGGTCATTAAAAGGATGGCTAAAGAATGAAAACAGCTGTCAATAAAAAATGCTTTCTTTAAAAAATCTAATATTTTTTCCAAGTAAGGCATACAATTAATTTTATATAGGTTACTATACTTTATCTAAGGAATGAGAGAGAAAAAAATATTGCAAAGAAACCATAATGTGGCAACATAATGATTCAATTGCATTTGACTTTGTACGCTGAAAGGCCACAGCTGTGACCAGCACTTCTAAGAATAGGGCTGTAAAAGGTCAGAAAAAATAGGACAAACTCCCACTGCAAGCAGGGAACAAAATCAACCAAGTGATGCTAAACCATCTCTAATCTCTCCCCCTGGACATCTACGACTTGTTACTGACCAAACATTAACCTTTTTCATTAACCTCAGACTGTCTCAGCTGACTGTAAACAGCAGTATCGGATGTCAATGTGCTATAAATACAGAACATTCTGTCATTCGTCAGTATTTCTGGGCAAAGAAACAAATACAAGGCCCTATCTCTTCTCCTTCTAAATGCTTGTTCTTCAGCAACTGTAATGCTGCTTCCATCAATGAGAATATTTCATTTATGAATGTTACATTTGAGAAATATGGAGCAGCAGTGCTTCATACAGAGTGCAGCTTGAGTACACATAGCACGCTGATGCTGGTGAAAATCCTTGCACTCGTCTGCTCTCAATTATTAAGGGAGAACACGCAGGTCAAAAGGAATAACAAATGATTCTGGATAATGAAGAAAGAGAGATGGAAACCGTTATTGTGTGTATATTTTGAAGAAGGAGAAACTCACGGTGTGCGAATCATTGTACCAGCCCTCAAATCTCGCTGATGAAAGAACCCAAGGTTTCACCCAAACACTTGTCTGAACTATTGAGACTTCAAGGGTCTATTTATGGATCCACAAACATCTAAGCACATGTTCTTCACACTACAGGAACAATTGCTCATCTTTTAAGGTTGTTCTCATTGGCACTTCCCTTCTGAAAAGACCAGCTTCGATCAGTATGAATTTCCATTTTCCAGGTTCATGCTGGTTTATGTATGTACAATAAAATGTAGACTTTATTGATGGTCCCCTTACAAACTAGTGAATCTGTTCCCCCTCTGTCCAACCTTTCCACATAACGTACACCATGTCTGCTGTGTGACTCTGTAAGGATGTAATCAGAGCTACTTGTAATTAACATGGATTAGCATTCACATTTATATTGTCCCCACATGGCCAATGGCGAATTATGTCCTCAAAACTCCAATAACTGCTACTGGAACTCTAATTGACCTGCATAAGGGGGCCAAAGGTCTAATACATTCATTTATTGTATAATTTGTTTGAACACAGGGGGAGGTGTTTCTAGAGACATGCAGAGGAAAGCAATACTCAACACTCATACATTTTACAAGTACATTTAGAAAACTTGTGACTATGCATGACAGCAAAGAACACATCAATGACAGAAAACCAGCCTGATCTCATTACATAAAATTACATAACAGTGGCGACATTTTTGTACAATTATATTGCATGATTTATTACACGTATCATGTCAGTTCCGAGGTGAAATGTCCACTTTGTAGCGCTTCAAGCTAGTTCCATTTTTAGAGTTAACGCTCTATGCAGTATTAAATAAACAAAAATCCTTTCCTAAACTATCCAACTGATTGTGTCGTAAAAAGCAAATGTGACATAAAAAAAAGACAAATTCTTTAAGGTAAATGCGTGTTTAAAATCAACAAAACCAACCCCCACCCTAAACCTAAGTGTTAGTGTCATAAAAACAAATGTGTGAAGCACAATTGCTGAAGCCACCATGTAATTTTCCCATCACGTCTACTTCACTTTCGGCTCATGTGTCGACTTGTGTGCCCTTCAGGACTCATACTCTTCAGAAAGTGCAATGCTCTATCAGCATTGAGCTACAGTGAAATTCGATAACGGAAACTTTTAAATGTGTCATAAATGTGCATTAATAGTGTTTAGATGTCTGTAGAGCGGAGGAGGGCAGGCTGGGCTGGAACAACACATGCCCTGTTCCCAATCAGCCTGATGGAGCATGTGAGGGATAAAGATGGCCGGAGGCGATAGTTCGAGATTGAGAGAGAGAGAGAGAGAGAGAGAGAGAGAGAGAGAGAGAGAGAGAGAGAGAGAGAGAGAGAGAAAATTACAGGCAGCTGCCCTGTGTGTGGTTATGTTTGTGTGTTGATCATTCAAATATTATTTATATTGTCAAGCCGGTTCTCGCCTCCTCCTTTCCCTTTAACTGGGTTTCAATGTCATAAGATAGCATTGTACAAGGAACAGGGAGAAAAGCAAGTGCTTATAAACTATAATCAGCTGTTTTACACATTACCTTTGTGAAAGTAAATAAAAGTAATTATTGTTGTAGTGCCTGTGGTGTTTATTTCACCAGGAAAATGCCATGATACGTATAATGAGCCACGTAAAATTTATTTTGCAAAAATGAAGGTATTATAACATGATTCTATGAAACCAGGTTGGAGAAAATATGGCTACTGAGGAGCGCTATTTCATGGACCATGATAAAAACAGACATCACGAGACAAGTTTTCTAGGTCTAATTAATAAATAAAGAAAAAAGTGCAGTTATTACCTGTCTCTGTTTTCACAAGTGGTGGTTTTAAAAAGAAAAAAACAGAAAACAAAGGTTAATTATTGTTACAATAACAGAAATAAGTGAGACACACTTGCTCTACCATCTTTGTAACTAACTTAAGTCAGTAAGAACTTGCAACAGAACACACTCAACAACAAAAGCGACACATTAATGCAACATATCAGAGTTTGGATAACAAATATTGCTCATCTGTGGTCCTTTGTTCTCCTGGAAAAGAGGAAGGCAACTAGAAATAGCTGTTTTGGGCTTGACTTCGACTGGGTTTGCACTGTAAATAAATGTAAGCTCTCTGTAGTCAAAGACTGCACTGCATCCTGTAACCGAAAGAGGAAATATGACTGAACTGAAGAGCTGAATTAGCCATTTGTCATTCAGCAGGCTCATACGTTTTCTGTTAAACTGTACTGAATGGAGTCAATTCCATATTTCCTCTGCATATGATTGCATTAAAAAGTACAAAACTGTAGGGTTACAGGCAGCAGGCAAATTATACTATTAGTTTTAGGTTATTTTTTGGGGTGCAGATCCTCTGTTGTGAATTTCTCACGTTTAGACAGTTTAGGATAGATATTGTGTTACATGTCACGCATTTTTAAGGAAATGCTGTTTTCAAAAGACAAGTTGTTGGACCCCAAAATTATACATCCCCGAACATAGGAAAATGAGATGAGGAAGAGATAAAAAAGAAAGACAGGTAGAGAAAAGGTTGGCCTACCTTCCATTGTTGCAGCCCACCCCCCACACACGAATGTTGATTATGGGTTGGCAATGGATGAGACTGCGGTCCACAGGGTCCATTAAGCTGAGAGTGTCCTTCTTGAGTACCATCATCATATCCTGACCCTGAACACACAAGGATGCCTTGAGCGCTTAACATAACCTTCTGAGAGGGCTAAGCTAACAAGAGGTAACCAGTCACCATCATGTGATTTAATATACGATAATTCAAACTGTATCGTAAACCTTACAAACCTTATGATACATGTAATGCCAATACACTCAGCAGTATATAGCAGCATTGCCTGGTCTATCTCACAATCACTTGTGCTATTAAAGGGTTACCACTCTACTGCTATTACGCCAGGGTGTATTCAATCAATGGTCCTCCAAGGGCATTGGAGGACCCTAGCTGAGCACATCTCATCTACTCTGAGTCACATGCAGAAGCCCAGGCTGTTCTCACCTCTCCCCAGGCGCCCACTGCACCCGGCACCTCAGGCTTACTGTGAGAGAGCTGCTGGATGCAGTTGTTCACCGCCAGACTACTCTTGCCAGGGGTCAGTTCCTCCTCCGGGATCTCCACCCAGCCCAGCGAGCGCACAGCAAAACACTGAAAGAGAGACAGAGAGATTGTCCAAGCAGTACCGACACCTTAGGCATCCTATTATTTTGGACAACATCCATTGCGGTAATTAACTGGGATGATTAATTATATTGACCACTGTACCTCCAATAGTTAATAAGTATACTTATGCCATATACACTATATGGAATATACTATATTATATATAATAATATCCTTTTAATATTAAGTATGCACAGGGTTTTTAAAAACTTTTCGATGGCTCACTCATGGCTCACTGCATGTACAGTAAGAATCGAACCAGCAACCTTTCGCTTACTAGCCCTGAAATGCTTAGAAAACAGCTAATGTATCACCCTGTCCTGGATCACTTTACATAGGTTCAATAAAGCTTTGCATTTATAATGCATCTCTTTTGCTTTTTAGAGGTCATAGCCCCCCCCATAAGCACGTGCAATACTAACACACACATCCATACACGTACACACTCATGGATTAACATGCCCTGATCGATGCTCCACTCCAAATCTGCCCTTTTAGTTCGACCAGGATCCATTCTGCATTTGTTTTATGTGTGATATTTGTAGGAACTTGACTAACAGCACAGAATACAGTGATAAATTGTACAATAATTGAACAGTATTAGGGCAGCACACAGCAGGACTGTACCTTGGAGTCGGGGTCCATGTTGACACAGAAATACTCTTCCTGCCAGGAAGCCCTGTGGTGCAGCGAGAGAGAACCTCATTATGCACATGACTCATCATGGAAACATACAATTAAGTACTGTGCTCATTTCAGAAGGAAAAAATTATAAAAATTAAGTTAATAGAAGCTGATCATTTGGTTATTTTTTGCTTGGTGTTCTACTGAAAGCAGTATGTTTACATGCACTTTAAAAGTTCAATTTGAGTAAGACTAAATCACAATTTGTCTTTTTAAAATGTCAAAAAAGGAAACGATTCGGTCTGACTGAAATCTTACCAGTTTGATTTCTGCAAAGTCTGAATAACAGACCTAGATAATGCGATTGTTTGTCCTGTGAGTGTGAACACGGCATATTTCCTATAATTATTGACTCTCAGTGGTTGAGCTCTCATAGCATACGTGCCCGTGAAGGCAGAAATATCGTCATTACAAGTTCCATACACATTAATGACCCAGCAATGTCATTTTTACCAGTGGGAAATTCAGAATACTAGATGATCACTGAGTAATTATTTCAATTACAGTGCTGAATTTGAATAACATACACCTAAAGAATCACTGTTCAAAGTTTGCTTTATGCTAATTAACTATTTTTCCTTTTGCATTAATAAATCATAGGTGGTGTAAAAGTAATGCAGGTGCATTCACTTACAACAACAGGAACATACAAGAAAAAAAGTGCATTTGCCATAATTAAATGGATAGTTCACCCCAGAATGTTCTCATTTACTCACCCTCATGCCATCCCAGATGTGTCTTTCTTTCTTCTGGATAACAAAAACAAGATTTTTTAGAAGAATATCTCAGCTCTGTTGGTTCAAACAATACAAGTGAATGGTGACCACACCTTTAAAGTCTGGAAGTAAAAGTGAAGGTAAGATTTATAGTAAAAAAGGACCTAAATATTGATTTGTTTCTCACTCACACCTATCACATCGCTTCAGAAGACATGGATATAACAAATGGAATCATTAGGATTACTTTTTGGGGCTTCAAAGTTCTGATCACCATTCACTTACATTGTATGCACCTACAGAGCTGAAATATTCTTATAAAAATATTTGTGTTCAGAAGAAGAAAGTCATACACATCTTGGAAGCCTGTGAGTAAATGATGAGAGAATTTCATTTATTTTAGTTTGGCTTCTTACGTATTTTGTTTCCCACTTGAATACTTGACATGACGTAATAATAAGGAATGCCAACTTGGACATAGGAGCTTCCCAGGTGCACTTGAAGGCAGCATTAGGAGACTCATAGTAAACATGAAAACCTGTTCCCAACCCAATTAATGTCTTTAAAAAATGAAACAGGATATTCCTGTTTTAAAGTGTTAAAAAGGGTGGAACCATCGGTAATTGATTGGATCAAGAAAAGTAAAAAGCATCGTTACATATCAGAATGAAGCAAGACCTGAATCCGAGTTTGCTAAAACAATACTAAAGGCAAGTTGACCATTGGTTAACATTATCCCATAACCTATGTGACATCAACAGAAAAGAAAATTCCTTAGGAATAACGTGTCATGCACCAATTAATTTAAGTATAAACTTTGGCTCGATGTTTCTCCTAAAATTAAAAACATACATACAGGAAGCGTAAAGAGCTATACCTTTAATGTGGATAGCTTAGTTCATATAATTTGGTCTTGGATGAATTTCATAAGAATTAGATGGGATGTCCCTGACTTTTGATAACAGACTGTTGTATCCTAGCAATTCTAAGCTGTTAAGATTTCTCCAGAAACTCTATAGAAGCCACTTAAAATCACTAGACTCTTTTTTTTTTTTTTCTCAGGAGAAATATCAATGAAGCAGGAGACTAAAAGTGATCATCTCCATTTGCTCTCTATTTAATATCACTGTTATCTTGGAGAAACAAGCGAGAAATTGAAGATATTGTGGTTTTTCTATGTGGGCTCTTAAAAATGCGACTGGGAAAATGCAAATACTTTGTCACATTGAATAACATGCAATAAAATACACATAAAACTTAACATAACATAAAACATTTATTTTTAATCCCCTTGAGTGCACAAACTGTGCTCTTTAAGGCTGACTGAGGACATAAACTTAACGTGACAGAGCCAAACAGTACTCTCTCTCTCTCTCTCTCTCTCTCTCTCTCTCTCTCTCTCTTTTATTCTCATTATGCTGCCTCAGAGTGCTGACAAATAAATGAAGGTAATAGCACTCCCTGCAGCTGTCAACAATCTAAAAAAACAATTTAGCAGCACCCAATCTCAGCTCTCCGAACAAAGTCAGTAGAAAGGTAAGTCAATGACAATCCTAACACTTAATAACGGCACATTCCCTCCAGTCCAGTCTTTTCAATGAATGTACATACAGGAATAGTATCAGTATTTTGTCCTTCATAGACAAAGACTGTGTTTAGCACTACAAGGTCTGGACTCCTCTCAGTGAAATTCCCAAGGTGATTTCTTGATTTGTTCAAGCATTAGTATGACATGGTATCAGAGTGTTTGGTGCTTAGCCAAAATCAAAATGGCCTGTTTTACTTTCTGTTCCATGTAGTTTTACAGGCCACACCTGACAGGCTGTCTGGGCCTCTTTTGTCATTTCCACTGGAAGCCAGTGAAGAAGACATCTGTTCACAGGAAAGCCAGGTGGTTTATAATTATTTCAGGCATATAAATGTGTTTGTTCAATCAGATGCTACTGGCTTCATTGGAGAGGTAAACAAATTAGAAAAAATATCTACCTGTACAGTAAAAGATGCAGAATTTGGCTAAGCTTCTCAGTGTGTGTGTGTGTGTGTGTGTTTGCGTGCGTGTGTGTGTGTGTGTGTGTGTGAGTTAAGCTGTAATTTCATTTGCATCAAGGGTGTGAAGTGACACAGTGTATGTATGTGTTACTACACCCAACACATTAAAAGAATTGTGAGGAACTGTTGTTGATCTATGTAACTGTCTTCGTAAAACTGGTTGAGATATCTGGAATACTTGATTCTGATAGATCACTCACTGCATTCTTGCATCAAATAGTTTAATGACTGTTAAACTGCATAATTGGCCGTTGTCCCAGGCAACTGATTTTCTTATATGGCTGTGCTAGTTTAATAGCGGCCTATAGACCAATACTCCAATACCAATACTGCTTATGTCACAGATTGATGTATCGTGGCAAGGTTACCCTAACCCTTCTGCTATGTAGCGCAAGCTGCGATCGCTGAGAGCACAAAGTGTCCAACTTTCGGTTATAGAATCATCTGGATAAAGTGAGTACTCTTATTTTCGTCACATTTTCAGTGCGAACACAATACTAACATTACAAAATGGTGCAGAATAGTGCAGAAGTATGCGATTTGGGACACATCTAAAGTCTCGCATATCACCTTACAGTCTCTTCTCACATTTCTTAAAATGTCTTGTTCAATTACTGATTTATTTGATAAGCTGCCACGTCATATATTGGATAATGTACAGTCAGCGTGATATTGTCGCAAAATAAAACCCTTTAGAATGATAAAAATCACCCATCAGGATTAATTTTGTGATAATGACTGGCTGACTGAATTTAATACATACTACAAATGTTAATACTTATTCAGACTCTGTAATAAGGTTTTTCACATTGCGTTACCCTAGTAGGCCAGGTTATGGAGTCAGAATCCTTGGTTAGTTTTAAAACAACCTTCCAATCAAACAACCACTTGTATGAAACTATTTTGAACTGAATTGTATTGAATATTCCTAACCCCTTTCTTTTGTTTATTTAACACAAAAGGAAATCTTTGGCAGAATGAAGCCTCAGTCATCATCCATTTTCATTGTATTGGGAAAAGATGCAAGGAAAGTGAATGGTGACTGAGGCCAACATTTTGCCTAACATCTCCTTTTGTGTTCCATGGAACAAAGAAATCATACTAGTTTGGAACAACAGGAGAGTGTAAATGATTGTATTTTTTATGTTTGTTGATCCCTTTAAAGGATTAGTTCTCCCAAAAATGACAATTTAGTCATTGTTTACTCACCCCTGTGTTGTTATAACCCCATAGGACTTTCTTTCTTTTTCTTAACACAAAGGGAGAAATTGTGAAAGTATGTTCAGTGATGTCATACAATGGCAGTTTATGGTGACCACCTCTTCAAGCTTCAAAAGAACACAAAAGTATAATTCAGAAGTCTAATAAATGATTCCATGAGACTCATGATTGTTAAGGTGCGAAACAAACCGAAATTGAATGTATTATTTAGTGAAACTATTGACTGACCGTTATTCTCCTGTGCGCATTTATGAGTCTGCACACAAGCTTTAGAGCTCTTTGCACAAGAGTGTTAGGGGTATAACAGTTATGACCCAGACCAGATATGGAGAAAGAAAACCAGGAGTCGAGAAATTCAATTAAAGAATCAAAATTTACTGAAGAATAGTTTGCAGTGAAATTGGTACAGCCAGCGGCAAAGTCTCACAAGGAGATCGAAAGCTAACTCATACCTTACACAAAATTTTACCATTTGCAAGGACGTATATTCTATTATTTAACTCCTGATTGGCTAACAGAGCATAAAGTCACAACATATAGATAGCTATAGCACATCAACATTAATCAGCGCAATTGTCGTCCTGGCCCGAGATTTACATCTGAAGTGACCTCGCAGATGGTCTCGGGCGTCTTCGAGTCTGCCTGCTGTGTCTCCCTGGGTTCAAAACCTGGGTAGAAGGTCAATACGCACACACGAAACACTGACGAACGACAGTCCTTCTCTGGGCACAAGTCAGCCAGAGCACACATTATCAGGCCATTTGAACCAAAACAAGAGAGAAAAAATGTTCACTCCTCAGGCAGAGGAGAGGGTGAAAAATAACATACATCGCTTCCCTAAAGAAATAATAAGAGAAAATCACACTTCTACTATTCAGGTAGTATTGCATAGGACTTTAAACCATATACTTAATCATAGAAAAGTAACAATCAAACACAGACCATATGTTTAACATTCTCCCTGCCCCCTCTCATCACAGCTAAGCTTATCCCCAAAGGACCTTCAGACTACGGGCAGGACAGAGAGAGAGACTCTGGAATGTTCCTTAAAAGACACTAGTTAACATTCCAACACACATATGATTCAAAGTATATTTCAGTTATGCATAAGAAAATAGAATTGATTATGTGATCAAGCATATAGTTAATTCATCACTTTATTAAAGAAGTTAAGCAACAGAATATAGATAGATGTTGATATAAAAGGATATATATATGTATTGATATATCTGAAGAGACAAGGGATTTCGACCCTCACCCTTCAAGAGCAACAGTAGTTATGCAGGACACGCGAGATGGGGCGTTCAAGCAAAAACTTGTTTTGTTTCGTTCAATCATGAGTCTCATGGAATAATTTATTATACTTTTGCATTCTTTTGAACCTTGAAGAGGTGGTCACCATAACCGCCCATTGTATGTCATCACTGAGGAATGTTTTTTTCTTCACAATTTCTCCTTTTATGCTCAGAAAAAGAAAAAGTCATATAGGGTTATAACTACACAGGGGTGAGTAAACAATAACTGAATTTTCATTTTGGGGTGAACTATCCCTTTAAGCTTCATGCACTTTGATTCATAAACATCTGTGGCTTGTGCTCAGCTGTACAGCACAGATGTGATTCCCTCACCTTTCACTCAGACAGGGCAGCAGGTTCTCAGTCAGTCTGCCTCTTGATTCTCGTCTGCCATCTGCAGCAGTCTGATGATATCAAGAGTGGAGATGTGATGTCTGACTTAAACACACACAAACACACACACAGATCAGAGTATCTCACCTTGATCTGGCTGGCAGTGATTTTGTTAATGGTGTTTTGTTCCTCCTCTGCGCTGTAGGAGGGGTGCTGCCACTGAGTGGTGCCCGTGGGCACATGCCAGTAATAGGTGCCAGTACTGTCACGTATAGTCCGCCACCCTGGAGGCAAATCTGAGTCCAGCTCCAAACT